>NW_027478434.1:0-600000 GCF_051014685.1 Ptiloglossa arizonensis | reverse complement strand
CGCCCGATTACAACGGTATGCGTACTTTTCCCCTAGGCCGTTCTAGTTATTCGTTTCGAGCTTCAGAACTGCGAAAATTTTGAGCTTCTCAAGCGTTTCTTACCTCCAAACTGCCATATCTCGCGAACGGATTGACCAATCCGCAAAATTTCTGTTGCGTCTGAAAGTAGAAACTCGCCCGATTACAACGGTATGTGTAGTTTTCCCCTAGGCCATTCGAGGTATTCGTTTCGCGCATCAGAGCTACGAAAATTTTGAGTTTCTCAACCGTTTCTTACCCCCAAACTGCCATATCTCGCGAGCGGATTGACTAATCCGCAAAATTTCTGTTGCATCTGAAAGTAGAAACTCGCCCGATTACAACGGTATGCGTACTTTTCCCCTAGGCGTTCTAGTTATTCGTTTCGAGCATCCGAACTGCGAAAATTTTGAGTTTCTCAAGCGCTTCTTACCTCCAAACTGCCATATCTCACGAACGGATTGACCAATCCGCAAAATTTCTGTTGCATCTGAAAGTGGAAACTCGCCCGATTACAACGGTATGCGTACTTTTCCCCAGGCCGTTCTAGTTA
Source organism: Ptiloglossa arizonensis (assembly GCF_051014685.1). Taxonomy (NCBI): domain Eukaryota; kingdom Metazoa; phylum Arthropoda; class Insecta; order Hymenoptera; family Colletidae; genus Ptiloglossa; species Ptiloglossa arizonensis. The sequence continues at coordinate 599,428 of NW_027478434.1, read as the reverse complement.
TTTGTTTCGAGCATCAGAACTGCGAAAATTTTGGGTTTCTCAAGCGTTTCTTACCTCCAAACTGCCATATCTCACGAACGGATTGACCAATCCCCAAAATTTCTGTTGCATCTGAAAGTAGAAACTCGCCCGATTACAACGGTATGCGTACTTTTCCCCTAGGCGTTCTAGTTATTCGTTTCGAGCATCAGAACTGCGAAAATTTTGAGTTTCTCAAGCGTTTCTTACCTCCAAACTGCCATATCTCGCGAACGGATTGACAAATCCGCAAAATTTCTGTTACACCTGAAAGTAGAAAATCGCCCGATTACAACGGTATGCGAAGTTTTCTCCTAGGCGGTTCTAGTTATTCGTTTCGAGCATCAGAACTGCGAAACTGTTGAGTTTCTCAAGCGTTTCTTACCTCCAAACTGCCATATCTCGCGAACGGATTGACCAATCCGCAAAATTTCTGTTGCATCTGAAATTAGAATCTCGCCCGATTACAACGGTATGCGTACTTTTACCCTAGGCCGTTCTAGTTATTCGTTTCGAGCATCAGAACTGCGAAAATTTTTAGTTTCCCAAGCGTTTCTTACACCCAAACTGCCATATCTCGCGAACGGATTTACGAATCCACAAAACTTCTGTTGCATCTGAAAGTAGAAACTCGCCCGATTACAACGGTTTGCGTACTTTTACCCTACGCCGTTCTAGTTATTCGTTTCGAGCATCAGAACTGCGAAATTTTGAGTTACTCAAGCGTTTCTTACTTCCAAACTAACATATCTCGCGAACGGATTGACCAATCGGCAAAATTTCTGTTGCATCTGAAAGTGGAAACTCGCCCGATTACAGCGGTATGCGTACTTTTCCCCAGGGCGTTCTAGTTATTCGTTTCGAGCATGAGAACTGCGAAAATTTTGAGTTTCTCAAGAGTTTCTTACCTCCAAACTGCCATATCTCGCGAACGGATTGACCAATCCGCAAAATTTCTGTTGCACCTGAAAGTAGAAAATCGCCCGATTACAACGGTATGCGTACTTTGCCCCTAGGCGTTCTAGTTATTCGTTTCGAGCATCAGAACTGCGAAAATTTTGAGTTTCTCAACCGTTTCTTACCTCCAAACTGCCATATCTCGCGAACGGATTGGCCAATCCGCAAAATTTCTGTTGCACCTGAAAGTAGAAAATCGCCCGATTACAACGGTATGCGTAGTTTTCTCCTAGGCCGTTCTAGTTATTCGTTTCGAGCATCAGAACTGCGACAATTTTGAGTTTCTCAAGCGTTTCTTACCTCCAAACTGCCATATCTCGCGAACGGATTGACCAATCCGCAAAATTTCTGTTGCATCTGAAAGTAGAAACTCGCCCGATTACAACGGTATGCGTACTTTTCCCCCAAGCCGTTCTAGTTATTCGTTTCGAGCATCAGAACTGCGAAACTGTTGAGTTTCTCAAGCGTTTCTTACCTCAAAACAGCCATATCTCGCGAATGGATTGACCAATCCGCAAAATTTCTGTTGCATCTGAAAGCAGAAACTCGCCCGATTACAACGGTATGCGTACTTTGCCCCTAGGCGTTCTAGTTATTCGTTTCGAGAATCAGAACTGCGAAAATTTTGAGTTTCTCAACCGTTTCTTTCCTCCAAACTGCCATATCTCGCGAACGGATTGACCAATCCGCAAAATTTCTGTTGCATCTGAAAGTAGAAACTCGCCCGATTACAACGGTATGCGTACCTTTCCCCTAGGCGTTCTAGTTATTCGTTTCGAGCATCGGAACTGCGAAAATTTTGAGTTTCTCAAGCGTTTCTTACCTCCAAACTGCCATATCTCGCGAACGGATTGACCAGTCCGCAAAATTTCTGTTGCATCTGAAAGTAGAAACTCGCCCGATTACAACGGTATGCGTACTTTTTCCCTAGGCGTTCTTGTTATTCGTTTCGAGCATCAGAACTGCGAAAATTTTGAGTTTCTCAAGCGTTTCTTACCTCCAAACTGCCATATCTCGCGAATGGATTGACCAATCCGCAAAATTTCTGTTGCACCTGAAAGTAGAAAATCGCCCGATTACAACGGTATGCGTAGTTTTCTCCTAGGCCGTTCTAGTTATTCGTTTCGAGCATCTGAACTGCGAAACTGTTGAGTTTCTCAAGCGTTTCTTACATCCAAACTGCCATATCTCGCGAATGGATTGACCAATCCGCAAAATTTCTGTTGCATCTGAAAGTAGAAACTCGCCCGATTACAACGGTATGCGTACTTTTCCCCTAGGCGTTCTTGTTATTCGTTTCGAGCATCAGAACTGCGAAAATTTTGAGTTTCTCAAGCGTTTCTTACCTCCAAACTGCCATATCTCGCGAACGGATTGAGAAATCCGCAAAATTTCTGTTGCATCTGAAAGTAGAAAATCGCCCGATTACAACGATATGCGTACTTTTCCCCCAGGCCGTTCTAGTTATTCATTTCGAGCATCGGAACTGCGAAAATTTTGAGTTTCTCAAGCGCTTCTTACCTCCAAACTGCCATATCTAGTGAACGGATTGACCAATCCGCAAAATTTCTGTTGCGTCTGAAAGTAGAAACTCGCCCGATTACAACGGTATGTGTAGTTTTCCCCTAGGCCATTCGAGGTGTTCGTTTCGCGCATCAGAGCTACGAAAATTTTGAGCTTCTCAAGCGTTTCTTACACCCAAACTGCCATATCTCGCGAGCGGATTGACGAATCCGCAAAATTTCTGTTGCATCTGCAAGTAGAAACTCGCCCGATTACAACGGTATGCGTACTTTTCCCCTACGCCGTTCTAGTTATTCGTTTCGAGCATCAGAACTGCGAAAATTTTGAGTTTCTCAAGCGTTTCTTACCTCCAAACTGCCATATCTCGCGAACGGATTGACCAATCCGCAAAATTTCTGTTGCATCTGAAAGTAGAAACTCGCCCGATTACAACGGTATGCGTACTTTTCCCCCAGGCCGTTCTAGTTATTCGTTTCGAGCATCAGAACTGCGAAAATTTTGAGTTTCTCAAGCGTTTCTTACCTCCAAACTGCCATATCTCGCGAACGGATTGACCAATCCGCAAAATTTCTGTTGCACCTGAAAGTAGAAAATAGCCCGATTACAACGGTATGCGTAGTTTTCTTCTAGGCCGTTCTAGTTATTCGTTTCGAGCATCAGAACTGCGAAACTGTTGAGTTTCTCAAGCGTTTCTTACCTCCAAACTGCCATATCTCGCGAATGGAATGACCAATCCGCAAAATTTCTGTTGCATCTGAAAGTCGCAACTCGCCCGATTACAACGGTATGCGTACTTTTCCCCAGGCCGTTCTAGTTATTCGTTTCGAGCATCAGAACTGCGAAAATTTTGAGTTTCTCAAGCGTTTCTTACCTCCAAACTGCCATATCTCGCGAACGGATTGACCAATCCGCAAAATTTCTGTTGCACCTGAAAGTAGAAAATCGCCCGATTACAACGGTATGCGTAGTTTTCTCCTAGGCCGTTCTGGTTATTCGTTTCGAGCATCAGAACTGCGAAACTGTTGAGTTTCTCAAGCGTTTCTTACCTCCAAACTGCCATATCTCGCGAATGGATTGACCAATCCGCAAAATTTCTGTTGCATCTGAAAGTAGAAACTCGCTCGATTACAACGGTATGCGTACTTTTCCCCTAGGCGTTCTAGTTATTCGTTTCGAGCGTCAGAACTGCGAAAATTTTGAGTTTCTCATGCGTTTCTTACCTCCAAACTGCCATATCTCGCGAACGGATTGACCAATCCCCAAAATTTCTGTTGCATCTGAAAGTAGAAACTCGCCCGATTACAACGGTATGCGTACTTTTCCCCTAGGCGTTCTAGTTATTCGTTTCGAGCATCAGAACTGCGAAAATTTTGAGTTTCTCAAGCGTTTCTTACCTCCAAACTGCCATATCTCGCGAACGGATTGACAAATCCGCAAAATTTCTGTTGCACCTGAAAGTAGAAAATCGTCCGATTACAACGGTATGCGTAGTTTTCTCCTAGGCGGTTCTAGTTATTCGTTTCGAGCATCAGAACTGCGAAACTGTTGAGTTTCTCAAGCGTTTCTTACCTCCAAACTGCCATATCTCGCGAACGGATTGACCAATCCGCAAAATTTCTGTTGCATCTGAAATTAGAATCTCGCCCGATTACAACGGTATGCGTACTTTTACCCTAGGCCGTTCTAGTTATTCGTTTCGAGCATCAGAACTGCGAAAATTTTGAGTTTCCCAAGCGTTTCTTACACCCAAACTGCCATATCTCGCGAACGGATTTACGAATCCACAAAACTTCTGTTGCATCTGAAAGTAGAAACTCGCCCGATTACAACGGTTTGCGTACTTTTACCCTACGCCGTTCTAGTTATTCGTTTCGAGCATCAGAACTGCGAAATTTTGAGTTTCTCAAGCATTTCTTACTTCCAAACTAACATATCTCGCGAACGGATTGACCAATCGGCAAAATTTCTGTTGCATCTGAAAGTGGAAACTCGCCCGATTACAGCGGTATGCGTACTTTTCCCCAGGGCGTTCTAGTTATTCGTTTCGAGCATGAGAACTGCGAAAATTTTGAGTTTCTCAAGAGTTTCTTACCTCCAAACTGCCATATCTCGCGAACGGATTGACCAATCCGCAAAATTTCTGTTGCACCTGAAAGTAGAAAATCGCCCGATTACAACGGTATGCGTAGTTTTCTCCTAGGCCGTTCTAGTTATTCGTTTCGAGCATCAGAACTGCGAAACTGTTGAGTTTCTCAAGCGTTTCTTACTTCCAAACTAACATATCTCGCGAACGGATTGACCAATCGGCAAAATTTCTGTTGCATCTGAAAGTGGAAACTCGCCCGATTACAGCGGTATGCGTACTTTTCCCCAGGGCGTTCTAGTTATTCGTTTCGAGCATCAGAACTGCGAAAATTTTGAGTTTATCAAGCGTTTCTTTCCTCCAAACTGCCATATCTCGCGAACGGATTGACCAATCCGCAAAATTTCTGTTGCATCTGAAAGTAGAAACTCGCCCGATTACAACGGTATGCGTACTTTTCCCCTAGGCGTTCTAGTTATTCGTTTCGAGCATCAGAACTGCGAAAATTTTGAGTTTCTCAAGCGTTTCTTACCTCCAAACTGCCATATCTCGCAAACCGATTGACCAATCCGCAAAATTTTGTATTGCATCTGAAAGTAGAAACTCGCCCGATTACAACGGTATGCGTACTTTTCCCCTACGCCGTTCTAGTTATTCGTTTCGAGCATCAGAACTGCGAAAATTTTGAGTTTCTCAAGCGTTTCTTACCTCCAAACTGCCATATCTCGCGAACGGACTGACCAATCCGCAAAATTTCTGTTGCACCTGAGAGTAGAAAATCGCCCGATTACAACGGTATGCGTAGTTTTCTCCTAGGCCGTTCTAGTTATTCGTTTCGAGCATCAGAACTGCGAAACTGTTGAGTTTCTCAAGCGTTTCTTACTTCCAAACTGCCATATCTCGCGAATGGATTGACCAATCCGCAAAATTTCTGTTGTATCTGAAAGTAGAAACTCGCCCGATTACAACGGTATGCGTACTTTTCCCCTAGGCGTTCTAGTTATTCGTTTCGAGCATCAGAACTGCGAAAATTTTGAGTTTCTCAAGCGTTTCTTACCTCCAAACTGCCATATCTCGCGAACGGATTGACCAATCCGCAAAATTTCTGTTGCATCTGAAAGTGGAAACTCGCCCGATTACAACGGTATGTGTACTTTTCCCCAGGCCGTTCTAGTTATTCGTTTCGAGCATAAGAACTGCGAAAATTTTGGGTTTCTCAAGCGTTTCTTACCTCCAAACTGCCATATCTCGCGAACGGATTGACCAATCCGCAAAATTTCTGTTGCATCTGAAAGTAGAAACTCGCCCGATTACAACGGTATGCGTACTTTTCCCCTAGGCGTTCTAGTTATTCGTTTCGAGCATCAGAACTGCGAAAATTTTGAGTTTCTCAAGCGTTTCTTATCTCCAAACTGCCATATCTCGCGAACGGATTGACCAATCGGCAAAATTTCTGTTGCATCTGAAAGTAGAAACTCGCCCGATTACAACGGTATGCGTACTTTTCCCCCTGGCCGTTCTAGTTATTCGTTTCGAGCATCAGAACTGCGAAAATGTTGGGTATCTCAAACGTTTCTTACATCCAAACTGCCATATCTCGCGAACGGATTGACCAATCCGCAAAATTTCTGTTGCATCTGAAATTAGAATCTCGCCCGATTACAACGGTATGCGTACTTTTACCCTAGGCCGTTCTAGTTATTCGTTTCGAGCATCAGAACTGCGAAAATTTTGAGTTTCCCAAGCGTTTCTTACACCCAAACTGCCATATCTCGCGAACGGAATGACGAATCCGCAAAACTTCTGTTGCATCTGAAAGTAGAAACTCGCCCGATTACAACGGTTTGTGTTCTTTTCCCCTACGCCGTTCTAGTTATTCGTTTCGAGCATCAGAACTGCGAAATTTTGAGTTTCACAAGCGTTTCTTACATCCAAACAGCCATATCTCGCGAACGGATTGACGAATCCGCAAAATTTCTGTTGCATCTGAAAGTAGAAACTCGCCCTATTACAACGGTATGCGTTCTTTTCCCCTAGGCCGTTCTAGTTATTCGTTTCGAGCATCAGACCTGCGAAAATTTTGAATTTCTAAAGCGTTTCTTACATCCAAACTGCCATATCTCGCGAATGGATTGACCAATCCGCAAAATTTCTGTTGCATCTGAAAGTAGAAACTCGCCCGATTACAACGGTATGTGTAGTTATCCCCTAGGCCATTCTAGGTATTCGTTTCGCGCATCAGAGCTACGAAAATTTTGAGTTTCTCCAGCGTTTCTTACCCCCTAACTGCCATATCTCGCGAGCGGATTGACGAATCCGCAAAATTTCTGTTGCATCTGAAAGTAGAAACTCGCCCGATTACAACGGTATGCGTACTTTTCCCCAGGCCGTTCTAGTTACTTGTTTCGAGCATCAGAACTGCGAAAATTTTGAGTTTCTCAAGCGTTTCTTACCTCCAAACTGCCATATCTCGCGAACGGATTGACAAATCCGCAAAATTTCTGTTGCACCTGAAAGTAGAAAATCGCCCGATTACAACGGTATGCGTAGTTTTCTCCTAGGCCGTTCTAGTTATTCGTTTCGAGCATCAGAACTGCGAAACTGTTGAGTTTCTCAAGCGTTTCTTACCTCCAAACTGCCATATCTCGCGAACGGATTGACCAATCCGCAAAATTTCTGTTGCATCAGAAAGTAGAAACTCGCCTGATTACAACGGTATGCGCACTTTTCCCGTACGCCGTTCTAGTTATTCGTTTCGAGCATCAGAACTGCGAAAATTTTGAGTTTCTCAAGCGTTTCTTACTTCCAAACTAACATATCTCGCGAACGGATTGACCAATCGGCAAAATTTCTGTTGCATCTGAAAGTGGAAACTCGCCCGATTACAGCGGTATGCGTACTTTTCCCCAGGCCGTTCTAGTTATTCGTTTCGAGCATCAGAACTGCGAAAATTTTGAGTTTCTCAAGCGTTTCTTACCTCCAAACTGCCATATCTCGCGAACGGATTGACCAATCCGCAAAATTTCTGTTGCACCTAAAAGTAGAAAATCGCCCGATTACAACGGTATGCGTAGTTTTCTCCTAGGCCGTTCTAGTTATTCGTTTCGAGCATCAGAACTGCGAAACTGTTGAGTTTCTCAAGCGTTTCTTACCTCCAGACTGCCATATCTCGCGAATGGATTGACCAATCCGCAAAATTTCTGTTGCATCTGAAAGTAGAAACTCGCCCGATTACAACGGTATGCGTACTTTTCCCCAGGCCGTTCTAGTTATTCGTTTCGAGCATTAGAACTGCGAAAATTTTGAGTTTCTCAAGCGTTTCTTTCCTCCAAACTGCCATATCTCGCGAACGGATTGACCAATCCGCAAAATTTCTGTTGCATCTGAAAGTAGAAACTCGCCCGATTACAACGGTATGCGTACTTTTCCCCTAGGGGTTCTAGTTATTCGTTTCGAGCATCAGAACTGCGAAAATTTTAAGTTTCTCAAGCGTTTCTTACCTCCAAACTGCCATATCTCGCGAACCGATTGACCAATCCGCAAAATTTCTGTTGCATCTGAAAGTAGAAACTCGCCCGATTACAACGGTATGCGTACTTTTCCCCAGGCCGTTCTAGTTACTTGTTTCGAGCATCAGAACTGCGAAAATTTTGAGTTTCTCAAGCGTTTCTTACCTCCAAACTGCCATATCTCGCGAACGGATTGACAAATCCGCAAAAATTTCTGTTGCATCTGAAAGTAGAAACTCGCCCGATTACAACGGTATGTGTAGTTATCCCCTAGGCCATTCTAGGTATTCGTTTCGCGCATCAGAGCTACGAAAATTTTGAGTTTCTCCAGCGTTTCTTACCCCCTAACTGCCATATCTCGCGAGCGGATTGACGAATCCGCAAAATTTCTGTTGCATCTGAAAGTAGAAACTCGCCCGATTACAACGGTATGTGTAGTTATCCCCTAGGCCATTCTAGGTATTCGTTTCGCGCATCAGAGCTACGAAAATTTTGAGTTTCTCCAGCGTTTCTTACCCCCTAACTGCCATATCTCGCGAGCGGATTGACGAATCCGCAAAATTTCTGTTGCATCTGAAAGTAGAAACTCGCCCGATTACAACGGTATGCGTACTTTTCCCCAGGCCGTTCTAGTTACTTGTTTCGAGCATCAGAACTGCGAAAATTTTGAGTTTCTCAAGCGTTTCTTACCTCCAAACTGCCATATCTCGCGAACGGATTGACAAATCCGCAAAATTTCTGTTGCACCTGAAAGTAGAAAATCGCCCGATTACAACGGTATGCGTAGTTTTCTCCTAGGCCGTTCTAGTTATTCGTTTCGAGCATCAGAACTGCGAAACTGTTGAGTTTCTCAAGCGTTTCTTACCTCCAAACTGCCATATCTCGCGAACGGATTGACCAATCCGCAAAATTTCTGTTGCATCAGAAAGTAGAAACTCGCCTGATTACAACGGTATGCGCACTTTTCCCGTACGCCGTTCTAGTTATTCGTTTCGAGCATCAGAACTGCGAAAATTTTGAGTTTCTCAAGCGTTTCTTACTTCCAAACTAACATATCTCGCGAACGGATTGACCAATCGGCAAAATTTCTGTTGCATCTGAAAGTGGAAACTCGCCCGATTACAGCGGTATGCGTACTTTTCCCCAGGCCGTTCTAGTTATTCGTTTCGAGCATCAGAACTGCGAAAATTTTGAGTTTCTCAAGCGTTTCTTACCTCCAAACTGCCATATCTCGCGAACGGATTGACCAATCCGCAAAATTTCTGTTGCACCTAAAAGTAGAAAATCGCCCGATTACAACGGTATGCGTAGTTTTCTCCTAGGCCGTTCTAGTTATTCGTTTCGAGCATCAGAACTGCGAAACTGTTGAGTTTCTCAAGCGTTTCTTACCTCCAGACTGCCATATCTCGCGAATGGATTGACCAATCCGCAAAATTTCTGTTGCATCTGAAAGTAGAAACTCGCCCGATTACAACGGTATGCGTACTTTTCCCCAGGCCGTTCTAGTTATTCGTTTCGAGCATTAGAACTGCGAAAATTTTGAGTTTCTCAAGCGTTTCTTTCCTCCAAACTGCCATATCTCGCGAACGGATTGACCAATCCGCAAAATTTCTGTTGCATCTGAAAGTAGAAACTCGCCCGATTACAACGGTATGCGTACTTTTCCCCTAGGGGTTCTAGTTATTCGTTTCGAGCATCAGAACTGCGAAAATTTTAAGTTTCTCAAGCGTTTCTTACCTCCAAACTGCCATATCTCGCGAACCGATTGACCAATCCGCAAAATTTCTGTTGCATCTGAAAGTAGAAACTCGCCCGATTACAACGGTATGCGTACTTTTCCCCTACGCCGTTCTAGTTATTCGTTTCGAGCATCAGAACTGCGAAAATTTTGAGTTTCTCAAGCGTTTCTTACATCCAAACTGCCATATCTCGCGAACGGATTGACCAATCCGCAAAATTTCTGTTGCATCTGAAAGTAGAAACTCGCCCGATTACTACGGTATGCGTACCTTTCCCCCAGGCCGTTCTAGTTATTCGTTTCGAGCATCAGAAATGCGAAAATTTTGAGCTTCTCAAGCGTTTCTTACCTCCAAACTGCCATATCTCGCGAACGGATTGACCAATCCGCAAAATTTCTGTTGCATCTGAAAGTAGAACCTCGCCCGATTACAACGGTATGCGTACTTTTCCCCTAGGCGTTCTAGTTATTCGTTTCGAGCATCAGAACTGCGAAAATTTTGAGTTTCTCAAGCGTTTCTTACCTCCAAACTGCCATATCTCGCGAACCGATTGACCAATCCGCAAAATTTCTGTTGCATCTGAAAGTAGAAACTCGCCCGATTACAACGGTATGCGTACTTTTCCCTCAGGCCGTTCTAGTTATTCGTTTCGAGCATCGGAACTGCGAAAATTTTGAGTTTCGCAAGCGTTTCTTACCTCCAAACTGACATATCTCGCGAACGGATTGACCAGTCCGCAAAATTTCTGTTGCATCTGAAAGCAGAAACTCGCCCGATTACAACGGTATGCGTTCTTTTCCCCTAGGCCGTTCTAGTTATTCGTCTCGAGCATCAGAACAGCGAAAATTTTGAGTTTCTCATGCGTTTCTTACCTCCAAACTGCCATATCTCGCGAATGGATTGACAAATCCGCAAAATTTCTGTTGCATCTGAAAGTAGAAACTCGCCCGATTACAACGGTATGCGTAGTTTTCTCCGAGGCCGTTCTAGTTATTCGTTTCGAGCATCAGAACTGCGAAAATTTTGAGTTTCTCAAGCGTTTCTTACCTCCAAACTGCCATATCTCGCGAACGGATTGACCAATCCGCAAAATTTCTGTTGCGTCTGAAAGTAGAAACTCGCCCGATTACAACGGTATGTGTAGTTTTCCCCTAGGCCATTCGAGGTATTCGTTTCGCGCATCAGAGCTACGAAAATTTTGAGTTTCTCAACCGTTTCTTACCCCCAAACTGCCATATCTCGCGAGCGGATTGACGAATCCGCAAAATTTCTGTTGCATCTGAAAGTAGAAACTCGCCCGATTACAACGGTATGCGTACTTTTCCCCTAGGCGTTCTAGTTATTCGTTTCGAGCATCAGAACTGCGAAAATTTTGAGTTTCTCAAGCGTTTCTTACCTCCAAACTGCCATATCTCGCGAACGGATTGACCAATCCGCAAAATTTCAGTTGCATCTGAAAGTAGAAACTCGCCCGATTACAACGGTATGCGTACTTTTCCCCCAAGCCGTTCCAGTTATTCGTTTCGAGCATCGGAACTGCGAAAATTTTGAGTTTCGTAAGCGTTTCTTACCTCCAAACTGCCATATCTCGCGAACGGATTGACCAGTCCGCAAAATTTCTGTTGCATCTGAAAGTGGAATCTCGCCCGATTACAACGGTATGCGTACTTTTCCCCTACGCCGTTCTAGTTATTCGTTTCGAGCATCAGAACTGCGAAAATTTTGAGTTTCTCAAGCGTTTCTTACCTCCAAACTGCCATATCTCGCGAACGGAGTGACCAATCCGCAAAATTTCTGTTGCATCTGAAAGTGGAAACTCGCCCGATTACAACGGTGTGCGTACTTTTCCCCTACGCCGTTCTAGTTATTCGTTTCGAGCATCAGAACTGCGAAAATTTTGAGTTTCTCAAGCGTTTCTTACCTCCAAACTGCCATATCTCGCGAACGGATTGACCAATCCGCAAAATTTCTGTTGCACCTGAAAGTAGAAAATCGCCCGATTACAACGGTATGCGTAGTTTTCTCCTAGGCCGTTCTAGTTATTCGTTTCGAGCATCAGAACTGCGACAATTTTGAGTTTCTCAAGCGTTTCTTACCTCCAAACTGCCATATCTCGCGAACGGATTGACCAATCCGCAAAATTTCTGTTGCATCTGAAAGTAGAAACTCGCCCGATTACAACGGTATGCGTACTTTTCCCCCAAGCCGTTCTAGTTATTCGTTTCGAGCATCAGAACTGCGAAACTGTTGAGTTTCTCAAGTGTTTCTTACCTCAAAACAGCCATATCTCGCGAATGGATTGACCAATCCGCAAAATTTCTGTTGCATCTGAAAGCAGAAACTCGCCCGATTACAACGGTATGCGTACTTTGCCCCTAGGCGTTCTAGTTATTCGTTTCGAGCATCAGAACTTCGAAAATTTTGAGTTTCTCAACCGTTTCTTACCCCCAAACTGCCACATCTCGCGAGCGGATTGACGAATCCGCAAAATTGCTGTTGCATCTGAAAGTAGAAACTCGCCCGATTACAACGGTATGCGTACCTTTCCCCTAGGCGTTCTAGTTATTCGTTTCGAGCATCAGAACTGCGAAACTGTTGAGTTTCTCAAGTGTTTCTTACCTCAAAACAGCCATATCTCGCGAATGGATTGACCAATCCGCAAAATTTCTGTTGCATCTGAAAGCAGAAACTCGCCCGATTACAACGGTATGCGTACTTTGCCCCTAGGCGTTCTAGTTATTCGTTTCGAGCATCAGAACTGCGAAAATTTTGAGTTTCTCAAGCGCTTCTTACCTCCAAACTGCCATATCTAGCGAACGGATTGACCAATCCGCAAAATTTCTGTTGCATCTGCAAGTAGAAACTCGCCCGATTACAACGGTATGCGTACTTTTCCCCTACGCCGTTCTAGTTATTCGTTTCGAGCATCAGAACTGCGAAAATTTTGAGTTTCTCAAGCGTTTCTTACCTCCAAACTGCCATATCTCGCGAACGGATTGACCAATCCGCAAAATTTCTGTTGCATCTGAAAGTAGAAACTCGCCCGATTACAACGGTATGCGTACTTTTCCCCCAGGCCGTTCTAGTTATTCGTTTCGAGCATCAGAACTGCGAAAATTTTGAGTTTCTCAAGTGCTTCTTACCTCCAAACTGCCATATCTCGCGAACGGATTGACCAATCCGCAAAATTTCTGTTGCACCTGAAAGTAGAAAATCGCCCGATTACAACGGTATGCGTAGTTTTCTCCTAGGCCGTTCTAGTTATTCGTTTCGAGCATCAGAACTGCGAAACTGTTGAGTTTCTCAAGCGTTTCTTACCTCCAAAATGCCATATCTCGCGAATGGAATGACCAATCCGCAAAATTTCTCTTGCATCTGAAAGTAGAAACTCGCCCGATTACAACGGTATGCGTACTTTTCCCCAGGCCGTTCTAGTTATTCGTTTCGAGCATCAGAACTGCGAAAATTTTGAGTTTCTCAAGCGTTTCTTATCTCCAAACTGCCATATCTCGCGAACGGATTGACCAATCCGCAAAATTTCTGTTGCACCTGAAAGTAGAAAATCGCCCGATTACAACGGTATGCGTAGTTTTCTCCTAGGCCGTTCTAGTTATTCGTTTCGAGCATCAGAACTGCGAAAATTTTGAGTTTCTCAAGCGTTTCTTACCTCCAAACTGCCATATCTCGCGAACCGATTGACCAATCCGCAAAATTTCTGTTGCACCTGAAAGTAGAAAATCGCCCGATTACAACGGTATGCGTAGTTTTCTCCTAGGACGTTCTAGTTATTCGTTTCGAGCATCAGAACTGCGAAACTGTTGAGTTTCTCAAGCGTTTCTTACCTCCAAACTGCCATATCTCGCGAATGGATTGACCAATCCGCAAAATTTCTGTTGCATCTGAAAGTAGAAACTCGCCCGATTACAACGGTATGCGTACTTTTCCCCTAGGCGTTCTAGTTATTCGTTTCGAGCGTCAGAACTGCGAAAATTTTGAGTTTCTCATGCGTTTCTTACATCCAAACTGCCATATTTCGCGAACGGATTGACAAATCCGCAAAGTTTCTGTTGCATCTGAAAGTAGAAACTCGCCCGATTACAACGGTATGCGTACTTTTCCCCTAGGCCGTTCTAGTTATTCGTTTCGAGCATCAGAACTGCGAAAATTTTGAGCTTCTCAAGCGTTTCTTACCTCCAAACTGCCATATCTCGCGAACGGATTGACCAATCCGCAAAATTTCTGTTGCGTCTGAAAGTAGAAACTCGCCCGATTACAACGGTATGTGTAGTTTTCCCCTAGGCCATTCGAGGTGTTCGTTTCGCGCATCAGAGCTACGAAAATTTTGAGCTTCTCAAGCGTTTCTTACCCCCAAACTGCCATATCTCGCGAGCGGATTGACGAATCCGCAAAATTTCTGTTGCATCTGCAAGTAGAAACTCGCCCGATTACAACGGTATGCGTACTTTTCCCCTACGCCGTTCTAGTTATTCGTTTCGAGCATCAGAACTGCGAAAATTTTGAGTTTCTCAAGCGTTTCTTACCTCCAAACTGCCATATCTCGCGAACGGATTGACCAATCCGCAAAATTTCTGTTGCATCTGAAAGTAGAAACTCGCCCGATTACAACGGTATGCGTACTTTTCCCCCAGGCCGTTCTAGTTATTCGTTTCGAGCATCAGAACTGCGAAAATTTTGAGTTTCTCAAGTGCTTCTTACCTCCAAACTGCCATATCTCGCGAACGGATTGACCAATCCGCAAAATTTCTGTTGCACCTGAAAGTAGACAATCGCCCGATTACAACGGTATGCGTAGTTTTCTCCTAGGCCGTTCTAGTTATTCGTTTCGAGCATCAGAACTGCGAAAATTTTGAGTCTCTCAAGCGTTTCTTACCTCCAAACTGCCATATCTCGCGAACCGATTGACCAATCCGCAAAATTTCTGTTGCACCTGAAAGTAGAAAATCGCCCGATTACAACGGTATGCGTAGTTTTCTCCTAGGCCGTTCTAGTTATTCGTTTCGAGCATCAGAACTGCGAAACTGTTGAGTTTCTCAAGCGTTTCTTACCTCCAAACTGCCATATCTCGCGAATGGATTGACCAATCCGCAAAATTTCTGTTGCATCTGAAAGTAGAAACTCGCCCGATTACAACGGTATGCGTACTTTTCCCCTAGGCGTTCTAGTTATTCGTTTCGAGCGTCAGAACTGCGAAAATTTTGAGTTTCTCATGCGTTTCTTACATCCAAACTGCCATATCTCGCGAACGGATTGACAAATCCGCAAAGTTTCTGTTGCATCTGAAAGTAGAAACTCGCCCGATTACAACGGTATGCGTACTTTTCCCCTAGGCCGTTCTAGTTATTCGTTTCGAGCATCAGAACTGCGAAAATTTTGAGCTTCTCAAGCGTTTCTTACCTCCAAACTGCCATATCTCGCGAACGGATTGACCAATCCGCAAAATTTCTGTTGCGTCTGAAAGTAGAAACTCGCCCGATTACAACGGTATGTGTAGTTTTCCCCTAGGCCATTCGAGGTATTCGTTTCGCGCATCAGAGCTACGAAAATTTTGAGTTCCTCAACCGTTTCTTACCCCCAAACTGCCATATCTCGCGAACGGATTGACGAATCCGGAAAATTTCTGTTGCATCTGAAAGTAGAAACTCGCACGATTACAACGGTATGCGTACTTTTCCCCTAGGCGTTCTAGTTATTCGTTTCGAGCATCAGAACTGCGAAAATTTTGAGTTTCTCAAGCGCTTCTTACCTCCAAACTGCCATATCTCGCGAACGGATTGACCAATCCGCAAAATTTCTGTTGCATCTGAAAGTAGAAACTCGCCCGATTACAACGGTATGCGTACTTTTCCCCCAAGCCGTTCTAGTTATTCGTTTCGAGCATCGGAACTGCGAAAATTTTGAGTTTCGCAAGCGTTTCTTACCTCCAAACTGCCATATCTCGCGAACGGATCGACCAGTCCGCAAAATTTCTGTTGCATCTGAAAGTAGAAACTCGCCCGATTACAACGGTATGCGTACTTTTCCCCTAGGCGTTCTAGTTATTCGTTTCGAGCATCAGAACTGCGAAAATTTTGAGTTTCTCAAGCGTTTCTTACCTCCAAACTGCCATATCTCGCGAACGGATTGACCAATCCGCAAAATTTCTGTTGCATCTGAAAGTGGAAACTCGCCCGATTACAACGGTATGCGTACTTTTCCCCAGGCCGTTCTAGTTATTCGTTTCGAGCATCAGAACTGCGAAATTTTGAGTTTCTCAAGCGTTTCTTACATCCAAACAGCCATATCTCGCGAACGGATTGACGAATCCGCAAAATTTCTGTTGCATCTGAAAGTAGAAACTCGCCCGATTACAACGCTATGCGTACTTTTCCCCAGGCCGTTCTAGTTACTCGTTTCGAGCATCAGAACTGCGAAAATTTTGAGTTTCTCAAGCGTTTCTTACCTCCAAACTGCCATATCTCGCGAACGAATTGACCAATCCGCAAAATTTCTGTTGCATCAGAAAGTAGAAACTCGCCCGATTACAACGGTATGCGTACTTTTCCCCTAGGCCGTTCTAGTTATTCGTTTCGAGCATCAGAACTGCGAAAATTTTGAGCTTCTCAAGCGTTTCTTACCTCCAAACTGCCATATCTCGCGAACGGATTGACCAATCCGCAAAATTTCTGTTGCGTCTGAAAGTAGAAACTCGCCCGATTACAACGGTATGTGTAGTTTTCCCCTAGGCCATTCGAGGTATTCGTTTCGCGCATCAGAGCTACGAAAATTTTGAGTTCCTCAACCGTTTCTTACCCCCAAACTGCCATATCTCGCGAACGGATTGACGAATCCGGAAAATTTCTGTTGCATCTGAAAGTAGAAACTCGCACGATTACAACGGTATGCGTACTTTTCCCCTAGGCGTTCTAGTTATTCGTTTCGAGCATCAGAACTGCGAAAATTTTGAGTTTCTCAAGCGCTTCTTACCTCCAAACTGCCATATCTCGCGAACGGATTGACCAATCCGCAAAATTTCTGTTGCATCTGAAAGTAGAAACTCGCCCGATTACAACGGTATGCGTACTTTTCCCCCAAGCCGTTCTAGTTATTCGTTTCGAGCATCGGAACTGCGAAAATTTTGAGTTTCGCAAGCGTTTCTTACCTCCAAACTGCCATATCTCGCGAACGGATCGACCAGTCCGCAAAATTTCTGTTGCATCTGAAAGTAGAAACTCGCCCGATTACAACGGTATGCGTACTTTTCCCCTAGGCGTTCTAGTTATTCGTTTCGAGCATCAGAACTGCGAAAATTTTGAGTTTCTCAAGCGTTTCTTACCTCCAAACTGCCATATCTCGCGAACGGATTGACCAATCCGCAAAATTTCTGTTGCATCTGAAAGTGGAAACTCGCCCGATTACAACGGTATGCGTACTTTTCCCCAGGCCGTTCTAGTTATTCGTTTCGAGCATCAGAACTGCGAAATTTTGAGTTTCTCAAGCGTTTCTTACATCCAAACAGCCATATCTCGCGAACGGATTGACGAATCCGCAAAATTTCTGTTGCATCTGAAAGTAGAAACTCGCCCGATTACAACGCTATGCGTACTTTTCCCCAGGCCGTTCTAGTTACTCGTTTCGAGCATCAGAACTGCGAAAATTTTGAGTTTCTCAAGCGTTTCTTACCTCCAAACTGCCATATCTCGCGAACGGATTGACAAATCCGCAAAATTTCTGTTGCACCTGAAAGTAGAAAATCGCCCGATTACAACGGTATGCGTAGTTTTCTCCTAGGCCGTTCTAGTTATTCGTTTCGAGCATCAGAACTGCGAAACTGTTGAGTTTCTCAAGCGTTTCTTACCTCCAAACTGCCATATCTCGCGAACGAATTGACCAATCCGCAAAATTTCTGTTGCATCAGAAAGTAGAAACTCGCCCGATTACAACGGTATGCGTACTTTTCCCCCAAGCCGTTCTAGTTATTCGTTTCGAGCATCAGAACTGCGAAACTGTTGAGTTTCTCAAGCGTTTCTTACCTCAAAACAGCCATATCTCGCGAATGGATTGACCAATCCGCAAAATTTCTGTTGCATCTGAAAGCAGAAACTCGCCCGATTACAACGGTATGCGTACTTTGCCCCTAGGCGTTCTAGTTATTCGTTTCGAGCATCAGAACTGCGAAAATTTTGAGTTTCTCAACCGTTTCTTACCTCCAAACTGCCATATCTCGCGAACGGATTGACCAATCCGCAAAATTTCTGTTGCACCTGAAAGTAGAAAATCGCCCGATTACAACGGTATGCGTAGTTTTCTCCTAGGCCGTTCTAGTTATTCGTTTCGAGCATCAGAACTGCGACAATTTTGAGTTTCTCAAGCGTTTCTTACCTCCAAACTGCCATATCTCGCGAACGGATTGACCAGTCCGCAAAATTTCTGTTGCATCTGAAAGTAGAAACTCGCCCGATTACAACGGTATGCGTACTTTTCCCCTAGGCGTTCTTGTTATTCGTTTCGAGCATCAGAACTGCGATAATTTTGAGTTTCTCAAGCGTTTCTTACCTCCAAACTGCCATATCTCGCGAATGGATTGACCAATCCGCAAAATTTCTGTTGCACCTGAAAGTAGAAAATCGCCCGATTACAACGGTATGCGTAGTTTTCTCCTAGGCCGTTCTAGTTATTCGTTTCGAGCATCAGAACTGCGAAACTGTTGAGTTTCTCAAGCGTTTCTTACCTCCAAACTGCCATATCTCGCGAATGGATTGACCAATCCGCAAAATTTCTGTTGCATCTGAAAGTAGAAACTCGCCCGATTACAACGGTATGCGTACTTTTCCCCTAGGCGTTCTTGTTATTCGTTTCGAGCATCAGAACTGCGAAAATTTTGAGTTTCTCAAGCGTTTCTTACCTCCAAACTGCCATATCTCGCGAACGGATTGAGAAATCCGCAAAATTTCTGTTGCATCTGAAAGTAGAAAATCGTCCGATTACAACGGTATGCGTACTTTTCCCCCAGGCCGTTCTAGTTATTCATTTCGAGCATCGGAACTGCGAAAATTTTGAGTTTCTCAAGCGCTTCTTACCTCCAAACTGCCATATCTAGCGAACGGATTGACCAATCCGCAAAATTTCTGTTGCGTCTGAAAGTAGAAACTCGCCCGATTACAACGGTATGTGTAGTTTTCCCCTAGGCCATTCGAGGTGTTCGTTTCGCGCATCAGAGCTACGAAAATTTTGAGCTTCTCAAGCGTTTCTTACCCCCAAACTGCCATATCTCGCGAGCGGATTGACGAATCCGCAAAATTTCTGTTGCATCTGCAAGTAGAAACTCGCCCGATTACAACGGTATGCGTACTTTTCCCCTACGCCGTTCTAGTTATTCGTTTCGAGCATCAGAACTGCGAAAATTTTGAGTTTCTCAAGCGTTTCTTACCTCCAAACTGCCATATCTCGCGAACGGATTGACCAATCCGCAAAATTTCTGTTGCATCTGAAAGTAGAAACTCGCCCGATTACAACGGTATGCGTACTTTTCCCCCAGGCCGTTCTAGTTATTCGTTTCGAGCATCAGAACTGCGAAAATTTTGAGTTTCTCAAGCGTTTCTTACCTCCAAACTGCCATATCTCGCGAACGGATTGACCAATCCGCAAAATTTCTGTTGCACCTGAAAGTAGAAAATCGCCCGATTACAACGGTATGCGTAGTTTTCTCCTAGGCCGTTCTAGTTATTCGTTTCGAGCATCAGAACTGCGAAACTGTTGAGTTTCTCAAGCGTTTCTTACCTCCAAACTGCCATATCTCGCGAATGGAATGACCAATCCGCAAAATTTCTGTTGCATCTGAAAGTAGAAACTCGCCCGATTACAACGGTATGCGTACTTTGCCCCTAGGCGTCCTAGTTATTCGTTTCGAGCATCAGAACTGCGAAAATTTTGAGTTTCTCAAGCGTTTCTTACCTCCAAACTGCCATATCTCGCGAACGGATTGACCAATCCGCAAAATTTCTGTTGCATCTGAAAGTAGAAACTCGCCCGATTACAACGGTATGCGTACTTTTCCCCCAGGCCGTTCTAGTTATTCGTTTCGAGCATCAGAAATGCGAAAATTTTGAGTTTCTCAAGCGTTTCTTACCTCCAAACTGCCATATCTCGCGAATGGAATGACCAATCCGCAAAATTTCTGTTGCATCTGAAAGTCGAAACTCGCCCGATTACAACGGTATGCGTACTTTTCCCCAGGCCGTTCTAGTTATTCGTTTCGAGCATCAGAACTGCGAAAATTTTGAGTTTCTCAAGCGTTTCTTACCTCCAAACTGCCATATCTCGCGAACGGATTGACCAATCCGCAAAATTTCTGTTGCACCTGAAAGTAGAAAATCGCCCGATTACAACGGTATGCGTAGTTTTCTCCTAGGCCGTTCTGGTTATTCGTTTCGAGCATCAGAACTGCGAAACTGTTGAGTTTCTCAAGCGTTTCTTACCTCCAAACTGCCATATCTCGCGAATGGATTGACCAATCCGCAAAATTTCTGTTGCATCTGAAAGTAGAAACTCGCTCGATTACAACGGTATGCGTACTTTTCCCCTAGGCGTTCTAGTTATTCGTTTCGAGCGTCAGAACTGCGAAAATTTTGAGTTTCTCATGCGTTTCTTACCTCCAAACTGCCATATCTCGCGAACGGATTGACAAATCCGCAAAGTTTCTGTTGCATCTGAAAGTAGAAACTCGCCCGATTACAACGGTATGCGTACTTTTCCCCTAGGCCGTTCTAGTTATTCGTTTCGAGCATCAGAACTGCGAAAATTTTGAGCTTCTCAAGCGTTTCTTACCTCCAAACTGCCATATCTCGCGAACGGATTGACCAATCCGCAAAATTTCTGTTGCGTCTGAAAGTAGAAACTCGCCCGATTACAACGGTATGTGTAGTTTTCCCCTAGGCCATTCGAGGTATTCGTTTCGCGCATCAGAGCTACGAAAATTTTGAGTTTCTCAACCGTTTCTTACCCCAAAACTGCCATATCTCGCGAGCGGATTGACGAATCCGCAAAATTTCTGTTGCATCTGAAAGTAGAAACTCGCCCGATTACAACGGTATGCGTACTTTTCCCCTAGGCGTTCTAGTTATTCGTTTCGAGCATCAGAACTGCGAAAATTTTGAGTTTCTCAAGCGCTTCTTACCTCCAAACTGCCATATCTCGCGAACGGATTGACCAATCCGCAAAATTTCTGTTGCATCTGAAAGTGGAAACTCGCCCGATTACAACGGTATGCGTACTTTTCCCCAGGCCGTTCTAGTTATTCGTTTCGAGCATCAGAACTGCGAAAATTTTGGGTTTCTCAAGCGTTTCTTACCTCCAAACTGCCATATCTCGCGAACGGATTGACCAATCCGCAAAATTTCTGTTGCATCTGAAAGTAGAAACTCGCCCGATTACAACGGTATGCGTACTTTTCCCCTAGGCGTTCTAGTTATTCGTTTCGAGCATCAGAACTGCGAAAATTTTGAGTTTCTCAAGCGTTTCTTATCTCCAAACTGCCATATCTCGCGAACGGATTGACCAATCGGCAAAATTTCTGTTGCATCTGAAAGTAGAAACTCGCCCGATTACAACGGTATGCGTACTTTTCCCCCAGGCCGTTCTAGTTATTCGTTTCGAGCATCAGAACTGCGAAAATTTTGAGTATCTCAAACGTTTCTTACATCCAAACTGCCATATCTCGCGAACGGATTGACCAATCCGCAAAATTTCTGTTGCATCTGAAATTAGAATCTCGCCCGATTACAACGGTATGCGTACTTTTACCCTAGGCCGTTCTAGTTATTCGTTTCGAGCATCAGAACTGCGAAAATTTTGAGTTTCCCAAGCGTTTCTTACACCCAAACTGCCATATCTCGCGAACGGATTTACGAATCCACAAAACTTCTGTTGCATCTGAAAGTAGAAACTCGCCCGATTACAACGGTTTGCGTACTTTTCCCCTACGCCGTTCTAGTTATTCGTTTCGAGCATCAGAACTGCGAAATTTTGAGTTTCTCAAGCGTTTCTTACATCCAAACAGCCATATCTCGCGAACGGATTGACGAATCCGCAAAATTTCTGTTGCATCTGAAAGTAGAAACTCGCCCGATTACAACGGGATGCGTACTTTTCTCCAGGCCGTTCTAGTTACTCGTTTCGAGCATCAGAACTGCGAAAATTTTGAGTTTCTCAAGCGTTTCTTACCTCCAAACTGCCATATCTCGCGAACGGATTGACAAATCCGCAAAATTTCTGTTGCACCTGAAAGTAGAAAATCGCCCGATTACAACGGTATGCGTAGTTTTCTCCTAGGCCGTTCTAGTTATTCGTTTCGAGCATCAGAACTGCGAAACTGTTGAGTTTCTCAAGCGTTTCTTACTTCCAAACTAACATATCTCGCGAACGGATTGACCAATCGGCAAAATTTCTGTTGCATCTGAAAGTGGAAACTCGCCCGATTACAGCGGTATGCGTACTTTTCCCCAGGGCGTTCTAGTTATTCGTTTCGAGCATGAGAACTGCGAAAATTTTGAGTTTCTCAAGCGTTTCTTACCTCCAAACTGCCATATCTCGCGAACGGATTGACCAATCCGCAAAATTTCTGTTGCACCTGAAAGTAGAAAATCGCCCGATTACAACGGTATGCGTAGTTTTCTCCTAGGCCGTTCTAGTTATTCGTTTCGAGCATCAGAACTGCGAAACTGTTGAGTTTCTCAAGCGTTTCTTACCTCCAGACTGCCATATCTCGCGAATGGATTGACCAATCCGCAAAATTTCTGTTGCATCTGAAAGTAGAAACTCGCCCGATTACAACGGTATGCGTACTTTTCCCCAGGCCGTTCTAGTTATTCGTTTCGAGCATCAGAACTGCGAAAATTTTGAGTTTCTCAAGCGTTTCTTACCTCCAAACTGCCATATCTCGCAAACCGATTGACCAATCTGCAAAATTTTGTATTGCATCTGAAAGTAGAAACTCGCCCGATTACAACGGTATGCGTACTTTTCCCCTACGCCGTTCTAGTTATTCGTTTCGAGCATCAGAACTGCGAAAATTTTGAGTTTCTCAAGCGTTTCTTACCTCCAAACTGCCATATCTCGCGAACGGATTGACCAATCCGCAAAATTTCTGTTGCACCTGAGAGTAGAAAATCGCCCGATTACAACGGTATGCGTAGTTTTCTCCTAGGCCGTTCTAGTTATTCGTTTCGAGCATCAGAACTGCGAAACTGTTGAGTTTCTCAAGCGTTTCTTACTTCCAAACTGCCATATCTCGCGAATGGATTGACCAATCCGCAAAATTTCTGTTGTATCTGAAAGTAGAAACTCGCCCGATTACAACGGTATGCGTACTTTTCCCCTAGGCGTTCTAGTTATTCGTTTCGAGCATCAGAACTGCGAAAATTTTGAGTTTCTCAAGCGTTTCTTACCTCCAAACTGCCATATCTCGCGAACGGATTGACCAATCCGCAAAATTTCTGTTGCATCTGAAAGTGGAAACTCGCCCGATTACAACGGTATGCGTACTTTTCCCCTAGGCGTTCTAGTTATTCGTTTCGAGCAACAGAACTGCGAAAATTATGAGTTTCTCAAGCGTTTCTTACCTCCAAATTGCCATATCTCGCAAACCGATTGACCAATCCGCAAAATTTTGTATTGCATCTGAAAGTAGAAACTCGCCCGATTACAACGGTATGCGTACTTTTCCCCTACGCCGTTCTAGTTATACGTTTCGAGCATCAGAACTGCGAAAATTTTGAGTTTCTCAAGCGTTTCTTACCTCCAAACTGCCATATCTCGCGAACGGATTGACCAATCCGCAAAATTTCTGTTGCACCTGAGAGTAGAAAATCGCCCGATTACAACGGTATGAGTAGTTTTCTCCTAGGCCGTTCTAGTTATTCGTTTCGAGCATCAGAACTGCGAAACTGTTGAGTTTCTCAAGCGTTTCTTACCTCCAAACTGCCATATCTCGCGAACGGATTGACCAATCCGCAAAATTTCTGTTGCATCTGAAAGTGGAAACTCGCCCGATTACAACGGTATGTGTACTTTTCCCCAGGCCGTTCTAGTTATTCGTTTCGAGCATAAGAACTGCGAAAATTTTGGGTTTCTCAAGCGTTTCTTACCTCCAAACTGCCATATCTCGCGAACGGATTGACCAATCCGCAAAATTTCTGTTGCATCTGAAAGTAGAAACTCGCCCGATTACAACGGTATGCGTACTTTTCCCCTAGGCGTTCTAGTTATTCGTTTCGAGCATCAGAACTGCGAAAATTTTGAGTTTCTCAAGCGTTTCTTATCTCCAAACTGCCATATCTCGCGAACGGATTGACCAATCGGCAAAATTTCTGTTGCATCTGAAGGTAGAAACTCGCCCGATTACAACGGTATGCGTACTTTTCCCCCAGGCCGTTCTAGTTATTCGTTTCGAGCATCAGAACTGCGAAAATGTTGGGTATCTCAAACGTTTCTTACATCCAAACTGCCATATCTCGCGAACGGATTGACCAATCCGCAAAATTTCTGTTGCATCTGAAATTAGAATCTCGCCCGATTACAACGGTATGCGTACTTTTACCCTACGCCGTTCTAGTTATTCGTTTCGAGCATCAGAACTGCGAAAATTTTGAGTTTCCCAAGCGTTTCTTACACCCAAACTGCCATATCTCGCGAACGGATTGACGAATCCGCAAAACTTCTGTTGCATCTGAAAGTAGAAACTCGCCCGATTACAACGGTTTGCGTTCTTTTCCCCTACGCCGTTCTAGTTATTCGTTTCGAGCATCAGAACTGCGAAATTTTGAGTTTCACAAGCGTTTCTTACATCCAAACAGCCATATCTCGCGAACGGATTGACGAATCCGCAAAATTTCTGTTGCATCTGAAAGTAGAAACTCGCCCGATTACAACGGTATGCGTTCTTTTCCCCTAGGCCGTTCTAGTTATTCGTTTCGAGCATCAGACCTGCGAAAATTTTGAGTTTCTCAACCGTTTCTTACCCCCAAACTGCCATATCTCGCGAGCGGATTGACGAATCCGCAAAATTTCTGTTGCATCTGAAAGTAGAAACTCGCCCGATTACAACGGTATGCGTACTTTTCCCTCAGGCCGTTCGAGTTATTCGTTTCGAGCATCGGAACTGCGAAAATTTTGAGTTTCGCAAGCGTTTCTTACCTCCAAACTGCCATATCTCGCGAACGGATTGACCAGTCCGCAAAATTTCTGTTGCATCTGAAAGTAGAAACTCGCCCGATTACAACGGTATGAGTAGTTTTCCCCTAGGCCGTTCTAGTAATTCGTTTCGAGCATCAGAACTGCGAAAATTTTGAGTTTCTCAAACGTTTCTTACATCCAAACTGCCATATCTCGCGAACGGATTGACCAATCCGCAAAATTTCTGTTGCACCTGAAAGTAGAAAATCGCCCGATTACAACGGTATGCGTAGTTTTCTCCTAGGCCGTTCTAGTTATTCGTTTCGAGCATCAGAACAGCGAAAATTTTGAGTTTCTCAAGCGTTTCTTACACCCAAACTGCCATATCTCGCGAACGGATTGACGAATCCGCAAAACTTGTGTTGCATCTGAAAGTAGAAACTCGCCCGATTACAACGGTATGCGTACTTTTCCCCTACGCCGTTCTAGTTATTCGTTTCGAGCATCAGAACTGCGAAAATTTTGAGTTTCTCAAGCGTTTCTTACCTCCAAACTGCCATATCTCGCGAACGGATTGACCAATCCGCAAAATTTCTGTTGCACCTGAAAGTAGAAAATCGTCCGATTACAACGGTATGCGTAGTTTTCTCCTAGGCCGTTCTAGTTATTCGTTTCGAGCATCAGAACTGCGAAACTGTTGAGTTTCTCAAGCGTTTCTTACTTCCAAACTGCCATATCTCGCGAATGGATTGACCAATCCGCAAAATTTCTGTTGTATCTGAAAGTAGAAACTCGCCCGATTACAACGGTATGCGTACTTTTCCCCTAGGCGTTCTAGTTATTCGTTTCGAGCATCAAAACTGCGAAAATTTTGAGTTTCTCAAGCGTTTCTTACCTCCAAACTGCCATATCTCGCGAACGGATTGACCAATCCGCAAAATTTCTGTTGCATCTGAAAGTGGAAACTCGCCCGATTACAACGGTATGTGTACTTTTCCCCAGGCCGTTCTAGTTATTCGTTTCGAGCATCGGAACTGCGAAAATTTTGAGTTTCGCAAGCGTTTCTTACCTCCAAACTGCCATATCTCGCGAACGGATTGACCAGTCCGCAAAATTTCTGTTGCATCTGAATGTAGAAACTCGCCCGATTACAACGGTATGAGTAGTTTTCCCCTAGGCCGTTCTAGTAATTCGTTTCGAGCATCAGAACTGCGAAAATTTTGAGTTTCTCAAACGTTTCTTACATCCAAACTGCCATATCTCGCGAACGGATTGACCAATCCGCAAAATTTCTGTTGCACCTGAAAGTAGAAAATCGCCCGATTACAACGGTATGCGTAGTTTTCTCCTAGGCCGTTCTAGTTATTCGTTTCGAGCATCAGAACAGCGAAAATTTTGAGTTTCTCAAGCGTTTCTTACACCCAAACTGCCATATCTCGCGAACGGATTGACGAATCCGCAAAACTTGTGTTGCATCTGAAAGTAGAAACTCGCCCGATTACAACGGTATGCGTACTTTTCCCCTACGCCGTTCTAGTTATTCGTTTCGAGCATCAGAACTGCGAAAATTTTGAGTTTCTCAAGCGTTTCTTACCTCCAAACTGCCATATCTCGCGAACGGATTGACCAATCCGCAAAATTTCTGTTGCACCTGAAAGTAGAAAATCGTCCGATTACAACGGTATGCGTAGTTTTCTCCTAGGCCGTTCTAGTTATTCGTTTCGAGCATCAGAACTGCGAAACTGTTGAGTTTCTCAAGCGTTTCTTACTTCCAAACTGCCATATCTCGCGAATGGATTGACCAATCCGCAAAATTTCTGTTGTATCTGAAAGTAGAAACTCGCCCGATTACAACGGTATGCGTACTTTTCCCCTAGGCGTTCTAGTTATTCGTTTCGAGCATCAAAACTGCGAAAATTTTGAGTTTCTCAAGCGTTTCTTACCTCCAAACTGCCATATCTCGCGAACGGATTGACCAATCCGCAAAATTTCTGTTGCATCTGAAAGTGGAAACTCGCCCGATTACAACGGTATGTGTACTTTTCCCCAGGCCGTTCTAGTTATTCGTTTCGAGCATAAGAACTGCGAAAATTTTGGGTTTCTCAAGCGTTTCTTACCTCCAAACTGCCATATCTCGCGAACGGATTGACCAATCCGCAAAATTTCTGTTGCATCTGAAAGTAGAAACTCGCCCGATTACAACGGTATGCGTACTTTTCCCCTAGGCGTTCTAGTTATTCGTTTCGAGCATCAGAACTGCGAAAATTTTGAGTTTCTCAAGCGTTTCTTATCTCCAAACTGCCATATCTCGCGAACGGATTGACCAATCGGCAAAATTTCTGTTGCACCTGAAAGTAGAAAATCGCCCGATTACAACGGTATGCGTAGTTTTCTCCTAGGCCGTTCTAGTTATTCGTTTCGAGCATCAGAACTGCGAAACTGTTGAGTTTCTCAAGCGTTTCTTACCTCCAGACTGCCATATCTCGCGAATGGATTGACCAATCCGCAAAATTTCTGTTGCATCTGAAAGTAGAAACTCGCCCGATTACAACGGTATGCGTACTTTTCCCCAGGCCGTTCTAGTTATTCGTTTCGAGCATGAGAACTGCGAAAATTTTGAGTTTCTCAAGCGTTTCTTACCTCCAAACTGCCATATCTCGCGAACGGATTGACCAATCCGCAAAATTTCTGTTGCACCTGAAAGTAGAAAATCGCCCGATTACAACGGTATGCGTAGTTTTCTCCTAGGCCGTTCTAGTTATTCGTTTCGAGCATCAGAACTGCGAAACTGTTGAGTTTCTCAAGCGTTTCTTACCTCCAGACTGCCGTATCTCGCGAATGGATTGACCAATCCGCAAAATTTCTGTTGTATCTGAAAGTAGAAACTCGCCCGATTACAACGGTATGCGTACTTTTCCCCTAGGCGTTCTAGTTATTCGTTTCGAGCATCAGAACTGCGAAAATTTTGAGTTTCTCAAGCGTTTCTTACCTCCAAACTGCCATATCTCGCGAACGGATTGACCAATCCGCAAAATTTCTGTTGCATCTGAAAGTGGAAACTCGCCCGATTACAACGGTATGTGTACTTTTCCCCAGGCCGTTCTAGTTATTCGTTTCGAGCATAAGAACTGCGAAAATTTTGGGTTTCTCAAGCGTTTCTTACCTCCAAACTGCCATATCTCGCGAACGGATTGACCAATCCGCAAAATTTCTGTTGCATCTGAAATTAGAATCTCGCCCGATTACAACGGTATGCGTACTTTTACCCTAGGCCGTTCTAGTTATTCGTTTCGAGCATCAGAACTGCGAAAATTTTGAGTTTCCCAAGCGTTTCTTACACCCAAACTGCCATATCTCGCGAACGGATTGACGAATCCGCAAAACTTCTGTTGCATCTGAAAGTAGAAACTCGCCCGATTACAACGGTTTGCGTTCTTTTCCCCTACGCCGTTCTAGTTATTCGTTTCGAGCATCAGAACTGCGAAATTTTGAGTTTCACAAGCGTTTCTTACATCCAAACAGCCATATCTCGCGAACGGATTGACGAATCCGCAAAATTTCTGTTGCATCTGAAAGTAGAAACTCGCCCGAATACAACGGTATGCGTTCTTTTCCCCTAGGCCGTTCTAGTTATTCGTTTCGAGCATCAGACCTGCGAAAATTTTGAATTTCTAAAGCGTTTCTTACATCCAAACTGCCATATCTCGCGAATGGATTGACCAATCCGCAAAATTTCTGTTGCATCTGAAAGTAGAAACTCGCCCGATTACAACGGTATGTGTAGTTATCCCCTAGGCCATTCTAGGTATTCGTTCCGCGCATCAGAGCTACGAAAATTTTGAGTTTCTCCAGCGTTTCTTACCCCCTAACTGCCATATCTCGCGAGCGGATTGACGAATCCGCAAAATTTCTGTTGCATCTGAAAGTAGAAACTCGCCCGATTACAACGGTATGCGTACTTTTCCCCAGGCCGTTCTAGTTACTCGTTTCGAGCATCAGAACTGCGAAAATTTTGAGTTTTTCAAGCGTTTCTTACCTCCAAACTGCCATATCTCGCGAACGGATTGACAAATCCGCAAAATTTCTGTTGCACCTGAAAGTAGAAAATCGCCCGATTACAACGGTATGCGTAGTTTTCTCCTAGGCCGTTCTAGTTATTCGTTTCGAGCATCAGAACTGCGAAACTGTTGAGTTTCTCAAGCGTTTCTTACCTCCAAACTGCCATATCTCGCGAACGGATTGACCAATCCGCAAAATTTCTGTTGCATCAGAAAGTAGAAACTCGCCTGATTACAACGGTATGCGCACTTTTCCCGTACGCCGTTCTAGTTATTCGTTTCGAGCATCAGAACTGCGAAAATTTTGAGTTTCTCAAGCGTTTCTTACTTCCAAACTAACATATCTCGCGAACGGATTGACCAATCGGCAAAATTTCTGTTGCATCTGAAAGTGGAAACTCGCCCGATTACAGCGGTATGCGTACTTTTCCCCAGGCCGTTCTAGTTATTCGTTCCGAGCATCAGAACTGCGAAAATTTTGAGTTTCTCAAGCGTTTCTTACCTCCAAACTGCCATATCTCGCGAACGGATTGACCAATCCGCAAAATTTCTGTTGCACCTAAAAGTAGAAAATCGCCCGATTACAACGGTATGCGTAGTTTTCTCCTAGGCCGTTCTAGTTATTCGTTTCGAGCATCAGAACTGCGAAACTGTTGAGTTTCTCAAGCGTTTCTTACCTCCAGACTGCCATATCTCGCGAATGGATTGACCAATCCGCAAAATTTCTGTTGCATCTGAAAGTAGAAACTCGACCGATTACAACGGTATGCGTACTTTTCCCCAGGCCTTTCTAGTTATTCGTTTCGAGCATTAGAACTGCGAAAATTTTGAGTTTCTCAAGCGTTTCTTTCCTCCAAACTGCCATATCTCGCGAACGGATTGACCAATCCGCAAAATTTCTGTTGCATCTGAAAGTAGAAACTCGCCCGATTACAACGGTGTGCGTACTTTTCCCCTAGGGGTTCTAGTTATTCGTTTCGAACATCAGAACTGCGAAAATTTTAAGTTTCTCAAGCGTTTCTTACCTCCAAACTGCCATATCTCGCGAACCGATTGACCAATCCGCAAAATTTCTGTTGCATCTGAAAGTAGAAACTCGCCCGATTACAACGGTATGCGTACTTTTCCCCTACGCCGTTCTAGTTATTCGTTTCGAGCATCAGAACTGCGAAAATTTTGAGTTTCTCAAGCGTTTCTTACATCCAAACTGCCATATCTCGCGAACGGATTGACCAATCCGCAAAATTTCTGTTGCATCTGAAAGTAGAAACTCGCCCGATTACTACGGTATGCGTACTTTTCCCCAGGCCGTTCTAGTTATTCGTTTCGAGCATCAGAAATGCGAAAATTTTGAGCTTCTCAAGCGTTTCTTACCTCCAAACTGCCATATCTCGCGAACGGATTGACCAATCCGCAAAATTTCTGTTGCATCTGAAAGTAGAACCTCGCCCGATTACAACGGTATGCGTACTTTTCCCCTAGGCGTTCTAGTTATTCGTTTCGAGCATCAGAACTGCGAAAATTTTGAGTTTCTCAAGCGTTTCTTACCTCCAAACTGCCATATCTCGCGAACCGATTGACCAATCCGCAAAATTTCTGTTGCATCTGAAAGTAGAAACTCGCCCGATTACAACGGTATGCGTACTTTTCCCTCAGGCCGTTCTAGTTATTCGTTTCGAGCATCAGACCTGCGAAAATTTTGAATTTCTCAAGCGTTTCTTACATCCAAACTGCCATATCTCGCGAACGGATTGACCAATCCGCAAAATTTCTGTTGCATCTGAAAGTAGAATCTCGCCCGATTATACCGGTATGCGTACTTTTCCCGTACGCCGTTCTAGTTATTCGTTTCGAGCATCAGAACTGCGAAAATTTTGAGTTTCTCAAGCGTTTCTTACCTCAAAACTGCCATATCTCGCGAACGGATTGACCAATCCGCAAAATTTCTGTTGCATCTGAAAGCAGAAACTCGCCCGATTACAACGGTATGCGTACTTTTCCCCAAGGCGTCCTAGTTATTCGTTTCGAACATCAGAACTGCGAAAATTTTGAGTTTCTCAAGCGTTTCTTACCTCCAAACTGCCATATCTCGCGAACGGATTGACCAATCGGCAAAACTTCTGTTGCGTCTGAAAGTAGAAACTCGCCCCATTACAACGGTGTGTGTAGTTTTCCCCTAGGCCATTCGAGGTATTCGTTTCGCGCATCAGAGCTACGAAAATTTTGAGTTTCTCAACCGTTTCTTACCCCCAAACTGCCATATCTCGCGAGCGGATTGACGAATCCGCAAAATTTCTGTTGCATCTGAAAGTAGAAACTCGCCCGATTACAACGGTATGCGTACTTTTCCCTCAGGCCGTTCGAGTTATTCGTTTCGAGCATCGGAACTGGGAAAATTTTGAGTTTCGCAAGCGTTTCTTACCTCCAAACTGCCATATCTCGCGAACGGATTGACCAGTCCGCAAAATTTCTGTTGCATCTGAAAGTAGAAACTCGCCCGATTACAACGGTATGAGTAGTTTTCCCCTAGGCCGTTCTAGTAATTCGTTTCGAGCATCAGAACTGCGAAAATTTTGAGTTTCTCAAACGTTTCTTACATCCAAACTGCCATATCTCGCGAACGGATTGACGAATCCGCAAAACTTGTGTTGCATCTGAAAGTAGAAGCTCGCCCGATTACAACGGTATGCGTACTTTTCCCCTAGGCGTCCTAGTTATTCGTTTCGAGCATCAGAACTGCGAAAATTTTGAGTTTCTCAAGCGTTTCTTACCTCCAAACTGCCATATCTCGCGAACGGATTGACCAATCCGCAAAATTTCTGCTGCATCTGAAAGTGGAAACTCGCCCGATTACAACGGTATGCGTACTTTTCCCCAGGCCGTTCGAGTTATTCGTTTCGAGCAACGGGAACTGCGAAAATTTTGAGTTTCTCAAGCGTTTCTTACCTCCAAACTGCCATATCGCGCGAACGGATTGACCAATCGGCAAAATTTCTGTTGCGTCTGAAAGTAGAAACTCGCCCGATTACAACGGTATGTGTAGTTTTCCCCTAGG
The DNA here is from genome assembly GCF_051014685.1 of Ptiloglossa arizonensis. Taxonomy (NCBI): domain Eukaryota; kingdom Metazoa; phylum Arthropoda; class Insecta; order Hymenoptera; family Colletidae; genus Ptiloglossa; species Ptiloglossa arizonensis. Next base: position 567,317 of record NW_027478434.1, on the reverse strand, counting down.
CCATTCGAGGTATTCGTTTCGCGCATCAGAGCTACGAAAATTTTGAGTTTCTCAACCGTTTCTTACACCCAAACTGCCATATCTCGCGAGCGGATTGACGAATCCGCAAAATTTCTGTTGCATCTGAAAGTAGAAGCTCGCCCGATTACAACGGTATGCGTACTTTTCCCCTAGGCGTCCTAGTTATTCGTTTCGAGCATCAGAACTGCGAAAATTTTGAGTTTCTCAAGCGTTTCTTACCTCCAAACTGCCATATCTCGCGAACGGATTGACCAATCCGCAAAATTTCTGTTGCATCTGAAAGTAGAAACTCGCCCGATTACAACGGTATGCGTACTTTTCCCTCAGGCCGTTCGAGTTATTCGTTTCGAGCATCGGAACTGCGAAAATTTTGAGTTTCGCAAGCGTTTCTTACCTCCAAACTGCCATATCTCGCGAACGGATTGACGAATCCGCAAAATTTCTGTTGCATCTGAAAGTAGAAACTCGCCCGATTACAACGGTATGCGTACTTTTACCCTAGGCCGTTGTAGTTATTCGTTTCGAGCATCAGAACTGCGAAAATTTTGAGTTTCTCAAGCGTTTCTTACACCCAAACTGCCATATCTCGCGAACGGATTGACGAATCCGCAAAACTTCTGTTGCATCTGAAAGTAGAAGCTCGCCCGATTACAACGGTATGCGTACTTTTCCCCTAGGCGTCCTAGTTATTCGTTTCGAGCATCAGAACTACGAAAATTTTGAGTTTCTCAAGCGTTTCTTACCTCCAAACTGCCATATCTCGCGAACGGATTGACCAATCCGCAAAATTTCTGTTGCATCTGAAAGTAGAAACTCGCCCGATTACAACGGTTTGCGTACTTTTCCCCTACGCCGTTCTAGTTATTCGTTTCGAGCATCAGAACTGCGAAATTGTGAGTTTCTCAAGCGTTTCTTACCTCCAAACTGCCATATCGCGCGAACGGATTGACCAATCGGCAAAATTTCTGTTGCGTCTGAAAGTAGAAACTCGCCCGATTACAACGGTATGTGTAGTTTTCCCCTAGGCCATTCGAGGTATTCGTTTCGCGCATCAGAGCTACGAAAATTTTGAGTTTCTCAACCGTTTCTTACACCCAAACTGCCATATCTCGCGAGCGGATTGACGAATCCGCAAAATTTCTGTTGCATCTGAAAGTAGAAGCTCGCCCGATTACAACGGTATGCGTACTTTTCCCCTAGACGTCCTAGTTATTCGTTTCGAGCATCAGACCTGCGAAAATTTTGAATTTCTCAAGCGTTTCTTACCTCCAAACTGCCATATCTCGCGAACGGATTGACCAATCCGCAAAATTTCTGTTTCATCTGAAAGTAGAAACTCGCCCTCATACAACGGTATGAGTAGTTTTCCCCTAGGCCGTTCGAGTTATTCGTTTCGAGCATCAGAACTGCGAAAATTTTGAGTTTCTCAAGCGTTTCTTACCTCCAAACTGCCATATCTCGCGAACGGATTGACCAATCCGCAAAATTTCTGTTGCATCTGAAAGTGGAAACTCGCCCGATTACAACGGTATGCGTACTTTTCCCCAGGCCGTTCTAGTTATTCGTTTCGAGCATCAGAACTGCGAAAATTTTGAGTTTCTCAAGCGTTTCTTACATCCAAACTGCCATATCTCGCGAACGGATTGACCAATCCGCAAAATTTCTGTTGCATCAGAAAGTAGAAACTCGCTCGATTACAACGGTATGCGTACTTTTCCCCCAGGCCGTTCTAATTATTCGTTTGGAGCATCAGAACTGCGAAAATTTTGAGTTTCTCAAGCGTTTCTTACCTCCAAACTGCCATATCTCGTGAACGGATTGAGCAATCCGCAAAATTTCTGTTGCATCAGAAAGTAGAAACTCGCCCGATTACAACGGCGTGGGTACTTTTCCCGTACGCCCTTCTAGTTATTCGTTTCGAGCATCAGAACTGCGAAAATTTTGAGTTTCTCAACCGTTTCTTACCTCCAAACTGCCATATCTCGCGAACGGATTGACCAATCCGCAAAATTTCTGTTGCACCTGAAAGTAGAAAATCGCCCGATTACAACGGTATGCGTAGTTTTCTCCTAGGCCGTTCTAGTTATTCGTTTCGAGCATCAGAACTGCGACAATTTTGAGTTTCTCAAGCGTTTCTTACACCCAAACTGCCACATCTCGCGAGCGGATTGACGAATCCGCAAAATTTCTGTTGCATCTGAAAGTAGAAACTCGCCCGATTACAACGGTATGCGTACCTTTCCCCTAGGCGTTCTAGTTATTCGTTTCGAGCATCGGAACTGCGAAAATTTTGAGTTTCTCAAGCGTTTCTTACCTCCAAACTGCCATATCTCGCGAACGGATTGACCAGTCCGCAAAATTTCTGTTGCATCTGAAAGTAGAAACTCGCCCGATTACAACGGTATGCGAACTTTTCCCCTAGGCGTTCTTGTTATTCGTTTCGAGCATCAGAACTGCGAAAATTTTGAGTTTCTCAAGCGTTTCTTACCTCCAAACTGCCATATCTCGCGAATGGATTGACCAATCCGCAAAATTTCTGTTGCACCTGAAAGTAGAAAATCGCCCGATTACAACGGTATGCGTAGTTTTCTCCTAGGCCGTTCTAGTTATTCGTTTCGAGCATCAGAACTGCGAAACTGTTGAGTTTCTCAAGCGTTTCTTACCTCCAAACTGCCATATCTCGCGAATGGATTGACCAATCCGCAAAATTTCTGTTGCATCTGAAAGTAGAAACTCGCCCGATTACAACGGTATGCGTACTTTTCCCCTAGGCGTTCTTGTTATTCGTTTCGAGCATCAGAACTGCGAAAATTTTGAGTTTCTCAAGCGTTTCTTACCTCCAAACTGCCATATCTCGCGAACGGATTGAGAAATCCGCAAAATTTCTGTTGCATCTGAAAGTAGAAAATCGCCCGATTACAACGGTATGCGTACTTTTCCCCCAGGCCGTTCTAGTTATTCATTTCGAGCATCGGAACTGCGAAAATTTTGAGTTTCCCAAGCGCTTCTTACCTCCAAACTGCCATATCTAGCGAACGGATTGACCAATCCGCAAAATTTCTGTTGCGTCTGAAAGTAGAAACTCGCCCGATTGCAACGGTATGTGTAGTTTTCCACTAGGCCATTCGAGGTGTTCGTTTCGCGCATCAGAGCTACGAAAATTTTGAGCTTCTCAAGCGTTTCTTACCCCCAAACTGCCATATCTCGCGAGCGGATTGACGAATCCGCAAAATTTCTGTTGCATCTGCAAGTAGAAACTCGCCCGATTTCAACGGTATGCGTACTTTTCCCCTACGCCGTTCTAGTTATTCGTTTCGAGCATCAGAACTGCGAAAATTTTGAGTTTCTCAAGCGTTTCTTACCTCCAAACTGCCATATCTCGCGAACGGATTGACCAATCCGCAAAATTTCTGTTGCATCTGAAAGTAGAAACTCGCCCGATTACAACGGTATGCGTACTTTTCCCCCAGGCCGTTCTAGTTATTCGTTTCGAGCATCAGAAATGCGAAAATTTTGAGTTTCTCAAGCGTTTCTTACCTCCAAACTGCCATATCTCGCGAACGGATTGACAAATCCGCAAAATTTCTGTTGCACCTGAAAGTAGAAAATCGCCCGATTACAACGGTATGCGTAGTTTTCTCCTAGGCCGTTCTAGTTATTCGTTTCGAGCATCAGAACTGCGAAACTGTTGAGTTTCTCAAGCGTTTCTTACCTCCAAACTGCCATATCTCGCGAATGGAATGACCAATCCGCAAAATTTCTGTTGCATCTGAAAGTGGAAACTCGCCCGATTACAACGGTATGCGTACTTTTCCCCAGGCCGTTCTAGTTATTCGTTTCGAGCATCAGAACTGCGAAAATTTTGAGTTTCTCAAGCGTTTCTTACATCCAAACTGCCATATCTCGCGAACGGATTGACCAATCCGCAAAATTTCTGTTGCATCTGAAAGTAGAAACTCGCCCGATTACAACGGTATGCGTACTTTTCCCCCAGGCCGTTCTAGTTATTCGTTTCGAGCATCAGAACTGGGACAATTTTGAGTTTCTCAAGCGTTTCTTACCTCCAAACTGCCATATCTCGCGAACGGATAGACCAATCCGCAAAATTTCTGTCGCATCAGAAAGTAGAAACTCGCTCGATTACAACGGTATGCGTACTTTTCCCCCAGGCCGTTCTAATTATTCGTTTGGAGCATCAGAACTGCGAAAATTTTGAGTTTCTCAAGCGTTTCTTGCCTCCAAACTGCCGTATCTCGCGTACGTATTGAGCAATCCGCAAAATTTCTGTTGCATCAGAAAGTAGAAACTCGCCCGATTACAACGGCGTGGGTACTTTTCCCGTACGCCCTTCTAGTTATTCGTTTCGAGCATCAGAACTGCGAAAATTTTGAGTTTCTCAAGCGTTTCTTACATCCAAACTGCCATATCTCGCGAACGGATTGACCAATCCGCAAAATTTCTGTTGCATCTGAAAGTAGAAACTCGCCCGATTACAACGGTATGCGTACTTTTCCCCCAGGCCGTTCTAGTTATTCGTTTCGAGCATCAGAACTGGGACAATTTTGAGTTTCTCAAGCGTTTCTTACCTCCAAACTGCCATATCTCGCGAACGGATTGACCAATCCGCAAAATTTCTGTTGCATCTGAAAGTAGAAACTCGCCCGATTACAAAGGTATGCGTACTTTTCCCCTAGGCCGTTCTAGTTATTCGTTTCGAGCATCAGAACTGCGAAAATTTTGAGTTTCTCAAGCGTTTCTTACATCCAAACTGCCATATCTCGCGAACGGATTGACCAATCCGCAAAATTTCTGTTGCATCTGAAAGTGGAAACTCGCCCGATTACAACGGTATGCGTACTTTTCCCCAGGCCGTTCGAGTTATTCGTTTCGAGCAACGGGAACTGCGAAAATTTTGAGTTTCTCAAGCGTTTCTTACCTCCAAACTGCCATATCGCGCGAACGGATTGACCAATCGGCAAAATTTCTGTTGCGTCTGAAAGTAGAAACTCGCCCGATTACAACGGTGTGTGTAGTTTTCCCCTAGGCCATTCGAGGTATTCGTTTCGCGCATCAGAGCTACGAAAATTTTGAGTTTCTCAAGCGTTTCTTACCTCCAAACTGCCATATCTCGCGAGCGGATTGACGAATCCGCAAAATTTCTGTTGCATCTGAAAGTAGAAGCTCGCCCGATTACAACGGTATGCGTACTTTTCCCTCAGGCCGTTCGAGTTATTCGTTTCGAGCATCGGAACTGCGAAAATTTTGAGTTTCGCAAGCGTTTCTTACCTCCAAACTGCCATATCTCGCGAACGGATTGACGAATCCGCAAAATTTCTGTTGCATCTGAAAGTAGAAACTCGCCCGATTACAACGGTATGCGTACTTTTACCCTAGGCCGTTCTAGTTATTCGTTTCGAGCATCAGAACTGCGAAATTGTGAGTTTCTCAAGCGTTTCTTACATCCAAACAGCCATATCTCGCGAACGGATTGACGAATCCGCAAAATTTCTGTTGCATCAGAAAGTAGAAACTCGCCCGATTACAACGGCGTGGGTAGTTTTCTCGTACGCCCTTCTAGTTATTCGTTTCGAGCATCAGAACTGCGAAAATTTTGAGTTTCTCAAGCGTTTCTTACATCCAAACTGCCATATCTCGCGAACGGATTGACCAATCCGCAAAATTTCTGTTGCATCAGAAAGTAGAAACTCGCTCGATTACAACGGTATGCGTACTTTTCCCCCAGGCCGTTCTAATTATTTGTTTGGAGCATCAGAACTGCGAAAATTTTGAGTTTCTCAAGCGTTTCTTACCTCCAAACTGCCGTATCTCGCGAACGGATTGAGCAATCCGCAAAATTTCTGTTGCATCAGAAAGTAGAAACTCGCCCGATTACAACGGCGTGGGTACTTTTCCCGTACGCCCTTCTAGTTATTCGTTTCGAGCATCAGAACTGCGAAAATTTTGAGTTTCTCAAGCGTTTCTTACCTCCAAACTGCCGTATCTCGCGAACGGATTGAGCAATCCGCAAAATTTCTGTTGCATCAGAAAGTAGAAACTCGCCCGATTACAACGGCGTGGGTACTTTTCCCGTACGCCCTTCTAGTTATTCGTTTCGAGCATCAGAACTGCGAAAATTTTGAGTTTCTCAAGCGTTTCTTACCTGCAAACTAACATATCTCGCGAACGGATTGACCAATCCGCAAAATTTCTGTTGCATTTGAAAGTAGAAACTCGCCCGATTACAACGGTATGCGTACTTTTCCCCGACGCCGATCTAGTTATTCGTTTCGAGCATCAGAACTGCGAAAATTTTGAGTTTCTCAAGCGTTTCTTACACCCAAACTGCCATATCTCGCGAACGGATTGACGAATCCGCAAAACTTCTGTTGCATCTGAAAGTAGAAACTCGCCCGATTACAACGGTATGCGTACTTTTCCCCTACGCCGTTCTAGTTATTCGTTTCGAGCATCAGTACTGCGAAAATTTTGAGTTTCTCAAGCGTTTCTTACATCCAAACTGCCATATCTCGCGAACGGATTGACCAATCCACAAAATTTCTGTTGCATCTGAAAGTAGAAACTCGCCCGATTACAACGGTATGCGTACTTTTCCCCTAGGCCGTTCTAGTTATTCGTTTCGAGCATTCGAACTGCGAAAATTTTGAGTTTCTCAAGCGTTTCTTACCTCCAAACTGCCATATCTCGCGAACGGATTGACCAATCCGCAAAATTTCTGTTGCATCTTAAAGTAGAAACTCGCCCGATTACAACGGTATGCGTACTTTTCCCTCAGGCCGTTCGAGTTATTCGTTTCGAGCATCGGAACTGCGAAAATTTTGAGTTTCGCAAGCGTTTCTTACCTCCAAACTGCCATATCTCGCGAACGGATTGACGAATCCGCAAAATTTCTGTTGCATCTGAAAGTAGAAACTCGCCCGATTACAACGGTATGCGTACTTTTACCCTAGGCCGTTCTAGTTATTCGTTTCGAGCATCAGAACTGCGAAAATTTTGAGTTTCTCAAGCGTTTCTTACACCCAAACTGCCATATCTCGCGAACGGATTGACGAATCCGCAAAACTGCTGTTGCATCTGAAAGTAGAAACTCGCCCGATTACAACGGTTTGCGTACTTTTCCCCTACGCCGTTCTAGTTATTCGTTTCGAGCATCAGAACTGCGAAATTGTGAGTTTCTCAAGCGTTTCTTACATCCAAACAGCCATATCTCGCGAACGGATTGACGAATCCGCAAAATTTCTGTTGCATCAGAAAGTAGAAACTCGCCCGATTACAACGGCGTGGGTAGTTTTCTCGTACGCCCTTCTAGTTATTCGTTTCGAGCATCAGAACTGCGAAAATTTTGAGTTTCTCAAGCGTTTCTTACCTCCAAACTGCCATATCTCGCGAACGGATTGACCAATCCGCAAAATTTCTGTTGCATCTGAAAGTAGAAACTCGCCCGATTACAACGGTATGCGTACTTTTACCCTAGGCCGTTCTAGTTATTCGTTTCGAGCATCAGAACTGCGAAAATTTTGAGTTTCTCAAGCGTTTCTTACACCCAAACTGCCATATCTCGCGAACGGATTGACGAATCCGCAAAACTGCTGTTGCATCTGAAAGTAGAAACTCGCCCGATTACAACGGTTTGCGTACTTTTCCCCTACGCCGTTCTAGTTATTCGTTTCGAGCATCAGAACTGCGAAATTGTGAGTTTCTCAAGCGTTTCTTACATCCAAACAGCCATATCTCGCGAACGGATTGACGAATCCGCAAAATTTCTGTTGCATCAGAAAGTAGAAACTCGCCCGATTACAACGGCGTGGGTAGTTTTCTCGTACGCCCTTCTAGTTATTCGTTTCGAGCATCAGAACTGCGAAAATTTTGAGTTTCTCAAGCGTTTCTTACCTCCAAACTGCCATATCTCGCGAACGGATTGACCAATCCGCAAAATTTCTGTTGCATCTGAAAGTGGAAACTCGCCCGATTACAACGGTATGCGTACTTTTCCCCAGGCCGTTCTAGTTATTCGTTTCGAGCATCAGAACTGCGAAAATTTTGAGTTTCTCAAGCGTTTCTTACATCCAAACTGCCATATCTCGCGCACGGATTGACCAATCCGCAAAATTTCTGTTGCATCTGAAAGTAGAAACTCGCCCGATTACAACGGTATGCGTACTTTTCCCCCAAGCCGTTCTAGTTATTCGTTTCGAGCATCAGAACTGGGACAATTTTGAGTTTCTCAAGCGTTTCTTACCTCCAAACTGCCATATCTTGCGAACGGATTGACCAATCCGCAAAATTTCTGTCGCATCAGAAAGTAGAAACTCGCTCGATTACAACGGTATGCGTACTTTTCCCCCAGGCCGTTCTAATTATTCGTTTGGAGCATCAGAACTGCGAAAATTTTGAGTTTCTCAAGCGTTTCTTGCCTCCAAACTGCCGTATCTCGCGTACGGATTGAGCAATCCGCAAAATTTCTGTTGCATCAGAAAGTAGAAACTCGCCCGATTACAACGGCGTGGGTACTTTTCCCGTACGCCCTTCTAGTTATTCGTTTCGAGCATCAGAACTGCGAAAATTTTGAGTTTCTCAAGCGTTTCTTACATCCAAACTGCCATATCTCGCGAACGGATTGACGAATCCGCAAAATTTCTGTTGCATCTGAAAGTGGAAACTCGCCCGATTACAACGGTATGCGTACTTTTCCCCAGGCCGTTCTAGTTATTCGTTTCGAGCATCAGAACTGCGAAAATTTTGAGTTTCTCAAGCGTTTCTTACATCCAAACTGCCATATCTCGCGAACGGATTGACCAATCCGCAAAATTTCTGTTGCATCTGAAAGTAGAAACTCGCCCGATTACAACGGTATGCGTACTTTTCCCCCAGGCCGTTCTAGTTATTCGTTTCGAGCATCAGAACTGGGACAATTTTGAGTTTCTCAAGCGTTTCTTACCTCCAAACTGCCATATCTTGCGAACGGATTGACCAATCCGCAAAATTTCTGTCGCATCAGAAAGTAGAAACTCGCTCGATTACAACGGTATGCGTACTTTTCCCCCAGGCCGTTCTAATTATTCGTTTGGAGCATCAGAACTGCGAAAATTTTGAGTTTCTCAAGCGTTTCTTGCCTCCAAACTGCCGTATCTCGCGTACGGATTGAGCAATCCGCAAAATTTCTGTTGCATCAGAAAGTAGAAACTCGCCCGATTACAACGGCGTGGGTACTTTTCCCGTACGCCCTTCTAGTTATTCGTTTCGAGCATCAGAACTGCGAAAATTTTGAGTTTCTCAAGCGTTTCTTACATCCAAACTGCCATATCTCGCGAACGGATTGACGAATCCGCAAAATTTCTGTTGCATCTGAAAGTGGAAACTCGCCCGATTACAACGGTATGCGTACTTTTCCCCAGGCCGTTCTAGTTATTCGTTTCGAGCATCAGAACTGCGAAAATTTTGAGTTTCTCAAGCGTTTCTTACATCCAAACTGCCATATCTCGCGAACGGATTGACCAATCCGCAAAATTTCTGTTGCATCTGAAAGTAGAAACTCGCCCGATTACAACGGTATGCGTACTTTTCCCCAGGCCGTTCTAGTTATTCGTTTCGAGCATCAGAACTGGGACAATTTTGAGTTTCTCAAGCGTTTCTTACCTCCAAACTGCCATATCTCGCGAACGGATTGACCAATCCGCAAAATTTCTGTTGCATCAGAAAGTAGAAACTCGCTCGATTACAACGGTATGCGTACTTTTCCCCCAGGCCGTTCTAATTATTCGTTTGGAGCATCAGAACTGCGAAAATTTTGAGTTTCTCAAGCGTTTCTTACCTCCAAACTGCCGTATCTCGCGAACGGATTGAGCAATCCGCAAAATTTCGGTTGCATCAGAAAGTAGAAACTCGCCCGATTACAACGGCGTGGGTACTTTTCCCGTACGCCCTTCTAGTTATTCGTTTCGAGCATCAGAACTGCGAAAATTTTGAGTTTCTCAAGCGTTTCTTACCTGCAAACTAACATATCTCGCGAACGGATTGACCAATCCGCAAAATTTCTGTTGCATTTGAAAGTAGAAACTCGCCCGATTACAACGGTATGCGTACTTTTCCCCGACGCCGATCTAGTTATTCGTTTCGAGCATCAGAACTGCGAAAATTTTGAGTTTCTCAAGCGTTTCTTACCCCCAAACTGCCATATCTCGCGAACGGATTGACGAATCCGCAAAACTTCTGTTGCATCTGAAAGTAGAAACTCGCCCGATTACAACGGTATGCGTACTTTTCCCCTACGCCGTTCTAGTTATTCGTTTCGAGCATCAGTACTGCGAAAATTTTGAGTTTCTCAAGCGTTTCTTACCTCCAAACTGCCATATCTCACGAACGGATTGACCAATCCTCAAAATTTCTGTTGCATCTGAAAGTAGAAACTCGTCCGATTACAACGGTATGTGTAGTTTTCCCCTAGGCCTTTCTAGGTATTCGTTTCGCGCATCAGAGCTACGAAAATTGTTAGTTTCTCAAGCGTTTCTTACCCCCAAACTGCCATATCTCGCGAGCGGATTGACGAATCCGCAAAACTTCTGTTGCATCTGAAAGTAGAAACTCGCCCGATTACAACGGTATGCGTACTTTTCCCCTACGCCGTTCTAGTTATTCGTTTCGAGCATCAGTACTGCGAAAATTTTGAGTTTCTCAAGCGTTTCTTACCTCCAAACTGCCATATCTCGCGAACGGATTGACCAATCCTCAAAATTTCTGTTGCATCTGAAAGTAGAAACTCGCCCGATTACAACGGTATGCGTACTTTTCCCCTAGGCCGTTCTAGTTATTCGTTTCGAGCATTCGAACTGCGAAAATTTTGAGTTTCTCAAGCGTTTCTTACCTCCAAACTGCCATATCTCGCGAACGGATTGACCAATCCGCAAAATTTCTGTTGCATCTGAAAGTAGAAACTCGCCCGATTACAACGGTATGCGTACTTTTCCCTCAGGCCGTTCTAGTTATTCGTTTCGAGCATCGGAACTGCGAAAATTTTGAGTTTCGCAAGCGTTTCTTACCTCCAAACTGACATATCTCGCGAACGGATTGACCAGTCCGCAAAATTTCTGTTGCATCTGAAAGTAGAAACTCGCCCGATTACAACGGTATGCGTACTTTTCCCCTAGGCGTTCTAGTTATTCGTTTCGAGCATCAGAACTTCGAAAATTTTGAGTTTCTCAAGCGTTTCTTACCTCCAAACTGCCATATCTCGCAAACCGATTGACCAATCCGCAAAATTTTGTATTGCATCTGAAAGTAGAAACTCGCCCGATTACAACGGTATGCGTACTTTTCCCCTACGCCGTTCTAGTTATTCGTCTCGAGCATCAGAACTGCGAAAATTTTGAGTTTCTCAAGCGTTTCTTACCTCCAAACTGCCATATCTCGCGAACGGATTGACCAATCCGCAAAATTTCTGTTGCACCTGAGAGTAGAAAATCGCCCGATTACAACGGTATGCGTAGTTTTCTCCTAGGCCGTTCTAGTTATTCGTTTCGAGCATCAGAACTGCGAAACTGTTGAGTTTCTCAAGCGTTTCTTACTTCCAAACTGCCATATCTCGCGAATGGATTGACCAATCCGCAAAATTTCTGTTGTATCTGAAAGTAGAAACTCGCCCGATTACAACGGTATGCGTACTTTTCCCCTAGGCGTTCTAGTTATTCGTTTCGAGCATCAGAACTGCGAAAATTTTGAATTTCTCAAGCGTTTCTTACCTCCAAACTGCCATATCTCGCGAACGGATTCACCAATCCGCAAAATTTTGTATTGCATCTGAAAGTAGAAACTCGCCCGATTACAACGGTATGCGTACTTTTCCCCTACGCCGTTCTAGTTATTCGTCTCGAGCATCAGAACTGCGAAAATTTTGAGTTTCTCAAGCGTTTCTTACCTCCAAACTGCCATATCTCGCGAACGGATTGACCAATCCGCAAAATTTCTGTTGCACCTGAGAGTAGAAAATCGCCCGATTACAACGGTATGCGTAGTTTTCTCCTAGGCCGTTCTAGTTATTCGTTTCGAGCATCAGAACTGCGAAACTGTTGAGTTTCTCAAGCGTTTCTTACTTCCAAACTGCCATATCTCGCGAATGGATTGACCAATCCGCAAAATTTCTGTTGTATCTGAAAGTAGAAACTCGCCCGATTACAACGGTATGCGTACTTTTCCCCTAGGCGTTCTAGTTATTCGTTTCGAGCATCAGAACTGCGAAAATTTTGAGTTTCTCAAGCGTTTCTTACCTCCAAACTGCCATATCTCGCGAACGGATTCACCAATCCGCAAAATTTCTGTTGCATCTGAAAGTGGAAACTCGCCCGATTACAACGGTATGTGTACTTTTCCCCTAGGCGTTCTAGTTATTCGGTTCGAGCATCAGAACTGCGAAAATTTTGAGTTTCCCAAGCGTTTCTTACACCCAAACTGCCATATCTCGCGAACGGATTGACGAATCCGCAAAACTTCTGTTGCATCTGAAAGTAGAAACTCGCCCGATTACAACGGTTTGCGTTCTTTTCCCCTACGCCGTTCTAGTTATTCGTTTCGAGCATCAGAACTGCGAAATTTTGAGTTTCACAAGCGTTTCTTACATCCAAACAGCCATATCTCGCGAACGGATTGACGAATCCGCCAAATTTCTGTTGCATCTGAAAGTAGAAACTCGCCCGATTACAACGGTATGCGTTCTTTTCCCCTAGGCCGTTCTAGTTATTCGTTTCGAGCATCAGACCTGCGAAAATTTTGAATTTCTAAAGCGTTTCTTACATCCAAACTGCCATATCTCGCGAATGGATTGACCAATCCGCAAAATTTCTGTTGCATCTGAAAGTAGAAACTCGCCCGATTACAACGGTATGTGTAGTTATCCCCTAGGCCATTCTAGGTATTCGTTTCGCGCATCAGAACTGCGAAAATTTTGAGTTTCTCAAGCGTTTCTTACCTCCAAACTGCCATATCTCGCGAACGGATTGACAAATCCGCAAAATTTCTGTTGCACCTGAAAGTAGAAAATCGCCCGATTACAACGGTATGCGTAGTTTTCTCCTAGGCCGTTCTAGTTATTCGTTTCGAGCATCAGAACTGCGAAACTGTTGAGTTTCTCAAGCGTTTCTTACCTCCAAACTGCCATATCTCGCGAACGGATTGACCAATCCGCAAAATTTCTGTTGTATCTGAAAGTAGAAACTCGCCCGATTACAACGGTATGCGTACTTTTCCCCTACGCCGTTCTAGTTATTCGTCTCGAGCATCAGAACTGCGAAAATTTTGAGTTTCTCAAGCGTTTCTTACCTCCAAACTGCCATATCTCGCGAACGGATTGACCAATCCGCAAAATTTCTGTTGCACCTGAGAGTAGAAAATCGCCCGATTACAACGGTATGCGTAGTTTTCTCCTAGGCCGTTCTAGTTATTCGTTTCGAGCATCAGAACTGCGAAACTGTTGAGTTTCTCAAGCGTTTCTTACTTCCAAACTGCCATATCTCGCGAATGGATTGACCAATCCGCAAAATTTCTGTTGTATCTGAAAGTAGAAACTCGCCCGATTACAACGGTATGCGTACTTTTCCCCTAGGCGTTCTAGTTATTCGTTTCGAGCATCAGAACTGCGAAAATTTTGAGTTTCTCAAGCGTTTCTTACCTCCAAACTGCCATATCTCGCGAACGGATTCACCAATCCGCAAAATTTTGTATTGCATCTGAAAGTAGAAACTCGTCCGATTACAACGGTATGCGTACTTTTCCCCTACGCCGTTCTAGTTATTCGTCTCGAGCATCAGAACTGCGAAAATTTTGAGTTTCTCAAGCGTTTCTTACCTCCAAACTGCCATATCTCGCGAACGGATTGACCAATCCGCAAAATTTCTGTTGCACCTGAGAGTAGAAAATCGCCCGATTACAACGGTATGCGTAGTTTTCTCCTAGGCCGTTCTAGTTATTCGTTTCGAGCATCAGAACTGCGAAACTGTTGAGTTTCTCAAGCGTTTCTTACTTCCAAACTGCCATATCTCGCGAATGGATTGACCAATCCGCAAAATTTCTGTTGTATCTGAAAGTAGAAACTCGCCCGATTACAACGGTATGCGTACTTTTCCCCTAGGCGTTCTAGTTATTCGTTTCGAGCATCAGAACTGCGAAACTGTTGAGTTTCTCAAGCGTTTCTTACCTCCAAACTGCCATATCTCGCGAACGGATTGACCAATCCGCAAAATTTCTGTTGTATCTGAAAGTAGAAACTCGCCCGATTACAACGGTATGCGTACTTTTCCCCTACGCCGTTCTAGTTATTCGTCTCGAGCATCAGAACTGCGAAAATTTTGAGTTTCTCAAGCGTTTCTTACCTCCAAACTGCCATATCTCGCGAACGGATTGACCAATCCGCAAAATTTCTGTTGCACCTGAGAGTAGAAAATCGCCCGATTACAACGGTATGCGTAGTTTTCTCCTAGGCCGTTCTAGTTATTCGTTTCGAGCATCAGAACTGCGAAACTGTTGAGTTTCTCAAGCGTTTCTTACTTCCAAACTGCCATATCTCGCGAATGGATTGACCAATCCGCAAAATTTCTGTTGTATCTGAAAGTAGAAACTCGCCCGATTACAACGGTATGCGTACTTTTCCCCTAGGCGTTCTAGTTATTCGTTTCGAGCATCAGAACTGCGAAAATTTTGAGTTTCTCAAGCGTTTCTTACCTCCAAACTGCCATATCTCGCGAACGGATTCACCAATCCGCAAAATTTTGTATTGCATCTGAAAGTAGAAACTCGCCCGATTACAACGGTATGCGTACTTTTCCCCTACGCCGTTCTAGTTATTCGTCTCGAGCATCAGAACTGCGAAAATTTTGAGTTTCTCAAGCGTTTCTTACCTCCAAACTGCCATATCTCGCGAACGGATTGACCAATCCGCAAAATTTCTGTTGCACCTGAGAGTAGAAAATCGCCCGATTACAACGGTATGCGTAGTTTTCTCCTAGGCCGTTCTAGTTATTCGTTTCGAGCATCAGAACTGCGAAACTGTTGAGTTTCTCAAGCGTTTCTTACTTCCAAACTGCCATATCTCGCGAATGGATTGACCAATCCGCAAAATTTCTGTTGTATCTGAAAGTAGAAACTCGCCCGATTACAACGGTATGCGTACTTTTCCCCTAGGCGTTCTAGTTACTCGTTTCGAGCATCAGAACTGCGAAAATTTTGAGTTTCTCAAGCGTTTCTTACCTCCAAACTGCCATATCTCGCGAACGGATTCACCAATCCGCAAAATTTCTGTTGCATCTGAAAGTGGAAACTCGCCCGATTACAACGGTATGTGTACTTTTCCCCTAGGCGTTCTAGTTATTCGGTTCGAGCATCAGAACTGCGAAAATTTTGAGTTTCCCAAGCGTTTCTTACACCCAAACTGCCATATCTCGCGAACGGATTGACGAATCCGCAAAACTTCTGTTGCATCTGAAAGTAGAAACTCGCCCGATTACAACGGTTTGCGTTCTTTTCCCCTACGCCGTTCTAGTTATTCGTTTCGAGCATCAGAACTGCGAAATTTTGAGTTTCACAAGCGTTTCTTACATCCAAACAGCCATATCTCGCGAACGGATTGACGAATCCGCCAAATTTCTGTTGCATCTGAAAGTAGAAACTCGCCCGATTACAACGGTATGCGTTCTTTTCCCCTAGGCCGTTCTAGTTATTCGTTTCGAGCATCAGACCTGCGAAAATTTTGAATTTCTAAAGCGTTTCTTACATCCAAACTGCCATATCTCGCGAATGGATTGACCAATCCGCAAAATTTCTGTTGCATCTGAAAGTAGAAACTCGCCCGATTACAACGGTATGTGTAGTTATCCCCTAGGCCATTCTAGGTATTCGTTTCGCGCATCAGAGCTACGAAAATTTTGAGTTTCTCCAGCGTTTCTTACCCCCTAACTGCCATATCTCGCGAGCGGATTGACGAATCCGCAAAATTTCTGTTGCATCTGAAAGTAGAAACTCGCCCGATTACAACGGTATGCGTACTTTTCCCCAGGCCGTTCTAGTTACTTGTTTCGAGCATCAGAACTGCGAAAATTTTGAGTTTCTCAAGCGTTTCTTACCTCCAAACTGCCATATCTCGCGAACGGATTGACAAATCCGCAAAATTTCTGTTGCACCTGAAAGTAGAAAATCGCCCGATTACAACGGTATGCGTAGTTTTCTCCTAGGCCGTTCTAGTTATTCGTTTCGAGCATCAGAACTGCGAAACTGTTGAGTTTCTCAAGCGTTTCTTACCTCCAAACTGCCATATCTCGCGAACGGATTGACCAATCCGCAAAATTTCTGTTGCATCAGAAAGTAGAAACTCGCCTGATTACAACGGTATGCGCACTTTTCCCGTACGCCGTTCTAGTTATTCGTTTCGAGCATCAGAACTGCGAAAATTTTGAGTTTCTCAAGCGTTTCTTACTTCCAAACTAACATATCTCGCGAACGGATTGACCAATCGGCAAAATTTCTGTTGCATCTGAAAGTGGAAACTCGCCCGATTACAACGGTATGTGTAGTTTTCCCCTAGGCCTTTCTAGGTATTCGTTTCGCGCATCAGAGCTACGAAAATTTTTAGTTTCTCAAGCGTTTCTTACCCCCAAACTGCCATATCTCGCGAGCGGATTGACGAATCCGCAAAACTTCTGTTGCATCTGAAAGTAGAAACTCGCCCGATTACAACGGTATGCGTACTTTTCCCCTACGCCGTTCTAGTTATTCGTTTCGAGCATCAGTACTGCGAAAATTTTGAGTTTCTCAAGCGTTTCTTACCTCCAAACTGCCATATCTCGCGAACGGATTGACCAATCCTCAAAATTTCTGTTGCATCTGAAAGTAGAAACTCGCCCGATTACAACGGTATGCGTACTTTTCCCCTAGGCCGTTCTAGTTATTCGTTTCGAGCATTCGAACTGCGAAAATTTTGAGTTTCTCAAGCGTTTCTTACCTCCAAACTGCCATATCTCGCGAACGGATTGACCAATCCGCAAAATTTCTGTTGCATCTGAAAGTAGAAACTCGCCCGATTACAACGGTATGCGTACTTTTCCCCCAGGCCGTTCTAGTTATTCGTTTCGAGCATCAGAACTGCGAAAATGTTGGGTATCTCAAACGTTTCTTACATCCAAACTGCCATATCTCGCGAACGGATTGACCAATCCGCAAAATTTCTGTTGCATCTGAAATTAGAATCTCGCCCGATTACAACGGTATGCGTACTTTTACCCTAGGCCGCTCTAGTTATTCGTTTCGAGCATCAGAACTGCGAAAATTTTGAGTTTCCCAAGCGTTTCTTACACCCAAACTGCCATATCTCGCGAACGGATTGACGAATCCGCAAAACTTCTGTTGCATCTGAAAGTAGAAACTCGCCCGATTACAACGGTTTGCGTTCTTTTCCCCTACGCCGTTCTAGTTATTCGTTTCGAGCATCAGAACTGCGAAATTTTGAGTTTCACAAGCGTTTCTTACATCCAAACAGCCATATCTCGCGAACGGATTGACGAATCCGCAAAATTTCTGTTGCATCTGAAAGTAGAAACTCGCCCGATTACAACGGTATGCGTTCTTTTCCCCTAGGCCGTTCTAGTTATTCGTTTCGAGCATCAGACCTGCGAAAATTTTGAATTTCTAAAGCGTTTCTTACATCCAAACTGCCATATCTCGCGAATGGATTGACCAATCCGCAAAATTTCTGTTGCATCTGAAAGTAGAAACTCGCCCGATTACAACGGTATGTGTAGTTATCCCCTAGGCCATTCTAGGTATTCGTTTCGCGCATCAGAGCTACGAAAATTTTGAGTTTCTCCAGCGTTTCTTACCCCCTAACTGCCATATCTCGCGAGCGGATTGACGAATCCGCAAAATTTCTGTTGCATCTGAAAGTAGAAACTCGCCCGATTACAACGGTATGCGTACTTTTCCCCAGGCCGTTCTAGTTATTCGTTTCGAGCATCAGAACTGCGAAAATTTTGAGTTTCTCAAGCGTTTCTTACCTCGAAACTGCCATATCTCGCGAACGGATTGACCAATCCGCAAAATTTCTGTTGCACCTAAAAGTAGAAAATCGCCCGATTACAACGGTATGCGTAGTTTTCTCCTAGGCCGTTCTAGTTATTCGTTTCGAGCATCAGAACTGCGAAACTGTTGAGTTTCTCAAGCGTTTCTTACCTCCAGACTGCCATATCTCGCGAATGGATTGACCAATCCGCAAAATTTCTGTTGCATCTGAAAGTAGAAACTCGCCCGATTACAACGGTATGCGTACTTTTCCCCAGGCCGTTCTAGTTATTCGTTTCGAGCATTAGAACTGCGAAAATTTTGAGTTTCTCAAGCGTTTCTTTCCTCCAAACTGCCATATCTCGCGAACGGATTGACCAATCCGCAAAATTTCTGTTGCATCTGAAAGTAGAAACTCGCCCGATTACAACGGTATGCGTACTTTTCCCCTAGGGGTTCTAGTTATTCGTTTCGAGCATCAGAACTGCGAAAATTTTAAGTTTCTCAAGCGTTTCTTACCTCCAAACTGCCATATCTCGCGAACCGATTGACCAATCCGCAAAATTTCTGTAGCATCTGAAAGTAGAAACTCGCCCGATTACAACGGTATGCGTACTTTTCCCCTACGCCGTTCTAGTTATTCGTTTCGAGCATCAGAACTGCGAAAATTTTGAGTTTCTCAAGCGTTTCTTACATCCAAACTGCCATATCTCGCGAACGAATCGACCAATCCGCAAAATTTCTGTTGCATCTGAAAGTAGAAACTCGCCCGATTACTACGGTATGCGTACTTTTCCCCCAGGCCGTTCTAGTTATTCGTTTCGAGCATCAGAAATGCGAAAATTTTGAGCTTCTCAAGCGTTTCTTACCTCCAAACTGCCATATCTCGCGAACGGATTGACCAATCCGCAAAATTTCTGTTGCATCTGAAAGTAGAACCTCGCCCGATTACAACGGTATGCGTACTTTTCCCCTAGGCGTTCTAGTTATTCGTTTCGAGCATCAGAACTGCGAAAATTTTGAGTTTCTCAAGCGTTTCTTACCTCCAAACTGCCATATCTCGCGAACCGATTGACCAATCCGCAAAATTTCTGTTGCATCTGAAAGTAGAAACTCGCCCGATTACAACGGTATGCGTACTTTTCCCTCAGGCCGTTCTAGTTATTCGTTTCGAGCATCGGAACTGCGAAAATTTTGAGTTTCGCAAGCGTTTCTTGCCTCCAAACTGACATATCTCGCGAACGGATTGACCAGTCCGCAAAATTTCTGTTGCATCTGAAAGTAGAAACTCGCCCGATTACAACGGTATGCGTTCTTTTCCCCTAGGCCGTTCTAGTTATTCGTTTCGAGCATCAGACCTGCGAAAATTTTGAATTTCTCAAGCGTTTCTTACCTCCAAACTGCCATATCTCGCGAACGGATTGACCAATCCGCAAAATTTCTGTTGCATCTGAAAGTAGAATCCCGCCCGATTATACCGGTATGCGTACTTTTCCCGTACGCCGTTCTAGTTATTCGTTTCGAGCATCAGAACTGCGAAAATTTTGAGTTTCTCAAGCGTTTCTTACCTCAAAACTGCCATAACTCGCGAACGGATTGACCAATCCGCAAAATTTCTGTTGCATCTGAAAGCAGAAACTCGCCCGATTACAACGGTATGCGTACTTTTCCCTCAGGCCGTTCTAGTTATTCGTTTCGAGCATCGGAACTGCGAAAATTTTGAGTTTCGCAAGCGTTTCTTACTTCCAAACTGCCATATCTCGCGAACGGATTGACCAGTCCGCAAAATTTCTGTTGCATCTGAAAGTAGAAACTCGCCCGATTACAACGGTATGCGTTCTTTTCCCCTAGGCCGTTCTAGTTATTCGTTTCGAGCATCAGAACAGCGAAAATTTTGAGTTTCTCATGCGTTTCTTACCTCCAAACTGCCATATCTCGCGAATGGATTGACAAATCCGCAAAATTTCTGTTGCATCTGAAAGTAGAAACTCGCCCGATTACAACGGTATGCGTAGTTTTCTCCGAGGCCGTTCTAGTTATTCGTTTCGAGCATCAGAACTGCGAAAATTTTGAGTTTCTCAAGCGTTTCTTACCTCCAAACTGCCATATCTCGCGAACGGATTGACCAATCCGCAAAATTTCTGTTGCGTCTGAAAGTAGAAACTCGCCCGATTACAACGGTATGTGTAGTTTTCCCCTAGGCCATTCGAGGTATTCGTTTCGCGCATCAGAGCTACGAAAATTTTGAGTTTCTCAACCGTTTCTTACCCCCAAACTGCCATATCTCGCGAGCGGATTGACGAATCCGCAAAATTTCTGTTGCATCTGAAAGTAGAAACTCGCCCGATTACAACGGTATGCGTACTTTTCCCCTAGGCGTTCTAGTTATTCGTTTCGAGCATCAGAACTGCGAAAATTTTGAGTTTCTCAAGCGTTTCTTACCTCCAAACTGCCATATCTCGCGAACGGATTGACCAATCCGCAAAATTTCAGTTGCATCTGAAAGTAGAAACTCGCCCGATTACAACGGTATGCGTACTTTTCCCCCAAGCCGTTCCAGTTATTCGTTTCGAGCATCGGAACTGCGAAAATTTTGAGTTTCGTAAGCGTTTCTTACCTCCAAACTGCCATATCTCGCGAACGGATTGACCAGTCCGCAAAATTTCTGTTGCATCTGAAAGTAGAAACTCGCCCGATTACAACGGTATGCGTACTTTTCCCCTAGGCGTTCTAGTTATTCGTTTCGAGCATCAGAACTGCGAAAATTTTGAGTTTCTCAAGCGTTTCTTTCCTCCAAACTGCCATATCTCGCGAACGGATTGACCAATCCGCAAAATTTCTGTTGCATCTGAAAGTGGAAACTCGCCCGATTACAACGGTATGCGTACTTTTCCCCTAGGCGTTCTAGTTATTCGTTTCGAGCATCAGAACTGCGAAAATTTTGAGTTTCTCAAGCGTTTCTTTCCTCCAAACTGCCATATCTCGCGAACGGATTGACCAATCCGCAAAATTTCTGTTGCATCTGAAAGTGGAAACTCGCCCGATTACAACGGTATGCGTACTTTTCCCCAGGCCGTTCTAGTTATTCGTTTCGAGCATCAGAACTGCGAAAATTTTGAGTTTCTCAAGCGTTTCTTACCTCCAAACTGCCATATCTCGCGAACGGATTGACCAATCCGCAAAATTTCTGTTGCACCTGAAAGTAGAAAATCGCCCGATTACAACGGTATGCGTAGTTTTCTCCTAGGCCGTTCTAGTTATTCGTTTCGAGCATCAGAACTGCGACAATTTTGAGTTTCTCAAGCGTTTCTTACCTCCAAACTGCCATATCTCGCGAACGGATTGACCAATCCGCAAAATTTCTGTTGCATCTGAAAGTAGAAACTCGCCCGATTACAACGGTATGCGTACTTTTCCCCCAAGCCGTTCTAGTTATTCGTTTCGAGCATCAGAACTGCGAAACTGTTGAGTTTCTCAAGTGTTTCTTACCTCAAAACAGCCATATCTCGCGAATGGATTGACCAATCCGCAAAATTTCTGTTGCATCTGAAAGCAGAAACTCGCCCGATTACAACGGTATGCGTACTTTGCCCCTAGGCGTTCTAGTTATTCGTTTCGAGCATCAGAACTTCGAAAATTTTGAGTTTCTCAACCGTTTCTTACCCCCAAACTGCCACATCTCGCGAGCGGATTGACGAATCCGCAAAATTGCTGTTGCATCTGAAAGTAGAAACTCGCCCGATTACAACGGTATGCGTACCTTTCCCCTAGGCGTTCTAGTTATTCGTTTCGAGCATCAGAACTGCGAAACTGTTGAGTTTCTCAAGTGTTTCTTACCTCAAAACAGCCATATCTCGCGAATGGATTGACCAATCCGCAAAATTTCTGTTGCATCTGAAAGCAGAAACTCGCCCGATTACAACGGTATGCGTACTTTGCCCCTAGGCGTTCTAGTTATTCGTTTCGAGCATCAGAACTGCGAAAATTTTGAGTTTCTCAAGCGCTTCTTACCTCCAAACTGCCATATCTAGCGAACGGATTGACCAATCCGCAAAATTTCTGTTGCGTCTGAAAGTAGAAACTCGCCCGATTACAACGGTATGTGTAGTTTTCCCCTAGGCCATTCGAGGTGTTCGTTTCGCGCATCAGAGCTACGAAAATTTTGAGCTTCTCAAGCGTTTCTTACCCCCAAACTGCCATATCTCGCGAGCGGATTGACGAATCCGCAAAATTTCTGTTGCATCTGCAAGTAGAAACTCGCCCGATTACAACGGTATGCGTACTTTTCCCCTACGCCGTTCTAGTTATTCGTTTCGAGCATCAGAACTGCGAAAATTTTGAGTTTCTCAAGCGTTTCTTACATCCAAACTGCCATATCTCGCGAACGGATTGACCAATCCGCAAAATTTCTGTTGCATCTGAAAGTAGAAACTCGCCCGATTACAACGGTATGCGTACTTTTCCCCCAGGCCGTTCTAGTTATTCGTTTCGAGCATCAGAACTGCGAAAATTTTGAGTTTCTTAAGTGCTTCTTACCTCCAAACTGCCATATCTCGCGAACGGATTGATCAATCCGCAAAATTTCTGTTGCACCTGAAAGTAGAAAATCGCCCGATTACAACGGTATGCGTAGTTTTCTCCTAGGCCGTTCTAGTTATTCGTTTCGAGCATCAGAACTGCGAAACTGTTGAGTTTCTCAAGCGTTTCTTACCTCCAAAATGCCATATCTCGCGAATGGAATGACCAATCCGCAAAATTTCTCTTGCATCTGAAAGTAGAAACTCGCCCGATTACAACGGTATGCGTACTTTTCCCCAGGCCGTTCTAGTTATTCGTTTCGAGCATCAGAACTGCGAAAATTTTGAGTTTCTCAAGCGTTTCTTACCTCCAAACTGCCATATCTCGCGAACGGATTGACCAATCCGCAAAATTTCTGTTGCACCTGAAAGTAGAAAATCGCCCGATTACAACGGTATGCGTAGTTTTCTCCTAGGCCGTTCTAGTTATTCGTTTCGAGCATCAGAACTGCGAAAATTTTGAGTTTCTCAAGCGTTTCTTACCTCCAAACTGCCATATCTCGCGAACCGATTGACCAATCCGCAAAATTTCTGTTGCACCTGAAAGTAGAAAATCGCCCGATTACAACGGTATGCGTAGTTTTCTCCTAGGACGTTCTAGTTATTCGTTTCGAGCATCAGAACTGCGAAACTGTTGAGTTTCTCAAGCGTTTCTTACCTCCAAACTGCCATATCTCGCGAATGGATTGACCAATCCGCAAAATTTCTGTTGCATCTGAAAGTAGAAACTCGCCCGATTACAACGGTATGCGTACTTTTCCCCTAGGCGTTCTAGTTATTCGTTTCGAGCGTCAGAACTGCGAAAATTTTGAGTTTCTCATGCGTTTCTTACATCCAAACTGCCATATTTCGCGAACGGATTGACAAATCCGCAAAGTTTCTGTTGCATCTGAAAGTAGAAACTCGCCCGATTACAACGGTATGCGTACTTTTCCCCTAGGCCGTTCTAGTTATTCGTTTCGAGCATCAGAACTGCGAAAATTTTGAGCTTCTCAAGCGTTTCTTACCTCCAAACTGCCATATCTCGCGAACGGATTGACCAATCCGCAAAATTTCTGTTGCGTCTGAAAGTAGAAACTCGCCCGATTACAACGGTATGTGTAGTTTTCCCCTAGGCCATTCGAGGTATTCGTTTCGCGCATCAGAGCTACGAAAATTTTGAGTTCCTCAACCGTTTCTTACCCCCAAACTGCCATATCTCGCGAACGGATTGACGAATCCGCAAAATTTCTGTTGCATCTGAAAGTAGAAACTCGCACGATTACAACGGTATGCGTACTTTTCCCCTAGGCGTTCTAGTTATTCGTTTCGAGCATCAGAACTGCGAAAATTTTGAGTTTCTCAAGCGCTTCTTACCTCCAAAC
Organism: Ptiloglossa arizonensis; assembly: GCF_051014685.1. Lineage (NCBI taxonomy): Eukaryota > Metazoa > Arthropoda > Insecta > Hymenoptera > Colletidae > Ptiloglossa > Ptiloglossa arizonensis. The sequence continues at coordinate 543,307 of NW_027478434.1, read as the reverse complement.
TGCCATATCTCGCGAACGGATTGACCAATCCGCAAAATTTCTGTTGCATCTGAAAGTAGAAACTCGCCCGATTACAACGGTATGCGTACTTTTCCCCCAAGCCGTTCTAGTTATTCGTTCGAGCATCGGAACTGCGAAAATTTTGAGTTTCGCAAGCGTTTCTTACCTCCAAACTGCCATATCTCGCGAACGGATCGACCAGTCCGCAAAATTTCTGTTGCATCTGAAAGTAGAAACTCGCCCGATTACAACGGTATGCGTACTTTTCCCCTAGGCGTTCTAGTTATTCGTTTCGAGCATCAGAACTGCGAAAATTTTGAGTTTCTCAAGCGTTTCTTACCTCCAAACTGCCATATCTCGCGAACGGATTGACCAATCCGCAAAATTTCTGTTGCATCTGAAAGTGGAAACTCGCCCGATTACAACGGTATGCGTACTTTTCCCCAGGCCGTTCTAGTTATTCGTTTCGAGCATCAGAACTGCGAAAATTTTGGCTTTCTCAAGCGTTTCTTACCTCCAAACTGCCATATCTCGCGAACGGATTGACCAATCCGCAAAATTTCTGTTGCATCTGAAAGTAGAAACTCGCCCGATTACAACGGTATGCGTACTTTTCCCCTAGGCTTTCTAGTTATTCGTTTCGAGCATCAGAACTGCGAAAATTTTGAGTTTCTCAAGCGTTTCTTATCTCCAAACTGCCATATCTCGCGAACGGATTGACCAATCGGCAAAATTTCTGTTGCATCGGAAAGTAGAAACTCGCCCGATTACAACGGTATGCGTACTTTTCCCCCAGGCCGTTCTAGTTATTCGTTTCGAGCATCAGAACTGCGAAAATTTTGAGTTTCCCAAGCGTTTCTTACACCCAAACTGCCATATCTCGCGAACGGATTGACGAATCCGCAAAACTTCTGTTGCATCTGAAAGTAGAAACTCGCCCGATTACAACGGTTTGCGTACTTTTCCCCTACGCCGTTCTAGTTATTCGTTTCGAGCATCAGAACTGCGAAATTTTGAGTTTCTCAAGCGTTTCTTACATCCAAACAGCCATATCTCGCGAACGGATTGACGAATCCGCAAAATTTCTGTTGCATCTGAAAGTAGAAACTCGCCCGATTACAACGCTATGCGTACTTTTCCCCAGGCCGTTCTAGTTACTCGTTTCGAGCATCAGAACTGCGAAAATTTTGAGTTTCTCAAGCGTTTCTTACCTCCAAACTGCCATATCTCGCGAACGGATTGACAAATCCGCAAAATTTCTGTTGCACCTGAAAGTAGAAAATCGCCCGATTACAACGGTATGCGTAGTTTTCTCCTAGGCCGTTCTAGTTATTCGTTTCGAGCATCAGAACTGCGAAACTGTTGAGTTTCTCAAGCGTTTCTTACCTCCAAACTGCCATATCTCGCGAACGAATTGACCAATCCGCAAAATTTCTGTTGCATCAGAAAGTAGAAACTCGCCCGATTACAACGGTATGCGTACTTTTCCCCCAAGCCGTTCTAGTTATTCGTTTCGAGCATCAGAACTGCGAAACTGTTGAGTTTCTCAAGCGTTTCTTACCTCAAAACAGCCATATCTCGCGAATGGATTGACCAATCCGCAAAATTTCTGTTGCATCTGAAAGCAGAAACTCGCCCGATTACAACGGTATGCGTACTTTGCCCCTAGGCGTTCTAGTTATTCGTTTCGAGCATCAGAACTGCGAAAATTTTGAGTTTCTCAACCGTTTCTTACCTCCAAACTGCCATATCTCGCGAACGGATTGACCAATCCGCAAAATTTCTGTTGCACCTGAAAGTAAAAAATCGCCCGATTACAACGGTATGCGTAGTTTTCTCCTAGGCCGTTCTAGTTATTCGTTTCGAGCATCAGAACTGCGACAATTTTGAGTTTCTCAAGCGTTTCTTACCTCCAAACTGCCATATCTCGCGAACGGATTGACCAATCCGCAAAATTTCTGTTGCATCTGAAAGTAGAAACTCGCCCGATTACAACGGTGTGCGTACTTTTCCCCCAAGCCGTTCTAGTTATTCGTTTCGAGCATCAGAACTGCGAAACTGTTGAGTTTCTCAAGCGTTTCTTACCTCAAAACAGCCATATCTCGCGAATGGATTGACCAATCCGCAAAATTTCTGTTGCATCTGAAAGCAGAAACTCGCCCGATTACAACGGTATGCGTACTTTGCCCCTAGGCGTTCTAGTTATTCGTTTCGAGCATCAGAACTGCGAAAATTTTGAGTTTCTCAACCGTTTCTTACCCCCAAACTGCCACATCTCGCGAGCGGATTGACGAATCCGCAAAATTTCTGTTGCATCTGAAAGTAGAAACTCGCCCGATTACAACGGTATGCGTACCTTTCCCCTAGGCGTTCTAGTTATTCGTTTCGAGCATCGGAACTGCGAAAATTTTGAGTTTCTCAAGCGTTTCTTACCTCCAAACTGCCATATCTCGCGAACGGATTGACCAGTCCGCAAAATTTCTGTTGCATCTGAAAGTAGAAACTCGCCCGATTACAACGGTATGCGTACTTTTCCCCTAGGCGTTCTTGTTATTCGTTTCGAGCATCAGAACTGCGATAATTTTGAGTTTCTCAAGCGTTTCTTACCTCCAAACTGCCATATCTCGCGAATGGATTGACCAATCCGCAAAATTTCTGTTGCACCTGAAAGTAGAAAATCGCCCGATTACAACGGTATGCGTATTTTTCTCCTAGGCCGTTCTAGTTATTCGTTTCGAGCATCAGAACTGCGAAACTGTTGAGTTTCTCAAGCGTTTCTTACCTCCAAACTGCCATATCTCGCGAATGGATTGACCAATCCGCAAAATTTCTGTTGCATCTGAAAGTAGAAACTCGCCCGATTACAACGGTATGCGTACTTTTCCCCTAGGCGTTCTTGTTATTCGTTTCGAGCATCAGAACTGCGAAAATTTTGAGTTTCTCAAGCGTTTCTTACCTCCAAACTGCCATATCTCGCGAACGGATTGAGAAATCCGCAAAATTTCTGTTGCATCTGAAAGTAGAAAATCGTCCGATTACAACGGTATGCGTACTTTTCCCCCAGGCCGTTCTAGTTATTCATTTCGAGCATCGGAACTGCGAAAATTTTGAGTTTCTCAAGCGCTTCTTACCTCCAAACTGCCATATCTAGCGAACGGATTGACCAATCCGCAAAATTTCTGTTGCGTCTGAAAGTAGAAACTCGCCCGATTACAACGGTATGTGTAGTTTTCCCCTAGGCCATTCGAGGTGTTCGTTTCGCGCATCAGAGCTACGAAAATTTTGAGCTTCTCAAGCGTTTCTTACCCCCAAACTGCCATATCTCGCGAGCGGATTGACGAATCCGCAAAATTTCTGTTGCATCTGCAAGTAGAAACTCGCCCGATTACAACGGTATGCGTACTTTTCCCCTACGCCGTTCTAGTTATTCGTTTCGAGCATCAGAACTGCGAAAATTTTGAGTTTCTCAAGCGTTTCTTACCTCCAAACTGCCATATCTCGCGAACGGATTGACCAATCCGCAAAATTTCTGTTGCATCTGAAAGTAGAAACTCGCCCGATTACAACGGTATGCGTACTTTTCCCCCAGGCCGTTCTAGTTATTCGTTTCGAGCATCAGAACTGCGAAAATTTTGAGTTTCTCAAGCGTTTCTTACCTCCAAACTGCCATACCTCGCGAACGGATTGACCAATCCGCAAAATTTCTGTTGCACCTGAAAGTAGAAAATCGCCCGATTACAACGGTATGCGTAGTTTTCTCCTAGGCCGTTCTAGTTATTCGTTTCGAGCATCGGAACTGCGAAAATTTTGAGTTTCTCAAGCGTTTCTTACCTCCAAACTGCCATATCTCGCGAACGGATTGACCAGTCCGCAAAATTTCTGTTGCACCTGAAAGTAGAAAATCGCCCGATTACAACGGTATGCGTAGTTTTCTCCTAGGCCGTTCTAGTTATTCGTTTCGAGCATCAGAACTGCGAAACTGTTGAGTTTCTCAAGCGTTTCTTACCTCCAAACTGCCATATCTCGCGAATGGATTGACCAATCCGCAAAATTTCTGTTGCATCTGAAAGTAGAAACTCGCTCGATTACAACGGTATGCGTACTTTTCCCCTAGGCGTTCTAGTTATTCGTTTCGAGCGTCAGAACTGCGAAAATTTTGAGTTTCTCATGCGTTTCTTACCTCCAAACTGCCATATCTCGCGAACGGATTGACAAATCCGCAAAGTTCCTGTTGCATCTGAAAGTAGAAACTCGCCCGATTACAACGGTATGCGTACTTTGCCCCTAGGCGTCCTAGTTATTCGTTTCGAGCATCAGAACTGCGAAAATTTTGAGTTTCTCAACCGTTTCTTACCTCCAAACTGCCATATCTCGCGAACGGATTGACCAATCCGCAAAATTTCTGTTGCACCTGAAAGTAGAAAATCGCCCGATTACAACGGTATGCGTAGTTTTCTCCTAGGCCGTTCTAGTTATTCGTTTCGAGCATCAGAACTGCGACAATTTTGAGTTTCTCAAGCGTTTCTTACACCCAAACTGCCACATCTCGCGAGCGGATTGACGAATCCGCAAAATTTCTGTTGCATCTGAAAGTAGAAACTCGCCCGATTACAACGGTATGCGTACCTTTCCCCTAGGCGTTCTAGTTATTCGTTTCGAGCATCGGAACTGCGAAAATTTTGAGTTTCTCAAGCGTTTCTTACCTCCAAACTGCCATATCTCGCGAACGGATTGACCAGTCCGCAAAATTTCTGTTGCATCTGAAAGTAGAAACTCGCCCGATTACAACGGTATGCGTACTTTTCCCCTAGGCGTTCTTGTTATTCGTTTCGAGCATCAGAACTGCGAAAATTTTGAGTTTCTCAAGCGTTTCTTACCTCCAAACTGCCATATCTCGCGAATGGATTGACCAATCCGCAAAATTTCTATTGCACCTGAAAGTAGAAAATCGCCCGATTACAACGGTATGCGTAGTTTTCTCCTAGGCCGTTCTAGTTATTCGTTTCGAGCATCAGAACTGCGAAACTGTTGAGTTTCTCATGCGTTTCTTACCTCCAAACTGCCATATCTCGCGAATGGATTGACCAATCCGCAAAATTTCTGTTGCATCTGAAAGTAGAAACTCGCCCGATTACAACGGTATGCGTACTTCTCCCCTAGGCGTTCTTGTTATTCGTTTCGAGCATCAGAACTGCGAAAATTTTGAGTTTCTCAAGCGTTTCTTACCTCCAAACTGCCATATCTCGCGAACGGATTGACCAATCCGCAAAATTTCTGTTGCATCTGAAAGTAGAAACTCGCCCGATTACAACGGTATGCGTACTTTTCCCCCAGGCCGTTCTAGTTATTCGTTTCGAGCATCAGAAATGCGAAAATTTTGAGTTTCTCAAGCGTTTCTTACCTCCAAACTGCCATATCTCGCGAACGGATTGACCAATCCGCAAAATTTCTGTTGCGTCTGAAAGTAGAAACTCGCCCGATTACAACGGTATGTGTAGTTTTCCCCTAGGCCATTCGAGGTATTCGTTTCGCGCATCAGAGCTACGAAAATTTTGAGTTTCTCAACCGTTTCTTACCCCCAAACTGCCATATCTCGCGAGCGGATTGACGAATCCGCAAAATTTCTGTTGCATCTGAAAGTAGAAACTCGCCCGATTACAACGGTATGCGTACTTTTCCCCTAGGCGTTCTAGTTATTCGTTTCGAGCATCAGAACTGCGAAAATTTTGAGTTTCTCAAGCGCTTCGTACCTCCAAACTGCCATATCTCGCGAACGGATTGACCAATCCGCAAAATTTCTGTTGCATCTGAAAGTGGAAACTCGCCCGATTACAACGGTATGCGTACTTTTCCCCAGGCCGTTCTAGTTATTCGTTTCGAGCATCAGAACTGCGAAAATTTTGGGTTTCTCAAGCGTTTCTTACCTCCAAACTGCCATATCTCGCGAACGGATTGACCAATCCGCAAAATTTCTGTTGCATCTGAAAGTAGAAACTCGCCCGATTACAACGGTATGCGTACTTTTCCCCTAGGCGTTCTAGTTATTCGTTTCGAGCATCAGAACTGCGAAAATTTTGAGTTTCTCAAGCGTTTCTTATCTCCAAACTGCCATATCTCGCGAACGGATTGACCAATCGGCAAAATTTCTGTTGCATCTGAAAGTAGAAACTCGCCCGATTACAACGGTATGCGTACTTTTTCCCCAGGCCGTTCTAGTTATCCGTTTCGAGCATCAGAACTGCGAAAATTTTGAGTATCTCAAACGTTTCTTACATCCAAACTGCCATATCTCGCGAACGGATTGACCAATCCGCAAAATTTCTGTTGCATCTGAAATTAGAATCTCGCCCGATTACAACGGTATGCGTACTTTTACCCTAGGCCGTTCTAGTTATTCGTTTCGAGCATCAGAACTGCGAAAATTTTGAGTTTCCCAAGCGTTTCTTATACCCAAACTGCCATATCTCGCGAACGGATTTACGAATCCACAAAACTTCTGTTGCATCTGAAAGTAGAAACTCGCCCGATTACAACGGTTTGCGTACTTTTCCCCTACGCCGTTCTAGTTATTCGTTTCGAGCATCAGAACTGCGAAATTTTGAGTTTCTCAAGCGTTTCTTACATCCAAACAGCCATATCTCGCGAACGGATTGACGAATCCGCAAAATTTCTGTTGCATCTGAAAGTAGAAACTCGCCCGATTACAACGGTATGCGTACTTTTCTCCAGGCCGTTCTAGTTACTCGTTTCGAGCATCAGAACTGCGAAAATTTTGAGTTTCTCAAGCGTTTCTTACCTCCAAACTGCCATATCTCGCGAACGGATTGACAAATCCGCAAAATTTCTGTTGCACCTGAAAGTAGAAAATCGCCCGATTACAACGGTATGCGTAGTTTTCTCCTAGGCCGTTCTAGTTATTCGTTTCGAGCATCAGAACTGCGAAACTGTTGAGTTTCTCAAGCGTTTCTTACTTCCAAACTAACATATCTCGCGAACGGATTGACCAATCGGCAAAATTTCTGTTGCATCTGAAAGTGGAAACTCGCCCGATTACAGCGGTATGCGTACTTTTCCCCAGGGCGTTCTAGTTATTCGTTTCGAGCATGAGAATTACGAAAATTTTGAGTTTCTCAAGCGTTTCTTACCTCCAAACTGCCATATCTCGCGAACGGATTGACCAATCCGCAAAATTTCTGTTGCACCTGAAAGTAGAAAATCGCCCGATTACAACGGTATGCGTAGTTTTCTCCTAGGCCGTTCTAGTTATTCGTTTCGAGCATCAGAACTGCGAAACTGTTGAGTTTCTCAAGCGTTTCTTACCTCCAGACTGCCATATCTCGCGAATGGATTGACCAATCCGCAAAATTTCTGTTGTATCTGAAAGTAGAAACTCGCCCGATTACAACGGTATGCGTACTTTTCCCCTAGGCGTTCTAGTTATTCGTTTCGAGCATCAGAACTGCGACAATTTTGAGTTTCTCAAGCGTTTCTTACCTCCAAACTGCCATATCTCGCGAACGGATTGACCAATCCGCAAAATTTCTGTTGCATCTGAAAGTGGAAACTCGCCCGATTACAACGGTATGCGTACTTTTCCCCTAGGCGTTCTAGTTATTCGTTTCGAGCAACAGAACTGCGAAAATTTTGAGTTTCTCAAGCGTTTCTTACCTCCAAATTGCCATATCTCGCAAACCGATTGACCAGTCCGCAAAATTTTGTATTGCATCTGAAAGTAGAAACTCGCCCGATTACAACGGTATGCGTACTTTTCCCCTACGCCGTTCTAGTTATTCGTTTCGAGCATCAGAACTGCGAAAATTTTGAGTTTCTCAAGCGTTTCTTACCTCCAAACTGCCATATCTCGCGAACGGATTGACCAATCCGCAAAATTTCTGTTGCACCTGAGAGTAGAAAATCGCCCGATTACAACGGTATGCGTAGTTTTCTCCTAGGCCGTTCTAGTTATTCGTTTCGAGCATCAGAACTGCGAAACTGTTGAGTTTCTCAAGCGTTTCTTACCTCCAAACTGCCATATCTCGCGAACGGATTGACCAATCCGCAAAATTTCTGTTGCATCTGAAAGTGGAAACTCGCCCGATTACAACGGTATGTGTACTTTTCCCCAGGCCGTTCTAGTTATTCGTTTCGAGCATAAGAACTGCGAAAATTTTGGGTTTCTCAAGCGTTTCTTACCTCCAAACTGCCATATCTCGCGAACGGATTGACCAATCCGCAAAATTTCTGTTGCATCTGAAAGTAGAAACTCGCCCGATTACAACGGTATGCGTACTTTTCCCTAGGCGTTCTAGTTATTCGTTTCGAACATCAGAACTGCGAAAATTTTGAGTTTCTCAAGCGTTTCTTATCTCCAAACTGCCATATCTCGCGAACGGATTGACCAATCGGCAAAATTTCTGTTGCATCTGAAAGTAGAAGCTCGCCCGATTACAACGGTATGCGTACTTTTCCCCCAGGCCGTTCTAGTTATTCGTTTCGAGCATCAGAACTGCGAAAATGTTGGGTATCTCAACGTTTCTTACATCCAAACTGCCATATCTCGCGAACGGATGACCAATCCGCAAAATTTCTGTTGCATCTGAAATTAGAATCTCGCCCGATTACAACGGTATGCGTACTTTTACCCTACGCCGTTCTAGTTATTCGTTTCGAGCATCAGAACTGCGAAAATTTTGAGTTTCCCAAGCGTTACTTACACCCAAACTGCCATATCTCGCGAACGGATTGACGAATCCGCAAAACTTCTGTTGCATCTGAAAGTAGAAACTCGCCCGATTACAACGGTTTGCGTTCTTTTCCCCTACGCCGTTCTAGTTATTCGTTTCGAGCATCAGAACAGCGAAAATTTTGAGTTTCTCAAGCGTTTCTTACACCCAAACTGCCATATCTCGCGAACGGATTGACGAATCCGCAAAACTTGTGTTGCATCTGAAAGTAGAAACTCGCCCGATTACAACGGTATGCGTACTTTTCCCCTACGCCGTTCTAGTTATTCGTTTCGAGCATCAGAACTGCGAAAATTTTGAGTTTCTCAACCGTTTCTTACCTCCAAACTGCCATATCTCGCGAACGGATTGGCCAATCCGCAAAATTTCTGTTGCACCTGAAAGTAGAAAATCGCCCGATTACAACGGTATGCGTAGTTTTCTCCTAGGCCGTTCTAGTTATTCGTTTCGAGCATCAGAACTGCGAAACTGTTGAGTTTCTCAAGCGTTTCTTACTTCCAAACTGCCATATCTCGCGAATGGATTGACCAATCCGCAAAATTTCTGTTGTATCTGAAAGTAGAAACTCGCCCGATTACAACGGTATGCGTACTTTTCCCCTAGGCGTTCTAGTTATTCGTTTCGAGCATCAGAACTGCGAAAATTTTGAGTTTCTCAAGCGTTTCTTACCTCCAAACTGCCATATCTCGCGAACGGATTGACCAATCCGCAAAATTTCTGTTGCATCTGAAAGTGGAAACTCCTCCGATTACAACGGTATGTGTACTTTTCCCCAGGCCGTTCTAGTTATTCGTTTCGAGCATAAGAACTGCGAAAATTTTGGGTTTCTCAAGCGTTTCTTACCTCCAAACTGCCATATCTCGCGAACGGATTGACCAATCCGCAAAATTTCTGTTGCATCTGAAAGTAGAAACTCGCCCGATTACAACGGTATGCGTACTTTTCCCCTAGGCGTTCTAGTTATTCGTTTCGAGCATCAGAACTGCGAAAATTTTGAGTTTCTCAAGCGTTTCTTATCTCCAAACTGCCATATCTCGCGAACGGATTGACCAATCGGCAAAATTTCTGTTGCACCTGAAAGTAGAAAATCGCCCGATTACAACGGTATGCGTAGTTTTCTCCTAGGCCGTTCTAGTTATTCGTTTCGAGCATCAGAACTGCGAAACTGTTGAGTTTCTCAAGCGTTTCTTACTTCCAAACTAACATATCTCGCGAACTGATTGACCAATCGGCAAAATTTCTGTTGCATCTGAAAGTGGAAACTCGCCCGATTACAGCGGTATGCGTACTTTTCCCCAGGGCGTTCTAGTTATTCGTTTCGAGCATGAGAACTGCGAAAATTTTGAGTTTCTCAAGCGTTTCTTACCTCCAAACTGCCATATCTCGCGAACGGATTGACCAATCCGCAAAATTTCTGTTGCACCTGAAAGTAGAAAATCGCCCGATTACAACGGTATGCGTAGTTTTCTCCTAGGCCGTTCTAGTTATTCGTTTCGAGCATCAGAACTGCGAAACTGTTGAGTTTCTCAAGCGTTTCTTACCTCCAGACTGCCATATCTCGCGAATGGATTGACCAATCCGCAAAATTTCTGTTGCATCTGAAAGTAGAAACTCGCCCGATTACAACGGTATGCGTACTTTTCCCCAGGCCGTTCTAGTTATTCGTTTCGAGCATCAGAACTGCGAAAATTTTGAGTTTATCAAGCGTTTCTTTCCTCCAAACTGCCATATCTCGCGAACGGATTGACCAATCCGCAAAATTTCTGTTGCATCTGAAAGTAGAAACTCGCCCGATTACAACGGTATGCGTACTTTTCCCCTAGGCGTTCTAGTTATTCGTTTCGAGCATCAGAACTGCGAAAATTTTGAGTTTCTCAAGCGTTTCTTACCTCCAAACTGCCATATCTCGCAAACCGATTGACCAATCCGCAAAATTTTGTGTTGCATCTGAAAGTAGAAACTCGCCCGATTACAAAGGTATGCGTACTTTTCCCCTACGCCGTTCTAGTTATTCGTTTCGAGCATCAGAACTGCGAAAATTTTGAGTTTCTCAAGCGTTTCTTACCTCCAAACTGCCATATCTCGCGAACGGATTGACCAATCCGCAAAATTTCTGTTGCACCTGAAAGTAGAAAATCGCCCGATTACAACGGTATGCGTAGTTTTCTCCTAGGCCGTTCTAGTTATTCGTTTCGAGCATCAGAACTGCGAAACTGTTGAGTTTCTCAAGCGTTTCTTACTTCCAAACTGCCATATCTCGCGAATGGATTGACCAATCCGCAAAATTTCTGTTGTATCTGAAAGTAGAAACTCGCCCGATTACAACGGTATGCGTACTTTTCCCCTAGGCGTTCTAGTTATACGTTTCGAGCATCAGAACTGCGAAAATTTTGAGTTTCTCAAGCGTTTCTTACCTCCAAACTGCCATATCTCGCGAACGGATTGACCAATCCGCAAAATTTCTGTTGCATCTGAAAGTGGAAACTCGCCCGATTACAACGGTATGTGTACTTTTCCCCAGGCCGTTCTAGTTATTCGTTTCGAGCATAAGAACTGCGAAAATTTTGGGTTTCTCAAGCGTTTCTTACTTCCAAACTGCCATATCTCGCGAACGGATTGACCAATCCGCAAAATTTCTGTTGCATCTGAAAGTAGAAACTCGCCCGATTACAACGGTATGCGTACTTTTCCCTTAGGCGTTCTAGTTATTCGTTTCGAGCATCAGAACTGCGAAAATTTTGAGTTTCTCAAGCGTTTCTTATCTCCAAACTGCCATATCTCGCGAACGGATTGACCAATCGGCAAAATTTCTGTTGCATCTGAAAGTAGAAACTCGCCCGATTACAACGGTATGCGTACTTTTCCCCCAGGCCGTTCTAGTTATTCGTTTCGAGCATCAGAACTGCGAAAATGTTGGGTATCTCAAACGTTTCTTACATCCAAACTGCCATATCTCGCGAACGGATTGACCAATCCGCAAAATTTCTGTTGCATCTGAAATTAGAATCTCGCCCGATTACAACGGTATGCGTACTTTTACCCTAGGCCGTTCTAGTTATTCGTTTCGAGCATCAGAACTGCGAAAATTTTGAGTTTCCCAAGCGTTTCTTACACCCAAACTGCCATATCTCGCGAACGGATTGACGAATCCGCAAAACTTCTGTTGCATCTGAAAGTAGAAACTCGCCCGATTACAACGGTTTGCGTTCTTTTCCCCTACGCCGTTCTAGTTATTCGTTTCGAGCATCAGAACTGCGAAATTTTGAGTTTCACAAGCGTTTCTTACATCCAAACAGCCATATCTCGCGAACGGATTGACGAATCCGCAAAATTTCTGTTGCATCTGAAAGTAGAAACTCGCCCGATTACAACGGTATGCGTTCTTTTCCCCTAGGCCGTTCTAGTTATTCGTTTCGAGCATCAGACCTGCGAAAATTTTGAATTTCTAAAGCGTTTCTTACATCCAAACTGCCATATCTCGCGAATGGATTGACCAATCCGCAAAATTTCTGTTGCATCTGAAAGTAGAAACTCGCCCGATTACAACGGTATGTGTAGTTATCCCCTAGGCCATTCTAGGTATTCGTTTCGCGCATCAGAGCTACGAAAATTTTGAGTTTCTCCAGCGTTTCTTACCCCCTAACTGCCATATCTCGCGAGCGGATTGACGAATCCGCAAAATTTCTGTTGCATCTGAAAGTAGAAACTCGCCCGATTACAACGGTATGCGTACTTTTCCCCAGGCCGTTCTAGTTACTCGTTTCGAGCATCAGAACTGCGAAAATTTTGAGTTTTTCAAGCGTTTCTTACCTCCAAACTGCCATATCTCGCGAACGGATTGACAAATCCGCAAAATTTCTGTTGCACCTGAAAGTAGAAAATCGCCCGATTACAACGGTATGCGTAGTTTTCTCCTAGGCCGTTCTAGTTATTCGTTTCGAGCATCAGAACTGCGAAACTGTTGAGTTTCTCAAGCGTTTCTTACCTCCAAACTGCCATATCTCGCGAACGGATTGACCAATCCGCAAAATTTCTGTTGCATCAGAAAGTAGAAACTCGCCTGATTACAACGGTATGCGCACTTTTCCCGTACGCCGTTCTAGTTATTCGTTTCGAGCATCAGAACTGCGAAAATTTTGAGTTTCTCAAGCGTTTCTTACTTCCAAACTAACATATCTCGCGAACGGATTGACCAATCGGCAAAATTTCTGTTGCATCTGAAAGTGGAAACTCGCCCGATTACAGCGGTATGCGTACTTTTCCCCAGGCCGTTCTAGTTATTCGTTTCGAGCATCAGAACTGCGAAAATTTTGAGTTTCTCAAGCGTTTCTTACCTCCAAACTGCCATATCTCGCGAACGGATTGACCAATCCGCAAAATTTCTGTTGCACCTAAAAGTAGAAAATCGCCCGATTACAACGGTATGCGTAGTTTTCTCCTAGGCCGTTCTAGTTATTCGTTTCGAGCATCAGAACTGCGAAACTGTTGAGTTTCTCAAGCGTTTCTTACCTCCAGACTGCCATATCTCGCGAATGGATTGACCAATCCGCAAAATTTCTGTTGCATCTGAAAGTAGAAACTCGCCCGATTACAACGGTATGCGTACTTTTCCCCAGGCCGTTCTAGTTATTCGTTTCGAGCATTAGAACTGCGAAAATTTTGAGTTTCTCAAGCGTTTCTTTCCTCCAAACTGCCATATCTCGCGAACGGATTGACCAATCCGCAAAATTTCTGTTGCATCTGAAAGTAGAAACTCGCCCGATTACAACGGTGTGCGTACTTTTCCCCTAGGGGTTCTAGTTATTCGTTTCGAGCATCAGAACTGCGAAAATTTTAAGTTTCTCAAGCGTTTCTTACCTCCAAACTGCCATATCTCGCGAACGGATTGACCAATCCGCAAAATTTCTGTTGCATCTGAAAGTGGAAACTCGCCCGATTACAACGGTATGTGTACTTTTCCCCAGGCCGTTCTAGTTATTCGTTTCGAGCATAAGAACTGCGAAAATTTTGGGTTTCTCAAGCGTTTCTTACTTCCAAACTGCCATATCTCGCGAACGGATTGACCAATCCGCAAAATTTCTGTTGCATCTGAAAGTAGAAACTCGCCCGATTACAACGGTATGCGTACTTTTCCCCTAGGCGTTCTAGTTATTCGTTTCGAGCATCAGAACTGCGAAAATTTTGAGTTTCTCAAGCGTTTCTTATCTCCAAACTGCCATATCTCGCGAACGGATTGACCAATCGGCAAAATTTCTGTTGCATCTGAAAGTAGAAACTCGCCCGATTACAACGGTATGCGTACTTTTCCCCCAGGCCGTTCTAGTTATTCGTTTCGAGCATCAGAACTGCGAAAATGTTGGGTATCTCAAACGTTTCTTACATCCAAACTGCCATATCTCGCGAACGGATTGACCAATCCGCAAAATTTCTGTTGCATCTGAAAGTAGAAACTCGCCCGATTACAACGGTATGTGTAGTTATCCCCTAGGCCATTCTAGGTATTCGTTTCGCGCATCAGAGCTACGAAAATTTTGAGTTTCTCCAGCGTTTCTTACCCCCTAACTGCCATATCTCGCGAGCGGATTGACGAATCCGCAAAATTTCTGTTGCATCTGAAAGTAGAAACTCGCCCGATTACAACGGTATGCGTACTTTTCCCCAGGCCGTTCTAGTTACTCGTTTCGAGCATCAGAACTGCGAAAATTTTGAGTTTTTCAAGCGTTTCTTACCTCCAAACTGCCATATCTCGCGAACGGATTGACAAATCCGCAAAATTTCTGTTGCACCTGAAAGTAGAAAATCGCCCGATTACAACGGTATGCGTAGTTTTCTCCTAGGCCGTTCTAGTTATTCGTTTCGAGCATCAGAACTGCGAAACTGTTGAGTTTCTCAAGCGTTTCTTACCTCCAAACTGCCATATCTCGCGAACGGATTGACCAATCCGCAAAATTTCTGTTGCATCAGAAAGTAGAAACTCGCCTGATTACAACGGTATGCGCACTTTTCCCGTACGCCGTTCTAGTTATTCGTTTCGAGCATCAGAACTGCGAAAATTTTGAGTTTCTCAAGCGTTTCTTACTTCCAAACTAACATATCTCGCGAACGGATTGACCAATCGGCAAAATTTCTGTTGCATCTGAAAGTGGAAACTCGCCCGATTACAGCGGTATGCGTACTTTTCCCCAGGCCGTTCTAGTTATTCGTTTCGAGCATCAGAACTGCGAAAATTTTGAGTTTCTCAAGCGTTTCTTACCTCCAAACTGCCATATCTCGCGAACGGATTGACCAATCCGCAAAATTTCTGTTGCACCTAAAAGTAGAAAATCGCCCGATTACAACGGTATGCGTAGTTTTCTCCTAGGCCGTTCTAGTTATTCGTTTCGAGCATCAGAACTGCGAAACTGTTGAGTTTCTCAAGCGTTTCTTACCTCCAGACTGCCATATCTCGCGAATGGATTGACCAATCCGCAAAATTTCTGTTGCATCTGAAAGTAGAAACTCGCCCGATTACAACGGTATGCGTACTTTTCCCCAGGCCGTTCTAGTTATTCGTTTCGAGCATTAGAACTGCGAAAATTTTGAGTTTCTCAAGCGTTTCTTTCCTCCAAACTGCCATATCTCGCGAACGGATTGACCAATCCGCAAAATTTCTGTTGCATCTGAAAGTAGAAACTCGCCCGATTACAACGGTGTGCGTACTTTTCCCCTAGGGGTTCTAGTTATTCGTTTCGAGCATCAGAACTGCGAAAATTTTAAGTTTCTCAAGCGTTTCTTACCTCCAAACTGCCATATCTCGCGAACGGATTGACCAATCCGCAAAATTTCTGTTGCATCTGAAAGTGGAAACTCGCCCGATTACAACGGTATGTGTACTTTTCCCCAGGCCGTTCTAGTTATTCGTTTCGAGCATAAGAACTGCGAAAATTTTGGGTTTCTCAAGCGTTTCTTACTTCCAAACTGCCATATCTCGCGAACGGATTGACCAATCCGCAAAATTTCTGTTGCATCTGAAAGTAGAAACTCGCCCGATTACAACGGTATGCGTACTTTTCCCCTAGGCGTTCTAGTTATTCGTTTCGAGCATCAGAACTGCGAAAATTTTGAGTTTCTCAAGCGTTTCTTATCTCCAAACTGCCATATCTCGCGAACGGATTGACCAATCGGCAAAATTTCTGTTGCATCTGAAAGTAGAAACTCGCCCGATTACAACGGTATGCGTACTTTTCCCCCAGGCCGTTCTAGTTATTCGTTTCGAGCATCAGAACTGCGAAAATGTTGGGTATCTCAAACGTTTCTTACATCCAAACTGCCATATCTCGCGAACGGATTGACCAATCCGCAAAATTTCTGTTGCATCTGAAATTAGAATCTCGCCCGATTACAACGGTATGCGTACTTTTACCCTAGGCCGTTCTAGTTATTCGTTTCGAGCATCAGAACTGCGAAAATTTTGAGTTTCCCAAGCGTTTCTTACACCCAAACTGCCATATCTCGCGAACGGATTGACGAATCCGCAAAACTTCTGTTGCATCTGAAAGTAGAAACTCGCCCGATTACAACGGTTTGCGTTCTTTTCCCCTACGCCGTTCTAGTTATTCGTTTCGAGCATCAGAACTGCGAAATTTTGAGTTTCACAAGCGTTTCTTACATCCAAACAGCCATATCTCGCGAACGGATTGACGAATCCGCAAAATTTCTGTTGCATCTGAAAGTAGAAACTCGCCCGATTACAACGGTATGCGTTCTTTTCCCCTAGGCCGTTCTAGTTATTCGTTTCGAGCATCAGACCTGCGAAAATTTTGAATTTCTAAAGCGTTTCTTACATCCAAACTGCCATATCTCGCGAATGGATTGACCAATCCGCAAAATTTCTGTTGCATCTGAAAGTAGAAACTCGCCCGATTACAACGGTATGTGTAGTTATCCCCTAGGCCATTCTAGGTATTCGTTTCGCGCATCAGAGCTACGAAAATTTTGAGTTTCTCCAGCGTTTCTTACCCCCTAACTGCCATATCTCGCGAGCGGATTGACGAATCCGCAAAATTTCTGTTGCATCTGAAAGTAGAAACTCGCCCGATTACAACGGTATGCGTACTTTTCCCCAGGCCGTTCTAGTTACTCGTTTCGAGCATCAGAACTGCGAAAATTTTGAGTTTTTCAAGCGTTTCTTACCTCCAAACTGCCATATCTCGCGAACGGATTGACAAATCCGCAAAATTTCTGTTGCACCTGAAAGTAGAAAATCGCCCGATTACAACGGTATGCGTAGTTTTCTCCTAGGCCGTTCTAGTTATTCGTTTCGAGCATCAGAACTGCGAAAATGTTGAGTTTCTCAAGCGTTTCTTACCTCCAAACTGCCATATCTCGCGAACGGATTGACCAATCCGCAAAATTTCTGTTGCATCAGAAAGTAGAAACTCGCCTGATTACAACGGTATGCGCACTTTTCCCGTACGCCGTTCTAGTTATTCGTTTCGAGCATCAGAACTGCGAAAATTTTGAGTTTCTCAAGCGTTTCTTACTTCCAAACTAACATATCTCGCGAACGGATTGACCAATCGGCAAAATTTCTGTTGCATCTGAAAGTGGAAACTCGCCCGATTACAGCGGTATGCGTACTTTTCCCCAGGCCGTTCTAGTTATTCGTTTCGAGCATCAGAACTGCGAAAATTTTGAGTTTCTCAAGCGTTTCTTACCTCCAAACTGCCATATCTCGCGAACGGATTGACCAATCCGCAAAATTTCTGTTGCACCTAAAAGTAGAAAATCGCCCGATTACAACGGTATGCGTAGTTTTCTCCTAGGCCGTTCTAGTTATTCGTTTCGAGCATCAGAACTGCGAAACTGTTGAGTTTCTCAAGCGTTTCTTACCTCCAGACTGCCATATCTCGCGAATGGATTGACCAATCCGCAAAATTTCTGTTGCATCTGAAAGTAGAAACTCGCCCGATTACAACGGTATGCGTACTTTTCCCCAGGCCGTTCTAGTTATTCGTTTCGAGCATTAGAACTGCGAAAATTTTGAGTTTCTCAAGCGTTTCTTTCCTCCAAACTGCCATATCTCGCGAACGGATTGACCAATCCGCAAAATTTCTGTTGCATCTGAAAGTAGAAACTCGCCCGATTACAACGGTGTGCGTACTTTTCCCCTAGGGGTTCTAGTTATTCGTTTCGAGCATCAGAACTGCGAAAATTTTAAGTTTCTCAAGCGTTTCTTACCTCCAAACTGCCATATCTCGCGAACGGATTGACCAATCGGCAAAATTTCTGTTGCATCTGAAAGTGGAAACTCGCCCGATTACAGCGGTATGCGTACTTTTCCCCAGGCCGTTCTAGTTATTCGTTTCGAGCATCAGAACTGCGAAAATTTTGAGTTTCTCTAGCGTTTCTTACCTCCAAACTGCCATATCTCGCGAACGGATTGACCAATCCGCAAAATTTCTGTTGCACCTAAAAGTAGAAAATCGCCCGATTACAACGGTATGCGTAGTTTTCTCCTAGGCCGTTCTAGTTATTCGTTTCGAGCATCAGAACTGCGAAACTGTTGAGTTTCTCAAGCGTTTCTTACCTCCAGACTGCCATATCTCGCGAATGGATTGACCAATCCGCAAAATTTCTGTTGCATCTGAAAGTAGAAACTCGCCCGATTACAACGGTATGCGTACTTTTCCCCAGGCCGTTCTAGTTATTCGTTTCGAGCATTAGAACTGCGAAAATTTTGAGTTTCTCAAGCGTTTCTTTCCTCCAAACTGCCATATCTCGCGAACGGATTGACCAATCCGCAAAATTTCTGTTGCATCTGAAAGTAGAAACTCGCCCGATTACAACGGTGTGCGTACTTTTCCCCTAGGGGTTCTAGTTATTCGTTTCGAGCATCAGAACTGCGAAAATTTTAAGTTTCTCAAGCGTTTCTTACCTCCAAACTGCCATATCTCGCGAACGGATTGACCAATCCGCAAAATTTCTGTTGCATCTGAAAGTGGAAACTCGCCCGATTACAACGGTATGCGTACTTTTCCCCAGGCCGTTCTAGTTACTCGTTTCGAGCATCAGAACTGCGAAAATTTTGAGTTTTTCAAGCGTTTCTTACCTCCAAACTGCCATATCTCGCGAACGGATTGACCAATCCGCAAAATTTCTGTTGCACCTAAAAGTAGAAAATCGCCCGATTACAACGGTATGCGTAGTTTTCTCCTAGGCCGTTCTAGTTATTCGTTTCGAGCATCAGAACTGCGAAACTGTTGAGTTTCTCAAGCGTTTCTTACCTCCAGACTGCCATATCTCGCGAATGGATTGACCAATCCGCAAAATTTCTGTTGCATCTGAAAGTAGAAACTCGCCCGATTACAACGGTATGCGTACTTTTCCCCAGGCCGTTCTAGTTATTCGTTTCGAGCATTAGAACTGCGAAAATTTTGAGTTTCTCAAGCGTTTCTTTCCTCCAAACTGCCATATCTCGCGAACGGATTGACCAATCCGCAAAATTTCTGTTGCATCTGAAAGTAGAAACTCGCCCGATTACAACGGTGTGCGTACTTTTCCCCTAGGGGTTCTAGTTATTCGTTTCGAGCATCAGAACTGCGAAAATTTTAAGTTTCTCAAGCGTTTCTTACCTCCAAACTGCCATATCTCGCGAACCGATTGACCAATCCGCAAAATTTCTGTTGCATCTGAAAGTAGAAACTCGCCCGATTACAACGGTATGCGTACTTTTCCCCTACGCCGTTCTAGTTATTCGTTTCGAGCATCAGAACTGCGAAAATTTTGAGTTTCTCAAGCGTTTCTTACACCCAAACTGCCATATCTCGCGAACGGATTGACCAATCCGCAAAATTTCTGTTGCATCTGAAAGTAGAAACTCGCCCGATTACTACGGTATGCGTACTTTTACCCTAGGCCGTTCTAGTTATTCGTTTCGAGCATCAGAACTGCGAAAATTTTGAGTTTCCCAAGCGTTTCTTACACCCAAACTGCCATATCTCGCGAACGGATTGACGAATCCGCAAAACTTCTGTTGCATCTGAAAGTAGAAACTCGCCCGATTACAACGGTTTGCGTTCTTTTCCCCTACGCCGTTCTAGTTATTCGTTTCGAGCATCAGAACTGCGAAATTTTGAGTTTCACAAGCGTTTCTTACATCCAAACAGCCATATCTCGCGAACGGATTGACGAATCCGCAAAATTTCTGTTGCATCTGAAAGTAGAAACTCGCCCGATTACAACGGTATGCGTTCTTTTCCCCTAGGCCGTTCTAGTTATTCGTTTCGAGCATCAGACCTGCGAAAATTTTGAATTTCTAAAGCGTTTCTTACATCCAAACTGCCATATCTCGCGAATGGATTGACCAATCCGCAAAATTTCTGTTGCATCTGAAAGTAGAAACTCGCCCGATTACAACGGTATGTGTAGTTATCCCCTAGGCCATTCTAGGTATTCGTTTCGCGCATCAGAGCTACGAAAATTTTGAGTTTCTCCAGCGTTTCTTACCCCCTAACTGCCATATCTCGCGAGCGGATTGACGAATCCGCAAAATTTCTGTTGCATCTGAAAGTAGAAACTCGCCCGATTACAACGGTATGCGTACTTTTCCCCAGGCCGTTCTAGTTACTCGTTTCGAGCATCAGAACTGCGAAAATTTTGAGTTTTTCAAGCGTTTCTTACCTCCAAACTGCCATATCTCGCGAACGGATTGACAAATCCGCAAAATTTCTGTTGCACCTGAAAGTAGAAAATCGCCCGATTACAACGGTATGCGTAGTTTTCTCCTAGGCCGTTCTAGTTATTCGTTTCGAGCATCAGAACTGCGAAACTGTTGAGTTTCTCAAGCGTTTCTTACCTCCAAACTGCCATATCTCGCGAACGGATTGACCAATCCGCAAAATTTCTGTTGCATCAGAAAGTAGAAACTCGCCTGATTACAACGGTATGCGCACTTTTCCCGTACGCCGTTCTAGTTATTCGTTTCGAGCATCAGAACTGCGAAAATTTTGAGTTTCTCAAGCGTTTCTTACTTCCAAACTAACATATCTCGCGAACGGATTGACCAATCGGCAAAATTTCTGTTGCATCTGAAAGTGGAAACTCGCCCGATTACAGCGGTATGCGTACTTTTCCCCAGGCCGTTCTAGTTATTCGTTTCGAGCATCAGAACTGCGAAAATTTTGAGTTTCTCAAGCGTTTCTTACCTCCAAACTGCCATATCTCGCGAACGGATTGACCAATCCGCAAAATTTCTGTTGCACCTAAAAGTAGAAAATCGCCCGATTACAAAGGTATGCGTAGTTTTCTCCTAGGCCGTTCTAGTTATTCGTTTCGAGCATCAGAACTGCGAAACTGTTGAGTTTCTCAAGCGTTTCTTACCTCCAGACTGCCATATCTCGCGAATGGATTGACCAATCCGCAAAATTTCTGTTGCATCTGAAAGTAGAAACTCGCCCGATTACAACGGTATGCGTACTTTTCCCCAGGCCGTTCTAGTTATTCGTTTCGAGCATTAGAACTGCGAAAATTTTGAGTTTCTCAAGCGTTTCTTTCCTCCAAACTGCCATATCTCGCGAACGGATTGACCAATCCGCAAAATTTCTGTTGCATCTGAAAGTAGAAACTCGCCCGATTACAACGGTGTGCGTACTTTTCCCCTAGGGGTTCTAGTTATTCGTTTCGAGCATCAGAACTGCGAAAATTTTAAGTTTCTCAAGCGTTTCTTACCTCCAAACTGCCATATCTCGCGAACCGATTGACCAATCCGCAAAATTTCTGTTGCATCTGAAAGTAGAAACTCGCCCGATTACAACGGTATGCGTACTTTTCCCCTACGCCGTTCTAGTTATTCGTTTCGAGCATCAGAACTGCGAAAATTTTGAGTTTCTCAAGCGTTTCTTACACCCAAACTGCCATATCTCGCGAACGGATTGACCAATCCGCAAAATTTCTGTTGCATCTGAAAGTAGAAACTCGCCCGATTACTACGGTATGCGTACTTTTCCCCCAGGCCGTTCTAGTTATTCGTTTCGAGCATCAGAAATGCGAAAATTTTGAGCTTCTCAAGCGTTTCTTACCTCCAAACTGCCATATCTCGCGAACGGATTGACCAATCCGCAAAATTTCTGTTGCATCTGAAAGTAGAACCTCGCCCGATTACAACGGTATGCGTACTTTTCCCCTAGGCGTTCTAGTTATTCGTTTCGAGCATCAGAACTGCGAAAATTTTGAGTTTCTCAAGCGTTTCTTACCTCCAAACTGCCATATCTCGCGAACCGATTGACCAATCCGCAAAATTTCTGTTGCATCTGAAAGTAGAAACTCGCCCGATTACAACGGTATGCGTACTTTTCCCTCAGGCCGTTCTAGTTATTCGTTTCGAGCATCAGACCTGCGAAAATTTTGAATTTCTCAAGCGTTTCTTACCTCCAAACTGCCATATCTCGCGAACGGATTGACCAATCTGCAAAATTTCTGTTGCATCTGAAAGTAGAATCTCGCCCGATTATACCGGTATGCGTACTTTTCCCGTACGCCGTTCTAGTTATTCGTTTCGAGCATCAGAACTGCGAAAATTTTTAGTTTCTCAAGCGTTTCTTACCTCAAAACTGCCATATCTCGCGAACGGATTGACCAATCCGCAAAATTTCTGTTGCATCTGAAAGCAGAAACTCGCCCGATTACAACGGTATGCGTACTTTTCCCCTAGGCGTCCTAGTTATTCGTTTCGAGCATCAGAACTGCGAAAATTTTGAGTTTCTCAAGCGTTTCTTACCTCCAAACTGCCATATCTCGCGAACGGATTGACCAATCGGCAAAATTTCTGTTGCGTCTGAAAGTAGAAACTCGCCCCATTACAACGGTGTGTGTAGTTTTCCCCTAGGCCATTCGAGGTATTCGTTTCGCGCATCAGAGCTACGAAAATTTTGAGTTTCTCAACCGTTTCTTACCCCCAAACTGCCATATCTCGCGAGCGGATTGACGAATCCGCAAAATTTCTGTTGCATCTGAAAGTAGAAACTCGCCCGATTACAACGGTATGCGTACTTTTCCCTCAGGCCGTTCGAGTTATTCGTTTCGAGCATCGGAACTGCGAAAATTTTGAGTTTCGCAAGCGTTTCTTACCTCCAAACTGCCATATCTCGCGAACGGATTGACCAGTCCGCAAAATTTCTGTTGCATCTGAAAGTAGAAACTCGCCCGATTACAACGGTATGAGTAGTTTTCCCCTAGGCCGTTCTAGTAATTCGTTTCGAGCATCAGAACTGCGAAAATTTTGAGTTTCTCAAACGTTTCTTACATCCAAACTGCCATATCTCGCGAACGGATTAACCAATCCGCAAAATTTCTGTTGCATCTGAAATTAGAATCTCGCCCGATTACAACGGTATGCGTACTTTTTCCCTAGGCCGTTCTAGTTATTCGTTTCGAGCATCAGAACAGCGAAAATTTTGAGTTTCTCAAGCGTTTCTTACACCCAAACTGCCATATCTCGCGAACGGATTGACGAATCCGCAAAACTTTTGTTGCATCTGAAAGTAGAAGCTCGCCCGATTACAACGGTATGCGTACTTTTCCCCTAGGCGTCCTAGTTATTCGTTTCGAGCATCAGAACTGCGAAAATTTTGAGTTTCTCAAGCGTTTCTTACCTCCAAACTGCCATATCTCGCGAACGGATTGACCAATCCGCAAAATTTCTGTTGCATCTGAAAGTGGAAACTCGCCCGATTACAACGGTATGCGTACTTTTCCCCAGGCCATTCGAGTTATTCGTTTCGAGCAACGGGAACTGCGAAAATTTTGAGTTTCTCAAGCGTTTCTTACCTCCAAACTGCCATATCGCGCGAACGGATTGACCAATCGGCAAAATTTCTGTTGCGTCTGAAAGTAGAAACTCGCCCGATTACAACGGTATGTGTAGTTTTCCCCTAGGCCATTCGAGGTATTCGTTTCGCGCATCAGAGCTACGAAAATTTTGAGTTTCTCAACCGTTTCTTACACCCAAACTGCCATATCTCGCGAGCGGATTGACGAATCCGCAAAATTTCTGTTGCATCTGAAAGTAGAAGCTCGCCCGATTACAACGGTATGCGTACTTTTCCCCTAGGCGTCCTAGTTATTCGTTTCGAGCATCAGAACTGCGAAAATTTTGAGTTTCTCAAGCGTTTCTTACCTCCAAACTGCCATATCTCGCGAACGGATTGACCAATCCGCAAAATTTCTGTTGCATCTGAAAGTGGAAACTCGCCCGATTACAACGGTATGCGTACTTTTCCCCAGGCCGTTCGAGTTATTCGTTTCGAGCAACGGGAACTGCGAAAATTTTGAGTTTCTCAAGCGTTTCTTACCTCCAAACTGCCATATCGCGCGAACGGATTGACCAATCGGCAAAATTTCTGTTGCGTCTGAAAGTAGAAACTCGCCCGATTACAACGGTATGTGTAGTTTTCCCCTAGGCCATTCGAGGTATTCGTTTCGAGCATCAGAACTGCGAAAATTTTGAGTTTCTCAAGCGTTTCTTACCTCCAAACTGCCATATCTCGCGAACGGATTGACCAATCCGCAAAATTTCTGTTGCATCTGAAAGTGGAAACTCGCCCGATTACAACGGTATGCGTACTTTTCCCTCAGGCCGTTCGAGTTATTCGTTTCGAGCATCGGAACTGCGAAAATTTTGAGTTTCGCAAGCGTTTCTTACCTCCAAACTGCCATATCTCGCGAACGGATTGACGAATCCGCAAAATTTCTGTTGCATCTGAAAGTAGAAACTCGCCCGATTACAACGGTATGCGTACTTTTACCCTAGGCCGTTGTAGTTATTCGTTTCGAGCATCAGAACTGCGAAAATTTTGAGTTTCTCAAGCGTTTCTTACACCCAAACTGCCATATCTCGCGAACGGATTGACGAATCCGCAAAACTTCTGTTGCATCTGAAAGTAGAAACTCGCCCGATTACAACGGTTTGCGTACTTTTCCCCTACGCCGTTCTAGTTATTCGTTTCGAGCATCAGAACTGCGAAATTGTGAGTTTCTCAAGCGTTTCTTACATCCAAACTGCCATATCTCGCGAACGGATTGACCAATCCGCAAAATTTCTGTTGCATCTGAAAGTGGAAACTCGCCCGATTACAACGGTATGCGTACTTTTCCCCAGGCCGTTCGAGTTATTCGTTTCGAGCAACGGGAACTGCGAAAATTTTGAGTTTCTCAAGCGTTTCTTACCTCCAAACTGCCATATCGCGCGAACGGATTGACCAATCGGCAAAATTTCTGTTGCGTCTGAAAGTAGAAACTCGCCCGATTACAACGGTATGTGTAGTTTTCCCCTAGGCCATTCGAGGTATTCGTTTCGCGCATCAGAGCTACGAAAATTTTGAGTTTCTCAACCGTTTCTTACACCCAAACTGCCATATCTCGCGAGCGGATTGACGAAACCGCAAAATTTCTGTTGCATCTGAAAGTAGAAGCTCGCCCGATTACAACGGTATGCGTACTTTTCCCCTAGACGTCCTAGTTATTCGTTTCGAGCATCAGACCTGCGAAAATTTTGAATTTCTCAAGCGTTTCTTACCTCCAAACTGCCATATCTCGCGAACGGATTGACCAATCCGCAAAATTTCTGTTTCATCTGAAAGTAGAAACTCGCCCTCATACAACGGTATGAGTAGTTTTCCCCTAGGCCGTTCTAGTAATTCGTTTCGAGCATCAGAACTCCGAAAATTTTGAGTTTTTCAAGCGTTTCTTACCTCAAAACTGCCATATCTCGCGAACGGATTGACCAATCCGCAAAATTTCTGTTGCATCTGAAAGTAGAAGCTCGCCCGATTACAACGGTATGAGTAGTTTTCCCCTAGGCCGTTCGAGTTATTCGTTTCGAGCAACGGGAACTGCGAAAATTTTGAGTTTCTCAAGCGTTTCTTACCTCCAAACTGCCATATCGCGCGAACGGATTGACCAATCGGCAAAATTTCTGTTGCGTCTGAAAGTAGAAACTCGCCCCATTACAACGGTATGTGTAGTTTTCCCCTAGGCCATTCGAGGTATTCGTTTCGCGCATCAGAGCTACGAAAATTTTGAGTTTCTCAACCGTTTCTTACCCCCAAACTGCCATATCTCGCGAGCGGATTGACGAATCCGCAAAATTTCTGTTGCATCTGAAAGTAGAAACTCGCCCGATTACAACGGTATGCGTACTTTTCCCTCAGGCCGCTCTAGTTATTCGTTTCGAGCATCAGAACTGCGAAATTCTGAGTTTCTCAAGCGTTTCTTACATCCAAACTGCCATATCTCGCGAACGGATTGACCAATCCGCAAAATTTCTGTTGCATCTGAAAGTAGAAGCTCGCCCGATTACAACGGTATGAGTAGTTTTCCCCTAGGCCGTTCGAGTTATTCGTTTCGAGCATCAGAACTGCGAAAATTTTGAGTTTCTCAAGCGTTTCTTACCTCCAAACTGCCATATCTCGCGAACGGATTGACCAATCCGCAAAATTTCTGTTGCATCTGAAAGTGGAAACTCGCCCGATTACAACGGTATGCGTACTTTTCCCCAGGCCGTTCTAGTTATTCGTTTCGAGCATCAGAACTGCGAAAATTTTGAGTTTCTCAAGCGTTTCTTACATCCAAACTGCCATATCTCGCGAACGGATTGACCAATCCGCAAAATTTCTGTTGCATCTGAAAGTAGAAACTCGCCCGATTACAACGGTATGCGTACTTTTCCCCCAGGCCGTTCTAGTTATTCGTTTCGAGCATCAGAACTGGGACAATTTTGAGTTTCTCAAGCGTTTCTTACCTCCAAACTGCCATATCTCGCGAACGGATTGACCAATCCGCAAAATTTCTGTTGCATCAGAAAGTAGAAACTCGCTCGATTACAACGGTATGCGTACTTTTCCCCCAGGCCGTTCTAATTATTCGTTTGGAGCATCAGAACTGCGAAAATTTTGAGTTTCTCAAGCGTTTCTTACCTCCAAACTGCCATATCTCGTGAACGGATTGAGCAATCCGCAAAATTTCTGTTGCATCAGAAAGTAGAAACTCGCCCGATTACAACGGCGTGGGTACTTTTCCCGTACGCCCTTCTAGTTATTCGTTTCGAGCATCAGAACTGCGAAAATTTTGAGTTTCTCAAGCGTTTCTTACCTGCAAACTGCCATATCTCGCGAACGAATTGACCAATCCGCAAAATTTCTGTTGCATCTGAAAGTAGAAACTCGCCCGATTACAACGGTATGCGTACTTTTCCCCTACGCCGTTCTAGTTATTCGTTTCGAGCATCAGAACTGCGAAAATTTTTAGTTTCTCAAGCGTTTCTTACCCCCAAACTGCCATATCTCGCGAGCGGATTGACGAATCCGCAAAATTTCTGTTGCATCTGAAAGTAGAAACTCGCCCGATTACAACGGTATGCGTACTTTTCCCCTACGCCGATCTAGTTATTCGTTTCGAGCATCAGAACTGCGAAAATTTTGAGTTTCTCAAGCGTTTCTTACACCCAAACTGCCATATCTCGCGAACGGATTGACGAATCCGCAAAATTTCTGTTGCATCTGAAAGTAGAAACTCGCCCGATTACAACGGTATGCGTACTTTTCCCCTACGCCGTTCCAGTTATTCGTTTCGAGCATCAGAACTGCGAAAATTTTGAGTTTCTCAAGCGTTTCTTACCCCCAAACTGCCATATCTGGCGAACCGATTGACCAATCCGCAAAATTTCTGTTGCATCTGAAAATAAAAACTCGCCCGATTACAACGGTATGCGTAGTTTTCCCCTAGGCCGGTCTAGTTATTCGTTTCGAGCATCAGAACTGCGAAAATTTTGAGTTTCTCAAGCGTTTCTTACCTCCAAACTGCCATATCTCGCGAACGGATTGACCAATCCGCAAAATTTCTGTTGCATCTGAAAGTAGAAACTCGCCCGATTACAACGGTATGTGTAGTTTTCCCCTAGGCCATTCTAGGTATTCGTTTCGCGCATCAGAGCTACGAAAATTTTGAGTTTCTCAAGCGTTTCTTACCCCCACACTGCCATATCTCGCGAGCAGATTGACGAACCCGCAAAATTTCTGTTGCATCTGAAAGCAGAAACTCGCCCGATTACAACGGTATGCGTACTTTTCCCCGACGCCGATCTAGTTATTCGTTTCGAGCATCAGAACTGCGAAAATTTTGAGTTTCTCAAGCGTTTCTTACACCCAAACTGCCATATCTCGCGAACGGATTGACGAATCCGCAAAATTTCTGTTGCATCTGAAAGTAGAAACTCGCCCGATTACAACGGTATGCGTACTTTTTCCCTACGCCGTTCTAGTTATTCGTTTCGAGCATCAGAACTGCGAAAATTTTCAGTTTCTCAAGCGTTTCTTACCTCCAAACTGCCATATCTCGCGAACGGATTGACCAATCCGCAAAATTTCTGTTGCATCTGAAAGTAGAAACTCGCCCGATTACAAAGGTATGCGCACTTTTCCCCTAGGCCGTTCTAGTTATTCGTTTCGAGCATCAGAACTGCGAAAATTTTGAGTTTCTCAAGCGTTTCTTACCTCCAAACTGCCATATCTCGCGAACGGATTGACCAATCCGCAAAATTTCTGTTGCATCTTAAAGTAGAAACTCGCCCGATTACAACGGTATGCGTACTTTTCCCTCAGGCCGTTCGAGTTATTCGTTTCGAGCATCGGAACTGCGAAAATTTTGAGTTTCGCAAGCGTTTCTTACCTCCAAACTGCCATATCTCGCGAACGGATTGACCAATCCGCAAAATTTCTGTTGCATCTGAAAGTAGAAACTCGCCCGATTACAACGGTATGCGTACTTTTCCCCCAGGCCGTTCTAGTTATTCGTTTCGAGCATCAGAACTGGGACAATTTTGAGTTTCTCAAGCGTTTCTTACCTCCAAACTGCCATATCTCGCGAACGTATTGACCAATCCGCAAAATTTCTGTTGCATCAGAAAGTAGAAACTCGCTCGATTACAACGGTATGCGTACTTTTCCCCCAGGCCGTTCTAATTATTCGTTTGGAGCATCAGAACTGCGAAAATTTTGAGTTTCTCAAGCGTTTCTTACCTCCAAACTGCCATATCTCGTGAACGGATTGAGCAATCCGCAAAATTTCTGTTGCATCAGAAAGTAGAAACTCGCCCGATTACAACGGCGTGGGTACTTTTCCCGTACGCCCTTCTAGTTATTCGTTTCGAGCATCAGAACTGCGAAAATTTTGAGTTTCTCAAGCGTTTCTTACCTGCAAACTGCCATATCTCGCGAACGAATTGACCAATCCGCAAAATTTCTGTTGCCTCTGAAAGTAGAAACTCGCCCGATTACAACGGTATGCGTACTTTTCCCCTACGCCGTTCTAGTTATTCGTTTCGAGCATCAGAACTGCGAAAATTTTTAGTTTCTCAAGCGTTTCTTACCCCCAAACTGCCATATCTCGCGAGCGGATTGACGAATCCGCAAAATTTCTGTTGCATCTGAAAGTAGAAACTCGCCCGATTACAACGGTATGCGTACTTTTCCCCTACGCCGATCTAGTTATTCGTTTCGAGCATCAGAACTGCGAAAATTTTGAGTTTCTCAAGCGTTTCTTACACCCAAACTGCCATATCTCGCGAACGGATTGACGAATCCGCAAAATTTCTGTTGCATCTGAAAGTAGAAACTCGCCCGATTACAACGGTATGCGTACTTTTCCCCTACGCCGTTCCAGTTATTCGTTTCGAGCATCAGAACTGCGAAAATTTTGAGTTTCTCAAGCGTTTCTTACCCCCAAACTGCCATATCTGGCGAACCGATTGACCAATCCGCAAAATTTCTGTTGCATCTGAAAATAAAAACTCGCCCGATTACAACGGTATGCGTAGTTTTCCCCTAGGCCGGTCTAGTTATTCGTTTCGAGCATCAGAACTGCGAAAATTTTGAGTTTCTCAAGCGTTTCTTACCTCCAAACTGCCATATCTCGCGAACGGATTGACCAATCCGCAAAATTTCTGTTGCATCTGAAAGTAGAAACTCGCCCGATTACAACGGTATGTGTAGTTTTCCCCTAGGCCATTCTAGGTATTCGTTTCGCGCATCAGAGCTACGAAAATTTTGAGTTTCTCAAGCGTTTCTTACCCCCACACTGCCATATCTCGCGAGCAGATTGACGAACCCGCAAAATTTCTGTTGCATCTGAAAGCAGAAACTCGCCCGATTACAACGGTATGCGTACTTTTCCCCGACGCCGATCTAGTTATTCGTTTCGAGCATCAGAACTGCGAAAATTTTGAGTTTCTCAAGCGTTTCTTACACCCAAACTGCCATATCTCGCGAACGGATTGACGAATCCGCAAAATTTCTGTTGCATCTGAAAGTAGAAACTCGCCCGATTACAACGGTATGCGTACTTTTTCCCTACGCCGTTCTAGTTATTCGTTTCGAGCATCAGAACTGCGAAAATTTTCAGTTTCTCAAGCGTTTCTTACCTCCAAACTGCCATATCTCGCGAACGGATTGACCAATCCGCAAAATTTCTGTTGCATCTGAAAGTAGAAACTCGCCCGATTACAAAGGTATGCGCACTTTTCCCCTAGGCCGTTCTAGTTATTCGTTTCGAGCATCAGAACTGCGAAAATTTTGAGTTTCTCAAGCGTTTCTTACCTCCAAACTGCCATATCTCGCGAACGGATTGACCAATCCGCAAAATTTCTGTTGCATCTTAAAGTAGAAACTCGCCCGATTACAACGGTATGCGTACTTTTCCCTCAGGCCGTTCGAGTTATTCGTTTCGAGCATCGGAACTGCGAAAATTTTGAGTTTCGCAAGCGTTTCTTACCTCCAAACTGCCATATCTCGCGAACGGATTGACGAATCCGCAAAATTTCTGTTGCATCTGAAAGTAGAAACTCGCCCGATTACAACGGTATGCGTACTTTTACCCTAGGCCGTTCTAGTTATTCGTTTCGAGCATCAGAACTGCGAAAATTTTGAGTTTCTCAAGCGTTTCTTACACCCAAACTGCCATATCTCGCGAACGGATTGACGAATCCGCAAAACTTCTGTTGCATCTGAAAGTAGAAACTCGCCCGATTACAACGGTTTTCGTACTTTTCCCCTACGCCGTTCTAGTTATTCGTTTCGAGCATCAGAACTGCGAAATTGTGAGTTTCTCAAGCGTTTCTTACATCCAAACAGCCATATCTCGCGAACGGATTGACGAATCCGCAAAATTTCTGTTGCATCAGAAAGTAGAAACTCGCCCGATTACAACGGCGTGGGTAGTTTTCTCGTACGCCCTTCTAGTTATTCGTTTCGAGCATCAGAACTGCGAAAATTTTGAGTTTCTCAAGCGTTTCTTACCTCCAAACTGCCATATCTCGCGAACGGATTGACCAATCCGCAAAATTTCTGTTGCATCTGAAAGTGGAAACTCGCCCGATTACAACGGTATGCGTACTTTTCCCCAGGCCGTTCTAGTTATTCGTTTCGAGCATCAGAACTGCGAAAATTTTGAGTTTCTCAAGCGTTTCTTACATCCAAACTGCCATATCTCGCGAACGGATTGACCAATCCGCAAAATTTCTGTTGCATCTGAAAGTAGAAACTCGCCCGATTACAACGGTATGCGTACTTTTCCCCCAGGCCGTTCTAGTTATTCGTTTCGAGCATCAGAACTGGGACAATTTTGAGTTTCTCAAGCGTTTCTTACCTCCAAACTGCCATATCTCGCGAACGGATTGACCAATCCGCAAAATTTCTGTCGCATCAGAAAGTAGAAACTCGCTCGATTACAACGGTATGCGTACTTTTCCCCCAGGCCGTTCTTATTATTCGTTTGGAGCATCAGAACTGCGAAAATTTTGAGTTTCTCAAGCGTTTCTTGCCTCCAAACTGCCGTATCTCGCGTACGGATTGAGCAATCCGCAAAATTTCTGTTGCATCAGAAAGTAGAAACTCGCCCGATTACAACGGCGTGGGTACTTTTCCCGTACGCCCTTCTAGTTATTCGTTTCGAGCATCAGAACTGCGAAAATTTTGAGTTTCTCAAGCGTTTCTTACATCCAAACTGCCATATCTCGCGAACGGATTGACGAATCCCAAAATTTCTGTTGCATCTGAAAGTGGAAACTCGCCCGATTACAACGGTATGCGTACTTTTCCCCAGGCCGTTCTAGTTATTCGTTTCGAGCATCAGAACTGCGAAAATTTTGAGTTTCTCAAACGTTTCTTACATCCAAACTGCCATATCTCGCGAACGGATTGACCAATCCGCAAAATTTCTGTTGCATCTGAAAGTAGAAACTCGCCCGATTACAACGGTATGCGTACTTTTCCCCCAGGCCGTTCTAGTTATTCGTTTCGAGCATCAGAACTGGGACAATTTTGAGTTTCTCAAGCGTTTCTTACATCCAAACTGCCATATCTCGCGAACGGATTGACCAATCCGCAAAATTTCTGTTGCATCTGAAAGTGGAAACTCGCCCGATTACAACGGTATGCGTACTTTTCCCCAGGCCGTTCGAGTTATTCGTTTCGAGCAACGGGAACTGCGAAAATTTTGAGTTTCTCAAGCGTTTCTTACCTCCAAACTGCCATATCGCGCGAACGGATTGACCAATCGGCAAAATTTCTGTTGCGTCTGAAAGTAGAAACTCGCCCGATTACAACGGTGTGTGTAGTTTTCCCCTAGGCCATTCGAGGTATTCGTTTCGCGCATCAGAGCTACGAAAATTTTGAGTTTCTCAAGCGTTTCTTACCTCCAAACTGCCATATCTCGCGAGCGGATTGACGAATCCGCAAAATTTCTGTTGCATCTGAAAGTAGAAGCTCGCCCGATTACAACGGTATGCGTACTTTTCCCTCAGGCTGTTCGAGTTATTCGTTTCGAGCATCGGAACTGCGAAAATTTTGAGTTTCGCAAGCGTTTCTTACCTCCAAACTGCCATATCTCGCGAACGGATTGACGAATCCGCAAAATTTCTGTTGCATCTGAAAGTAGAAACTCGCCCGATTACAACGGTATGCGTACTTTTACCCTAGGCCGTTCTAGTTATTCGTTTCGAGCATCAGAACTGCGAAATTGTGAGTTTCTCAAGCGTTTCTTACATCCAAACAGCCATATCTCGCGAACGGATTGACGAATCCGCAAAATTTCTGTTGCATCAGAAAGTAGAAACACGCCCGATTACAACGGCGTGGGTAGTTTTCTCGTACGCCCTTCTAGTTATTCGTTTCGAGCATCAGAACTGCGAAAATTTTGAGTTTCTCAAGCGTTTCTTACATCCAAACTGCCATATCTCGCGAACGGATTGACCAATCCGCAAAATTTCTGTTGCATCTGAAAGTAGAAACTCGCCCGATTACAACGGTATGCGTACTTTTCCCCCAGGCCGTTCTAGTTATTCGTTTCGAGCATCAGAACTGGGACAATTTTGAGTTTCTCAAGCGTTTCTTACCTCCAAACTGCCATATCTCGCGAACGGATTGACCAATCCGCAAAATTTCTGTTGCATCAGAAAGTAGAAACTCGCTCGATTACAACGGTATGCGTACTTTTCCCCCAGGCCGTTCTAATTATTCGTTTGGAGCATCAGAACTGCGAAAATTTTGAGTTTCTCAAGCGTTTCTTACCTCCAAACTGCCGTATCTCGCGAACGGATTGAGCAATCCGCAAAATTTCTGTTGCATCAGAAAGTAGAAACTCGCCCGATTACAACGGCGTGGGTACTTTTCCCGTACGCCCTTCTAGTTATTCGTTTCGAGCATCAGAACTGCGAAAATTTTGAGTTTCTCAAGCGTTTCTTACCTGCAAACTAACATATCTCGCGAACGGATTGACCAATCCGCAAAATTTCTGTTGCATTTGAAAGTAGAAACTCGCCCGATTACAACGGTATGCGTACTTTTCCCCGACGCCGATCTAGTTATTCGTTTCGAGCATCAGAACTGCGAAAATTTTGAGTTTCTCAAGCGTTTCTTACCCCCAAACTGCCATATCTCGCGAACGGATTGACGAATCCGCAAAACTTCTGTTGCATCTGAAAGTAGAAACTCGCCCGATTACAACGGTATGCGTACTTTTCCCCTACGCCGTTCTAGTTATTCGTTTCGAGCATCAGTACTGCGAAAATTTTGAGTTTCTCAAGCGTTTCTTACCTCCAAACTGCCATATCTCGCGAACGGATTGACCAATCCGCAAAATTTCTGTTGCATCAGAAAGTAGAAACTCGCTCGATTACAACGGTATGCGTACTTTTCCCCCAGGCCGTTCTAATTATTCGTTTGGAGCATCAGAACTGCGAAAATTTTGAGTTTCTCAAGCGTTTCTTACCTCCAAACTGCCATATCTCGCGAACGGATTGACCAATCCACAAAATTTCTGTTGCATCTGAAAGTAGAAACTCGCCCGATTACAACGGTATGCGTACTTTTCCCCTAGGCCGTTCTAGTTATTCGTTTCGAGCATTCGAACTGCGAAAATTTTGAGTTTCTCAAGCGTTTCTTACCTCCAAACTGCCATATCTCGCGAACGGATTGACCAATCCGCAAAATTTCTGTTGCATCTTAAAGTAGAAACTCGCCCGATTACAACGGTATGCGTACTTTTCCCTCAGGCCGTTCGAGTTATTCGTTTCGAGCATCGGAACTGCGAAAATTTTGAGTTTCGCAAGCGTTTCTTACTTCCAAACTGCCATATCTCGCGAACGGATTGACGAATCCGCAAAATTTCTGTTGCATCTGAAAGTAGAAACTCGCCCGATTACAACGGTATGCGTACTTTTACCCTAGGCCGTTCTAGTTATTCGTTTCGAGCATCAGAACTGCGAAAATTTTGAGTTTCTCAAGCGTTTCTTACACCCAAACTGCCATATCTCGCGAACGGATTGACGAATCCGCAAAACTGCTGTTGCATCTGAAAGTAGAAACTCGCCCGATTACAACGGTTTGCGTACTTTTCCCCTACGCCGTTCTAGTTATTCGTTTCGAGCATCAGAACTGCGAAATTGTGAGTTTCTCAAGCGTTTCTTACATCCAAACAGCCATATCTCGCGAACGGATTGACGAATCCGCAAAATTTCTGTTGCATCAGAAAGTAGAAACTCGCCCGATTACAACGGCGTGGGTAGTTTTCTCGTACGCCCTTCTAGTTATTCGTTTCGAGCATCAGAACTGCGAAAATTTTGAGTTTCTCAAGCGTTTCTTACCTCCAAACTGCCATATCTCGCGAACGGATTGACCAATCCGCAAAATTTCTGTTGCATCTGAAAGTGGAAACTCGCCCGATTACAACGGTATGCGTACTTTTCCCCAGGCCGTTCTAGTTATTCGTTTCGAGCATCAGAACTGCGAAAATTTTGAGTTTCTCAAGCGTTTCTTACATCCAAACTGCCATATCTCGCGAACGGATTGACCAATCCGCAAAATTTCTGTTGCATCTGAAAGTAGAAACTCGCCCGATTACAACGGTATGCGTACTTTTCCCCCAGGCCGTTCTAGTTATTCGTTTCGAGCATCAGAACTGGGACAATTTTGAGTTTCTCAAGCGTTTCTTACCTCCAAACTGCCATATCTTGCGAACGGATTGACCAATCCGCAAAATTTCTGTCGCATCAGAAAGTAGAAACTCGCTCGATTACAACGGTATGCGTACTTTTCCCCCAGGCCGTTCTAATTATTCGTTTGGAGCATCAGAACTGCGAAAATTTTGAGTTTCTCAAGCGTTTCTTGCCTCCAAACTGCCGTATCTCGCGTACGGATTGAGCAATCCGCAAAATTTCTGTTGCATCAGAAAGTAGAAACTCGCCCGATTACAACGGCGTGGGTACTTTTCCCGTACGCCCTTCTAGTTATTCGTTTCGAGCATCAGAACTGCGAAAATTTTGAGTTTCTCAAGCGTTTCTTACATCCAAACTGCCATATCTCGCGAACGGATTGACGAATCCGCAAAATTTCTGTTGCATCTGAAAGTGGAAACTCGCCCGATTACAACGGTATGCGTACTTTTCCCCAGGCCGTTCGAGTTATTCGTTTCGAGCAACGGGAACTGCGAAAATTTTGAGTTTCTCAAGCGTTTCTTACCTCCAAACTGCCATATCGCGCGAACGGATTGACCAATCGGCAAAATTTCTGTTGCGTCTGAAAGTAGAAACTCGCCCGATTACAACGGTGTGTGTAGTTTTCCCCTAGGCCATTCGAGGTATTCGTTTCGCGCATCAGAGCTACGAAAATTTTGAGTTTCTCAAGCGTTTCTTACCTCCAAACTGCCATATCTCGCGAGCGGATTGACGAATCCGCAAAATTTCTGTTGCATCTGAAAGTAGAAGCTCGCCCGATTACAACGGTATGCGTACTTTTCCCTCAGGCCGTTCGAGTTATTCGTTTCGAGCATCGGAACTGCGAAAATTTTGAGTTTCGCAAGCGTTTCTTACCTCCAAACTGCCATATCTCGCGAACGGATTGACGAATCCGCAAAATTTCTGTTGCATCTGAAAGTAGAAACTCGCCCGATTACAACGGTATGCGTACTTTTACCCTAGGCCGTTCTAGTTATTCGTTTCGAGCATCAGAACTGCGAAATTGTGAGTTTCTCAAGCGTTTCTTACATCCAAACAGCCATATCTCGCGAACGGATTGACGAATCCGCAAAATTTCTGTTGCATCAGAAAGTAGAAACTCGCCCGATTACAACGGCGTGGGTAGTTTTCTCGTACGCCCTTCTAGTTATTCGTTTCGAGCATCAGAACTGCGAAAATTTTGAGTTTCTCAAGCGTTTCTTACATCCAAACTGCCATATCTCGCGAACGGATTGACCAATCCGCAAAATTTCTGTTGCATCTGAAAGTAGAAACTCGCCCGATTACAACGGTATGCGTACTTTTCCCCCAGGCCGTTCTAGTTATTCGTTTCGAGCATCAGAACTGGGACAATTTTGAGTTTCTCAAGCGTTTCTTACCTCCAAACTGCCATATCTCGCGAACGGATTGACCAATCCGCAAAATTTCTGTTGCATCAGAAAGTAGAAACTCGCTCGATTACAACGGTATGCGTACTTTTCCCCCAGGCCGTTCTAATTATTCGTTTGGAGCATCAGAACTGCGAAAATTTTGAGTTTCTCAAGCGTTTCTTACCTCCAAACTGCCGTATCTCGCGAACGGATTGAGCAATCCGCAAAATTTCTGTTGCATCAGAAAGTAGAAACTCGCCCGATTACAACGGCGTGGGTACTTTTCCCGTACGCCCTTCTAGTTATTCGTTTCGAGCATCAGAACTGCGAAAATTTTGAGTTTCTCAAGCGTTTCTTACCTGCAAACTAACATATCTCGCGAACGGATTGACCAATCCGCAAAATTTCTGTTGCCTTTGAAAGTAGAAACTCGCCCGATTACAACGGTATGCGTACTTTTCCCCGACGCCGATCTAGTTATTCGTTTCGAGCATCAGAACTGCGAAAATTTTGAGTTTCTCAAGCGTTTCTTACCCCCAAACTGCCATATCTCGCGAACGGATTGACGAATCCGCAAAACTTCTGTTGCATCTGAAAGTAGAAACTCGCCCCGATTAAAACGGTATGCGTACTTTTCCCCTACGCCGTTCTAGTTATTCGTTTCGAGCATCAGTACTGCGAAAATTTTGAGTTTCTCAAGCGTTTCTTACCTCCAAACAGCCATATCTCGCGAACGGATTGACCAATCCTCAAAATTTCTGTTGCATCTGAAAGTAGAAACTCGCCCGATTACAACGGTATGCGTACTTTTCCCCTAGGCCGTTCTAGTTATTCGGTTCGAGCATTCGAACTGCGAAAATTTTGAGTTTCTCAAGCGTTTCTTACCTCCAAACTGCCATATCTCGCGAACGGATTGACCAATCCGCAAAATTTCTGTTGCATCTGAAAGTAGAAACTCGCCCGATTACAACGGTATGTGTAGTTTTCCCCTAGGCCTTTCTAGGTATTCGTTTCGCGCATCAGAGCTACGAAAATTTTTAGTTTCTCAAGCGTTTCTTACCCCCAAACTGCCATATCTCGCGAGCGGATTGACGAATCCGCAAAATTTCTGTTGCATCTGAAAGTAGAAACTCGCCCGATTACAACGGTATGCGTACTTTTCCCCTACGCCGATCTAGTTATTCGTTTCGAGCATCAGAACTGCGAAAATTTTGAGTTTCTCAAGCGTTTCTTACACCCAAACTGCCATATCTCGCGAACGGATTGACGAATCCGCAAAATTTCTGTTGCATCTGAAAGTAGAAACTCGCCCGATTACAACGGTATGCGTACTTTTCCCCCAGGCCGTTCTAATTATTCGTTTGGAGCATCAGAACTGCGAAAATTTTGAGTTTCTCAAGCGTTTCTTACCTCCAAACTGCCGTATCTCGCGAACGGATTGAGCAATCCGCAAAATTTCTGTTGCATCAGAAAGTAGAAACTCGCCCGATTACAACGGCGTGGGTACTTTTCCCGTACGCCCTTCTAGTTATTCGTTTCGAGCATCAGAACTGCGAAAATTTTGAGTTCCTCAAGCGTTTCTTACCTGCAAACTAACATATCTCGCGAACGGATTGACCAATCCGCAAAATTTCTGTTGCATTTGAAAGTAGAAACTCGCGCGATTACAACGGTATGCGTACTTTTCCCCGACGCCGATCTAGTTATTCGTTTCGAGCATCAGAACTGCGAAAATTTTGAGTTTCTCAAGCGTTTCTTACCCCCAAACTGCCATATCTCGCGAACGGATTGACGAATCCGCAAAACTTCTGTTGCATCTGAAAGTAGAAACTCGCCCGATTACAACGGTATGCGTACTTTTCCCCTACGCCGTTCTAGTTATTCGTTTCGAGCATCAGTACTGCGAAAATTTTGAGTTTCTCAAGCGTTTCTTACCTCCAAACTGCCATATCTCGCGAACGGATTGACCAATCCTCAAAATTTCTGTTGCATCTGAAAGTAGAAACTCGCCCGATTACAACGGTATGCGTACTTTTCCCCTAGGCCGTTCTAGTTATTCGTTTCGAGCATTCGAACTGCGAAAATTTTGAGTTTCTCAAGCGTTTCTTACCTCCAAACTGCCATATCTCGCGAACGGATTGACCAATCCGCAAAATTTCTGTTGCATCTGAAAGTAGAAACTCGCCCGATTACAACGGTATGTGTAGTTTTCCCCTAGGCCTTTCTAGGTATTCGTTTCGCGCATCAGAGCTACGAAAATTTTTAGTTTCTCAAGCGTTTCTTACCCCCAAACTGCCATATCTCGCGAGCGGATTGACGAATCCGCAAAATTTCTGTTGCATCTGAAAGTAGAAACTCGCCCGATTACAACGGTATGCGTACTTTTCCCCTAGGCCGTTCTAGTTATTCGTTTCGAGCATCAGAACTGCGAAAATTTTGAGTTTCTCAAGCGTTTCTTACCTCCAAACTGCCATATCTCGCGAACGGATTGACCAATCCGCAAAATTTCTGTTGCATCTGAAAGTAGAAACTCGCCCGATTACAACGGTATGTGTAGTTTTCCCCTAGGCCATTCTAGGTATTCGTTTCGCGCATCAGAGCTACGAAAATTTTGAGTTTCTCAAGCGTTTCTTACCCCCACACTGCCATATCTCGCGAGCAGATTGACGAACCCGCAAAATTTCTGTTGCATCTGAAAGTAGAAACTCACCCGATTACAACGGTATGCGTACTATTCCCCGACGCCGATCTAGTTATTCGTTTCGAGCATCAGAACTGCGAAAATTTTGAGTTTCTCAAGCGGTTCTTACCCCCAAACTGCCATATCTCGCGAACGGATTGACGAATCCGCAAAATTTCTGTTGCATCTGAAAGTAGAAACTTGCCCGATTACAACGGTATGCGTACATTTTCCCTACGCCGTTCTAGTTATTCGTTTCGAGCATCAGAACTGCGAAAATTTTCAGTTTCTCAAGCGTTTCTTACCTCCAAACTGCCATATCTCGCGAACGGATTGACCAATCCTCAAAATTTCTGTTGCATCTGAAAGTAGAAACTCGCCCGATTACAAAGGTATGCGTACTTTTCCCCTAGGCCGTTCTAGTTATTCGTTTCGAGCATCAGAACTGCGAAAATTTTGAGTTTCTCAAGCGTTTCTTACATCCAAACTGCCATATCTCGCGAACGGATTGACCAATCCGCAAAATTTCTGTTGCATCTGAAAGTAGAAACTCGCCCGATTACAAAGGTATGCGTACTTTTCCCCTAGGCCGTTCTAGTTATTCGTTTCGAGCATCAGAACTGCGAAAATTTTGAGTTTCTCAAGCGTTTCTTACCCCCAAACTGCCATATCTCGCGAACGGATTGACGAATCCGCAAAATTTCTGTAGCATCTGAAGGTAGAAACTCGCCCGATTACAACGGTATGCGTACTCTTCCCCTACGCCGTTCTAGTTATTCGTTTCGAGCATCAGAACTGCGAAAATTTTGAGTTTCTCAAGCGTTTCTTACCTCCAAACTGCCATATCTGGCGAACCGATTGACCAATCCGCAAAATTTCTGTTGCATCTGAAAATAAAAACTCGCCCGATTACAACGGTATGCGTAGTTTTCCCCTAGGCCGGTCTAGTTATTCGTTTCGAGCATCAGAACTGCGAAAATTTTGAGTTTCTCAAGCGTTTCTTACCTCCAAACTGCCATATCTCGCGAACGGATTGACCAATCCGCAAAATTTCTGTTGCATCTGAAAGTAGAAACTCGCCCGATTACAAAGGTATGCGTACTTTTCCCCTAGGCCGTTCTAGTTATTCGTTTCGAGCATCAGAACTGCGTAAATTTTGAGTTTCTCAAGCGTTTCTTACCTCCAAACTGCCATATCTCGCGAACGGATTGACCAATCCGCAAAATTTCTGTTGCATCTGAAAGTAGAAACTCGCCCGATTACAACGGTATGTGTAGTTTTCCCCTAGGCCATTCTAGGTATTCGTTTCGCGCATCAGAGCTACGAAAATTTTGAGTTTCTCAAGCGTTTCTTACCCCCACACTGCCATATCTCGCGAGCAGATTGACGAACCCGCAAAATTTCTGTTGCATCTGAAAGAAGAAACTCGCCCGATTACAACGGTATGCGTACTTTTCCCCGACGCCGATCTAGTTATTCGTTTCGAGCATCAGAACTGCGAAAATTTTGAGTTTCTCAAGCGTTTCTTACACCCAAACTGCCATATCTCGCGAACGGATTGACGAATCCGCAAAATTTTTGTTGCATCTGAAAGTAGAAACTCGCCCGATTACAACGGTATGCGTACTTTTTCCCTACGCCGTTCTAGTTATTCGTTTCGAGCATCAGAACTGCGAAAATTTTCAGTTTCTCAAGCGTTTCTTACCTCCAAAGTGCCATATCTCGCGAACGGATTGACCAATCCGCAAAATTTCTGTTGCATCTGAAAGTAGGAACTCGCCCGATTACAAAGGTATGCGTACTTTTCCCCTAGGCCGTTCTAGTTATTCGTTTCGAGCATTCGAACTGCGAAAATTTTGAGTTTCTCAAGCGTTTCTTACCTCCAAACTGCCATATCTCGCGAACGGATTGACCAATCCGCAAAATTTCTGTTGCATCTGAAAGTAGAAACTCGCCCGATTACAACGGTATGTGTAGTTTTCCCCTAGGCCTTTCTAGGTATTCGTTTCGCGCATCAGAGCTACGAAAATTTTTAGTTTCTCAAGCGTTTCTTACCCCCAAACTGCCATATCTCGCGAGCGGATTGACGAATCCGCAAAATTTCTGTTGCATCTGAAAGTAGAAACTCGCCCGATTACAACGGTATGCGTACTTTTCCCCTAGGCCGTTCTAGTTATTCGTTTCGAGCATCAGAACTGCGAAAATTTTGAGTTTCTCAAGCGTTTCTTACCTCCAAACTGCCATATCTCGCGAACGGATTGACCAATCCGCAAAATTTCTGTTGCATCTGAAAGTAGAAACTCGCCCGATTACAACGGTATGTGTAGTTTTCCCCTAGGCCATTCTAGGTATTCGTTTCGCGCATCAGAGCTACGAAAATTTTGAGTTTCTCAAGCGTTTCTTACCCCCACACTGCCATATCTCGCGAGCAGATTGACGAACCCGCAAAATTTCTGTTGCATCTGAAAGTAGAAACTCACCCGATTACAACGGTATGCGTACTATTCCCCGACGCCGATCTAGTTATTCGTTTCGAGCATCAGAACTGCGAAAATTTTGAGTTTCTCAAGCGTTTCTTACACCCAAACTGCCATATCTCGCGAACGGATTGACGAATCCGCAAAACTTCTGTTGCATCTGAAAGTAGAAACTCGCCCGATTACAACGGTTTGCGTACATTTCCCCTACGCCGTTCTAGTTATTCGTTTCGAGCATCAGAACTGCGAAATTGTGAGTTTCTCAAGCGTTTCTTACATCCAAACAGCCATATCTCGCGAACGGATTGACGAATCCGCAAAATTTCTGTTGCATCAGAAAGTAGAAACTCGCCCGATTACAACGGCGTGGGTAGTTTTCCCGTACGCCCTTCTAGTTATTCGTTTCGAGCATCAGAACTGCGAAAATTTTCAGTTTCTCAAGCGTTTCTTACCTCCAAAGTGCCATATCTCGCGAACGGATTGACCAATCCGCAAAATTTCTGTTGCATCTGAAAGTAGGAACTCGCCCGATTACAAAGGTATGCGTACTTTTCCCCTAGGCCGTTCTAGTTATTCGTTTCGAGCATCAGA
Organism: Ptiloglossa arizonensis; assembly: GCF_051014685.1. Taxonomy (NCBI): domain Eukaryota; kingdom Metazoa; phylum Arthropoda; class Insecta; order Hymenoptera; family Colletidae; genus Ptiloglossa; species Ptiloglossa arizonensis. The sequence goes on along the minus strand of NW_027478434.1, from coordinate 500,906 downwards.
ACTGCGAAAATTTTGAGTTTCTCAAGTGTTTCTTACATCCAAACTGCCATATCTCGCGAACGGATTGACCAATCCGCAAAATTTCTGTTGCATCTGAAATTAGAAACTCGCCCGATTACAAAGGTATGCGTACTTTTCCCCTAGGCCGTTCTAGTTATTCGTTTCGAGCATCAGAACTGCGAAAATTTTGAGTTTCTCAAGCGTTTCTTACCCCCAAACTGCCATATCTCGCGAACGGATTGACGAATCCCCAAAATTTCTGTTGCATCTGAAAGTAGAAACTCGCCCGATTACAACGGTATGCGTACTTTTCCCCTACGCCGTTCTAGTTATTCGTTTCGAGCATCAGTACTGCGAAAATTTTGAGTTTCTCAAGCGTTTCTTACCCCCAAACTGCCATATCTCGCGAACGGATTGACGAATCCGCAAAATTTCTGTTGCATCTGAAAGTAGAAACTCGCCCGATTACAACGGTATGCGTACTTTTCCCCTACGCCGTTCTAGTTATTCGTTTCGAGCATCAGAACTGCGAAAATTTTGAGTTTCTCAAGCGTTTCTTACCTCCAAACTGCCATATCTGGCGAACCGATTGACCAATCCGCAAAATTTCTGTTGCATCTGAAAATAAAAACTCGCCCGATTACAACGGTATGCGTAGTTTTCCCCTAGGCCGGTCTAGTTATTCGTTTCGAGCATCAGAACTGCGAAAATTTTGAGTTTCTCAAGCGTTTCTTACACCCAAACTGCCATATCTCGCGAACGGATTGACGAATCCGCAAAACTTCTGTTGCATCTGAAAGTAGAAACTCGCCCGATTACAACGGTTTGCGTACATTTCCCCTACGCCGTTCTAGTTATTCGTTTCGAGCATCAGAACTGCGAAATTGTGAGTTTCTCAAGCGTTTCTTACATCCAAACAGCCATATCTCGCGAACGGATTGACGAATCCGCAAAATTTCTGTTGCATCAGAAAGTAGAAACTCGCCCGATTACAACGGCGTGGGTAGTTTTCCCGTACGCCCTTCTAGTTATTCGTTTCGAGCATCAGAACTGCGAAAATTTTGAGTTTCTCAAGCGTTTCTTACCTCCAAACTGCCATACCTCGCGAACGGATTGACCAATCCGCAAAATATCTGTTGCATCTGAAAGTGGAAACTCACCCGATTACAACGGTATGCGTACTTTTCCCCAGGCCGTTCTAGTTATTCGTTTCGAGCATCAGAACTGCGAAAATTTTGAGTTTCTCAAGCGTTTCTTACATCCAAATTGCCATATCTCGCGAACGGATTGACCAATCCGCAAAATTTCTGTTGCATCTGAAAGTGGAAACTCGCCCGATTACAACGGTATGCGTACTTTTCCCCCAGGCCGTTCTAATTATTCGTTTGGAGCATCAGAACTGCGAAAATTTTGAGTTTCTCAAGCGTTTCTTACCTCCAAACTGCCATATCTCGCGAACGGATTGAGCAATCCGCAAAATTTCTGTTGCATCAGAAAGTAGAAACTCGCCCGATTACAACGGTGTGGGTACTTTTCCCGTACGCCCTTCTAGTTATTCGTTTCGAGCATCAGAACTGCGAAAATTTTGAGTTTCTCAAGCGTTTCTTACCTGCAAACTAACATATCTCGCGAACGGATTGACCAATCCGCAAAATTTCTGTTGCATTTGAAAGTAGAAACTCGCCCGATTACAACGGTATGCGTACTTTTCCCCGACGCCGATCTAATTATTCGTTTCGAGCATCAGAACTGCGAAAATTTTGAGTTTCTCAAGCGTTTCTTACCCCCAAACTGCCATATCGCGCGAACGGATTGACGAATCCGCAAAACTTCTGTTGCATCTGAAAGTAGAAACTCGCCCGATTACAACGGTATGCGTACTTTTCCCCTACGCCGTTCTAGTTATTCGTTTCGAGCATCAGTACTGCGAAAATTTTGAGTTTCTCAAGCGTTTCTTACCTCCAAACTGCCATATCTCGCGAACGGATTGACCAATCCACAAAATTTCTGTTGCATCTGAAAGTAGAAACTCGCCCGATTACAACGGTATGCGTACTTTTCCCCTAGGCCGTTCTAGTTATTCGTTTCGAGCATCAAAACTGAGAAAATTTTGAGTTTCTCAAGGGTTTCTTACCTCCAAACTGCCATATCTGGCGAACGGATTGACCAATCCGCAAAATTTCTGTTGCATCTGAAAATAAAAACTCGCCCGATTACAACGGTATGCGTAGTTTTCCCCTAGGCCGTTCTAGTTATTCGTTTCGAGCATCAGAACTGCGAAAATTTTGAGTTTCTCAAGCGTTTCTTACCTCCAAACTGCCATATCTGGCGAACCGATTGACCAGTCCGCAAAATTTCTGTTGCATCTGAAAGTAGAAACTCGCCCGATTACAAAGGTATGCGTACTTTTCCCCTAGGCCGTTCTAGTTATTCGTTTCGAGCATCAGAACTGCGAAAATTTTGAGTTTCTCAAGCGTTTCTTACACCCAAACTGCCATATCTCGCGAACGGATTGACGAATCCGCAAAATTTCTGTTGCATCTGAAAGTAGAAACTCGCCCGATTACAACGGTATGCGTACTTTTCCCCTACGCCGTTCTAGTTATTCGTTTCGAGCATCAGAACTGCGAAAATTTTGAGTTTCTCAAGCGTTTCTTACCTCCAAACTGCCATATCTGGCGAACCGATTGACCAGTCCGCAAAATTTCTGTTGCATCTGAAAATAAAAACTCGCCCGATTACAACGGTATGCGTACTTTTCCCCTAGGCCGTTCTAGTTATTCGTTTCGAGCATCAGAACTGCGTAAATTTTGAGTTTCTCAAGCGTTTCTTACCTCCAAACTGCCATATCTCGCGAACGGATTGACCAATCCGCAAAATTTCTGTTGCATCTGAAAGTAGAAACTCGCCCGATTACAACGGTATGTGTAGTTTTCCCCTAGGCCATTCTAGGTATTCGTTTCGCGCATCAGAGCTACGAAAATTTTGAGTTTCTCAAGCGTTTCTTACCCCCACACTGCCATATCTCGCGAGCAGATTGACGAACCCGCAAAATTTCTGTTGCATCTGAAAGTAGAAACTCGCCCGATTACAACGGTATGCGTACTTTTCCCCGACGCCGATCTAGTTATTCGTTTCGAGCATCAGAACTGCGAAAATTTTGAGTTTCTCAAGCGTTTCTTACCCCCAAACTGCCATATCTCGCGAACGGATTGACGAATCCGCAAAATTTCTGTTGCATCTGCAAGTAGAAACTCGCCCGATTACAACGGTATGCGTACTTTTTCCCTACGCCTTTCTAGTTATTCGTTTCGAGCATCAGAACTGCGAAAATTTTCAGTTTCTCAAGCGTTTCTTACCTCCAAACTGCCATATCTCGCGAACGGATTGACCAATCCGCAAAATTTCTGTTGCATCTGAAAGTAGAAACTCGCCCGATTACAAAGGTATGCGTACTTTTCCCCTAGGCCGTTCTAGTTATTCGTTTCGAGCATCAGAACTGCGAAAATTTTGAGTTTCTCAAGTGTTTCTTACATCCAAACTGCCATATCTCGCGAACGGATTGACCAATCCGCAAAATTTCTGTTGCATCTGAAAGTAGAAACTCGCCCGATTACAAAGGTATGCGTACTTTTCCCCTAGGCCGTTCTAGTTATTCGTTTCGAGCATCAGAACTGCGAAAATTTTGAGTTTCTCATGCGTTTCTTACCCCCAAACTGCCATATCTCGCGAACGGATTGACGAATCCGCAAAATTTCCGTTGCATCTGAAAGTAGAAACTCGCCCGATTACAACGGTATGCGTACTTTTCCCCTACGCCGTTCTAGTTATTCGTTTCGAGCATCAGTATTGCGAAAATTTTGAGTTTCTCAAGCGTTTCATACCCCCAAACTGCCATATCTCGCGAACGGATTGACGAATCCGCAAAATTTCTGTTGCATCTGAAAGTAGAAACTCGCCCGATTACAACGGTATGCGTACTTTTCCCCTACGCCGTTCTAGTTATTCGTTTCGAGCATCAGTACTGCGAAAATTTTGAGTTTCTCAAGCGTTTCTTACCTCCAAACTGCCATATCTCGCCAACGGATTGACCAATCCACAAAATTTCTGTTGCATCTGAAAGTAGAAACTCGCCCGATTACAACGGTATGCGTACTTTTCCCCTAGGCCGTTCTAGTTATTCGTTTCGAGCATCAGAACTGCGAAAATTTTGAGTTTCTCAAGCGTTTCTTACCTCCAAACTGCCATATCTCGCGAACGGATTGACCAATCCGCAAAATTTCTGTTGCATCTGAAAGTAGAAACTCGCCCGATTACAACGGTATGTGTTGTTTTCCCCTAGGCCATTCTAGGTATTCGTTTCGCGCATCAGAGGTACGAAAATTTTGAGTTTCTCAAGCGTTTCTTACCCCCAAACTGCCATATCTCGCGAACGGATTGACGAATCCGCAAAATTTCTGTTGCATCTGAAAGTAGAAACTCGCCCGATTACAACGGTATGCGTACTTTTCCCCTACGCCGTTCTAGTTATTCGTTTCGAGCATCAGTACTGCGAAAATTTTGAGTTTCTCAAGCGTTTCTTACCTCCAAACTGCCATATCTCGCGAACGGATTGACTAATCCGCAAAATTTCTGTTGCATCTGAAAGTAGAAACTCCCCCGATTACAACGGTATGCGTACTTTTCCCCTAGGCCGTTCTAGTTATTCGTTTCGAGCATCAGAACTGCGAAAATTTTGAGTTTCTCAAGCGTTTCTTACCTCCAAACTGCCATATCTCGCGAACGGATTGTCGAATCCGCAAAATTTCTGTTGCATCTGAAAGTAGAAACTCACCCGATTACAACGGTATGCGTACTTTTCCCCTAGGCCGTTCTAGTTATTCGTTTCGAGCATCAGAACTGCGAAAATTTTGAGTTTCTCAAGCGTTTCTTACCTCCAAACTGCCATATCTCGCGAACGGATTGACCAATCCGCAAAATTTCTGTTGCATCTGAAAGTAGAAACTCGCCCGATTACAACGGTATGCGTACTTTTCCCCGACGCCGATCTAGTTATTCGTTTCGAGCATCAGAACTGCGAAAATTTTGAGTTTCTCAAGCGTTTCTTACCTCCAAACTGCCATATCTCGCGAACGGATTGACGAATCCGCAAAATTTCTGTTGCATCTGAAAGTAGAAACTCGCCCGATTACAAAGGTATGCGTACTTTTCCCCTAGGCCGTTCTAGTTATTCGTTTCGAGCATCAGAACTGCGAAAATTTTGAGTTTCTCATGCGTTTCTTACCCCCAAACTGCCATATCTCGCGAACGGATTGACGAATCCGCAAAATTTCCGTTGCATCTGAAAGTAGAAACTCGCCCGATTACAACGGTATGCGTACTTTTCCCCTACGCCGTTCTAGTTATTCGTTTCGAGCATCAGTATTGCGAAAATTTTGAGTTTCTCAAGCGTTTCATACCCCCAAACTGCCATATCTCGCGAACGGATTGACGAATCCGCAAAATTTCTGTTGCATCTGAAAGTAGAAACTCGCCCGATTACAACGGTATGCGTACTTTTCCCCTACGCCGTTCTAGTTATTCGTTTCGAGCATCAGTACTGCGAAAATTTTGAGTTTCTCAAGCGTTTCTTACCTCCAAACTGCCATATCTCGCCAACGGATTGACCAATCCACAAAATTTCTGTTGCATCTGAAAGTAGAAACTCGCCCGATTACAACGGTATGCGTACTTTTCCCCTAGGCCGTTCTAGTTATTCGTTTCGAGCATCAGAACTGCGAAAATTTTGAGTTTCTCAAGCGTTTCTTACCTCCAAACTGCCATATCTCGCGAACGGATTGACCAATCCGCAAAATTTCTGTTGCATCTGAAAGTAGAAACTCGCCCGATTACAACGGTATGTGTTGTTTTCCCCTAGGCCATTCTAGGTATTCGTTTCGCGCATCAGAGGTACGAAAATTTTGAGTTTCTCAAGCGTTTCTTACCCCCAAACTGCCATATCTCGCGAACGGATTGACGAATCCGCAAAATTTCTGTTGCATCTGAAAGTAGAAACTCGCCCGATTACAACGGTATGCGTACTTTTCCCCTACGCCGTTCTAGTTATTCGTTTCGAGCATCAGTACTGCGAAAATTTTGAGTTTCTCAAGCGTTTCTTACCTCCAAACTGCCATATCTCGCGAACGGATTGACTAATCCGCAAAATTTCTGTTGCATCTGAAAGTAGAAACTCCCCCGATTACAACGGTATGCGTACTTTTCCCCTAGGCCGTTCTAGTTATTCGTTTCGAGCATCAGAACTGCGAAAATTTTGAGTTTCTCAAGCGTTTCTTACCTCCAAACTGCCATATCTCGCGAACGGATTGTCGAATCCGCAAAATTTCTGTTGCATCTGAAAGTAGAAACTCACCCGATTACAACGGTATGCGTACTTTTCCCCTAGGCCGTTCTAGTTATTCGTTTCGAGCATCAGAACTGCGAAAATTTTGAGTTTCTCAAGCGTTTCTTACCTCCAAACTGCCATATCTCGCGAACGGATTGACCAATCCGCAAAATTTCTGTTGCATCTGAAAGTAGAAACTCGCCCGATTACAACGGTATGCGTACTTTTCCCCGACGCCGATCTAGTTATTCGTTTCGAGCATCAGAACTGCGAAAATTTTGAGTTTCTCAAGCGTTTCTTACCTCCAAACTGCCATATCTCGCGAACGGATTGACTAATCCGCAAAATTTCTGTTGCATCTGAAAGTAGAAACTCCCCCGATTACAACGGTATGCGTACTTTTCCCCTAGGCCGTTCTAGTTATTCGTTTCGAGCATCAGAACTGCGAAAATTTTGAGTTTCTCAAGCGTTTCTTACCTCCAAACTGCCATATCTCGCGAACGGATTGACCAATCCGCAAAATTTCTGTTGCATCTGAAAGTAGAAACTCGCCCGATTACAACGGTATGCGTACTTTTCCCCTAGGCCGGTCTAGTTATTCGTTTCGAGCATCAGAACTGCGAAAATTTTGAGTTTCTCAAGCGTTTCTTACCTCCAAACTGCCATATCTCGCGAACGGATTGAACAATCCGCAAAATTTCTGTTGCTTCTGAAAGTAGAAACTCGCCCGATTACAACGGTATGTGTAGTTTTCCCCTAGGCCATTCTAGGTATTCGTTTCGCGCATCAGAGCTACGAAAATTTTGAGTTTCTCAAGCGTTTTTTACCCCCAAACTGCCATATCTCGCGAGCAGATTGACGAACCCGCAAAATTTCTGTTGCATCTGAAAGTAGAAACTCGCCCGATTACAACGGTATGCGCACTTTTCCCCGACGCCGATCTAGTTATTCGTTTCGAGCATCAGAACTGCGAAAATTTTGAGTTTCTCAAGCGTTTCTTACCCCCAAACTGCCATATCTCGCGAACGGATTGACGAATCCGCAAAATTTCTGTTGCATCTGAAAGTAGAAACTCGCCCGATTACAACGGTATGCGTACTTTTTCCCTACGCCTTTCTAGTTATTCGTTTCGAGCATCAGAACTGCGAAAATTTTCAGTTTCTCAAGCGTTTCTTACCTCCAAACAGCCATATCTCGCGAACGGATTGACCAATCCGCAAAATTTCTGTTGCATCTGAAAGTAGAAACTCGCCCGATTACAAAGGTATGCGTACTTTTCCCCTAGGCCGTTCTAGTTATTCGTTTCGAGCATCAGAACTGCGAAAATTTTGAGTTTCTCAAGTGTTTCTTACATCCAAACTGCCATATCTCGCGAACGGATTGACCAATCCGCAAAATTTCTGTTGCATCTGAAAGTAGAAACTCGCCCGATTACAAATGTATGCGTACTTTTCCCCTAGGCCGTTCTAGTTATTCGTTTCGAGCATCAGAACTGCGAAAATTTTGAGTTTCTCAAGCGTTTCTTACCCCCAAACTGCCATATCTCGCGAACGGATTGACGAATCCGCAAAATTTCTGTTGCATCTGAAAGTAGAAACTCGCCCGATTACAACGGTATGCGTACTTTTCGCCTACGCCGTTCTAGTTATTCGTTTCGAGCATCAGTATTGTTAAAATTTTGAGTTTCTCAAGCGTTTCTTATACCCAAACTGCCATATCTCGCGAACGGATTGACGAATCCGCAAAATTTCTGTTGCATCTGAAAGTAGAAACTCGCCCGATTACAACGGTATGCGTACTTTTCCCCTACGCCGTTCTAGTTATTCGTTTCGAGCATCAGTACTGCGAAAATTTTGAGTTTCTCAAGCGTTTCTTACCTCCAAACTGCCATATCTCGCGAACGGATTGACCAATCCGCAAAATTTCTGTTGCATCTGAAAGTAGAAACTCGCCCGATTACAACGGTATGTGTTGTTTTCCCCTAGGCCATTCTAGGTATTCGTTTCGCGCATCAGAGATACGAAAATTTTGAGTTTCTCAAGCGTTTCTTACCCCCAAACTGCCATATCTCGCGAACGGATTGACGAATCCGCAAAATTTCTGTTGCAACTGAAAGTAGAAACTCGCCCGATTACATCGGTATGCGTACTTTTTCCCTACGCCGTTCTAGCTATTCGTTTCGAGCATCAGAACTGCGAAAATTTTCAGTTTCTCAAGCGTTTCTTACCTCGAAACTGCCATATCTCGCGAACGGATTGACCAATCCGCAAAATTTCTGTTGCTTCTGAAAGTAGAAACTCGCCCGATTACAAAGGTATGCGTACTTTTCCCCTAGGCCGTTCTAGTTATTCGTTTCGAGCATCAGAACTGCGAAAATTTTGAGTTTCTCAAGCGTTTCTTACCTCCAAACTGCCATATCTCGCGAACGGATAGACCAATCCGCAAAATTTCTGTTGCATCTGAAAGTAGAAACTCGCCCGATTACAACGGTATGTGTTGTTTTCCCCTAGGCCATTCTAGGTATTCGTTTCGCGCATCAGAGCTACGAAAATTTTGAGTTTCTCAAGCGTTTCTTACCCCCAAACTGCCATATCTCGCGAACGGATTGACTAATCCGCAAAATTTCTGTTGCATCTGAAAGTAGAAACTCCCCCGATTACAACGGTATGCGTACTTTTCCCCTAGGCCGTTCTAGTTATTCGTTTCGAGCATCAGAACTGGGAAAATTTTGAGTTTCTCAAGCGTTTCTTACCTCCAAACTGCCATATCTCGCGAACGGATTGTCGAATCCGCAAAATTTCTGTTGCATCTGAAAGTAGAAACTCGCCCGATTACAACGGTATGCGTACTTTTCCCCTAGGCCGTTCTAGTTATTCGTTTCGAGCATCAGAACTGCGAAAATTTTGAGTTTCTCAAGCGTTTCTTACCTCCAAACTGCCATATCTCGCGAACGGATTGACCAATCCGCAAAATTTCTGTTGCATCTGAAAGTAGAAACTCGCCCGATTACAACGGTATGCGTACTTTTCCCCTAGGCCGGTCTAGTTATTCGTTTCGAGCATCAGAACTGCGAAAATTTTGAGTTTCTCAAGCGTTTCTTACCCCCAAACTGCCATATCTCGCGAACGGATTGACGAATCCGCAAAATTTCTGTTGCATCTGAAAGTAGAAACTCGCCCGATTACAACGGTATGCGTACTTTTTCCCTACGCCTTTCTAGTTATTCGTTTCGAGCATCAGAACTGCGAAAATTTTCAGTTTCTCAAGCGTTTCTTACCTCCAAACTGCCATATCTCGCGAACGGATTGACCAATCCGCAAAATTTCTGTTGCATCTGAAAGTAGAAACTCGCCCGATTACAAAGGTATGCGTACTTTTCCCCTAGGCCGTTCTAGTTATTCGTTTCGAGCATCAGAACTGCGAAAATTTTGAGTTTCTCAAGTGTTTCTTACATCCAAACTGCCATATCTCGCGAACGGATTGACCAATCCGCAAAATTTCTGTTGCATCTGAAAGTAGAAACTCGCCCGATTACAAATGTATGCGTACTTTTCCCCTAGGCCGTTCTAGTTATTCGTTTCGAGCATCAGAACTGCGAAAATTTTGAGTTTCTCAAGCGTTTCTTACCCCCAAACTGCCATATCTCGCGAACGGATTGACGAATCCGCAAAATTTCTGTTGCATCTGAAAGTAGAAACTCGCCCGATTACAACGGTATGCGTACTTTTCCCCTACGCCGTTCTAGTTATTCGTTTCGAGCATCAGTATTGCTAAAATTTTGAGTTTCTCAAGCGTTTCTTATACCCAAACTGCCATATCTCGCGAACGGATTGACGAATCCGCAAAATTTCTGTTGCATCTGAAAGTAGAAACTCGCCCGATTACAACGGTATGCGTACTTTTCCCCTACGCCGTTCTAGTTATTCGTTTCGAGCACCAGTACTGCGAAAATTTTGAGTTTCTCAAGCGTTTCTTACCTCCAAACTGCCATATCTCGCGAACGGATTGACCAATCCGCAAAATTTCTGTTGCATCTGAAAGTAGAAACTCGCCCGATTACAACGGTATGTGTTGTTTTCCCCTAGGCCATTCTAGGTATTCGTTTCGCGCATCAGAGATACGAAAATTTTGAGTTTCTCAAGCGTTTCTTACCCCCAAACTGCCATATCTCGCGAACGGATTGACCAATCCGCAAAATTTCTGTTGCTTCTGAAAGTAGAAACTCGCCCGATTACAAAGGTATGCGTACTTTTCCCCTAGGCCGTTCTAGTTATTCGTTTCGAGCATCAGAACTGCGAAAATTTTGAGTTTCTCAAGCGTTTCTTACCTCCAAACTGCCATATCTCGCGAACGGATAGACCAATCCGCAAAATTTCTGTTGCATCTGAAAGTAGAAACTCGCCCGATTACAACGGTATGTGTTGTTTTCCCCTAGGCCATTCTAGGTATTCGTTTCGCGCATCAGAGCTACGAAAATTTTGAGTTTCTCAAGCGTTTCTTACCCCCAAACTGCCATATCTCGCGAGCAGATTGACGAATCCGCAAAATTTCTGTCGCATCTGAAAGTAGAAACTCGCCCGATTACAACGGTATGCGTACTTTTCCCCGACGCCGATCTAGTTATTCGTTTCGAGCATCAGAACTGCGAAAATTTTGAGATTCTCAAGCGTTTCTTACCCCCAAACTGCCATATCTCGCGAACGGATTGACGAATCCGCAAAATTTCTGTTGCATCTGAAAGTAGAAACTCGCCCGATTACAACGGTATGCGTACTTTTCCCCTACGCCGTTCTAGTTATTCGTTTCGAGCATCAGTACTGCGAAAATTTTGAGTTTCTCAAGCGTTTCTTACCTCCAAACTGCCATATCTCGCGAACGGATTGACTAATCCGCAAAATTTCTGTTGCATCTGAAAGTAGAAACTCCCCCGATTACAACGGTATGCGTACTTTTCCCCTAGGCCGTTCTAGTTATTCGTTTCGAGCATCAGAACTGCGAAAATTTTGAGTTTCTCAAGCGTTTCTTACCTCCAAACTGCCATATCTCGCGAACGGATTGTCGAATCCGCAAAATTTCTGTTGCATCTGAAAGTAGAAACTCGCCCGATTACAACGGTATGCGTACTTTTCCCCTAGGCCGGTCTAGTTATTCGTTTCGAGCATCAGAACTGCGAAAATTTTGAGTTTCTCAAGCGTTTCTTACCTCCAAACTGCCATATCTCGCGAACGGATTGACCAATCCGCAAAATTTCTGTTGCATCTGAAAGTAGAAACTCGCCCGATTACAAAGGTATGCGTACTTTTACCCTAGGCCGTTCTAGTTATTCGTTTCGAGCATCAGTACTGCGAAAATTTTGAGTTTCTCAAGCGTTTCTTACCTCCAAACTGCCTTATCTCGCGAACGGATTGAACAATCCGCAAAATTTCTGTTGCTTCTGAAAGTAGAAACTCGCCCGATTACAACGGTATGTGTAGTTTTCCCCTAGGCCATTCTAGGTATTCGTTTCGCGCATCAGAGCTACGACAATTTTGAGTTTCTCAAGCGTTTTTTACCCCCAAACTGCCATATCTCGCGAGCAGATTGACGAACCCGCAAAATTTCTGTTGCATCTGAAAGTAGAAACTCGCCCGATTACAACGGTATGCGTACTTTTCCCCGACGCCGATCTAGTTATTCGTTTCGAGCATCAGAACTGCGAAAATTTTGAGTTTCTCAAGCGTTTCTTACCTCCAAACAGCCATATCTCGCGAACGGATTGAACAATCCGCAAAATTTCTGTTGCTTCTGAAAGTAGAAACTCGCCCGATTACAACGGTATGTGTAGTTTTCCCCTAGGCCATTCTAGGTATTCGTTTCGCGCATCAGAGCTACGAAAATTTTGAGTTTCTCAAGCGTTTTTTACCCCCAAACTGCCATATCTCGCGAGCAGATTGACGAACCCGCAAAATTTCTGTTGCATCTGAAAGTAGAAACTCGCCCGATTACAACGGTATGCGTACTTTTCCCCGACGCCGATCTAGTTATTCGTTTCGAGCATCAGAACTGCGAAAATTTTGAGATTCTCAAGCGTTTCTTACCCCCAAACTGCCATATCTCGCGAACGGATTGACCAATCCGCAAAATTTCTGTTGCATCTGAAAGTAGAAACTCGCCCGATTACAACGGTATGCGTACTTTTCCCCTACGCCGTTCTAGTTATTCGTTTCGAGCATCAGTACTGCGAAAATTTTGAGTTTCTCAAGCGTTTCTTACCTCCAAACTGCCATATCTCGCGAACGGATTGACTAATCCGCAAAATTTCTGTTGCATCTGAAAGTAGAAACTCCCCCGATTACAACGGTATGCGTACTTTTCCCCTAGGCCGTTCTAGTTATTCGTTTCGAGCATCAGAACTGCGAAAATTTTGAGTTTCTCAAGCGTTTCTTACCTCCAAACTGCCATATCTCGCGAACGGATTGTCGAATCCGCAAAATTTCTGTTGCATCTGAAAGTAGAAACTCGCCCGATTACAACGGTATGCGTACTTTTCCCCTAGGCCGTTCTAGTTATTCGTTTCGAGCATCAGAACTGCGAAAATTTTGAGTTTCTCAAGCGTTTCTTACCTCCAAACTGCCATATCTCGCGAACGGATTGACCAATCCGCAAAATTTCTGTTGCATCTGAAAGTAGAAACTCGCCCGATTACAACGGTATGCGTACTTTTCCCCTAGGCCGGTCTAGTTATTCGTTTCGAGCATCAGAACTGCGAAAATTTTGAGTTTCTCAAGCGTTTCTTACCTCCAAACTGCCATATCTCGCGAACGGATTGACCAATCCGCAAAATTTCAGTTGCATCTGAAAGTAGAAACTCGCCCGATTACAAAGGTATGCGTACTTTTACCCTAGGCCGTTCTAGTTATTCGTTTCGAGCATCAGTACTGCGAAAATTTTGAGTTTCTCAAGCGTTTCTTACCTCCAAACTGCCATATCTCGCGAACGGATTGAACAATCCGCAAAATTTCTGTTGCTTCTGAAAGTAGAAACTCGCCCGATTACAACGGTATGTGTAGTTTTCCCCTAGGCCATTCTAGGTATTCGTTTCGCGCATCAGAGCTACGACAATTTTGAGTTTCTCAAGCGTTTTTTACCCCCAAACTGCCATATCTCGCGAGCAGATTGACGAACCCGCAAAATTTCTGTTGCATCTGAAAGTAGAAACTCGCCCGATTACAACGGTATGCGTACTTTTCCCCGACGCCGATCTAGTTATTCGTTTCGAGCATCAGAACTGCGAAAATTTTGAGTTTCTCAAGCGTTTCTTACCTCCAAACAGCCATATCTCGCGAACGGATTGAACAATCCGCAAAATTTCTGTTGCTTCTGAAAGTAGAAACTCGCCCGATTACAACGGTATGTGTAGTTTTCCCCTAGGCCATTCTAGGTATTCGTTTCGCGCATCAGAGCTACGAAAATTTTGAGTTTCTCAAGCGTTTTTTACCCCCAAACTGCCATATCTCGCGAGCAGATTGACGAACCCGCAAAATTTCTGTTGCATCTGAAAGTAGAAACTCGCCCGATTACAACGGTATGCGTACTTTTCCCCGACGCCGACCTAGTTATTCGTTTCGAGCATCAGAACTGCGAAAATTTTGAGTTTCTCAAGCGTTTCTTACCTCCAAACTGCCATATCTCGCGAACGGATTGACCAATCCGCAAAATTTCTGTTGCATCAGAAAGTAGAAACTCGCTCGATTACAACGGTATGCGTACTTTTCCCCCAGGCCGTTCTAATTATTCGTTTGGAGCATCAGAACTGCGAAAATTTTGAGTTTCTCAAGCGTTTCTTACCTGCAAACTAACATATCTCGCGAACGGATTGACCAATCCGCAAAATTTCTGTTGCATTTGAAAGTAGAAACTCGCCCGATTACAACGGTATGCGTACTTTTCCCCGACGCCGATCTAGTTATTCGTTTCGAGCATCAGAACTGCGAAAATTTTGAGTTTCTCAAGCGTTTCTTACCCCCAAACTGCCATATCTCGCGAACGGATTGACGAATCCGCAAAACTTCTGTTGCATCTGAAAGTAGAAACTCGCCCGATTACAACGGTATGCGTACTTTTCCCCTACGCCGTTCTAGTTATTCGTTTCGAGCATCAGTACTGCGAAAATTTTGAGTTTCTCAAGCGTTTCTTACCTCCAAACTGCCATATCTCGCGAACGGATTGACCAATCCACAAAATTTCTGTTGCATCTGAAAGTAGAAACTCGCCCGATTACAACGGTATGCGTACTTTTCCCCTAGGCCGTTCTAGTTATTCGTTTCGAGCATCAGAACTGCGAAAATTTTGAGTTTCTCAAGCGTTTCTTACCTCCAAACTGCCATATCTCGCGAACGGATTGACCAATCCGCAAAATTTCTGTTGCATCTGAAAGTAGAAACTCGCCCGATTACAACGGTATGTGTAGTTTTCCCCTAGGCCTTTCTAGGTATTCGTTTCGCGCATCAGAGCTACGAAAATTTTTAGTTTCTCAAGCGTTTCTTACCCCCAAACTGCCATATCTCGCGAGCGGATTGACGAATCCGCAAAATTTCTGTTGCATCTGAAAGTAGAAACTCGCCCGATTACAACGGTATGCGTACTTTTCCCCTACGCCGATCTAGTTATTCGTTTCGAGCATCAGAACTGCGAAAATTTTGAGTTTCTTAAGCGTTTCTTACCTCCAAACTGCCATATCTGGCGAACCGATTGACCAATCCGCAAAATTTCTGTTGCAGCTGAAAATAAAAACTCGCCCGATTACAACGGTATGCGTAGTTTTCCCCTAGGCCGGTCTAGTTATTCGTTTCGAGCATCAGAACTGCGAAAATTTTGAGTTTCTCAAGCGTTTCTTACCTCCAAACTGCCATATCTCGCGAACGGATTGACCAATCCGCAAAATTTCTGTTGCATCAGAAAGTAGAAACTCGCTCGATTACAACGGTATGCGTACTTTTCCCCCAGGCCGTTCTAATTATTCGTTTGGAGCATCAGAACTGCGAAAATTTTGAGTTTCTCAAGCGTTTCTTACCTGCAAACTAACATATCTCGCGAACGGATTGACCAATCCGCAAAATTTCTGTTGCATTTGAAAGTAGAACTCGCCCGATTACAACGGTATGCGTACTTTTCCCCGACGCCGATCTAGTTATTCGTTTCGAGCATCAGAACTGCGAAAATTTTGAGTTTCTCAAGCGTTTCTTACCCCCAAACTGCCATATCTCGCGAACGGATTGACGAATCTGCAAAACTTCTGTTGCATCTGAAAGTAGAAACTCGCCCGATTACAACGGTATGCGTACTTTTCCCCTACGCCGTTCTAGTTATTCGTTTCGAGCATCAGTACTGCGAAAATTTTGAGTTTCTCAAGCGTTTCTTACCTCCAAACTGCCATATCTCGCGAACGGATTGACCAATCCACAAAATTTCTGTTGCATCTGAAAGTAGAAACTCGCCCGATTACAACGGTATGCGTACTTTTCCCCTAGGCCGTTCTAGTTATTCGTTTCGAGCATCAGAACTGCGAAAATTTTGAGTTTCTCAAGCGTTTCTTACCTCCAAACTGCCATATCTCGCGAACGGATTGACCAATCCGCAAAATTTCTGTTGCATCTGAAAGTAGAAACTCGCCCGATTACAACGGTATGTGTAGTTTTCCCTAGGCCTTTCTAGGTATTCGTTTCGCGCATCAGAGCTACGAAAATTTTTAGTTTCTCAAGCGTTTCTTACCCCCAAACTGCCATATCTCGCGAGCGGATTGACGAATCCGCAAAATTTCTGTTGCATCTGAAAGTAGAAACTCGCCCGATTACAACGGTATGCGTACTTTTCCCCTACGCCGATCTAGTTATTCGTTTCGAGCATCAGAACTGCGAAAATTTTGAGTTTCTTAAGCGTTTCTTACCTCCAAACTGCCATATCTGGCGAACCGATTGACCAATCCGCAAAATTTCTGTTGCAGCTGAAAATAAAAACTCGCCCGATTACAACGGTATGCGTAGTTTTCCCCTAGGCCGGTCTAGTTATTCGTTTCGAGCATCAGAACTGCGAAAATTTTGAGTTTCTCAAGCGTTTCTTACCTCCAAACTGCCATATCTCGCGAACGGATTGACCAATCCGCAAAATTTCTGTTGCATCTGAAAGTAGAAACTCGCCCAATTACAAAGGTATGCGTACTTTTCCCCTAGGCCGTTCTAGTTATTCGTTTCGAGCATCAGAACTGCGAAAATTTTGAGTTTCTCAAGCGTTTCTTACCTCCAAACTGCCATATCTCGCGAGCAGATTGACGAACCCGCAAAATTTCTGTTGCATCTGAAAGTAGAAACTCGCCCGATTACAAAGGTATGCGTACTTTTCCCCTAGGCCGTTCTAGTTATTCGTTTCGAGCATCAGAACTGCGAAAATTTTGATTTTCACAAGCGTTTCTTACGCCCAAACTGCCATATCTCGCGAACGGATTGACGAATCCGCAAAATTTCTGTTGCATCTGAAAGTAGAAACTCGCCCGATTACAACGGTATGCGTACTTTTCCCCTACGCCGTTCTAGTTATTCGTTTCGAGCATCAGAACTGCGAAAATTTTGAGTTTCTCAAGCGTTTCTTACGTCCAAACTGCCATATCTGGCGAACCGATTGACGAATCCGCAAAATTTCTGTTGCATCTGAAAATAAAAACTCGCCCGATTACAACGGTATGCGTAATTTTCCCCTAGGCCGGTCTAGTTATTCGTTTCGAGCATCAGAACTGCGAAAATTTTGAGTTTCTCAAGCGTTTCTTACCTCCAAACTGCCATATCTCGCGAACGGATTGTCCAATCCGCAAAATTTCTGTTGCATCTGAAAGTAGAAACTCGCCCGAATACAAAGGTGTGCGTACTTTTCCCCTAGGCCGTTCTAGTTATTCGTTTCGAGCATCAGAACTGCGAAAATTTTGAGTTTCTCAAGCGTTTCTTACCTCCAAACTGCCATATCTCGCGAACGGATTGACCAATCCGCAAAATTTCTGTTGCATCTGAAAGTAGAAACTCGCCCGATTACAACGGTATGTGTAGTTTTCCCCTAGGCCTTTCTAGGTATTCGTTTCGCGCATCAGAGCTACGAAAATTTTTAGTTTCTCAAGCGTTTCTTACCCCCAAACTGCCATATCTCGCGAGCGGATTGACGAATCCGCAAAATTTCTGTTGCATCTGAAAGTAGAAACTCGCCCGATTACAACGGTATGCGTACTTTTCCCCTACGCCGATCTAGTTATTCGTTTCGAGCATCAGAACTGCGAAAATTTTGAGTTTCTCAAGCGTTTCTTACACCCAAACTGCCATATCTCGCGAACGGATTGACGAATCCGCAAAATTTCTGCTGCATCTGAAAGTAGAAACTCGCCCGATTACAACGGTATGCGTACTTTTCCCCTACGCCGTTCTAGTTACTCGTTTCGAGCATCAAAACTGAGAAAATTTTGAGTTTCTCAAGGGTTTCTTTCCTCCAAACTGCCATATCTGGCGAACGGATTGACCAATCCGCAAAATCTCTGTTGCATCTGAAAATAAAAACTCGCCCGATTACAACGGTATGCGTAGTTTTCCCCTAGGCCGTTCTAGTTATTCGTTTCGAGCATCAGAACTGCGAAAATTTTGAGTTTCTCAAGCGTTTCTTACCCCCAAACTGCCATATCTCGCGAACGGATTGACGAATCCGCAAAATTTCTGTTGCATCTGAAAGTGGAAACTCGCCCGATTACAACGGTATGCGTACTTTTCCCCTACGCCGTTCTAGTTATTCGTTTCGAGCATCAGAACTGCGAAAATTTTGAGTTTCTTAAGCGTTTCTTACCTCCAAACTGCCATATCTGGCGAACCGATTGACCAATCCGCAAAATTTCTGTTGCAGCTGAAAATAAAAACTCGCCCGATTACAACGGTATGCGTAGTTTTCCCCTAGGCCGGTCTAGTTATTCGTTTCGAGCATCAGAACTGCGAAAATTTTGAGTTTCTCAAGCGTTTCTTACCTCCAAACTGCCATATCTCGCGAACGGATTGTCCAATCCGCAAAATTTCTGTTGCATCTGAAAGTAGAAACTCGCCCGATTACAAAGGTGTGCGTACTTTTCCCCTAGGCCGTTCTAGTTATTCGTTTCGAGCATCAGAACTGCGTAAATTTTGAGTTTCTCAAGCGTTTCTTACCTCCAAACTGCAATATCTCGCGAACGGATTGTCCAATCCGCAAAATTTCTGTTGCATCTGAAAGTAGAAACTCGCCCGATTACAAAGGTGTGCGTACTTTTCCCCTAGGCCGTTCTAGTTATTCGTTTCGAGCATCAGAACTGCGTAAATTTTGAGTTTCTCAAGCGTTTCTTACCTCCAAACTGCCATATCTCGCGAACGGATTGACGAATCCGCAAAATTTCTGTTGCATCTGAAAGTAGAAACTCGCCCGATTACAACGGTATGCGTACTTTTCCCCTACGCCGTTCTAGTTATTCGTTTCGAGCATCAGAACTGCGAAAATTTTGAGTTTCTCAAGCGTTTCTTACGTCCAAACTGCCATATCTGGCGAACCGATTGACCAATCCGCAAAATTTCTGTTGCATCTGAAAATAAAAACTCGCCCGATTACAACGGTATGCGTAATTTTCCCCTAGGCCGGTCTAGTTATTCGTTTCGAGCATCAGAACTGCGAAAATTTTGAGTTTCTCAAGCGTTTCTTACCTCCAAACTGCCATATCTCGCGAACGGATTGTCCAATCCGCAAAATTTCTGTTGCATCTGAAAGTAGAAACTCGCCCGATTACAAAGGTGTGCGTACTTTTCCCCTAGGCCGTTCTAGTTATTCGTTTCGAGCATCAGAACTGCGTAAATTTTGAGTTTCTCAAGCGTTTCTTACCTCCAAACTGCCATATCTCGCGAACGGATTGACCAATCCGCAAAATTTCTGTTGCATCAGAAAGTAGAAACTCGCTCGATTACAACGGTATGCGTACTTTTCCCCCAGGCCGTTCTAATTATTCGTTTGGAGCATCAGAACTGCCAAAATTTTGAGTTTCTCAAGCGTTTCTTACCTGCAAACTAACATATCTCGCGAACGGATTGACCAATCCGCAAAATTTCTGTTGCATTTGAAAGTAGAAACTCGCCCGATTAAAACGGTATGCGTACTTTTCCCCGACGCCGATCTAGTTATTCGTTTCGAGCATCAGAACTGCGAAAATTTTGAGTTTCTCAAGCGTTTCTTACCCCCAAACTGCCATATCTCGGGAACGGATTGACGAATCCGCAAAACTTCTGTTGCATCTGAAAGTAGAAACTCGCCCGATTACAACGGTATGCGTACTTTTCCCCTACGCCGTTCTAGTTATTCGTTTCGAGCATCAGTACTGCGAAAATTTTGAGTTTCTCAAGCGTTTCTTACCTCCAAACTGCCATATCTGGCGAACCGATTGACCAATCCGCAAAATTTCTGTTGCAGCTGAAAATAAAAACTCGCCCGATTACAACGGTATGCGTAGTTTTCCCCTAGGCCGGTCTAGTTATTCGTTTCGAGCATCAGAACTGCGAAAATTTTGAGTTTCTCAAGCGTTTCTTACCTCCAAACTGCCATATCTCGCGAACGGATTGACCAATCCGCAAAATTTCTCTTGCATCTGAAAGTAGAAACTCGCCCGATTACAAAGGTATGCGTACTTTTCCCCTAGGCCGTTCTAGTTATTCGTTTCGAGCATCAGAACTGCGAAAATTTTGAGTTTCTCAAGCGTTTCTTACCTCCAAACTGCCATATCTCGCGAACGGATTGACCAATCCGCAAAATTTCTGTTGCATCTGAAAGTAGAAACTTGCCCGATTACAACGGTATGTGTAGTTTTCCCCTAGGCCATTCTAGGTATTCGTTTCGCGCATCAGAGCTACGAAAATTTTGAGTTTCTCAAGCGTTTCTTACCCCCACACTGCCATATCTCGCGAGCAGATTGACGAACCCGCAAAATTTCTGTTGCATCTGAAAGTAGAAACTCGCCCGATTACAAAGGTATGCGTACTTTTCCCCTAGGCCGTTCTAGTTATTCGTTTCGAGCATCAGAACTGCGAAAATTTTGAGTTTCTCAAGCGTTTCTTACGCCCAAACTGCCATATCTCGCGAACGGATTGACGAATCCGCAAAATTTCTGTTGCATCTGAAAGTAGAAACTCGCCCGATTACAACGGTATGCGTACTTTTCCCCTACGCCGTTCTAGTTATTCGTTTCGAGCATCAGAACTGCGAAAATTTTGAGTTTCTCAAGCGTTTCTTACGTCCAAACTGCCATATCTGGCGAACCGATTGACCAATCCGCAAAATTTCTGTTGCATCTGAAAATAAAAACTCGCCCGATTACAACGGTATGCGTAATTTTCCCCTAGGCCGGTCTAGTTATTCGTTTCGAGCATCAGAACTGCGAAAATTTTGAGTTTCTCAAGCGTTTCTTACCTCCAAACTGCCATATCTCGCGAACGGATTGTCCAATCCGCAAAATTTCTGTTGCATTTGAAAGTAGAAACTCGCCCGATTACAACGGTATGCGTACTTTTCCCCGACGCCGATCTAGTTATTCGTTTCGAGCATCAGAACTGCGAAAATTTTGAGTTTCTCAAGCGTTTCTTACCCCCAAACTGCCATATCTCGGGAACGGATTGACGAATCCGCAAAACTTCTGTTGCATCTGAAAGTAGAAACTCGCCCGATTACAACGGTATGCGTACTTTTCCCCTACGCCGTTCTAGTTATTCGTTTCGAGCATCAGTACTGCGAAAATTTTGAGTTTCTCAAGCGTTTCTTACCTCCAAACTGCCATATCTCGCGAACGGATTGACCAATCCACAAAATTTCTGTTGCATCTGAATGTAGAAACTCGCCCGATTACAACGGTATGCGTACTTTTCCCCTAGGCCGTTCTAGTTATTCGTTTCGAGCATCAGAACTGCGAAAATTTTGAGTTTCTCAAGCGTTTCTTACCTCCAAACTGCCATATCTCGCGAACGGATTGACCAATCCGCAAAATTTCTGTTGCATCTGAAAGTAGAAACTCGCCCGATTACAACGGTATGTGTAGTTTTCCCCTAGGCCTTTCTAGGTATTCGTTTCGCGCATCAGAGCTACGAAAATTTTTAGTTTCTCAAGCGTTTCTTACCCCCAAACTGCCATATCTCGCGAGCGGATTGACGAATCCGCAAAATTTCTGTTGCATCTGAAAGTAGAAACTCGCCCGATTACAACGGTATGCGTACTTTTCCCCTACGCCGATCTAGTTATTCGTTTCGAGCATCAGAACTGCGAAAATTTTGAGTTTCTCAAGCGTTTCTTACACCCAAACTGCCATATCTCGCGAACGGATTGACGAATCCGCAAAATTTCTGCTGCATCTGAAAGTAGAAACTCGCCCGATTACAACGGTATGCGTACTTTTCCCCTACGCCGTTCTAGTTACTCGTTTCGAGCATCAAAACTGAGAAAATTTTGAGTTTCTCAAGGGTTTCTTTCCTCCAAACTGCCATATCTGGCGAACGGATTGACCAATCCGCAAAATTTCTGTTGCATCTGAAAATAAAAACTCGCCCGATTACAACGGTATGCGTAGTTTTCCCCTAGGCCGTTCTAGTTATTCGTTTCGAGCATCAGAACTGCGAAAATTTTGAGTTTCTCAAGCGTTTCTTACCTCCAAACTGCCATATCTCGCGAACGGATTGTCCAATCCGCAAAATTTCTGTTGCATCTGAAAGTAGAAACTCGCCCGATTACAAAGGTGTGCGTACTTTTCCCCTAGGCCGTTCTAGTTATTCGTTTCGAGCATCAGAACTGCGTAAATTTTGAGTTTCTCAAGCGTTTCTTACCTCCAAACTGCTATATCTCGCGAACGGATTGACCAATCCGCAAAATTTCTGTTGCATCAGAAAGTAGAAACTCGCTCGATTACAACGGTATGCGTACTTTTCCCCCAGGCCGTTCTAATTATTCGTTTGGAGCATCAGAACTGCGAAAATTTTGAGTTTCTCAAGCGTTTCTTACCTGCAAACTAACATATCTCGCGAACGGATTGACCAATCCGCAAAATTTCTGTTGCATTTGAAAGTAGAAACTCGCCCGATTACAACGGTATGCGTACTTTTCCCCGACGCCGATCTAGTTATTCGTTTCGAGCATCAGAACTGCGAAAATTTTGAGTTTCTCAAGCGTTTCTTACCCCCAAACTGCCATATCTCGGGAACGGATTGACGAATCTGCAAAACTTCTGTTGCACCTGAAAGTAGAAACTCGCCCGATTACAACGGTATGCGTACTTTTCCCCTACGCCGTTCTAGTTATTCGTTTCGAGCATCAGTACTGCGAAAATTTTGAGTTTCTCAAGCGTTTCTTACCTCCAAACTGCCATATCTCGCGAACGGATTGACCAATCCACAAAATTTCTGTTGCATCTGAATGTAGAAACTCGCCCGATTACAACGGTATGCGTACTTTTCCCCTAGGCCGTTCTAGTTATTCGTTTCGAGCATCAGAACTGCGAAAATTTTGAGTTTCTCAAGCGTTTCTTACCTCCAAACTGCCATATCTCGCGAACGGATTGACCAATCCGCAAAATTTCTGTTGCATCTGAAAGTAGAAACTCGCCCGATTACAACGGTATGTGTAGTTTTCCCCTAGGCCTTTCTAGGTATTCGTTTCGCGCATCAGAGCTACGAAAATTTTTAGTTTCTCAAGCGTTTCTTACCCCCAAACTGCCATATCTCGCGAGCGGATTGACGAATCCGCAAAATTTCTGTTGCATCTGAAAGTAGAAACTCGCCCGATTACAACGGTATGCGTACTTTTCCCCTACGCCGATCTAGTTATTCGTTTCGAGCATCAGAACTGCGAAAATTTTGAGTTTCTCAAGCGTTTCTTACACCCAAACTGCCATATCTCGCGAACGGATTGACGAATCCGCAAAATTTCTGCTGCATCTGAAAGTAGAAACTCGCCCGATTACAACGGTATGCGTACTTTTCCCCTACGCCGTTCTAGTTATTCGTTTCGAGCATCAAAACTGAGAAAATTTTGAGTTTCTCAAGGGTTTCTTTCCTCCAAACTGCCATATCTGGCGAACGGATTGACCAATCCGCAAAATTTCTGTTGCATCTGAAAATAAAAACTCGCCCGATTACAACGGTATGCGTAGTTTTCCCCTAGGCCGTTCTAGTTATTCGTTTCGAGCATCAGAACTGCGAAAATTTTGAGTTTCTCAAGCGTTTCTTACCCCCAAACTGCCATATCTCGCGAACGGATTGACGAATCCGCAAAATTTCTGTTGCATCTGAAAGTAGAAACTCGCCCGATTACAACGGTATGCGTACTTTTCCCCTACGCCGTTCTAGTTATTCGTTTCGAGCATCAGAACTGCGAAAATTTTGAGTTTCTCAAGCGTTTCTTACCTCCAAACTGCCATATCTGGCGAACCGATTGACCAATCCGCAAAATTTCTGTTGCAGCTGAAAATAAAAACTCGCCCGATTACAACGGTATGCGTAGTTTTCCCCTAGACCGGTCTAGTTATTCGTTTCGAGCATCAGAACTGCGAAAATTTTGAGTTTCTCAAGCGTTTCTTACCTCCAAACTGCCATATCTCGCGAACGGATTGACCAATCCGCAAAATTTCTGTTGCATCTGAAAGTAGAAACTCGCCCGATTACAAAGGTATGCGTACTTTTCCCCTAGGCCGTTCTAGTTATTCGTTTCGAGCATCAGAACTGCGTAAATTTTGAGTTTCTCAAGCGTTTCTTACCTCCAAACTGCTATATCTCGCGAACGGATTGACCAATCCGCAAAATTTCTGTTGCATCAGAAAGTAGAAACTCGCTCGATTACAACGGTATGCGTACTTTTCCCCCAGGCCGTTCTAATTATTCGTTTGGAGCATCAGAACTGCGAAAATTTTGAGTTTCTCAAGCGTTTCTTACCTGCAAACTAACATATCTCGCGAACGGATTGACCAATCCGCAAAATTTCTGTTGCATTTGAAAGTAGAAACTCGCCCGATTACAACGGTATGCGTACTTTTCCCCGACGCCGATCTAGTTATTCGTTTCGAGCATCAGAACTGCGAAAATTTTGAGTTTCTCAAGCGTTTCTTACCCCCAAACTGCCATATCTCGGGAACGGATTGACGAATCCGCAAAACTTCTGTTGCACCTGAAAGTAGAAACTCGCCCGATTACAACGGTATGCGTACTTTTCCCCTACGCCGTTCTAGTTATTCGTTTCGAGCATCAGTACTGCGAAAATTTTGAGTTTCTCAAGCGTTTCTTACCTCCAAACTGCCATATCTCGCGAACGGATTGACCAATCCACAAAATTTCTGTTGCATCTGAATGTAGAAACTCGCCCGATTACAACGGTATGCGTACTTTTCCCCTAGGCCGTTCTAGTTATTCGTTTCGAGCATCAGAACTGCGAAAATTTTGAGTTTCTCAAGCGTTTCTTACCTCCAAACTGCCATATCTCGCGAACGGATTGACCAATCCGCAAAATTTCTGTTGCATCTGAAAGTAGAAACTCGCCCGATTACAACGGTATGTGTAGTTTTCCCCTAGGCCTTTCTAGGTATTCGTTTCGCGCATCAGAGCTACGAAAATTTTTAGTTTCTCAAGCGTTTCTTACCCCCAAACTGCCATATCTCGCGAGCGGATTGACGAATCCGCAAAATTTCTGTTGCATCTGAAAGTAGAAACTCGCCCGATTACAACGGTATGCGTACTTTTCCCCTACGCCGATCTAGTTATTCGTTTCGAGCATCAGAACTGCGAAAATTTTGAGTTTCTCAAGCGTTTCTTACACCCAAACTGCCATATCTCGCGAACGGATTGACGAATCCGCAAAATTTCTGCTGCATCTGAAAGTAGAAACTCGCCCGATTACAACGGTATGCGTACTTTTCCCCTACGCCGTTCTAGTTATTCGTTTCGAGCATCAAAACTGAGAAAATTTTGAGTTTCTCAAGGGTTTCTTTCCTCCAAACTGCCATATCTGGCGAACGGATTGACCAATCCGCAAAATTTCTGTTGCATCTGAAAATAAAAACTCGCCCGATTACAACGGTATGCGTAGTTTTCCCCTAGGCCGTTCTAGTTATTCGTTTCGCGCATCAGAACTGCGAAAATTTTGAGTTTCTCAAGCGTTTCTTACCCCCAAACTGCCATATCTCGCGAACGGATTGACGAATCCGCAAAATTTCTGTTGCATCTGAAAGTAGAAACTCGCCCGATTACAACGGTATGCGTACTTTTCCCCTACGCCGTTCTAGTTATTCGTTTCGAGCATCAGAACTGCGAAAATTTTGAGTTTCTCAAGCGTTTCTTACCTCCAAACTGCCATATCTGGCGAACCGATTGACCAATCCGCAAAATTTCTGTTGCAGCTGAAAATAAAAACTCGCCCGATTACAACGGTATGCGTAGTTTTCCCCTAGACCGGTCTAGTTATTCGTTTCGAGCATCAGAACTGCGAAAATTTTGAGTTTCTCAAGCGTTTCTTACCTCCAAACTGCCATATCTCGCGAACGGATTGACCAATCCGCAAAATTTCTGTTGCATCTGAAAGTAGAAACTCGCCCGATTACAAAGGTATGCGTACTTTTCCCCTAGGCCGTTCTAGTTATTCGTTTCGAGCATCAGAACTGCGAAAATTTTGAGTTTCTCAAGCGTTTCTTACCTCCAAACTGCCATATCTCGCGAACGGATTGACCAATCCGCAAAATTTCTGTTGCATCTGAAAGTAGAAACTCGCCCGATTACAACGGTTTGTGTAGTTTTCCCCTAGGCCATTCTAGGTATTCGTTTCGCGCATCAGAGCTACGAAAATTTTGAGTTTCTCAAGCGTTTCTTACCCCCACACTGCCATATCTCGCGAGCAGATTGACGAACCCGCAAAATTTCTGTTGCATCTGAAAGTAGAAACTCGCCCGATTACAAAGGTATGCGTACTTTTCCCCTAGGCCGTTCTGGTTATTCGTTTCGAGCATCAGAACTGCGAAAATTTTGAGTTTCTCAAGCGTTTCTTACGTCCAAACTGCCATATCTGGCGAACCGATTGACCAATCCGCAAAATTTCTGTTGCATCTGAAAATAAAAACTCGCCCGATTACAACGGTATGCGTAATTTTCCCCTAGGCCGGTCTAGTTATTCGTTTCGAGCATCAGAACTGCGAAAATTTTGAGTTTCTCAAGCGTTTCTTACCTCCAAACTGCCATATCTCGCGAACGGATTGTCCAATCCGCAAAATTTCTGTTGCATCTGAAAGTAGAAACTCGCCCGATTACAAAGGTGTGCGTACTTTTCCCCTAGGCCGTTCTAGTTATTCGTTTCGAGCATCAGAACTGCGTAAATTTTGAGTTTCTCAAGCGTTTCTTACCTCCAAACTGCCATATCTCGCGAACGGATTGACCAATCCGCAAAATTTCTGTTGCATCTGAAAGTAGAAACTCGCCCGATTACAACGGTATGTGTAGTTTTCCCCTAGGCCATTCTAGGTATTCGTTTCGCGCATCAGAGCTACGAAAATTTTGAGTTTCTCAAGCGTTTCTTACCCCCACACTGCCATATCTCGCGAGCAGATTGACGAACCCGCAAAATTTCTGTTGCATCTGAAAGTAGAAACTCGCCCGATTACAACGGTATGCGTACTTTTCCCCGACGCCGATCTAGTTATTCGTTTCGAGCATCAGAACTGCGAAAATTTTGAGTTTCTCAAGCGTTTCTTACCCCCAAACTGCCATATCTCGCGAACGGATTGACGAATCCGCAAAATTTCTGTTGCATCTGAAAGTAGAAACTCGCCCGATTACAACGGTATGCGTACTTTCTCCCTACGCCGTTCTAGTTATTCGTTTCGAGCATCAGAACTGCGAAAATTTTCAGTTTCTCAAGCGTTTCTTACCTCCAAACTGCCATATCTCGCGAACGGATTGACCAATCCGCAATATTTCTGTTGCATCTGAAAGTAGAAACTCGCCCGATTACAAAGGTATGCGTACTTTTCCCCTAGGCCGTTCTAGTTATTCGTTTCGAGCATCAGAACTGCGAAAATTTTGAGTTTCTCAAGCGTTTCTTACCTCCAAACTGCCATATCTCGCGAATGGATTGACCAGACCGCAAAATTTCTGTTGCATCTGAAAGTGGAATCTCGCCCGATTACAACGGTATGCGTACTTTTCCCCTACGCCGTTCTAGTTATTCGTTTCGAGCATCAGATCTGCGAAAATTTTGAGTTTCTCAAGCGTTTCTTACCTCCAAACTGCCATATCTCGCGAACGGATTGACCAATCCGCAAAATTTCTGTTGCATCTGAAAGTAGAAACTCGCCCGATTACAACGGTATGTGTTGTTTTCCCCTAGGCCATTCTAGGTATTCGTTTCGCGCATCAGAGATACGAAAATTTTGAGTTTCTCAAGCGTTTCTTACCCCCAAACTGCCATATCTCGCGAACGGAGTGACCAATCCGCAAAATTTCTGTTGCATCTGAAAGTGGAAACACGCCCGATTACAACGGTATGCGTAGTTTTCCCCTAGGCCGTTCTAGTTATTCGTTTCGAGCATCAGAACTGCGAAAATTTTGAGTTTCTCAAGGGTTTCTTACCTCCAAACTGCCATATCTGGCGAACGGATTGACCAATCCGCAAAATTTCTGTTGCATCTGAAAATAAAAACTCGCCCAATTACAACGGTATGCGTAGTTTTCCCCTAGGCCATTCTAGGTATTCGTTTCGCGTATCAGAGCTACGAAAATTTTGAGTTTCTCAAGCGTTTCTTACCCCCAAACTGCCATATCTCGCGAGCAGATTGACGAATCCGCAAAATTTCTGTCACATCTGAAAGTAGAATCTCGCCCGATTACAACGGTATGCGTACTTTTCCCCTAGGCCGTTCTAGTTATTCGTTTCGAGCATCAGAACTGCGAAAATTTTGAGTTTCTCAAGCGTTTCTTACCCCCAAACTGCCATATCTCGCGAACGGATTGACGAATCCGCAAAATTCCTGTTGCATCTGAAAGTAGAAACTCGCCCGATTACAACGGTATGCGTACTTTTTCCCTACGCCGTTCTAGTTATTCGTTTCGAGCATCAGTACTGCGAAAATTTTCAGTTTCTCAAGCGTTTCTTACCTCCAAACTGCCATATCTCGCGAACGGATTGACAAATCCGCAAAATTTCTGTTGCATCTGAAAGTAGAAACTCGCCCGATTACAACGGTATGTGTAGTTTTCCCCTAGGCCATTCTAGGTATTCGTTTCGCGCATCAGAGCTACGAAAATTTTGAGTTTCTCAAGCGTTTCTTACCACCAAACTGCCATATCTCGCGAACGGAGTGACCAATCCGCAAAATTTCTGTTGCATCTGAAAGTGGAAACACGCCCGATTACAACGGTATGCGTACTTTTCCCCTAGGCCGTTGTAGTTATTCGTTTCGAGCATCAGAACTGCGAAAATTTTGAGTTTCTCAAGCGTTTCTTACCACCAAACTGCCATATCTCGCGAACGGAGTGACCAATCCGCAAAATTTCTGTTGCATCTGAAAGTGGAAACACGCCCGATTACAACGGTATGCGTAGTTTTCCCCTAGGCCGTTCTAGTTATTCGTTTCGAGCATCAGAACTGCGAAAATTTTGAGTTTCTCAAGGGTTTCTTATCTCCAAACTGCCATATCTGGCGAACGGATTGACCAATCCGCAAAATTTCTGTTGCATCCGAAAATAAAAACTCGCCCAATTACAACGGTATGCGTAGTTTTCCCCTAGGCCTTTCTAGGTATTCGTTTCGCGCATCAGAGCTACGAAAATTTTTAGTTTCTCAAGCGTTTCTTACCCCCAAACTGCCATATCTCGCGAGCGGATTGACGAATCCGCAAAATTTCTGTTGCATATGAAAGTAGAAACTCGCCCGATTACAACGTTATGCGTACTTTTCCCCTACGCCGTTCTAGTTATTCGTTTCGAGCATCAGTACTGCGAAAATTTTGAGTTTCTCAAGCGTTTCTTACCTCCAAACTGCCATATCTCGCGAACGGATTGACCAATCCGCAAAATTTCTGTTGCATCTGAAAGTAGAAACTCGCCCGATTACAACGGTATGCGCACTTTTCCCCTAGGCCGTTCTAGTTATTCGTTTCGAGCATCAGAACTGCGAAAATTTTGAGTTTCTCAAGCGTTTCTTACCTCCAAACTGTCATATCTCGCGAATGGATTGGACAGACCGCAAAATTTCTGTTGCTTCTGAAAGTGGAATCTCGCCCGATTACAACGGTATGCGTACTTTTCCCCTAGGCCGTTCTAGTTATTCGTTTCGAGCATCAGAACTGCGAAAATTTTGAGTTTCTCAAGGGTTTCTTATCTCCAAACTGCCATATCTGGCGAACGGATTGACCAATCCGCAAAATTTCTGTTGCATCTGAAAATAAAAACTCGCCCAATTACAACGGTATGCGTAGTTTTCCCCTAGGCCGTTCTAGTTATTCGTTTCGAGCATCAGAACTGCGAAAATTTTGAGTTTCTCAAGCGTTTCTTACCTCCAAACTGCCATATCTCGCGAACGGATTGACCAATCCGCAAAATTTCTGTTGCATCTGAAAGTAGAAACTCGCCCGATTACAACGGTATGTGTAGTTTTCCCCTAGGCCATTCTAGGTATTCGTTTCGCGCATCAGAGCTACGAAAATTTTGAGTTTCTCAAGCGTTTCTTACCCCCAAACTGCCATATCTCGCGAGCAGATTGACGAATCCGCAAAATTTCTGTCGCATCTGAAAGTAGAAACTCGCCCGATTACAACGGTATGCGCACTTTTCCCCTAGGCCGTTCTAGTTATTCGTTTCGAGCATCAGAACTGCGAAAATTTTGAGTTTCTCAAGCGTTTCTTACCTCCAAACTGCCATATCTCGCGAACGGATTGTCGAATCCGCAAAATTTCTGTTGCATCTGAAAGTAGAAACTCGCCCGATTACAACGGTATGCGTACTTTTCCCCTAGGCCGTTCTAGTTATTCGTTTCGAGCATCAGAACTGCGAAAATTTTGAGTTTCTCAAGCGTTTCTTACCTCCAAACTGTCATATCTCGCGAATGGATTGGACAGACCGCAAAATTTCTGTTGCTTCTGAAAGTGGAATCTCGCCCGATTACAACGGTATGCGTACTTTTCCCCTAGGCCGTTCTAGTTATTCGTTTCGAGCATCAGAACTGCGAAAATTTTGAGTTTCTCAAGGGTTTCTTATCTCCAAACTGCCATATCTGGCGAACGGATTGACCAATCCGCAAAATTTCTGTTGCATCTGAAAATAAAAACTCGCCCAATTACAACGGTATGCGTAGTTTTCCCCTAGGCCGTTCTAGTTATTCGTTTCGAGCATCAGAACTGCGAAAATTTTGAGTTTCTCAAGCGTTTCTTACCTCCAAACTGCCATATCTCGCGAATGGATTGACCAGACCGCAAAATTTCTGTTGCATCTGAAAGTGGAATCTCGCCCGATTACAACGGTATGCGTACTTTTCCCCTACGCCGTTCTAGTTATTCGTTTCGAGCATCAGAACTGCGAAAATTTTGAGTTTCTCAAGCGTTTCTTACCACCAAACTGCCATATCTCGCGAACGGAGTGACCAATCCGCAAAATTTCTGTTGCACCTGAAATTGGAAACACGCCCGATTACAACGGTATGCGTAGTTTTCCCCTAGGCCATTCTAGGTATTCGTTTCGCGCATCAGAGCTACGAAAATTTTGAGTTTCTCAAGCGTTTCTTACCCCCAAACTGCCATATCTCGCGAGCAGATTGACGAATCCGCAAAATTTCTGTCGCATCTGAAAGTAGAAACTCGCCCGATTACAACGGTATGCGCACTTTTCCCCTAGGCCGTTCTAGTTATTCGTTTCGAGCATCAGAACTGCGAAAATTTTGAGTTTCTCAAGCGTTTCTTACCTCCAAACTGCCATATCTCGCGAACGGATTGTCGAATCCGCAAAATTTCTGTTGCATCTGAAAGTAGAAACTCGCCCGATTACAACGGTATGCGTACTTTTCCCCTAGGCCGTTCTAGTTATTCGTTTCGAGCATCAGAACTGCGAAAATTTTGAGTTTCTCAAGCGTTTCTTACCTCCAAACTGTCATATCTCGCGAATGGATTGGACAGACCGCAAAATTTCTGTTGCTTCTGAAAGTGGAATCTCGCCCGATTACAACGGTATGCGTACTTTTCCCCTAGGCCGTTCTAGTTATTCGTTTCGAGCATCAGAACTGCGAAAATTTTGAGTTTCTCAAGGGTTTCTTATCTCCAAACTGCCATATCTGGCGAACGGATTGACCAATCCGCAAAATTTCTGTTGCATCTGAAAATAAAAACTCGCCCAATTACAACGGTATGCGTAGTTTTCCCCTAGGCCGTTCTAGTTATTCGTTTCGAGCATCAGAACTGCGAAAATTTTGAGTTTCTCAAGCGTTTCTTACCTCCAAACTGCCATATCTCGCGAATGGATTGACCAGACCGCAAAATTTCTGTTGCATCTGAAAGTGGAATCTCGCCCGATTACAACGGTATGCGTACTTTTCCCCTACGCCGTCCTAGTTATTCGTTTCGAGCATCAGAACTGCGAAAATTTTGAGTTTCTCAAGCGTTTCTTACCACCAAACTGCCATATCTCGCGAACGGAGTGACCAATCCGCAAAATTTCTGTTGCATCTGAAATTGGAAACACGCCCGATTACAACGGTATGCGTAGTTTTCCCCTAGGCCGTCCTAGTTATTCGTTTCGAGCATCAGAACTGCGAAAATTTTGAGTTTCTCAAGGGTTTCTTACCTCCAAACTGCCATATCTGGCGAACGGATTGACCAATCCGCAAAATTTCTGTTGCATCTGAAAATAAAAACTCGCCCAATTACAACGGTATGCGTAGTTTTCCCCTAGGCCATTCTAGGTATTCGTTTCGCGTATCAGAACTGCGAAAATTTTGAGTTTCTCAAGCGTTCCTTACCTCCAAACTGCCATATCTGGCGAACGGATTGACCAATCCGCAAAATTTCTGTTGCATCTGAAAGTAGAAACTCGCCCGATTACAACGGTATGCGCACTTTTCCCCTAGGCCGTTCTAGTTATTCGTTTCGAGCATCAGAACTGCGAAAATTTTGAGTTTCTCAAGCGTTTCTTACCTCCAAACTGCCATATCTCGCGAACGGATTGTCGAATCCGCAAAATTTCTGTTGCATCTGAAAGTAGAAACTCGCCCGATTACAACGGTATGCGTACTTTTCCCCTAGGCCGTTCTAGTTATTCGTTTCGAGCATCAGAACTGCGAAAATTTTGAGTTTCTCAAGCGTTTCTTACCTCCAAACTGTCATATCTCGCGAATGGATTGGACAGACCGCAAAATTTCTGTTGCTTCTGAAAGTGGAATCTCGCCCGATTACAACGGTATGCGTACTTTTCCCCTAGGCCGTTCTAGTTATTCGTTTCGAGCATCAGAACTGCGAAAATTTTGAGTTTCTCAAGGGTTTCTTATCTCCAAACTGCCATATCTGGCGAACGGATTGACCAATCCGCAAAATTTCTGTTGCATCTGAAAATAAAAACTCGCCCAATTACAACGGTATGCGTAGTTTTCCCCTAGGCCGTTCTAGTTATTCGTTTCGAGCATCAGAACTGCGAAAATTTTGAGTTTCTCAAGCGTTTCTTACCTCCAAACTGCCATATCTCGCGAACGGATTGACCAATCCGCAAAATTTCTGTTGCATCTGAAAGTAGAAACTCGCCCGATTACAACGGTATGTGTAGTTTTCCCCTAGGCCATTCTAGGTATTCGTTTCGCGCATCAGAGCTACGAAAATTTTGAGTTTCTCAAGCGTTTCTTACCCCCAAACTGCCATATCTCGCGAGCAGATTGACGAATCCGCAAAATTTCTGTCGCATCTGAAAGTAGAAACTCGCCCGATTACAACGGTATGCGCACTTTTCCCCTAGGCCGTTCTAGTTATTCGTTTCGAGCATCAGAACTGCGAAAATTTTGAGTTTCTCAAGCGTTTCTTACCTCCAAACTGCCATATCTCGCGAACGGATTGTCGAATCCGCAAAATTTCTGTTGCATCTGAAAGTAGAAACTCGCCCGATTACAACGGTATGCGTACTTTTCCCCTAGGCCGTTCTAGTTATTCGTTTCGAGCATCAGAACTGCGAAAATTTTGAGTTTCTCAAGCGTTTCTTACCTCCAAACTGTCATATCTCGCGAATGGATTGGACAGACCGCAAAATTTCTGTTGCTTCTGAAAGTGGAATCTCGCCCGATTACAACGGTATGCGTACTTTTCCCCTAGGCCGTTCTAGTTATTCGTTTCGAGCATCAGAACTGCGAAAA
Organism: Ptiloglossa arizonensis; assembly: GCF_051014685.1. Classification (NCBI taxonomy): domain Eukaryota; kingdom Metazoa; phylum Arthropoda; class Insecta; order Hymenoptera; family Colletidae; genus Ptiloglossa; species Ptiloglossa arizonensis. The sequence goes on along the minus strand of NW_027478434.1, from coordinate 467,125 downwards.
TTTTGAGTTTCTCAAGGGTTTCTTATCTCCAAACTGCCATATCTGGCGAACGGATTGACCAATCCGCAAAATTTCTGTTGCATCTGAAAATAAAAACTCGCCCAATTACAACGGTATGCGTAGTTTTCCCCTAGGCCGTTCTAGTTATTCGTTTCGAGCATCAGAACTGCGAAAATTTTGAGTTTCTCAAGCGTTTCTTACCTCCAAACTGCCATATCTCGCGAATGGATTGACCAGACCGCAAAATTTCTGTTGCATCTGAAAGTGGAATCTCGCCCGATTACAACGGTATGCGTACTTTTCCCCTACGCCGTCCTAGTTATTCGTTTCGAGCATCAGAACTGCGAAAATTTTGAGTTTCTCAAGCGTTTCTTACCACCAAACTGCCATATCTCGCGAACGGAGTGACCAATCCGCAAAATTTCTGTTGCATCTGAAATTGGAAACACGCCCGATTACAACGGTATGCGTAGTTTTCCCCTAGGCCGTTCTAGTTATTCGTTTCGAGCATCAGAACTGCGAAAATTTTGAGTTTCTCAAGGGTTTCTTACCTCCAAACTGCCATATCTGGCGAACGGATTGACCAATCCGCAAAATTTCTGTTGCATCTGAAAATAAAAACTCGCCCAATTACAACGGTATGCGTAGTTTTCCCCTAGGCCATTCTAGGTATTCGTTTCGCGTATCAGAGCTACGAAAATTTTGAGTTTCTCAAGCGTTTCTTACCCCCAAACTGCCATATCTCGCGAGCAGATTGACGAATCCGCAAAATTTCTGTCTCATCTGAAAGTAGAAACTCGCCCGATTACAACGGTATGCGTACTTTTCCCCGACGCCGATCTAGTTATTCGTTTCGAGCATCAGAACTGCGAAAATTTTGAGTTTCTCAAGCGTTTCTTACCTCCAAACTGCCATATCTCGCGAACGGATTGACCAATCCGCAAAATTTCTGTTGCATCTGAAAGTAGAAACTCGCCCGATTACAACGGTATGTGTAGTTTTCCCCTAGGCCATTCTAGGTATTCGTTTCGCGCATCAGAGCTACGAAAATTTTGAGTTTCTCAAGCGTTTCTTACCACCAAACTGCCATATCTCGCGAACGGAGTGACCAGCCGCAAAATTTCTGTTGCATCTGAAAGTGGAAACACGCCCGATTACAACGGTATGCGTACTTTTCCCCTAGGCCGTTCTAGTTATTCGTTTCGAGCATCAGAACTGCGAAAATTTTGAGTTTCTCAAGCGTTTCTTACCACCAAACTGCCATATCTCGCGAACGGAGTGACCAATCCGCAAAATTTCTGTTGCATCTGAAAGTGGAAACACGCCCGATTACAACGGTATGCGTAGTTTTCCCCTAGGCCGTTCTAGTTATTCGTTTCGAGCATCAGGACTGCGAAAATTTTGAGTTTGTCAAGGGTTTCTTATCTCCAAACTGCCATATCTGGCGAACGGATTGACCAATCCGCAAAATTTCTGTTGCATCTGAAAATAAAAACTCGCCCAATTACAACGGTATGCGTAGTTTTCCCCTAGGCCTTTCTAGGTATTCGTTTCGCGCATCAGAGCTACGAAAATTTTTAGTTTCTCAAGCGTTTCTTACCCCCAAACTGCCATATCTCGCGAGCGGATTGACGAATCCGCAAAATTTCTGTTGCATCTGAAAGTAGAAACTCGCCCGATTACAACGTTATGCGTACTTTTCCCCTACGCCGTTCTAGTTATTCGTTTCGAGCATCAGTACTGCGAAAATTTTGAGTTTCTCAAGCGTTTCTTACCTCCAAACTGCCATATCTCGCGAACGGATTGACCAATCCGCAAAATTTCTGTTGCATCTGAAAGTAGAAACTCGCCCGATTACAACGGTATGCGCACTTTTCCCCTAGGCCGTTCTAGTTATTCGTTTCGAGCATCAGAACTGCGAAAATTTTGAGTTTCTCAAGCGTTTCTTACCTCCAAACTGCCATATCTCGCGAACGGATTGTCGAATCCGCAAAATTTCTGTTGCATCTGAAAGTAGAAACTCGCCCGATTACAACGGTATGCGTACTTTTCCCCTAGGCCGTTCTAGTTATTCGTTTCGAGCATCAGAACTGCGAAAATTTTGAGTTTCTCAAGCGTTTCTTACCTCCAAACTGCCATATCTCGCGAATGGATTGGACAGACCGCAAAATTTCTGTTGCTTCTGAAAGTGGAATCTCGCCCGATTACAACGGTATGCGTACTTTTCCCCTAGGCCGTTCTAGTTATTCGTTTCGAGCATCAGAACTGCGAAAATTTTGAGTTTCTCAAGGGTTTCTTATCTCCAAACTGCCATATCTGGCGAACGGATTGACCAATCCGCAAAATTTCTGTTGCATCTGAAAATAAAAACTCGCCCAATTACAACGGTATGCGTAGTTTTCCCCTAGGCCGATCTAGTTATTCGTTTCGAGCATCAGAACTGCGAAAATTTTGAGTTTCTCAAGCGTTTCTTACCTCCAAACTGCCATATCTCGCGAATGGATTGACCAGACCGTAAAATTTCTGTTGCATCTGAAAGTGGAATCTCGCCCGATTACAACGGTATGCGTACTTTTCCCCTACGCCGTTCTAGTTATTCGTTTCGAGCATCAGAACTGCGAAAATTTTGAGTTTCTCAAGCGTTTCTTACCACCAAACTGCCATATCTCGCGAACGGAGTGACCAATCCGCAAAATTTCTGTTGCATCTGAAAGTGGAAACACGCCCGATTACAACGGTATGCGTAGTTTTCCCCTAGGCCGTTCTAGTTATTCGTTTCGAGCATCAGAACTGCGAAAATTTTGAGTTTCTCAAGGGTTTCTTACCTCCAAACTGCCATATCTGGCGAACGGATTGACCAATCCGCAAAATTTCTGTTGCATCTGAAAATAAAAACTCGCCCAATTACAACGGTATGCGTAGTTTTCCCCTAGGCCATTCTAGGTATTCGTTTCGCGTATCAGAGCTACGAAAATTTTGAGTTTCTCAAGCGTTTCTTACACCCAAACTGCCATATCTCGCGAGCAGATTGTCGAATCCGCAAAATTTCTGTCTCATCTGAAAGTAGAAACTCGCCCGATTACAACGGTATGCGTACTTTTCCCCGACGCCGATCTAGTTATTCGTTTCGAGCATCAGAACTGCGAAAATTTTGAGTTTCTCAAGCGTTTCTTACCCCCAAACTGCCATATCTCGCGAACGGATTGACGAATCCGCAAAATTCCTGTTGCATCTGAAAGTAGAAACTCGCCCGATTACAACGGTATGCGTACTTTTCCCCTACGCCGTTCTAGTTATTCGTTTCGAGCATCAGTACTGCGAAAATTTTGAGTTTCTCAAGCGTTTCTTACCTCCAAACTGCCATATCTCGCGAACGGATTGACTAATCCGCAAAATTTCTGTTGCATCTGAAAGTAGAAACTCCCCCGATTACAACGGTATGCGTACTTTTCCCCTAGGCCGTTCTAGTTATTCGTTTCGACCATCAGAACTGCGAAAATTTTGAGTTTCTCAAGCGTTTCTTACCTCCAAACTGCCATATCTCGCGAACGGATTGTCGAATCCGCAAAATTTCTGTTGCATCTGAAAGTAGAAACTCGCCCGATTACAACGGTATGCGTACTTTACCCCTAGGCCGTTCTAGTTATTCGTTTCGAGCATCAGAACTGCGAAAATTTTGAGTTTCTCAAGCGTTTCTTACCTCCAAACTGCCATATCTCGCGAACGGATTGACCAATCCGCAAAATTTCTGTTGCATCTGAAAGTAGAAACTCGCCCGATTACAACGGTATGCGTACTTTTCCCCTAGGCCGTTCTAGTTATTCGTTTCGAGCATCAGAACTGCGAAAATTTTGAGTTTCTCAAGCGTTTCTTACTTCCAAACTGCCATATCTCGCGAACGGATTGTCGAATCCGCAAAATTTCTGTTGCATCTGAAAGTAGAAACTCGCCCGATTACAACGGTATGCGTACTTTTCCCCTAGGCCGTTCTAGTTATTCGTTTCGAGCATCAGAACTGCGAAAATTTTGAGTTTCTCAAGCGTTTCTTACCTCCAAACTGCCATATCTCGCGAACGGATTGACCAATCCGCAAAATTTCTGTTGCATCTGAAAGTAGAAACTCGCCCGATTACAACGGTATGTGTAGTTTTCCCCTAGGCCATTCTAGGTATTCGTTTCGCGCATCAGAGCTACGAAAATTTTGAGTTTCTCAAGCGTTTCTTACCCCCACACTGCCATATCTCGCGAGCAGATTGACGAACCCGCAAAATTTCTGTTGCATCTGAAAGTAGAAACTCGCCCGATTACAACGGTATGCGTACTTTTCCCCGATGCCGATCTAGTTATTCGTTTCGAGCATCAGAACTGCGAAAATTTTGAGTTTCTCAAGCGTTTCTTACACCCAAACTGCCATATCTCGCGAACGGATTGACGAATCCGCAAAATTTCTGTTGCATCTGAAAGTAGAAACTCGCCCGATTACAACGGTATGCGTACTTTTTCCCTACGCCGTTCTAGTTATTCGTTTCGAGCATCAGAACTGCGAAAATTTTCAGTTTCTCAAGCGTTTCGTACCTCCAAACTGCCATATCTCGCGAACGGATTGACCAATCCGCAAAATTTCTGTTGCATCTGAAAGTAGAAACTCGCCCGATTACAAAGGTATGCGTACTTTTCCCCTAGGCCGTTCTAGTTATTCGTTTCGAGCATCAGAACTGCGAAAATTTTGAGTTTCTCAAGCGTTTCTTACGCCCAAACTGCCATATCTCGCGAACGGATTGACGAATCCGCAAAATTTCTGTTGCATCTGAAAGTTGAAACTCGCCCGATTACAACGGTATGCGTACTTTTCCCCTACGCCGTTCTAGTTATTCGTTTCGAGCATCAGAACTGCGAAAATTTTGAGTTTCTCAAGCGTTTCTTACGTCCAAACTGCCATATCTGGCGAACCGATTGACCAATCCGCAAAATTTCTGTTGCATCTGAAAATAAAAACTCGCCCGATTACAACGGTATGCGTAGTTTTCCCCTAGGCCGGTCTAGTTATTCGTTTCGAGCATCAGAACTGCGAAAATTTTTAGTTTCTCAAGCGTTTCTTACCCCCACACTGCCATATCTCGCGAGCAGATTGACGAACCCGCAAAATTTCTGTTGCATCTGAAAGTAGAAACTCGCCCGATTACAACGGTATGCGTACTTTTCCCCGACGCCGATCTAGTTATTCGTTTCGAGCATCAGAACTGCGAAAATTTTGAGTTTCTCAAGCGTTTCTTACCCCCAAACTGCCATATCTCGCGAACGGATTGACGAATCCGCAAAATTTCTGTTGCATCTGAAAGTAGAAACTCGCCCGATTACAACGGTATGCGTACTTTCTCCCTACGCCGTTCTAGTTATTCGTTTCGAGCATCAGAACTGCGAAAATTTTCAGTTTCTCAAGCGTTTCTTACCTCCAAACTGCCATATCTCGCGAACGGATTGACCAATCCGCAAAATTTCTGTTGCATCTGAAAGTAGAAACTCGCCCGATTACAAAGGTATGCGTACTTTTCCCCTAGGCCGTTCTAGTTATTCGTTTCGAGCATCAGAACTGCGAAAATTTTGAGTTTCTCAAGCGTTTCTTACCCCCAAACTGCCATATCTCGCGAACGGATTGACGAATCCGCAAAACTTCTGTTGCATCTGAAAGTAGAAACTCGCCCGATTACAACGGTATGCGTACTTTTCCCCTACGCCGTTCTAGTTATTCGTTTCGAGCATCAGTACTGCGAAAATTTTGAGTTTCTCAAGCGTTTCTTACCTCCAAACTGCCATATCTCGCGAACGGATTGACCAATCCACAAAATTTCTGTTGCATCTGAAAGTAGAAACTCGCCCGATTACAACGGTATGCGTACTTTTCCCCTAGGCCGTTCTAGTTATTCGTTTCGAGCATCAGAACTGCGAAAATTTTGAGTTTCTCAAGCGTTTCTTACCTCCAAACTGCCATATCTCGCGAACGGATTGACCAATCCGCAAAATTTCTGTTGCATCTGAAAGTAGAAACTCGCCCGATTACAACGGTATGTGTAGTTTTCCCCTAGGCCTTTCTAGGTATTCGTTTCGCGCATCAGAGCTACGAAAATTTTTAGTTTCTCAAGCGTTTCTTACCCCCAAACTGCCATATCTCGCGAGCGGATTGACGAATCCGCAAAATTTCAGTTGCATCTGAAAGTGGAAACACGCCCGATTACAACGGTATGCGTACTTTTCCCCTAGGCCGTTCTAGTTATTCGTTTCGAGCATCAGAACTGCGAAAATTTTGAGTTTCTCAAGCGTTTCTTACCACCAAACTGCCATATCTCGCGAACGGAGTGACCAATCCGCAAAATTTCTGTTGCATCTGAAAGTGGAAACACGCCCGATTACAACGGTATGCGTAGTTTTCCCCTAGGCCGTTCTAGTTATTCGTTTCGAGCATCAGGACTGCGAAAATTTTGAGTTTCTCAAGGGTTTCTTATCTCCAAACTGCCATATCTGGCGAACGGATTGACCAATCCGCAAAATTTCTGTTGCATCTGAAAATAAAAACTCGCCCAATTACAACGGTATGCGTAGTTTTCCCCTAGGCCTTTCTAGGTATTCGTTTCGCGCATCAGAGCTACGAAAATTTTTAGTTTCTCAAGCGTTTCTTACCCCCAAACTGCCATATCTCGCGAGCGGATTGACGAATCCGCAAAATTTCTGTTGCATCTGAAAGTAGAAACTCGCCCGATTACAACGTTATGCGTACTTTTCCCCTACGCCGTTCTAGTTATTCGTTTCGAGCATCAGTACTGCGAAAATTTTGAGTTTCTCAAGCGTTTCTTACCTCCAAACTGCCATATCTCGCGAACGGATTGACCAATCCGCAAAATTTCTGTTGCATCTGAAAGTAGAAACTCGCCCGATTACAACGGTATGCGCACTTTTCCCCTAGGCCGTTCTAGTTATTCGTTTCGAGCATCAGAACTGCGAAAATTTTGAGTTTCTCAAGCGTTTCTTACCTCCAAACTGCCATATCTCGCGAACGGATTGTCGAATCCGCAAAATTTCTGTTGCATCTGAAAGTAGAAACTCGCCCGATTACAACGGTATGCGTACTTTTCCCCTAGGCCGTTCTAGTTATTCGTTTCGAGCATCAGAACTGCGAAAATTTTGAGTTTCTCAAGCGTTTCTTACCTCCAAACTGCCATATCTCGCGAATGGATTGGACAGACCGCAAAATTTCTGTTGCTTCTGAAAGTGGAATCTCGCCCGATTACAACGGTATGCGTACTTTTCCCCTAGGCCGTTCTAGTTATTCGTTTCGAGCATCAGAACTGCGAAAATTTTGAGTTTCTCAAGGGTTTCTTATCTCCAAACTGCCATATCTGGCGAACGGATTGACCAATCCGCAAAATTTCTGTTGCATCTGAAAATAAAAACTCGCCCAATTACAACGGTATGCGTAGTTTTCCCCTAGGCCGATCTAGTTATTCGTTTCGAGCATCAGAACTGCGAAAATTTTGAGTTTCTCAAGCGTTTCTTACCTCCAAACTGCCATATCTCGCGAATGGATTGACCAGACCGCAAAATTTCTGTTGCATCTGAAAGTGGAATCTCGCCCGATTACAACGGTATGCGTACTTTTCCCCTACGCCGTTCTAGTTATTCGTTTCGAGCATCAGAACTGCGAAAATTTTGAGTTTCTCAAGCGTTTCTTACCACCAAACTGCCATATCTCGCGAACGGAGTGACCAATCCGCAAAATTTCTGTTGCATCTGAAAGTGGAAACACGCCCGATTACAACGGTATGCGTAGTTTTCCCCTAGGCCGTTCTAGTTATTCGTTTCGAGCATCAGAACTGCGAAAATTTTGAGTTTCTCAAGGGTTTCTTACCTCCAAACTGCCATATCTGGCGAACGGATTGACCAATCCGCAAAATTTCTGTTGCATCTGAAAATAAAAACTCGCCCAATTACAACGGTATGCGTAGTTTTCCCCTAGGCCATTCTAGGTATTCGTTTCGCGTATCAGAGCTACGAAAATTTTGAGTTTCTCAAGCGTTTCTTACACCCAAACTGCCATATCTCGCGAGCAGATTGTCGAATCCGCAAAATTTCTGTCTCATCTGAAAGTAGAAACTCGCCCGATTACAACGGTATGCGTACTTTTCCCCGACGCCGATCTAGTTATTCGTTTCGAGCATCAGAACTGCGAAAATTTTGAGTTTCTCAAGCGTTTCTTACCCCCAAACTGCCATATCTCGCGAACGGATTGACGAATCCGCAAAATTCCTGTTGCATCTGAAAGTAGAAACTCGCCCGATTACAACGGTATGCGTACTTTTCCCCTACGCCGTTCTAGTTATTCGTTTCGAGCATCAGTACTGCGAAAATTTTGAGTTTCTCAAGCGTTTCTTACCTCCAAACTGCCATATCTCGCGAACGGATTGACTAATCCGCAAAATTTCTGTTGCATCTGAAAGTAGAAACTCCCCCGATTACAACGGTATGCGTACTTTTCCCCTAGGCCGTTCTAGTTATTCGTTTCGACCATCAGAACTGCGAAAATTTTGAGTTTCTCAAGCGTTTCTTACCTCCAAACTGCCATATCTCGCGAACGGATTGTCGAATCCGCAAAATTTCTGTTGCATCTGAAAGTAGAAACTCGCCCGATTACAACGGTATGCGTACTTTACCCCTAGGCCGTTCTAGTTATTCGTTTCGAGCATCAGAACTGCGAAAATTTTGAGTTTCTCAAGCGTTTCTTACCTCCAAACTGCCATATCTCGCGAACGGATTGACCAATCCGCAAAATTTCTGTTGCATCTGAAAGTAGAAACTCGCCCGATTACAACGGTATGCGTACTTTTCCCCTAGGCCGTTCTAGTTATTCGTTTCGAGCATCAGAACTGCGAAAATTTTGAGTTTCTCAAGCGTTTCTTACCTCCAAACTGCCATATCTCGCGAACGGATTGTCGAATCCGCAAAATTTCTGTTGCATCTGAAAGTAGAAACTCGCCCGATTACAACGGTATGCGTACTTTTCCCCTAGGCCGTTCTAGTTATTCGTTTCGAGCATCAGAACTGCGAAAATTTTGAGTTTCTCAAGCGTTTCTTACCTCCAAACTGCCATATCTCGCGAACGGATTGACCAATCCGCAAAATTTCTGTTGCATCTGAAAGTAGAAACTCGCCCGATTACAACGGTATGTGTAGTTTTCCCCTAGGCCATTCTAGGTATTCGTTTCGCGCATCAGAGCTACGAAAATTTTGAGTTTCTCAAGCGTTTCTTACCCCCACACTGCCATATCTCGCGAGCAGATTGACGAACCCGCAAAATTTCTGTTGCATCTGAAAGTAGAAACTCGCCCGATTACAACGGTATGCGTACTTTTCCCCGACGCCGATCTAGTTATTCGTTTCGAGCATCAGAACTGCGAAAATTTTGAGTTTCTCAAGCGTTTCTTACCCCCAAACTGCCATATCTCGCGAACGGATTGACGAATCCGCAAAATTCCTGTTGCATCTGAAAGTAGAAACTCGCCCGATTACAACGGTATGCGTACTTTTCCCCTACGCCGTTCTAGTTATTCGTTTCGAGCATCAGTACTGCGAAAATTTTGAGTTTCTCAAGCGTTTCTTACCTCCAAACTGCCATATCTCGCGAACGGATTGACTAATCCGCAAAATTTCTGTTGCATCTGAAAGTAGAAACTCCCCCGATTACAACGGTATGCGTACTTTTCCCCTAGGCCGTTCTAGTTATTCGTTTCGACCATCAGAACTGCGAAAATTTTGAGTTTCTCAAGCGTTTCTTACCTCCAAACTGCCATATCTCGCGAACGGATTGTCGAATCCGCAAAATTTCTGTTGCATCTGAAAGTAGAAACTCGCCCGATTACAACGGTATGCGTACTTTACCCCTAGGCCGTTCTAGTTATTCGTTTCGAGCATCAGAACTGCGAAAATTTTGAGTTTCTCAAGCGTTTCTTACCTCCAAACTGCCATATCTCGCGAACGGATTGACCAATCCGCAAAATTTCTGTTGCATCTGAAAGTAGAAACTCGCCCGATTACAACGGTATGCGTACTTTTCCCCTAGGCCGTTCTAGTTATTCGTTTCGAGCATCAGAACTGCGAAAATTTTGAGTTTCTCAAGCGTTTCTTACCTCCAAACTGCCATATCTCGCGAACGGATTGTCGAATCCGCAAAATTTCTGTTGCATCTGAAAGTAGAAACTCGCCCGATTACAACGGTATGCGTACTTTTCCCCTAGGCCGTTCTAGTTATTCGTTTCGAGCATCAGAACTGCGAAAATTTTGAGTTTCTCAAGCGTTTCTTACCTCCAAACTGCCATATCTCGCGAACGGATTGACCAATCCGCAAAATTTCTGTTGCATCTGAAAGTAGAAACTCGCCCGATTACAACGGTATGTGTAGTTTTCCCCTAGGCCATTCTAGGTATTCGTTTCGCGCATCAGAGCTACGAAAATTTTGAGTTTCTCAAGCGTTTCTTACCCCCACACTGCCATATCTCGCGAGCAGATTGACGAACCCGCAAAATTTCTGTTGCATCTGAAAGTAGAAACTCGCCCGATTACAACGGTATGCGTACTTTTCCCCGATGCCGATCTAGTTATTCGTTTCGAGCATCAGAACTGCGAAAATTTTGAGTTTCTCAAGCGTTTCTTACACCCAAACTGCCATATCTCGCGAACGGATTGACGAATCCGCAAAATTTCTGTTGCATCTGAAAGTAGAAACTCGCCCGATTACAACGGTATGCGTACTTTTTCCCTACGCCGTTCTAGTTATTCGTTTCGAGCATCAGAACTGCGAAAATTTTCAGTTTCTCAAGCGTTTCTTACCTCCAAACTGCCATATCTCGCGAACGGATTGACCAATCCGCAAAATTTCTGTTGCATCTGAAAGTAGAAACTCGCCCGATTACAAAGGTATGCGTACTTTTCCCCTAGGCCGTTCTAGTTATTCGTTTCGAGCATCAGAACTGCGAAAATTTTGAGTTTCTCAAGCGTTTCTTACGCCCAAACTGCCATATCTCGCGAACGGATTGACGAATCCGCAAAATTTCTGTTGCATCTGAAAGTTGAAACTCGCCCGATTACAACGGTATGCGTACTTTTCCCCTACGCCGTTCTAGTTATTCGTTTCGAGCATCAGAACTGCGAAAATTTTGAGTTTCTCAAGCGTTTCTTACGTCCAAACTGCCATATCTGGCGAACCGATTGACCAATCCGCAAAATTTCTGTTGCATCTGAAAACAAAAACTCGCCCGATTACAACGGTATGCGTAGTTTTCCCCTAGGCCGGTCTAGTTATTCGTTTCGAGCATCAGAACTGCGAAAATTTTGAGTTTCTCAAGCGTTTCTTACCTCCAAACTGCCATATCTCGCGAACGGATTGTCCAATCCGCAAAATTTCTGTTGCATCTGAAAGTAGAAACTCGCCCGATTACAAAGGTGTGCGTACTTTTCGCCTAGGCCGTTCTAGTTATTCGTTTCGAGCATCAGAACTGCGTAAATTTTGAGTTTCTCAAGCGTTTCTTACCTCCAAACTGCCATATCTCGCGAACGGATTGACCAATCTGCCAAATTTCTGTTGCATCTGAAAGTAGAAACTCGCCCGATTACAACGGTATGTGTAGTTTTCCCCTAGGCCATTCTAGGTATTCGTTTCGCGCATCAGAGCTACGAAAATTTTGAGTTTCTCAAGCGTTTCTTACCCCCACACTGCCATATCTCGCGAGCAGATTGACGAACCCGCAAAATTTCTGTTGCATCTGAAAGTAGAAACTCGCCCGATTACAACGGTATGCGTACTTTTCCCCGACGCCGATCTAGTTATTCGTTTCGAGCATCAGAACTGCGAAAATTTTGAGTTTCTCAAGCGTTTCTTACCCCCAAACTGCCATATCTCGCGAACGGATTGACGAATCCGCAAAATTTCTGTTGCATCTGAAAGTAGAAACTCGCCCGATTACAACGGTATGCGTACTTTCTCCCTACGCCGTTCTAGTTATTCGTTTCGAGCATCAGAACTGCGAAAATTTTCAGTTTCTCAAGCGTTTCTTACCTCCAAACTGCCATATCTCGCGAACGGATTGACCAATCCGCAAAATTTCTGTTGCATCTGAAAGTAGAAACTCGCCCGATTACAAAGGTATGCGTACTTTTCCCCTAGGCCGTTCTAGTTATTCGTTTCGAGCATCAGAACTGCGAAAATTTTGAGTTTCTCAAGCGTTTCTTACCCCCAAACTGCCATATCTCGCGAACGGATTGACGAATCCGCAAAACTTCTGTTGCATCTGAAAGTAGAAACTCGCCCGATTACAACGGTATGCGTACTTTTCCCCTACGCCGTTCTAGTTATTCGTTTCGAGCATCAGTACTGCGAAAATTTTGAGTTTCTCAAGCGTTTCTTACCTCCAAACTGCCATATCTCGCGAACGGATTGACCAATCCACAAAATTTCTGTTGCATCTGAAAGTAGAAACTCGCCCGATTACAACGGTATGCGTACTTTTCCCCTAGGCCGTTCTAGTTATTCGTTTCGAGCATCAGAACTGCGAAAATTTTGAGTTTCTCAAGCGTTTCTTACCTCCAAACTGCCATATCTCGCGAACGGATTGACCAATCCGCAAAATTTCTGTTGCATCTGAAAGTAGAAACTCGCCCGATTACAACGGTATGTGTAGTTTTCCCCTAGGCCTTTCTAGGTATTCGTTTCGCGCATCAGAGCTACGAAAATTTTTAGTTTCTCAAGCGTTTCTTACCCCCAAACTGCCATATCTCGCGAGCGGATTGACGAATCCGCAAAATTTCTGTTGCATCTGAAAGTAGAAACTCGCCCGATTACAACGTTATGCGTACTTTTCCCCTACGCCGTTCTAGTTATTCGTTTCGAGCATCAGAACTGCGAAAATTTTGAGTTTCTCAAGCGTTTCTTACCCCCAAACTGCCATATCTCGCGAACGGATTGACGAATCCGCAAAATTCCTGTTGCATCTGAAAGTAGAAACTCGCCCGATTACAACGGTATGCGTACTTTTCCCCTACGCCGTTCTAGTTATTCGTTTCGAGCATCAGTACTGCGAAAATTTTGAGTTTCTCAAGCGTTTCTTACCTCCAAACTGCCATATCTCGCGAACGGATTGACTAATCCGCAAAATTTCTGTTGCATCTGAAAGTAGAAACTCCCCCGATTACAACGGTATGCGTACTTTTCCCCTAGGCCGTTCTAGTTATTCGTTTCGAGCATCAGAACTGCGAAAATTTTGAGTTTCTCAAGCGTTTCTTACCTCCAAACTGCCATATCTCGCGAACGGATTGTCGAATCCGCAAAATTTCTGTTGCATCTGAAAGTAGAAACTCGCCCGATTACAACGGTATGCGTACTTTTCCCCTAGGCCGTTCTAGTTAATCGTTTCGAGCATCAGAACTGCGAAAATTTTGAGTTTCTCAAGCGTTTCTTACCTCCAAACTGCCATATCTCGCGAACGGATTGACTAATCCGCAAAATTTCTGTTGCATCTGAAAGTAGAAACTCCCCCGATTACAACGGTATGCGTACTTTTCCCCTAGGCCGTTCTAGTTATTCGTTTCGAGCATCAGAACTGCGAAAATTTTGAGTTTCTCAAGCGTTTCTTACCTCCAAACTGCCATATCTCGCGAACGGATTGTCGAATCCGCAAAATTTCTGTTGCATCTGAAAGTAGAAACTCGCCCGATTACAACGGTATGCGTACTTTTCCCCTAGGCCGTTCTAGTTAATCGTTTCGAGCATCAGAACTGCGAAAATTTTGAGTTTCTCAAGCGTTTCTTACCTCCAAACTGCCATATCTCGCGAACGGATTGACCAATCCGCAAAATTTCTGTTGCATCTGAAAGTAGAAACTCGCCCGATTACAACGGTATGCGTACTTTTCCCCTAGGCCGGTCTAGTTATTCGTTTCGAGCATCAGAACTGCGAAAATTTTCAGTTTCTCAAGCGTTTCTTACCTCCAAACTGCCATATCTCGCGAACGGATTGACCAATCCGCAAAATTTCTGTTGCATCTGAAAGTAGAAACTCGCCCGATTACAAAGGTATGCGTACTTTTCCCCTAGGCCGTTCTAGTTATTCGTTTCGAGCATCAGAACTGCGAAAATTTTGAGTTTCTCAAGCGTTTCTTACATCCATGCTGCCATATCTCGCGAACGGATTGACCAATCCGCAAAATTTCTGTTGCATCTGAAAGTAGAAACTCGCCCGATTACAAAGGTATGCGTACTTTTCCCCTAGGCCGTTCTAGTTATTCGTTTCGAGCATCAGAACTGCGAAAATTTTGAGTTTCTCAAGCGTTTCTTACGCCCAAACTGCCATATCTCGCGAACGGATTGACGAATCCGCAAAATTTCTGTTGCATCTGAAAGTAGAAACTCGCCCGATTACAACGGTAAGCGTACTTTTCCCCTACGCCGTTCTATTTATTCGTTTCGAGCATCAGAACTGCGTAAATTTTGAGTTTCTCAAGCGTTTCTTACCCCCACACTGCCATATCTCGCGAGCAGATTGACGAACCCGCAAAATTTCTGTTGCATCTGAAAGTGGAAACTCGCCCGATTACAACGGCATGTGTACTTTTCCCCTACGCCGTTCTAGTTATTCGTTTCGAGCATCAGTACTGCGAAAATTTTGAGTTTCTCAAGCGTTTCTTACCCCCAAACTGCCATATCTCGCGAACGGATTGACGAATCCGCAAAATTTCTGTTGCATCTGAAAGTAGAAACTCGCCCGATTACAACGGTACGCGTACTTTTCCCCTACGCCGTTCTAGTTATTCGTTTCGAGCATCAGTACTGCGAAAATTTTGAGTTTCTCAAGCGTTTCTTACATCCAAACTGCCATATCTCGCCAACGGATTGACCAATCCACAAAATTTCTGTTGCATCTGAAAGTAGAAACTCGCCCGATTACAACGGTATGCGTACTTTTCCCCTAGGCCGTTCTAGTTATTCGTTTCGAGCATCAGAACTGCGAAAATTTTGAGTTTCTCAAGCGTTTCTTACCTCCAAACTGCCATATCTCGCGAACGGATTGACCAATCCGCAAAATTTCTGTTGCATCTGAAAGTAGAAACTCGCCCGATTACAACGGTATGTGTTGTTTTCCCCTAGGCCATTCTAGGTATTCGTTTCGCGCATCAGAGATACGAAAATTTTGAGTTTCTCAAGCGTTTCTTACCCCCAAACTGCCATATCTCGCGAACGGATTGACGAATCCGCAAAATTTCTGTTGCATCTGAAAGTAGAAACTCGCCCGATTACATCGGTATGCGTACTTTTTCCCTACGCCGTTCTAGCTATTCGTTTCGAGCATCAGAACTGCGAAAATTTTCAGTTTCTCAAGCGTTTCTTACCTCCAAACTGCCATATCTCGCGAACGGATTGACCAATCCGCAAAATTTCTGTTGCATCTGAAAGTAGAAACTCGCCCGATTACAACGGTATGTGTAGTTTTCCCCTAGGCCATTCTAGGTATTCGTTTCGCGCATCAGAGCTACGAAAATTTTGAGTTTCTCAAGCGTTTCTTACCCCCAAACTGCCATATCTCGCGAGCTGATTGACGAATCCGCAAAATTTCTGTCGCATCTGAAAGTAGAAACTCGCCCGATTACAACGGTATGCGTACTTTTCCCCGACGCCGATATAGTTATTCGTTTCGAGCATCAGAACTGCGAAAATTTTGAGTTTCTCAAGCGTTTCTTACCCCCAAACTGCCATATCTCGCGAACGGATTGACGAATCCGCAAAATTTCTGTTGCATCTGAAAGTAGAAACTCGCCCGATTACAAAGTTATGCGTACTTTTCCCCTAGGCCATTCTAGGTATTCGTTTCGCGCATCAGAGATACGAAAATTTTGAGTTTCTCAAGCGTTTCTTACCCCCAAACTGCCATATCTCGCGAACGGATTGACGAATCCGCAAAATTTCTGTTGCTTCTGAAAGTAGAAACTCCCCCGATTACAACGGTATGCGTACTTTTTCCCTACGCCGTTCTAGCTATTCGTTTCGAGCATCAGAACTGCGAAAATTTTCAGTTTCTCAAGCGTTTCTTACCTCCAAACTGCCATATCTCGCGAACGGATTGTCCAATCCGCAAAATTTCTGTTGCATCTGAAAGTAGAAACTCGCCCGATTACAAAGGTGTGCGTACTTTTCCCCTAGGCCGTTCTAGTTATTCGTTTCGAGCATCAGAACTGCGAAAATTTTCAGTTTCTCAAGCGTTTCTTACCCCCAAACCGCCATATCTCGCGAACGGATTGACGAATCCGCAAAATTTCTGTTGCATCTGAAAGTGGAAACTCGCCCGATTACAACGGCATGCGTACTTTTCCCCTACGCCGTTCTAGTTATTCGTTTCGAGCATCAGAACTGCGAAAATTTTGAGTTTCTCAAGCGTTTCTTACCCCCAAACTGCCATATCTCGCGAACGGATTGACGAATCCGCAAAATTTCTGTTGCATCTGAAAGTAGAAACTCACCCGATTACAACGGTATGCGTACTTTTCCCCTACGCCGTTCTAGTTATTCGTTTCGAGCATCAGTACTGCGAAAATTTTGAGTTTCTCAAGCGTTTCTTACCTCCAAACTGCCATATCTCGCCAACGGATTGACCAATCCACAAAATTTCTGTTGCATCTGAAAGTAGAAACTCGCCCGATTACAACGGTATGCGTACTTTTCCCCTAGGCCGTTCTAGTTATTCGTTTCGAGCATCAGAACTGCGAAAATTTTGAGTTTCTCAAGCGTTTCTTACCTCCAAACTGCCATATCTCGCGAACGGATTGACCAATCCGCAAAATTTCTGTTGCATCTGAAAGTAGAAACTCGCCCGATTACAACGGTATGTGTTGTTTTCCCCTAGGCCATTCTAGGTATTCGTTTCGCGCATCAGAGATACGAAAATTTTGAGTTTCTCAAGCGTTTCTTACCCCCAAACTGCCATATCTCGCGAACGGATTGACGAATCCGCAAAATTTCTGTTGCATCTGAAAGTAGAAACTCGCCCGATTACATCGGTATGCGTACTCTTTCCCTACGCCGTTCTAGCTATTCGTTTCGAGCATCAGAACTGCGAAAATTTTCAGTTTCTCAAGCGTTTCTTACCTCCAAACTGCCATATCTCGCGAACGGATTGACCAATCCGCAAAATTTCTGTTGCTTCTGAAAGTAGAAACTCGCCCGATTACAAAGGTATGCGTACTTTTCCCCTAGGCCGTTCTAGTTATTCGTTTCGAGCATCAGAACTGCGAAAATTTTGAGTTTCTCAAGCGTTTCTTACCTCCAAACTGCCATATCTCGCGAACGGATTGACCAATCCGCAAAATTTCTGTTGCATCTGAAAGTGGAATCTCGCCCGATTACAACGGTATGCGTACTTTTCCCCTAGGCCATTCTAGGTATTCGTTTCGCGCATCAGAGATACGAAAATTTTGAGTTTCTCAAGCGTTTCTTACCCCCAAACTGCCATATCTCGCGAACGGATTGACGAATCCGCAAAATTTCTGTTGCTTCTGAAAGTAGAAACTCCCCCGATTACAACGGTATGCGTACTTTTCCCCTGGGCCGTCCTAGTTATTCGTTTCGAGCATCAGAACTGCGAAAATTTTCAGTTTCTCAAGCGTTTCTTACCTCCAAACTGCCATATCTCGCGAACGGATTGACCAATCCGCAAAATTTCTGTTGCATCTGAAAGTAGAAACTCGCCCGATTACAACGGTATGTGTTGTTTTCCCCTAGGCCATTCTAGGTATTCGTTTCGCGCATCAGAGCTACGAAAATTTTGAGTTTCTCAAGCGTTTCTTACCCCCAAACTGCCATATCTCGCGAGCAGATTGACGAACCCGCAAAATTTCTGTTGCATCTGAAAGTAGAAACTCGCCCGATTACAACGGTATGCGTACTTTTCCCCGACGCCGATCTAGTTATTCGTTTCGAGCATCAGAACTGCGAAAATTTTGAGTTTCTCAAGCGTTTCTTACCTCCAAACTGCCATATCTCGCGAACGGATTGACCAATCCGCAAAATTTCTGTTGCATCTGAAAGTAGAAACTCGCCCGATTACAACGGTATGTGTTGTTTTCTCCTAGGCCATTCTAGGTATTCGTTTCGCGCATCAGAGATACGAAAATTTTGAGTTTCTCAAGCGTTTCTTACCCCCAAACTGCCATATCTCGCGAACGGATTGACGAATCCGCAAAATTTCTGTTGCATCTGAAAGTAGAAACTCGCCCGATTACATCGGTATGCGTACTTTTTCCCTACGCCGTTCTAGCTATTCGTTTCGAGCATCAGAACTGCGAAAATTTTCAGTTTCTCAAGCGTTTCTTACCTCCAAACTGCCATATCTCGCGAACGGATTGACCAATCCGCAAAATTTCTGTTGCTTCTGAAAGTAGAAACTCGCCCGATTACAACGGTACGCGTACTTTTCCCCTAGGCCGTTCTAGTTATTCGTTTCGAGCATCAGAACTGCGAAAATTTTGAGTTTCTCAAGCGTTTCTTACCTCCAAACTGCCATATCTCGCGAACGGATTGTCGAATCCGCAAAATTTCTGTTGCATCTGAAAGTAGAAACTCGCCCGATTACAACGGTGTGCGTACTTTTCCCCTAGGCCGGTCTAGTTATTCGTTTCGAGCATCAGAACTGCGAAAATTTTGAGTTTCTCAAGCGTTTCTTACCTCCAAACTGCCATATCTCGCGAACGGATTGACCAATCCGCAAAATTTCTGTTGCATCTGAAAGTAGAAGCTCGCCCGATTACAAAGGTATGCGTACTTTTCCCCTAGGCCGTTCTAGTTATTCGTTTCGAGCATCAGAACTGCGAAAATTTTGAGTTTCTCAAGCGTTTCTTACCTCCAAACTGCCATATCTCGCGAATGGATTGACCAGACCGCAAAATTTCTGTTGCATCTGAAAGTGGAATCTCGCCCGATTACAACGGTATGCGTACTTTTCCCCTAGGCCGTTCTAGTTATTCTTTTCGAGCATCAGAACTGCGAAAATTTTGAGTTTCTCTAGGGTTTGTTACCTCCAAACTGCCATATCTGGCGAACGGATTGACCAATCCGCAAAATTTCTGTTGCATCTGAAAATAAAAACTCGCCCGATTACAACGGTATGCGTAGTTTTCCCCTAGGCCGTTCTAGTTATTCGTTTCGAGAATCATAACTGCGAAAATTTTGAGTTTCTCAAGCGTTTCTTACCCCCAAACTGCCATATCTCGCGAACGGATTGACGAATCCGCAAAATTTCTGTTGCATCTGAAAGTAGAAACTCGCCCGATTACAACGGTATGCGTACTTTTCCCCTACGCCGTTCTAGTTATTCGTTTCGAGCATCAGAACTGCGAAAATTTTGAGTTTCTCAAGCGTTTCTTACCTCCAAACTGCCATATCTCGCGAACGGATTGACCAATCCGCAAAATTTCTGTTGCATCTGAAAGTAGAAACTCGCCCGATTACAACGGTATGCGTACTTTTCCCCTAGGCCGGTCTAGTTATTCGTTTCGAGCATCAGAACTGCGAAAATTTAGAGTTTCTCAAGCGTTTCTTACCTCCAAACTGCCATATCTCGCGAACGGATTGAACAATCCGCAAAATTTCTGTTGCTTCTGAAAGTAGAAACTCGCCCGATTACAACGGTATGTGTAGTTTTCCCCTAGGCCATTCTAGGTATTCGTTTCGCGCATCAGAGCTACGAAAATTTTGAGTTTCTCAAGCGTTTCTTACCCCCAAACTGCCATATCTCGCGAGCAGATTGACGAACCCGCAAAATTTCTGTTGCATCTGAAAGTAGAAACTCGCCCGATTACAACGGTATGCGTACTTTTCCCCGACGCCGATCTAGTTATTCGTTTCGAGCATCAGAACTGCGAAAATTTTGAGTTTCTCAAGCGTTTCTTACCTCCAAACTGCCATATCTCGCGAACGGATTGACCAATCCGCAAAATTTCTGTTGCATCTGAAAGTAGAAACTCGCCCGATTACAACGGTATGTGTTGTTTTCCCCTAGGCCATTCTAGGTATTCGTTTCGCGCATCAGAGGTACGAAAATTTTGAGTTTCTCAAGCGTTTCTTACCCCCAAACTGCCATATCTCGCGAACGGATTGACGAATCCGCAAAATTTCTGTTGCATCTGAAAGTAGAAACTCGCCCGATTACATCGGTATGCGTACTTTTTCCCTACGCCGTTCTAGCTATTCGTTTCGAGCATCAGAACTGCGAAAATTTTCAGTTTCTCAAGCGTTTCTTACCTCCAAACTGCCATATCTCGCGAACGGATTGACCAATCCGCAAAATTTCTGTTGCATCTGAAAGTAGAAACTCGCCCGATTACAACGGTATGTGTAGTTTTCCCCTAGGCCATTCTAGGTATTCGTTTCGCGCATCAGAGCTACGAAAATTTTGAGTTTCTCAAGCGTTTCTTACCCCCAAACTGCCATATCTCGCGAGCAGATTGACGAATCCGCAAAATTTCTGTTGCATCTGAAAGTAGAAACTCGCCCGATTACAACGGTGTGCGTACTTTTCCCCTAGGCCGTTCTAGTTATTCGTTTCGAGCATCAGAACTGCGAAAATTTTGAGTTTCTCAAGCGTTTCTTACCTCCAAACTGCCATATCTCGCGAACGGATTGACCAATCCGCAAAATTTCTGTTGCATCTGAAAGTAGAAACTCGCCCGATTACAACGGTGTGCGTACTTTTCCCCTAGGCCGGTCTAGTTATTCGTTTCGAGCATCAGAACTGCGAAAATTTTGAGTTTCTCAAGCGTTTCTTACCTCCAAACTGCCATATCTCGCGAACGGATTGACCAATCCGCAAAATTTCTGTTGCATCTAAAAGTAGAAACTCGCCCGATTACAACGGTATGCGCACTTTTCCCCTAGGCCGTTCTAGTTATTCGTTTCGAGCATCAGAACTGAGAAAATTTTGAGTTTCTCAAGCGTTTCTTACCTCCAAACTGCCATATCTCGCGAACGGATTGTCGAATCCGCAAAATTTCTGTTGCATCTGAAAGTAGAAACTCGCCCGATTACAACGGTATGCGTACTTTTCCCCTAGGCCGTTCTAGTTATTCGTTTCGAGCATCAGAACTGCGAAAATTTTGAGTTTCTCAAGTGTTTCTTACCTCCAAACTGCCATATCTCGCGAATGGATTGACCAGACCGCAAAATTTCTGTTGCTTCTGAAAGTGGAATCTCGCCCGATTACAACGGTATGCGTACTTTTCCCCTAGGCCGTTCTAGTTATTCGTTTCGAGCATCAGAAGTGCGAAAATTTTGAGTTTCTCAAGGGTTTCTTACCTCCAAACTGCCATATCTGGCGAACGGATTGACCAATCCGCAAAATTTCTGTTGCATCTGAAAATAAAAACTCGCCCGATTACAACGGTATGCGTAGTTTTCACCTAGGCCGTTCTAGTTATTCGTTTCGAGCATCAGAACTGCGAAAATTTTGAGTTTCTCAAGCGTTTCTTACCCCCAAACTGCCATATCTCGCGAACGGATTGACGAATCCGCAAAATTTCTGTTGCATCTGAAAGTAGAAACTCGCCCGATTACAACGTTATGCGTACTTTTCCCCTAGGCCATACTAGGTATTCGTTTCGCGCATCAGAGATACGAAAATTTTGAGTTTCTCAAGCGTTTCTTACCCCCAAACTGCCATATCTCGCGAACGGATTGACGAATCCGCAAAATTTCTGTTGCTTCTGAAAGTAGAAACTCCCCCGATTACAACGGTATGCGTAGTTTTCCCCTAGGCCGTTCTAGTTATTCGTTTCGAGCATCAGAACTGCGAAAATTTTGAGTTTCTCAAGCGTTTCTTACCCCCAAACTGCCATATCTCGCGAACGGATTGACGAATCCGCAAAATTTCTGTTGCATCTGAAAGTAGAAACTCGCCCGATTACAACGGTATGCGTACTTTTCCCCTAGGCCGTTCTAGTTATTCGTTTCGAGCATCAGAACTGCGAAAATTTTGAGTTTCTCAAGCGTTTCTTACCTCCAAACTGAAATATCTCGCGAACGGATTGACCAATCCGCAAAATTTCTGTTGCATCTGAAAGTAGAAACTCGCCCGATTACAACGGTATGTCTAGTTTTCCCCTAGGCCATTCTAGGTATTCGTTTCGCGCATCAGAGCTACGAAAATTTTGAGTTTCTCAAGCGTTTCTTACCCCCAAACTGCCATATCTCGCGAGCGGATTGACGAATCCACAAAATTTCTGTTGCATCTGAAAGTAGAAACTCGCCCGATTACAACGGTATGCGTACTTTTCCCCTACGCCGATCTAGTTATTCGTTTCGAGCATCACAACTGCGAAAATTTTGAGTTTCTCAAGCGTCTCTTACCCCCAAACTGCGATATCTCGCGAATGGATTGACGAATCCGCAAAATTTCTGTTGCATCTGAAAGTAGAAACTCGCCCGATTACAACGGTATGCGTACTTTTCCCCTACGCCGTTCTAGTTATTCGTTTCAAGCATCAGAACTGCGAAAATTTTGAGTTTCTCAAGCGTTTCTTACCCCCAAACTGCCATATCTCGCGAACGGATCGACGAATCCGCAAAATTTCTGTTGCATCTGAAAGTAGAAACTCGCCCGATTAGAACAGTATGCGTACTATTCCCCTACGCCGTTCTAGTTATTCGTTTCGAGCATCAGAACTGAGAAAATTTTGAGTTTCTCAAGCGTTTCTTACCTCCAAACTGCCATATCTCGCGAACGGATTGACCAATCCGCAAAATTTCTGTTGCATCTGAAAGTGGAATCTTGCCCGATTACAACGGTATGCGTACTTTTCCCCTACGCCGTTCTAGTTATTCGTTTCGAGCATCAGAACTGCGAAAATTTTGAGTTTCTCAAGCGTTTCTTACCTCCAAACTGCCATATCTCGCGAACGGAGTGCCCAATCCGCAAAATTTGTGTTGCATGTGAAAGTAGAAACTCGCCCGATTACAGCGGTATGCGTACTTTTCCCCTAGGCCGTTCTAGTTATTCGTTTCGAGCATCAGAACTGCGAAAATTTTGAGTTTCTCAAGCGTTTCTTACCTCCAAACTGCCATATCTCGCGAAAGGCTTGACCATTCCGCAAAATTTCTGTTGCATCTGAAAGTAGAAACTCGCCCAATTACAACGGTATGTGTAGTTTTCCCCCAGGCCATGCTAGGTATTCGTTTCGCGCATCAGAGCTACGAAAATTTTGAGTTTCTCAAGCGTTTCATACCCCCAAACTGCCATATCTCGCGAGCAGATTGACGAATCCGCAAAATTTCTGTTGCATCTGAAAGTAGAAACTCGCCCGATTACAACGGTATGCGTACTTTTCCCCTACGCCGTTCTATTTATTCGTTTCGAGCATCAGAACTGCGAAAATTTTGAGTTTCTCAAGCGTTTCTTACCTCCAAACTGCCATATCTCACGAACGGATTGACCAATCCGCAAAATTTCTGTTGCATCTGAAAGTAGAAACTCGCTCGATTACAACGGTATGCGTACTTTTCCCCTAGGCCGTTCTAGTTATTCGTTTCGAGCATCAGAACTGCGAAAATTTTGAGTTTCTCAAGCGTTTCTTACATCCAAACTGCCATATCTCGCGAACCGATTGACCAATCCGCAAAATTTCTGTTGCATCTGAAAGTAGAAACTCGCCCGATTACAACGGTATGCGTACTTTTCCCCTAGGCCGTTCTAGTTATTCGGTTCGAGCTTCAGAACTGCGAAAATTTTGAGTTTCTCAAGCGTTTCTTACCTCCAAACTGCCATATCTCGCGAACGGATTGACCAATCCGCAAAATATCTGTTGCATCAGAAAGTAGAAACTCGCCCGATTACAACGGAATGTGTAGTTTTCCCCTAGGCCATTCTAGGTATACGTTTCGCGCATCAGAGCTACGAAAATTTTGAGTTTCTCAAGCGTTTCTTACACCCAAACTGCCATATCTCGCGTGCGGATTGACGAATCCGCAAAATTTCTGTTGCATCTGAAAGTAGAAACTCGCCCGATTACAACCGTATGCGTACTTTTCCCCTACGCCGATCTAGTTATTCGTTTCGAGCATCAGAACTGCGAAAATTTTGAGTTTCTCAAGCGTTTCTTACACCCAAACTGCCATATCTCGCGAACGGATTGACGAATCCGCAAAATTTCTGTTGCATCTGAAAGTAGAAACTCGCCCGATTACAACGGTATGCGTACTTTTCCCCTACGCCGTTCTATTTATTCGTTTCGAGCATCAGAACTGCGAAAATTTTGAGTTTCTCAAGCGTTTCTTACCTCCAAACTGCCATATCTCGCGAACGGAGTGACCAATCCGCAAAATTTCTGTTGCATCTGAAAGTGGAAACTCGCCCGATTACAACGGTGTGCGTACTTTTCCCCTACGCCGTTCTAGTTATTCGTTTCGAGCATCAGAACTGCGAAAATTTTGAGTTTCTCAAGCGTTTCTTAACTCCAAACTGCCATATCTCGCGTACGGAGTGACCAATCCGCAAAATTTCTGTTGCATCTGAAAGTGGAAACTCGCCCGATTACAACGGTGTGCGTAGTTTTCCCCTAGGCCGTTCTAGTTATTCGTTTCGAGCATCAGAACTGCGAAAATTTTGAGTTTCTCTAGGGTTTGTTACCTCCAAACTGCCATATCTGGCGAACGGATTGACCAATCCGCAAAATTTCTGTTGCATCTGAAAGTAGAAACTCGCCCGATTACAACGGTATGTCTAGTTTTCCCCTAGGCCATTCTAGGTATTCGTTTCGCGCATCAGAGCTACGAAAATTTTGAGTTTCTCAAGCGTTTCTTACCCCCAAACTGCCATATCTCGCGAGCGGATTGACGAATCCACAAAATTTCTGTTGCATCTGAAAGTAGAAACTCGCCCGATTACAACGGTATGCGTACTTTTCCCCTACGCCGTTCTAGTTATTCGTTTCAAGCATCAGAACTGCGAAAATTTTGAGTTTCTCAAGCGTTTCTTACCCCCAAACTGCCATATCTCGCGAACGGATCGACGAATCCGCAAAATTTCTGTTGCATCTGAAAGTAGAAACTCGCCCGATTAGAACAGTATGCGTACTATTCCCCTACGCCGTTCTAGTTATTCGTTTCGAGCATCAGAACTGAGAAAATTTTGAGTTTCTCAAGCGTTTCTTACCTCCAAACTGCCATATCTCGCGAACGGATTGACCAATCCGCAAAATTTCTGTTGCATCTGAAAGTGGAATCTCGCCCGATTACAACGGTATGCGTACTTTTCCCCTACGCCGTTCTAGTTATTCGTTTCGAGCATCAGAACTGCGAAAATTTTGAGTTTCTCAAGCGTTTCTTACCTCCAAACTGCCATATCTCGCGAACGGAGTGCCCAATCCGCAAAAT
This sequence comes from Ptiloglossa arizonensis, assembly GCF_051014685.1. Taxonomy (NCBI): domain Eukaryota; kingdom Metazoa; phylum Arthropoda; class Insecta; order Hymenoptera; family Colletidae; genus Ptiloglossa; species Ptiloglossa arizonensis. The sequence goes on along the minus strand of NW_027478434.1, from coordinate 441,679 downwards.
TTGTGTTGCATGTGAAAGTAGAAACTCGCCCGATTACAGCGGTATGCGTACTTTTCCCCTAGGCCGTTCTAGTTATTCGTTTCGAGCATCAGAACTGCGAAAATTTTGAGTTTCTCAAGCGTTTCTTACCTCCAAACTGCCATATCTCGCGAAAGGCTTGACCATTCCGCAAAACTTCTGTTGCATCTGAAAGTAGAAACTCGCCCAATTACAACGGTATGTGTAGTTTTCCCCCAGGCCATGCTAGGTATTCGTTTCGCGCATCAGAGCTACGAAAATTTTGAGTTTCTCAAGCGTTTCATACCCCCAAACTGCCATATCTCGCGAGCAGATTGACGAATCCGCAAAATTTCTGTTGCATCTGAAAGTAGAAACTCGCCCGATTACAACGGTATGCGTACTTTTCCCCTACGCCGTTCTATTTATTCGTTTCGAGCATCAGAACTGCGAAAATTTTGAGTTTCTCAAGCGTTTCTTACCTCCAAACTGCCATATCTCACGAACGGATTGACCAATCCGCAAAATTTCTGTTGCATCTGAAAGTAGAAACTCGCTCGATTACAACGGTATGCGTACTTTTCCCCTAGGCCGTTCTAGTTATTCGTTTCGAGCATCAGAACTGCGAAAATTTTGAGTTTCTCAAGCGTTTCTTACATCCAAACTGCCATATCTCGCGAACCGATTGACCAATCCGCAAAATTTCTGTTGCATCTGAAAGTAGAAACTCGCTCGATTACAACGGTATGCGTACTTTTCCCCTAGGCCGTTCTAGTTATTCGTTTCGAGCATCAGAACTGCGAAAATTTTGAGTTTCTCAAGCGTTTCTTACATCCAAACTGCCATATCTCGCGAACCGATTGACCAATCCGCAAAATTTCTGTTGCATCTGAAAGTAGAAACTCGCCCGATTACAACGGTATGCGTACTTTTCCCCTAGGCCGTTCTAGTTATTCGGTTCGAGCTTCAGAACTGCGAAAATTTTGAGTTTCTCAAGCGTTTCTTACCTCCAAACTGCCATATCTCGCGAACGGATTGACCAATCCGCAAAATATCTGTTGCATCAGAAAGTAGAAACTCGCCCGATTACAACGGAATGTGTAGTTTTCCCCTAGGCCATTCTAGGTATACGTTTCGCGCATCAGAGCTACGAAAATTTTGAGTTTCTCAAGCGTTTCTTACACCCAAACTGCCATATCTCGCGTGCGGATTGACGAATCCGCAAAATTTCTGTTGCATCTGAAAGTAGAAACTCGCCCGATTACAACCGTATGCGTACTTTTCCCCTACGCCGATCTAGTTATTCGTTTCGAGCATCAGAACTGCGAAAATTTTGAGTTTCTCAAGCGTTTCTTACACCCAAACTGCCATATCTCGCGAACGGATTGACGAATCCGCAAAATTTCTGTTGCATCTGAAAGTAGAAACTCGCCCGATTACAACGGTATGCGTACTTTTCCCCTACGCCGTTCTATTTATTCGTTTCGAGCATCAGAACTGCGAAAATTTTGAGTTTCTCAAGCGTTTCTTACCTCCAAACTGCCATATCTCGCGAACGGAGTGACCAATCCGCAAAATTTCTGTTGCATCTGAAAGTGGAAACTCGCCCGATTACAACGGTGTGCGTACTTTTCCCCTACGCCGTTCTAGTTATTCGTTTCGAGCATCAGAACTGCGAAAATTTTGAGTTTCTCAAGCGTTTCTTAACTCCAAACTGCCATATCTCGCGAACGGATTGACCAATCCGGAAAATTTCTGTTGTATCTGAAAGTAGAAACTCGCCCGATTACAACGGTATGCGTACTTTTCCCCTAGGCCGTTCTAGTTATTCGTTTCGAGCATCAGAACTGCGAAAATTTTGAGTTTCTCAAGCGTTTCTTACCTCCAAACTGCCATATCTCGCGAACGGATTGACCAATCCGCAAAATTTCTGTTGCATCTGAAAGTAGAAACTCGCCCGATTACAACGGTATGCGTACTTTTCCCCTACGCCGATCTAGTTATTCGTTTCGAGCATCAGAACTGCGAAAATTTTGAGTTTCTCAAGCGTTTCTTACCCCCAAACTGCCATATCTCGCGAACGGATTGACCAGTCCGCAATATTTCTGTTGCATCTGAAAGTAGAAACTCGCCCGATTACAACGGTATGCGTACTTTTCCCCTACGCCGATCTAGTTATTCGTTTCGAGCATCAGAACTGCGAAAATTTTGAGTTTCTCAAGCGTTTCTTACCCCCAAACTGCCATATCTCGCGAACGGATTGACCAATCCGCAAAATTTCTGTTGCATCTGAAAGTAGAAACTCGCCCGATTACAACGGTATGCGTACTTTTCCCCTTGGCCGTTCTAGTTATTCGTTTCGAGCATCAGAACTGCGAAAATTTTGAGTTTCTCAAGCGTTTCTTACATCCAAACTGCCATATCTCGCGAACGGAGTGACAAATCCGCAAAATTTCTGTTGCATCTGAAAGTAGAAACTCGCCCGATTACAACGGTATGTGTAGTTTTCCCCTAGGCCATTCTAGGTATTCGTTTCGCGCATCAGAGCTACGAAAATTTTGAGTTTCTCAAGCGTTTCTTACCCCCAAACTGCCATATCTCGCGAGCGGATTGACGAATCCGCAAAATTTCTGTTGCATCTGAAAGTAGAAACTCGCCCGATTACAACGGTATGCGTACTTTTCCCCTAGGCCGTTTTAGTTATTCGTTTCGAGCATCAGAACTGAGAAAATTTTGAGTTTCTCAAGGGTTTCTTTCCTCCAAACTGCCATATCTGGCGAACGGATTGACCAATCCAAAAATTTCTGTTGCATCTGAAAATAAAAACTCGCCCGATTACAACGGTATGCGTAGTTTTCCCCTAGGCCGTTCTAGTTATTCGTTTCGAGCATCAGAACTGCGAAAATTTTGAGTTTCTCATGCGTTTCTTACCTCAAAACTGCCATATCTCGCGAACGGATTGACCAATCCGCAAAATTTCTGTTGCATCTGAAAGTAGAAACTCGCCCGATTACAACGGTATGCGTACTTTTCCCCTACGCCGTTCTATTTATTCGTTTCGAGCATCAGAACTGCGAAAATTTTGAGTTTCTCAAGCGTTTCTTACCTCCAAACTGCCATATCTCGCGAACGGATTGAACAATCCGCAAAATTTCTGTTGCTTCTGAAAGTAGAAACTCGCCCGATTACAACGGTATGCGTACTTTTCCCCTAGGCCGTTCTAGTTATTCGTTTCGAGCATCAGAACTGAGAAAATTTTGAGTTTCTCAAGGGATTCTTACCTCCAAACTGCCATATCTGGCGAACGGATTGACCAATCCGCAAAATTTCTGTTGCATCTGAAAATAAAAACTCGCCCGATTACAACGGTATGCGTAGTTTTCCCCTAGGCCGTTCTAGTTATTCGTTTCGAGCATCAGAACTGCGAAAATTTTGAGTTTCTCATGCGTTTCTTACCTCCAAACTGCCATATCTCGCGAACGGATTGACCAATCCGGAAAATTTCTGTTGTATCTGAAAGTAGAAACTCGCCCGATTACAACGGTATGCGTACTTTTCCCCTAGGCCGTTCTAGTTATTCGTTTCGAGCATCAGAACTGCGAAAATTTTGAGTTTCTCAAGCGTTTCTTACCTCCAAACTGCCATATCTCGCGAACGGATTGACCAATCCGCAAAATTTCTGTTGCATCTGAAAGTAGAAACTCGCCCGATTACAACGGTATGCGTACATTTCCCCTACGCCGATCTAGTTATTCGTTTCGAGCATCAGAACTGCGAAAATTTTGAGTTTCTCAAGCGTTTCTTACCCCCAAACTGCCATATCTCGCGAACGGATTGACCAGTCCGCAATATTTCTGTTGCATCTGAAAGTAGAAACTCGCCCGATTACAACGGTATGCGTACTTTTCCCCTACGCCGTTCTAGTTATTCGTTTCGAGCATCAGAACTGCGAAAATTTTGAGTTTCTCAAGCGTTTCTTACCTCCAAACTGCCATATCTCGCGAACGGATTGACCAATCCGCAAAATTTCTGTTGCATCTGAAAGTAGAAACTCGCCCGATTACAACGGTATGCGTACTTTTCCCCTAGGCCGTTCTAGTTATTCGTTTCGAGCATCAGAACTGAGAAAATTTTGAGTTTCTCAAGGGTTTCTTACCTCCAAACTGCCATATCTGGCGAACGGATTGACCAATCCGCAAAATTTCTGTTGCATCTGAAAATAAAAACTCGCCCGATTACAACGGTATGCGTAGTTTTCCCCTAGGCCGTTCTAGTTATTCGTTTCGAGCATCAGAACTGCGAAAATTTTGAGTTTCTCAAGCGTTTCTTACTTCCAAACTGCCATATCTCGCGAACGGATTGACCAATCCGCAAAATTTCTGTTGCATCTGAAAGTAGAAACTCGCCCGATTACAAAGGTATGCGTACTTTTCCCCTAGGCCGTTCTAGTTATTCGTTTCGAGCATCAGAACTGCGAAAATTTTGAGTTTCTCAAGCGTTTCTTACCTCCAAACTGCCATATCTCGCGAACGAATTGACCAATCCGCAAAATTTCTGTTGCTTCTGAAAGTAGAAACTCGCCCGATTACAACGGTATGTGTAGTTTTCCCCTAGGCCATTCTAGGTATTCATTTCGCGCAACAGAGCTACGAAAATTTTGAGTTTCTCAAGCGTTTCTTACACCCAAACTGCCATATCTCGCGAGCGGATTGACGAATCCGCAAAATTTCTGTTGCATCTGAAAGTAGAAACTCGCCCTATTACAACGGTATGCGTACTTTTCCCCTACGCCGATCTAGTTATTCGTTTCGAGCATCAGAACTGCGAAAATTTTGAGTTTCTCAAGCGTTTCTTACCCCCAAACTGCCATATCTCGCGAACGGATTGACCAATCCGCAAAATTTCTGTTGCATCTGAAAGTAGAAACTCGCCCGATTACAACGGTATGCGTACTTTTCCCCTTGGCCGTTCTAGTTATTCGTTTCGAGCATCAGAACTGCGAAAATTTTGAGTTTCTCAAGCGTTTCTTACATCCAAACTGCCATATCTCGCGAACGGAGTGACAAATCCGCAAAATTTCTGTTGCATCTGAAAGTAGAAACTCGCCCGATTACAACGGTATGTGTAGTTTTCCCCTAGGCCATTCTAGGTATTCGTTTCGCGCATCAGAGCTACGAAAATTTTGAGTTTCTCAAGCGTTTCTTACCCCCAAACTGCCATATCTCGCGAGCGGATTGACGAATCCGCAAAATTTCTGTTGCATCTGAAAGTAGAAACTCGCCCGATTACAACGGTATGCGTACTTTTCCCCTAGGCCGTTTTAGTTATTCGTTTCGAGCATCAGAACTGAGAAAATTTTGAGTTTCTCAAGGGTTTCTTTCCTCCAAACTGCCATATCTGGCGAACGGATTGACCAATCCGCAAAATTTCTGTTGCATCTGAAAATAAAAACTCGCCCGATTACAACGGTATGCGTAGTTTTCCCCTAGGCCGTTCTAGTTATTCGTTTCGAGCATCAGAACTGCGAAAATTTTGAGTTTCTCAAGCGTTTCTTACATCCAAACTGCCATATCTCGCGAACGGAGTGACAAATCCGCAAAATTTCTGTTGCATCTGAAAGTAGAAACTCGCCCGATTACAACGGTATGCGTACTTTTCCCCTAGGCCGTTTTAGTTATTCGTTTCGAGCATCAGAACTGCGAAAATTTTGAGTTTCTCATGCGTTTCTTACCTCAAAACTGCCATATCTGGCGAACGGATTGACCAATCCGCAAAATTTCTGTTGCATCTGAAAGTAGAAACTCGCCCGATTACAACGGTATGCGTACTTTTCCCCTACGCCGTTCTATTTATTCGTTTCGAGCATCAGAACTGCGAAAATTTTGAGTTTCTCAAGCGTTTCTTACCTCCAAACTGCCATATCTCGCGAACGGATTGAACAATCCGCAAAATTTCTGTTGCTTCTGAAAGTAGAAACTCGCCCGATTACAACGGTATGCGTACTTTTCCCCTAGGCCGTTCTAGTTATTCGTTTCGAGCATCAGAACTGAGAAAATTTTGAGTTTCTCAAGGGATTCTTACCTCCAAACTGCCATATCTGGCGAACGGATTGACCAATCCGCAAAATTTCTGTTGCATCTGAAAATAAAAACTCGCCCGATTACAACGGTATGCGTAGTTTTCCCCTAGGCCGTTCTAGTTATTCGTTTCGAGCATCAGAACTGCGAAAATTTTGAGTTTCTCATGCGTTTCTTACCTCCAAACTGCCATATCTCGCGAACGGATTGACCAATCCGGAAAATTTCTGTTGTATCTGAAAGTAGAAACTCGCCCGATTACAACGGTATGCGTACTTTTCCCCTAGGCCGTTCTAGTTATTCGTTTCGAGCATCAGAACTGCGAAAATTTTGAGTTTCTCAAGCGTTTCTTACCTCCAAACTGCCATATCTCGCGAACGGATTGACCAATCCGCAAAATTTCTGTTGCATCTGAAAGTAGAAACTCGCCCGATTACAACGGTATGCGTACATTTCCCCTACGCCGATCTAGTTATTCGTTTCGAGCATCAGAACTGCGAAAATTTTGAGTTTCTCAAGCGTTTCTTACCCCCAAACTGCCATATCTCGCGAACGGATTGACCAGTCCGCAATATTTCTGTTGCATCTGAAAGTAGAAACTCGCCCGATTACAACGGTATGCGTACTTTTCCCCTACGCCGTTCTAGTTATTCGTTTCGAGCATCAGAACTGCGAAAATTTTGAGTTTCTCAAGCGTTTCTTACCTCCAAACTGCCATATCTCGCGAACGGATTGACCAATCCGCAAAATTTCTGTTGCATCTGAAAGTAGAAACTCGCCCGATTACAACGGTATGCGTACTTTTCCCCTAGGCCGTTCTAGTTATTCGTTTCGAGCATCAGAACTGAGAAAATTTTGAGTTTCTCAAGGGTTTCTTACCTCCAAACTGCCATATCTGGCGAACGGATTGACCAATCCGCAAAATTTCTGTTGCATCTGAAAATAAAAACTCGCCCGATTACAACGGTATGCGTAGTTTTCCCCTAGGCCGTTCTAGTTATTCGTTTCGAGCATCAGAACTGCGAAAATTTTGAGTTTCTCAAGCGTTTCTTACCTCCAAACTGCCATATCTCGCGAACGAATTGACCAATCCGCAAAATTTCTGTTGCTTCTGAAAGTAGAAACTCGCCCGATTACAACGGTATGTGTAGTTTTCCCCTAGGCCATTCTAGGTATTCATTTCGCGCAACAGAGCTACGAAAATTTTGAGTTTCTCAAGCGTTTCTTACACCCAAACTGCCATATCTCGCGAGCGGATTGACGAATCCGCAAAATTTCTGTTGCATCTGAAAGTAGAAACTCGCCCTATTACAACGGTATGCGTACTTTTCCCCTACGCCGATCTAGTTATTCGTTTCGAGCATCAGAACTGCGAAAATTTTGAGTTTCTCAAGCGTTTCTTACCCCCAAACTGCCATATCTCGCGAACGGATTGACCAATCCGCAAAATTTCTGTTGCATCTGAAAGTAGAAACTCGCCCGATTACAACGGTATGCGTACTTTTCCCCTTGGCCGTTCTAGTTATTCGTTTCGAGCATCAGAACTGCGAATATTTTGAGTTTCTCAAGCGTTTCTTACATCCAAACTGCCATATCTCGCGAACGGAGTGACAAATCCGCAAAATTTCTGTTGCATCTGAAAGTAGAAACTCGCCCGATTACAACGGTATGTGTAGTTTTCCCCTAGGCCATTCTAGGTATTCGTTTCGCGCATCAGAGCTACGAAAATTTTGAGTTTCTCAAGCGTTTCTTACCCCCAAACTGCCATATCTCGCGAGCGGATTGACGAATCCGCAAAATTTCTGTTGCATCTGAAAGTAGAAACTCGCCCGATTACAACGGTATGCGTACTTTTCCCCTAGGCCGTTTTAGTTATTCGTTTCGAGCATCAGAACTGAGAAAATTTTGAGTTTCTCAAGGGTTTCTTTCCTCCAAACTGCCATATCTGGCGAACGGATTGACCAATCCGCAAAATTTCTGTTGCATCTGAAAATAAAAACTCGCCCGATTACAACGGTATGCGTAGTTTTCCCCTAGGCCGTTCTAGTTATTCGTTTCGAGCATCAGAACTGCGAAAATTTTGAGTTTCTCATGCGTTTCTTACCTCAAAACTGCCATATCTCGCGAACGGATTGACCAATCCGCAAAATTTCTGTTGCATCTGAAAGTAGAAACTCGCCCGATTACAAAGGTATGCGTACTTTTCCCCTAGGCCGTTCTAGTTATTCGTTTCGAGCATCAGAACTGCGAAAATTTTGAGTTTCTCAAGCGTTTCTTACCTCCAAACTGCCATATCTCGCGAACGGAGTGACCAATCCGAAAAATTTCTGTTGCATCTGAAAGTAGAAACTCGCCCGATTACAACTGTATGCGTACTTTTCCCCTAGGCCGTTCTAGTTATTCGTTTCGAGCATCAGAACTGCGAAAATTTGAGTTTCTCAAGCGTTTCTTACCTCCAAACTCCCATATCTCGCGAATGGATTGACCAGTCCGCAAAATTTCTGTTGCATCTGAAAGTGGAATCTCGCCCGATTACAACGGTATGCGTACTTTTCCCCTACGCCGTTCTAGTTATTCGTTTCGAGCATCAGAACTGCGAAAATTTTGAGTTTCTCAAGCGTTTCTTACCTCCAAACGCCATATCTGGCGAACGGATTGACCAATCCGCAAAATTTCTGTTGCATCTGAAAATAAAAACTCGCCCGATTACAACGGTATGCGTAGTTTTCCCCTAGGCCGTTCTAGTTATTCGTTTCGAGCATCAGAACTGCGAAAATTTTGAGATTCTCATGCGTTTCTTACCTCCAAACTGCCATATCTCGCGAACGGATTGACCAATCCGCAAAATTTCTGTTGCATCTGAAAGTAGAAACTCGCCCGATTACAAGGGTATGCGTACTTTTCCCCTAGGCCGTTCTAGTTATTCGTTTCGAGCATCAGAACTGCGAAAATTTTGAGTTTCTCAAGCGTTTCTTACCTCCAAACTGCCATATCTTGCGAACGGTATGACGAATCCGAAAAATTTCTGTTGCATCTGAAAGTAGAAATACGCCCGATTACAACGGTATGCGTACTTTTCCCCTAGGCCGTTCTAGTTATTCGTTTCGAGCATCAGAACTGCGAAAATTTTGAGTTTATCAAGCGTTTCTTACCTCCAAAACTGCCATATCTCGCGAATGGATTGACCAGTCCGCAAAATTTCTGCTGCATCTGAAAGTGGAATCTCGCCCGATTACAACAGTATGCGTACTTTTCCCCTACGCCGTTCTAGTTATTCGTTTCGAGCATCAGAACTGCGAAAATTTTGAGTTTCTCAAGCGTTTCTTACCTCCAAACTGCCATATCTCGCGAACGGAGTGACCAATCCGCAAAATTTCTGTTGCATCTGAAAGTGGAAACTCGCCCGATTACAACGGTGTGCGTACTTTTCCCCTACGCCGTTCTAGTTATTCGTTTCGAGCATCAGAACTGCGAAAATTTTGAGTTTCTCAAGCGTTTCTTACCTCCAAACTGCCATATCTCGCGAATGGATTGACCAGTCCGCAAAATTTCTGTTGCATCTGAAAGTGGAATCTCGCCCGATTACAACGGTATGCGTACTTTTCCCCTACGCCGTTCTAGTTATTCGTTTCGAGCATCAGAACTGCGAAAATTTTGAGTTTCTCAAGCGTTTCTTACCTCCAAACTGCCATATCTCGCGAACGGAGTGACCAATCCGCAAAATTTCCGTTGCATCTGAAAGTGGAAACTCGCCCGATTACAACGGTGTGCGTACTTTTCCCCTAGGCCGTTCTAGTTATTCGTTTCGAGCATCAGAACTGCGAAAATTTTGAGTTTCTCAAGCGTTTCTTACCTCCAAACTGCCATATCTCGCGAACGGATTGACCAGTCCGCAAAATTTCTGTTGCATCTGAAAGTGGAATCTCGCCCGATTACAACGGTATGCGTACTTTTCCCCTACGCCGTTCTAGTTATTCGTTTCGAGCATCAGAACTGCGAAAATTTTGAGTTTCTCAAGCGTTTCTTACCTCCAAACTGCCATATCTCGGGAACGGATTGACCAATCCGCAAAATTTGTGTTGCATGTGAAAGTAGAAACTCGCCCGATTACAACGGTATGCGTACTTTTCCCCTAGGCCGTTCTAGTTATTCGTTTCGAGCATCAGAACTGCGAAAATTTTGAGTTTCTCAAGCGTTTCTTACATCCAAACTGCCATATCTCGCGAACGGATTGACCAATCCGCAAAATTTCTGTTGCATCTGAAAGTAGAAACTCGCCCGACTACAACGGTATGCGTACTTTTCCCCTAGGCCGTTCTTGTTATTCGTTTCGAGCATCAGAACTGAGAAAATTTTGAGTTTCTCAAGGGTTTCTTACCTCCAAACTGCCATATCTGGCGAACGGATTGACCAATCCGCAAAATTTCTGTTGCATCTGAAAGTGGAAGCTCGCCCGATTACAACGGTGTGCGTACTTTTCCCCTAGGCCGTTCTAGTTATTCGTTTCGAGCATCAGAACTGCGAAAATTTTGAGTTTCTCAAGCGTTTCTTACCTCCAAACTGCCATATCTCGCGAACGGATTGACCAATCCGCAAAATTTGTGTTGCATGTGAAAGTAGAAACTCGCCCGATTACAACGGTATGCGTACTTTTCCCCTAGGCCATTCTAGGTATTCATTTCGCGCAACAGGGCTACGAAAATTTTGAGTTTCTCAAGCGTTTCTTACACCCAAACTGCCATATCTCGCGAGCGGATTGACGAATCCGCAAAATTTCTGTTGCATCTGAAAGTAGAAACTCGCCCTATTACAACGGTATGCGTACTTTTCCCCTACGCCGATCTAGTTATTCGTTTCGAGCATCAGAACTGCGAAAATTTTGAGTTTCTCAAGCGTTTCTTACCCCCAAACTGCCATATCTCGCGAACGGATTGACCAATCCGCAAAATTTCTGTTGCATCTGAAAGTAGAAACTCGCCCGATTACAACGGTATGCGTACTTTTCCCCTTGGCCGTTCTAGTTATTCGTTTCGAGCATCAGAACTGCGAAAATTTTGAGTTTCTCAAGCGTTTCTTACATCCAAACTGCCATATCTCGCGAACGGAGTGACAAATCCGCAAAATTTCTGTTGCATCTGAAAGTAGAAACTCGCCCGATTACAACGGTATGTGTAGTTTTCCCCTAGGCCATTCAAGGTATTCGTTTCGCGCATCAGAGCTACGAAAATTTTGAGTTTCTCAAGCGTTTCTTACCCCCAAACTGCCATATCTCGCGAGCGGATTGACGAATCCGCAAAATTTCTGTTGCATCTGAAAGTAGAAACTCGCCCGATTACAACGGTATGCGTACTTTTCCCCTAGGCCGTTTTAGTTATTCGTTTCGAGCATCAGAACTGAGAAAATTTTGAGTTTCTCAAGGGTTTCTTTCCTCCAAACTGCCATATCTGGCGAACGGATTGACCAATCCGCAAAATTTCTGTTGCATCTGAAAATAAAAACTCGCCCGATTACAACGGTATGCGTAGTTTTCCCCTAGGCCGTTCTAGTTATTCGTTTCGAGCATCAGAACTGCGAAAATTTTGAGTTTCTCATGCGTTTCTTACCTCAAAACTGCCATATCTCGCGAACGGATTGACCAATCCGCAAAATTTCTGTTGCATCTGAAAGTAGAAACTCGCCCGATTACAAAGGTATGCGTACTTTTCCCCTAGGCCGTTCTAGTTATTCGTTTCGAGCATCAGAACTGCGAAAATTTTGAGTTTCTCAAGCGTTTCTTACCTCCAAACTGCAATATCTCGCGAACGGAGTGACCAATCCGCAAAATTTCTGTTGCATCTGAAAGTAGAAACTCGCCCGATTACAACGGTATGCGTACTTTTCCCCTAGGCCGTTCTAGTTATTCGTTTCGAGCATCAGAACTGCGAAAATTTGAGTTTCTCAAGCGTTTCTTACCTCCAAACTGCCATATCTCGCGAATGGATTGACCAGTCCGCAAAATTTCTGATGCATCTGAAAGTGGAATCTCGCCCGATTACAACGGTATGCGTACTTTTCCCCTACGCCGTTCTAGTTATTCGTTTCGAGCATCAGAACTGCGAAAATTTTGAGTTTCTCAAGCGTTTCTTACCTCCAAACTGCCATATCTGGCGAACGGATTGACCAATCCGCAAAATTTCTGTTGCATCTGAAAATAAAAACTCGCCCGATTACAACGGTATGCGTAGTTTTCCCCTAGGCCGTTCTAGTTATTCGTTTCGAGCATCAGAACTGCGAAAATTTTGAGTTTCTCATGCGTTTCTTACCTCCAAACTGCCATATCTCGCGAACGGATTGACCAATCCGCAAAATTTCTGTTGCATCTGAAAGTAGAAACTCGCCCGATTACAACGGTATGCGTACTTTTCCCCTTGGCCGTTCTAGTTATTCGTTTCGAGCATCAGAACTGCGAAAATTTTGAGTTTCTCAAGCGTTTCTTACATCCAAACTGCCATATCTCGCGAACGGAGTGACAAATCCGCAAAATTTCTGTTGCATCTGAAAGTAGAAACTCGCCCGATTACAACGGTATGTGTAGTTTTCCCCTAGGCCATTCAAGGTATTCGTTTCGCGCATCAGAGCTACGAAAATTTTGAGTTTCTCAAGCGTTTCTTACCCCCAAACTGCCATATCTCGCGAGCGGATTGACGAATCCGCAAAATTTCTGTTGCATCTGAAAGTAGAAACTCGCCCGATTACAACGGTATGCGTACTTTTCCCCTAGGCCGTTTTAGTTATTCGTTTCGAGCATCAGAACTGAGAAAATTTTGAGTTTCTCAAGGGTTTCTTTCCTCCAAACTGCCATATCTGGCGAACGGATTGACCAATCCGCAAAATTTCTGTTGCATCTGAAAATAAAAACTCGCCCGATTACAACGGTATGCGTAGTTTTCCCCTAGGCCGTTCTAGTTATTCGTTTCGAGCATCAGAACTGCGAAAATTTTGAGATTCTCATGCGTTTCTTACCTCAAAACTGCCATATCTCGCGAACGGATTGACCAATCCGCAAAATTTCTGTTGCATCTGAAAGTAGAAACTCGCCCGATTACAAAGGTATGCGTACTTTTCCCCTAGGCCGTTCTAGTTATTCGTTTCGAGCATCAGAACTGCGAAAATTTTGAGTTTCTCAAGCGTTTCTTACCTCCAAACTGCAATATCTCGCGAACGGAGTGACCAATCCGCAAAATTTCTGTTGCATCTGAAAGTAGAAACTCGCCCGATTACAACGGTATGCGTACTTTTCCCCTAGGCCGTTCTAGTTATTCGTTTCGAGCATCAGAACTGCGAAAATTTGAGTTTCTCAAGCGTTTCTTACCTCCAAACTGCCATATCTCGCGAATGGATTGACCAGTCCGCAAAATTTCTGATGCATCTGAAAGTGGAATCTCGCCCGATTACAACGGTATGCGTACTTTTCCCCTACGCCGTTCTAGTTATTCGTTTCGAGCATCAGAACTGCGAAAATTTTGAGTTTCTCAAGCGTTTCTTACCTCCAAACTGCCATATCTGGCGAACGGATTGACCAATCCGCAAAATTTCTGTTGCATCTGAAAATAAAAACTCGCCCGATTACAACGGTATGCGTAGTTTTCCCCTAGGCCGTTCTAGTTATTCGTTTCGAGCATCAGAACTGCGAAAATTTTGAGTTTCTCATGCGTTTCTTACCTCCAAACTGCCATATCTCGCGAACGGATTGACCAATCCGCAAAATTTCTGTTGCATCTGAAAGTAGAAACTCGCCCGATTATAAAGGTATGCGTACTTTTCCCCTAGGCCGTTCTAGTTATTCGTTTCGAGCATCAGAACTGCGAAAATTTTGAGTTTCTCAAGCGTTTCTTACCTCCAAACTGCCATATCTTGCGAACGGTATGACGAATCCGAAAAATTTCTGTTGCATCTGAAAGTAGAAATACGCCCGATTACAACGGTATGCGTACTTTTCCCCTAGGCCGTTCTAGTTATTCGTTTCGATCATCAGAACTGCGAAAATTTTGAGTTTATCAAGCGTTTCTTACCTCCAAAACTGCCATATCTCGCGAATGGATTGACCAGTCCGCAAAATTTCTGCTGCATCTGAAAGTGGAATCTCGCCCGATTACAACGGTATGCGTACTTTTCCCCTACGCCGTTCTAGTTATTCGTTTCGAGCATCAGAACTGCGAAAATTTTGAGTTTCTCAAGCGTTTCTTACCTCCAAACTGCCATATCTCGCGAACGGAGTGACCAATCCGCAAAATTTCTGTTGCATCTGAAAGTGGAAACTCGCCCGATTACAACGGTGTGCGTACTTTTCCCCTACGCCGTTCTAGTTATTCGTTTCGAGCATCAGAACTGCGAAAATTTTGAGTTTCTCAAGCGTTTCTTACCTCCAAACTGCCATATCTCGCGAACGGATTGACCAGTCCGCGAAATTTCTGTTGCATCTGAAAGTGGAATCTCGCCCGATTACAACGGTATGCGTACTTTTCCCCTACGCCGTTCTAGTTATTCGTTTCGAGCATCAGAACTGCGAAAATTTTGAGTTTCTCAAGCGTTTCTTACCTCCAAACTGCCATATCTCGCGAACGGATTGACCAATCCGCAAAATTTGTGTTGCATGTAAAAGTAGAAACTCGCCCGATTACAACGGTATGCGTACTTTTCCCCTAGGCCGTTCTAGTTATTCGTTTCGAGCATCAGAACTGCGAAAATTTTGAGTTTCTCAAGGGTTTCTTACCTCCAAACTGCCATATCTGGCGAACGGATTGACCAATCCGCAAAATTTCTGTTGCATCTGAAAGTGGAAGCTCGCCCGATTACAACGGTGTGCGTACTTTTCCCCTAGGCCGTTCTAGTTATTCGTTTCGAGCATCAGAACTGCGAAAATTTTGAGTTTCTCAAGCGTTTCTTACCTCCAAACTGCCATATCTCGCGAATGGATTGACCAGTCCGCAAAATTTCAGTTGCATCTGAAAGTGGAAACTCGCCCGATTACAACGGTGTGCGTACTTTTCCCCTAGGCCGTTCTAGTTATTCGTTTCGAGCATCAGAACTGCGAAAATTTTGAGTTTCTCAAGCGTTTCTTACCTCCAAACTGCCATATCTCGCGAACGGATTGACCAGTCCGCAAAATTTCTGTTGCATCTGAAAGTGGAATCTCGCCCGATTACAACGGTATGCGTACTTTTCCCCTACGCCGTTCTAGTTATTCGTTTCGAGCATCAGAACTGCGAAAATTTTGAGTTTCTCAAGCGTTTCTTACCTCCAAACTGCCATATCTCGCGAACGGATTGACCAATCCGCAAAATTTCTGTTGCATCTGAAAGTGGAAGCTCGCCCGATTACAACGGTGTGCGTACTTTTCCCCTAGGCCGTTCTAGTTATTCGTTTCGAGCATCAGAACTGCGAAAATTTTGAGTTTCTCAAGCGTTTCTTACCTCCAAACTGCCATATCTCGCGAACGGATTGACCAATCCGCAAAATTTGTGTTGCATGTGAAAGTAGAAACTCGCCCGATTACAACGGTATGCGTACTTTTCCCCTAGGCCGTTCTAGTTATTCGTTTCGAGCATCAGAACTGCGAAAATTTTGAGTTTCTCAAGCGTTTCTTACATCCAAACTGCCATATCTCGCGAACGGATTGACCAATCCGCAAAATTTCTGTTGCATCTGAAAGTAGAAACTCGCCCGATTACAACGGTATGTGTAGTTTTCCCCTAGGCCATTCTAGGTATTCGTTTCGCGCATCAGAGCTACGAAAATTTTGAGTTTCTCAAGCGTTTCTTGCCCCCAAACAGCCATATCTCGCGAGCAGATTGACGAATCCGCAAAATTTCTGTTGCATCTGAAAGTAGAAACTCGCCCGATTACAACGGTATGCGTACTTTTCCCCTACGCCGTTCTAGTTATTCGTTTCGAGCATCAGAACTGCGAAAATTTTGAGTTTCTCAAGCGTTTCTTACCTCCAAACTGCCGTATCTCGCGAACGGATTGACCAATCCGCAAAATTTCTGTTGCATCTGAAAGTAGAAACTCGCCCGACTACAACGGTATGTGTAGTTTTCCCCTAGGCCATTCTAGGTATTCATTTCGCGCAACAGAGCTACGAAAATTTTGAGTTTCTCCAGCGTTTCTTACCCCCAAACTGCCATATCTCGCGAGCGGATTGACGAATCCGCAAAATTTCTGTTGCATCTGAAAGTAGAAACTCGCCCTATTACAACGGTATGCGTACTTTTCCCCTACGCCGATCTAGTTATTCGTTTCGAGCATCAGAACTGCGAAAATTTTGAGTTTCTCAAGCGTTTCTTACCCCCAAACTGCCATATCTCGCGAACGGATTGACCAATCCGCAAAATTTCTGTTGCATCTGAAAGTAGAAGCTCGCCCGATTACAACGGTATGCGTACTTTTCCCCTTGGCCGTTCTAGTTATTCGTTTCGAGCATCAGAACTGCGAAAATTTTGAGTTTCTCAAGCGTTTCTTACATCCAAACTGCCATATCTCGCGAACGGAGTGACAAATCCGCAAAATTTCTGTTGCATCTGAAAGTAGAAACTCGCCCGATTACAACGGTATGTGTAGTTTTCCCCTAGGCCATTCTAGGTATTCGTTTCGCGCATCAGAGCTACGAAAATTTTGAGTTTCTCAAGCGTTTCTTACCCCCAAACTGCCATATCTCGCGAGCGGATTGACGAATCCGCAAAATTTCTGTTGCATCTGAAAGTAGAAACTCGCCCGATTACAACGGTATGCGTACTTTTCCCCTACGCCGATCTAGTTATTCGTTTCGGGCATCAGAACTGCGAAAATTTTGAGTTTCTCAAGCGTTTCTTACCCCCAAACTGCCATATCTCGCGAACGGATTGACCAATCCGCAAAATTTCTGTTGCATCTGAAAGTAGAATCTCGCCCGATTACAACGGTATGCGTACTTTTCCCCTACGCCGTTCTAGTTATACGTTTCGAGCATCAGAACTGCGAAAATTTTGAGTTTCTCAAGCGTTTCTTACCTCCAAACTGCCATATCTCGCGAACGGATTGACCAATCCGCAAAATTTCTGTTGCATCTGAAAGTAGAAACTCGCCCGATTACAACGGTATGCGTACTTTTCCCCTACGCCGTTCTAGTTATTCGTTTCGAGCATCAGAACTGCGAAAATTTTGAGTTTCTCAAGCGTTTCTTACCTCCAAACTGCCGTATCTCGTGAACGGATTGACCAATCCGCAAAATTTCTGTTGCATCTGAAAGTAGAAACTCGCCCGATTACAACGGTATGTGTAGTTTTCCCCTAGGCCATTCTAGGTATTCATTTCGCGCAACAGAGCTACGAAAATTTTGAGTTTCTCAAGCGTTTCTTACACCCAAACTGCCATATCTCGCGAGCGGATTGACGAATCCGCAAAATTTCTGTTGCATCTGAAAGTAGAAACTCGCCCTATTACAACGGTATGCGTACTTTTCCCCTAGGCCGTTCTAGTTATTCGTTTCGAGCATCAGAACTGCGAAAATTTGAGTTTCTCAAGCGTTTCTTACCTCCAAACTGCCATATCTCGCGAATGGATTGACCAGTCCGCAAAATTTCTGTTGCATCTGAAAGTGGAAACTCGCCCGATTACAACGGTATGCGTACTTTTCCCCTACGCCGTTCTAGTTATTCGTTGCGAGCATCAGAACTGCGAAAATTTTGAGTTTCTCAAGCGTTTCTTACCTCCAAACTGCCATATCTGGCGAACGGATTGACCAATCCGCAAAATTTCTGTTGCATCTGAAAATAAAAACTCGCCCGATTACAACGGTATGCGTAGTTTTCCCCTAGGCCGTTCTAGTTATTCGTTTCGAGC
The DNA here is from genome assembly GCF_051014685.1 of Ptiloglossa arizonensis. Lineage (NCBI taxonomy): Eukaryota > Metazoa > Arthropoda > Insecta > Hymenoptera > Colletidae > Ptiloglossa > Ptiloglossa arizonensis. Next base: position 423,746 of record NW_027478434.1, on the reverse strand, counting down.
ATCAGAACTGCGAAAATTTTGAGTTTCTCAAGCGTTTCTTACCTCCAAACTGCCATATCTTGCGAACGGTATGACGAATCCGAAAAATTTCTGTTGCATCTGAAAGTAGAAACACGCCCGATTACAACGGTATGCGTACTTTTCCCCTAGGCCGTTCTAGTTATTCGTTTCGAGCATCAGAACTGCGAAAATTTTGAGTTTATCAAGCGTTTCTTACCTCCAAACTGCCATATCTCGCGAATGGATTGACCAGTCCGCAAAATTACTGTTGCATCTGAAAGTGGAATCTCGCCCGATTACAACGGTATGCGTACTTTTCCCCTACGCCGTTCTAGTTATTCGTTTCGAGCATCAGAACTGCGAAAATTTTGAGTTTCTCAAGCGTTTCTTACCTCCAAACTGCCATATCTCGCGAACGGAGTGACCAATCCGCAAAATTTCTGTTGCATCTGAAAGTGGAAACTCGCCCGATTACAACGGTGTGCGTACTTTTCCCCTACGCCGTTCTAGTTATTCGTTTCGAGCATCAGAACTGCGAAAATTTTGAGTTTCTCAAGCGTTCCTTAACTCCAAACTGCCATATCTCGCGAACGGAGTGACCAATCCGCAAAATTTCTGTTGCATCTGAAAGTGGAAACTCGCCCGATTACAACGGTGTGCGTAGTTTTCCCCTAGGCCGTTCTAGTTATTCGTTTCGAGCATCAGAACTGCGAAAATTTTGAGTTTCTCAAGCGTTTCTTACCTCCAAACTGCCATATCTCGCGAATGGATTGACCAGTCCGCAAAATTTCTGTTGCATCTGAAAGTGGAATCTCGCCCGATTACAACGGTATGCGTACTTTTCCCCTACGCCGTTCTAGTTATTCGTTTCGAGCATCAGAACTGCGAAAATTTTGAGTTTCTCAAGCGTTTCTTACCTCCAAACTGCCATATCTCGCGAACGGAGTGACCAATCCGCAAAATTTCAGTTGCATCTGAAAGTGGAAACTCGCCCGATTACAACGGTGTGCGTACTTTTCCCCTAGGCCGTTCTAGTTATTCGTTTCGAGCATCAGAACTGCGAAAATTTTGAGTTTCTCAAGCGTTTCTTACCTCCAAACTGCCATATCTCGCGAACGGATTGACCAGTCCGCAAAATTTCTGTTGCATCTGAAAGTGGAATCTCGCCCGATTACAACGGTATGCGTAGTTTTCCCCTACGCCGTTCTAGTTATTCGTTTCGAGCATCAGAACTGCGAAAATTTTGAGTTTCTCAAGCGTTTCTTACCTCCAAACTGCCATATCTCGCGAACGGATTGACCAATCCGCAAAATTTCTGTTGCATCTGAAAGTAGAAACTCGCCCGATTACAACGGTATGCGTACTTTTCCCCTTGGCCGTTCTAGTTATTCGTTTGGAGCATCAGAACTGCGAAAATTTTGAGTTTCTCAAGCGTTTCTTACCTCCAAACTGCCATATCTCGCGAACGGATTGACCAATCCGCAAAATTTCTGTTGCATCTGAAAGTAGAAACTCGCCCGATTACAACGGTATGCGTACTTTTCCCCTAGACCGTTCTAGTTATTCGTTTCGAGCATCAGAACTGCGAAAATTTTGAGTTTCTCAAGCGTTTCTTACCTCCAAACTGCCATATCTCGCGAACGGATTGACCAATCCGCAAAATTTCTGTTGCATCGGAAAGTAGAAACTCGCCCGATTACAAGGGTATGTGTAGTTTTCCCCTTGGCCATTCTAGGTATTCGTTTCGCGCATCAGAGCTACGAAAATTTTGAGTTTCTCAAGCGTTTCTTACCCCCAAACTGCCATATCTCGCGAGCAGATTGACGAATCCGCAAAATTTCTGTTGCATCTGAAAGTAGAAACTCGCCCGATTACAACGGAATGCGTACTTTTCCCCGACGCCGATCTAGTTATTCGTTTCGAGCATCAGAACTGCGAAAATTTTGAGTTTCTCAAGCGTTTCTTACCCCCAAACTGCCATATCTCGCGAACGGATTGACGAATCCGCAAAATTTCCGTTGCATCTGAAAGTAGAAACTCGCCCGATTACAACGGTATGCGTACTTTTCCCCTACGCCGTTCTAGTTATTCGTTTCGAGCATCAGAACTGCGAAAATTTTGAGTTTCTCAAGCGTTTCTTACCCCCAAACTGCCATATCTCGCGAATGGATTGACCAGTCCGCAAAATTTCTGTTGCATCTGAAAGTGGAATCTCGCCCGATTACAACGCTATGCGTACTTTTCCCCTACGCCGTTCTAGTTATTCGTTTCGAGCATCAGAACTGCGAAAATTTTGAGTTTCTCAAGCGTTTCTTACCTCCAAACTGCCATATCTCGCGAACGGATTGACGAATCCGAAAAATTTCTGTTGCATCTGAAAGTAGAAACTCGCCCGATTACAACGCTATGCGTACTTTTCCCCTAGGCCGTTCTAGTTATTCGTTTCGAGCATCAGAACTGCGAAAATTTTGAGTTTCTCATGCGTTTCTTACATCCAAACTGCCATATCTCGCGAACGGATTGACCAATCCGCAAAATTTCTGTTGCATCGGAAAGTAGAAACTCGCCCGATTACAAGGGTATGTGTAGTTTTCCCCTTGGCCATTCTAGGTATTCGTTTCGCGCATCAGAGCTACGAAAATTTTGAGTTTCTCAAGCGTTTCTTACCCCCAAACTGCCATATCTCGCGAGCAGATTGACGAATCCGCAAAATTTCTGTTGCATCTGAAAGTAGAAACTCGCCCGATTACAACCGAATGCGTACTTTTCCCCGACGCCGATCTAGTTATTCGTTTCGAGCATCAGAACTGCGAAAATTTTGAGTTTCTCAAGCGTTTCTTACCTCCAAACTGCCATATCTCGCGAACGGATTGACGAATCCGAAAAATTTCTGTTGCATCTGAAAGTAGAAACTCGCCCGATTACAACGGTATGCGTACTTTTCCCCTAGGCCGTTCTAGTTATTCGTTTCGAGCATCAGAACTGCGAAAATTTTGAGTTTCTCAAGCGTTTCTTACCTCCAAACTGCCATATCTCGCGAACGGATTGACGAATCCGAAAAATTTCTGTTGCATCTGAAAGTAGAAACTCGCCCGATTACAACGGTATGCGTACTTTTCCCCTAGGCCGTTCTAGGTATTCGTTTCGCGCATCAGAGCTACGAAAATTTTGAGTTTCTCAAGCGTTTCTTACCCCCAAACTGCCATATCTCGCGAGCGGATTGACGAATCCGCAAAATTTCTGTTGCATCTGAAAGTAGAAGCTCGCCCGATTACAACGGTATGCGTACTTTTCCCCTACGCCGTTCTAGTTGTTCGTTTCGAGCATCAGAACTGCAAAAATTTTGAGTTTCTCAAGCGTTTCTTACCTCCAAACTGCCATATCTCGCGAACGGATTGACCAATCCGCAAAATTTCTGTTGCATCTGAAAGTAGAAACTCGCCCGATTACAACGGTATGTGTAGTTTTCCCCTAGGGCATTCTAGGTTCCCTCAGGGGCTGTAGCTTTTTGCTACAGTACGGGACTGGCAAACCCGAGGTGCCCGATGCCAAACCACACCGTAAGACTCCTGTTGGTCGTCGCAACGACCCACTCCCAATTCCTCTTTTGGCTTTGACAGTGGTACGTGACGGCAGGAGGGACGGGGGCCTTGGCTTTACCGCCCGGGCCGCGAGGATGGTAACTCTATAAATTGCCCTCCAATCCTAAGCTGCGGTGCGCGGTGATGGGATGCGTGGTTGGGGGGGAGGCCCCAATCCCAAGCGGCCAACTCCGGGGTACCTGCCGACCCCCCGGAGTATTTAGGCCTGCCCGGGTATGGCGGCTCTGCCCGGGTCGACTTACGTTCCGACCTACTCGTGGGATCCAAAATGGATAAAACAAACTCAAAAAAAAAAAAAGGGGGAGGGGGGACGGTGCGCGTGGCGCGAGGGGTGGCGACGGAGGGGGCACTCGTGCCCCACCCGGCGCCGTTCGAGGAGGGGGACGAGACGGCGTCGGTCTCGTCCCTGGCGTCCGCGACCAGCGCCGCGGGCGTAAAGAGGCGCAGGACGGTGGAGGGGCGGAGGACGGAGGAAGATCCGTCCACGTCCGCTGCTCCACCGTTGCTCACGGTGACCGACGGGGAGGAGGACCTCAGGGACGAGGATACGGCCCATGTATCGGCCCGTATTGCCTCGTCCCTGAGGTCTATTGAGAAGGTGGCCACCACCTCGCGGGGGCTGACTACAGCCTCCGCGAGGTCGGTTGGCCAGGCCGCGACGGAGGCGCGGAGGGCTCTCCAGGAGCTGGGACGCCGTGTACCAGCTGCCTTGGAGTGCACGAACGCCCAGCTAAGGCAGCGTGTGGAGAAGCTGCAGGACGAGCTGGACTGCTTGCGGAGGGAATCGGACGCCCTTAGGAGGCGCCCTCATCCGGGGCCGACGGGCGTATGCACGTGTGGGGGAGGGAAAGCGGGAGCTCCCCCCACGCCAGCGGCGTCCACGAGGAGCATCGAGCTCCTCATGGACGCCAAGATGGCGGCCATGATGGCCGTCATCCGGGGGGAAATACGGGCGGCGCTTCGCCCCAAGGACGGAGCGCCGGCGGGACGGAGGACCGGGCCCGGGAAACAACCGAGGGGCGGGGGACCGCAGGGGGGGACCATCGCGGTTCCGGGCCCTGCGGCAAAGACGAAGGGCAAGGGTGCCGTGGTGGGGGAGACGGCGGGGGCACAAATGCCTCCGCCGCCGCCCCCATCCGGTCCCTTGTGGACCGAGGTCCTTGGCCGAAGGGCGGGAAGGACGGCGAGGAGGGCGGCCCGGGTGCCGCCGCCTCCCCCGCCGGTTGCCCCGAAGAGGGACGGAAAGGCGGGGAGGGCGAAGCCCCGTCTGGGACGCCCCCCTTCAACGGCAGCAGTCATGCTGACCGTCCCGGAGGGGGGGGGGGCGTCTCCTACGGGGAGGTGATGGCGGCGGCCAAGGAAAAGATATCCTTGGCCGCACTCGCCATCGAGTCGGTCCGCCCGAGATGGGCGGTGACGGGGGCGCTCATGCTGCGCGTGAGCGGCCCCGACAACGCAGCCAGGGCGGACCGACTGGCCGAAAAGCTGGGCGAGGCCTTGGCACCCCGGGGTGTCAGGGTCGCCCGGCCCACAAAGAGCGCGGAGCTGCGCGTTTGTGGGCTGGACGACTCGGTCACCCGGGAGGAGGTGGCCAGGGCGCTGGCCCAGGCCGGTGGCTGCTCTGAGGGGGACATCCGGACCGGGGAGGTCCGGCGGTCCTCCTCCGGCCTGGGAGCGGTGTGGGCACGGTGCCCTCTTCCGGCAGCCCGGAAGTTAGAAGCAGTCGGGAGGATCGTGGTGGGGTGGGTGTCGGCGAGGATCGAGGTCCTCGCCCAACGCCCACTCCAGTGCTACCGCTGCCTGGAGACGGGCCATGTCAGGCAGCGGTGCACCTCCGCGGTGGACCGCAGCGGTGCTTGTTACCGCTGCGGTGCCGAAGGCCACCGCGCGAGCCACTGCGCGGCGGCCCCCAAGTGCCCGCTGTGTGCGGACATGGGGAGACCCGCCGCGCACCGAATGGGGGGGAAGCAATGTACCCCCCCATCCCGACGAGGGCAGAGGAGGGGGGCGCCGCGGCGCCCGCGGACCTGGCCGCGACCGACGCGACGGCCGCAAGGAAGAGGTCGGAGGCGGCGACGGCGTTGGTGTCTGCGATGGAGGTGGACATCGGCCCCGCCGCCGTCCTCACGGAGGTGCCACCAGGAGGCGGTGAGGAGGCCATCAAATAATGGCTCCCCGCCTCCTCCTGCAGGCCAACCTCAACCACTGCCGTGCAGCGCAGGACCTGATGTGTCAGACGCTGGCGGAGTGGGGGGGTGGTCTGGCAGTCGCCGCCGAGCCGTACCGCGTCCCCGACCATCCGCATTGGATGGGGGATGCGGGCGGCTTGGTGGCGGCTGTGTGGCAGGGCGGTGACGGGTCCCCTCCGTTCTCCTTACTGGAGAACGGGGCGGGATTCGTCGCCGTCCAGTGGGGGGGAGTCGCCGTGGTGGGGTGCTACGTTTCGCCCAACTGCGGCCTTGCTGCCTTCGAGCAGTACTTGGCCGGGGTGGGGGCGTGCCTCACAAGGATTGCGCCCCGGCCGGTGCTGGTCCTGGGGGACTTCAATGCCTGGTCTGTGGCATGGGGGTCCCCCAGGACCAATCGGAGGGGCGAGGCTCTGGGCGACTGGGCGGCGGGCTTCGACCTCCGGTTGATTAACCGGGGGTCGGAGCTGACGTGCGTGCGGCGCGGGGGAGGGTCCATAGTGGATTTGACGTTTGGATCCCCCGGCGCCGCGCGTATGGTGTCCGGGTGGGACGTGGTGGTGGGGGAGGAGACATTATCGGACCACCGGTATATCCGCGTGGTCTTGACCTCCCCCGAGGCCGCCGCGGCCCCGCACCGACACCTCCGCCCGGGAGCGGGTAGCGCCCCACCACCACCACGCAGATGGGCGCTTCGGCGCCTTGACAAGGACGTCCTGGTGGCAGCCGCTCTAGCCGAAACCTGGCCTCGACGGGAGACCAGGCTGCCCGACCTGGAGGAGGCCGTGGCTCGGCTCGGGAGCGCCGTCGCGCGCATTTGCGACGCGGCGATGCCCCGGGCCGGGCCGCGGTCTCCTCGTCGGGCGGTGTACTGGTGGTCGGGCGAAATCGGGGAATTGCGGACAGCATGCGTCCGGGCCCGACGCCAGTACACCCGCGCGCGTCGTCGGGCCGGACGGAACGGCGACGACGGCGCGCGGGCTAGGGCGGCGGAACTGTACGAGTCCTATCGCGCGGGAAAGAGGGCTCTGCAGGTCGCCATCAAACGGGCCAAGGCCCAGAGCTGGAAGGAGCTCCTCGAGACCCTCGAGCGGGATCCATGGGGGCGCCCATACCGGATAGTTCTGAATAAACTCCGGCCATGGGCCCCCCCGATCACCGAGGGTCTCGACCCCCAGCTCTTGAGGGACGTGGTCGACACGCTCTTCCCGATCGTGGGGGAGAGCGGGCCACGTCCCTCTGCGGACCCGACCACCTGGTCCGCGGAGCTGGGGGTCTCGGCTGGGGAGCTAGCCGCGGCCATCCGAAGACTCGGGGCGAAGGATACTGCCCCGGGTCCTTCGGGAGTGCCCGGCCGAGTCTTGGTCTTGGCCGCGGACGTCCTGGGTGACGGCCTCCGGGAGCTATTCGACCGCTGCCTGGAGGCCGGGCGATTCCCCTCCGCATGGAAGGTGGCCCGAATGGTCCTCCTCCGGAAAGAGGGTAGGCCCGCGGACTCTCCGTCCGCGTACCGGCCGATTTGCCTGCTCGACGATGTGGGCAAGCTCCTAGAAAGAGTCGTGGCGGCCCGCATCGTCGGGCACCTGTCGCGGGGTGGGCCCGGGCTGGCGGAGTGTCAGTTCGGGTTCCGGGAGGGCCGGTCGACGATCGACGCGATTCGACGCGTCCGGTCCCTCTCGGCCTCGGCGGTCTCCCGGGGTGGGGTGGCATTGGCGGTGTCCTTGGACATCGCCAATGCGTTTAACACCCTACCCTGGGCGGCGATTAGGCGGGGGCTTGAGGAACATCGAGTCCCCGCCTACCTTAGGGCAGTCGTCGAGGACTACCTCCGCGACAGGTGGATCGAGTATCCGGGCCGGTGCGGGACGGAGAGGAGAGCGGTGTACTCCGGGGTTCCGCAGGGGTCGGTGTTAGGACCCCTGCTGTGGAACCTCGGGTACGACACCGTCCTGCGGGCCGAAGACCTCCCCGACGGCGTCAGTCTGACATGTTATGCGGACGACACCTTGTTGTTGGCCGTCGGGGGGGACTGGAGGGGGGCTGTTCGGGCCGCCGAGGACGGTGTCCGGCGCGTCGTCTCCCGGATCAGGGGGATCGGTTTGGAGGTGGCTCTCCACAAAACCGAGGTACTCGGGATGTATAGACCCCGGGGAGAGCCGCCTCCCCCCCTGATCCGGGTGGGTGAGACAGACGTCGAGGTGAGGTCTCAGATGAAATATCTGGGACTTCACCTCGACAGCCACTGGCGCTTCGAGGGCCATTTCCGGGCCCTGGCCCCGCGGTTGGAGGGGATAGTTGGCGCTTTGGGCCGTATCCTCCCCAACCTGCGGGGCCCGAGTGACCGGGTTCGCCGCCTCTACGCGGGAATGGTCCACTCGGTGGCCCTATACGGGGCCCCCGTTTGGGCGGGCGACCTGGCCGCCTCCCGGCGCAGCAAGGTATTGCTGCGCCGGGTTCAAAGGCGGCTTGCACTGCGGATCGCCCGGGGGTACCGGACCGTTTCGTATGAGGCGGCGAGCGTCCTGTCAGGGCTACCCCCGGCGGACTTGATCGCGGGCGCGCATGCGGCTTTCTACGAGGGCCGCATGCGCGCCCGCGAGGATGGGGTGGTCCTGGCGGGATGCGAGGTGGAGGCCCTGAGGCGCCAGGCCCGGGAGTCCATGCTGCAGCTTTGGCAGCAGCGGCTGGCCGAGCCGTTGTTCGGCCAGAGGACTGTCCGGGCTATCCGGCCGGTCCTGTTTGAGTGGCTGGGTAGGCGCTTCGGCTCACTCACCTACCGGTTGGTGCAGGTGCTGTCCGGGCACGGATGCTTCGGTCAGTACCTGTGCCGGATCGGTGTGGAAGAGGCGGCGCGCTGCTGGCACTGTCCAGCGGACGAGGACACGGCGCAACACACCCTCGAGGTGTGTCCGGCCTGGGGGGTGGAGCGCCGTGTCCTCACGGCCGTGATTGGGGCGGACCTATCGCTGCCGGGCGTGGTACAGGCCATGCTCGGCAGCGAGACGAAGTGGCGGGCCGTGGCCTCCTTCTGCGAGGAGGTAATCTCGCAGAAGGAGGCCGCGAGCCGCATTCGCGAGAGCGGGAGACCGCGAGCGAGGCCCCGTCCGAGGCCGGGGGCGGGTGGGCCTCCGGAAGGGCCGGGGAGGCCACCCTGAGAGCGGCGGGCGGGGGTGCGTAGCCCTTGAGGCTCGTGCCACCGCCCGTCGTCTGAGGGGTGGGTAGAGTAAGGGACGGCGACGCTCTCGAGGGCGGAGGGGCCAGAGCCGCCCTCGGGAGCGTACGAGCCGGGGTGCGGCCGCGCCGACGGCACGGTCCCAGGGCCGTGCCCCCGGCGCGGCTATGGGGGCCGTGGGCGGTCGCGAGTGTGGGACTCGCGGCCGCCCTCGGGCGGCCCCCGGGAGTGGGACGTCGGAGCAGTGTGGCCCTGCTCCGACGTCGGGCGCCAGAGCGCCGAGGAGAAAACAGGGAAGGGAGGGTGAAGTACCCCCTCCCTTCCCTGGAACGGGAGGACACGGGCGCGAGAGCCCTGCACGGGGGAGCACCTGATGTTATGATGTCTTCGGTCCCAGGTGCTCCCCCTGCATAGTGCGAGGATGGCCACCGTGGTGGGTTTTAGTGGGTAGGTCCCGCGCCCGATGGGTTTCCTTCCGGGCGCGGGGAATCCCACACTCCCCCCGCCCCTCCCCAGGCGGCGGGGGGGTCTTTCGAAGATTTCCCCCACGTTAAAAAAAAAAAAAAAAAAAAAAAAAAAAAAAAAAAAAAAAAAGGGCATTCTAGGTATTCGTTTCGCGCATCAGAGCTACGAAAATTGTGAGTTTCTCAAGCGTTTCTTACCCCCAAACTGCCATATCTCGCGAGCGGATTGACGAATCCGCAAAATTTCTGTTGCATCTGAAAGTAGAAACTCGCCCGATTACAACGGTATGCGTACTTTTCCCCTACGCCGATCTATTTATTCGTTTCGAGCATCAGAACTGCGGAAATTTTGAGTTTCTCAAGCGTTTCTTACCCCCAAACTGCCATATCTCGCGAACGGATTGACGAATCCGCAAAATTTCTGTTGCATCTGAGAGTAGAAACTCGCCCGATTACAACGGTATGTGTAGTTTTCCCCTAGGCCATTCTAGGTATTCGTTTCGCGCATCAGAGCTACGAAAATTTTGAGTTTCTCAAGCGTTTCTTACCCCCAAACTGCCATATCTCATGAGCGGATTGACGAATCCGCAAAATTTCTGTTGCATCTGAAAGTAGAAACTCGCCCGATTACAACGGTATGCGTACTTTTCCCCCAGGCCGTTCTAGTTATTCGTTTCGAGCATCAGAGCTGCGAAAATTTTGAGTTTCTCAAGCGTTTCCTGCACAAACTTTTGTATGTTTCATCTTTCGAATAAATGTAAAATTAAACCCTCCACGGTAAATTTTATTCTTGAATTTATTAATGTTTCTAGGACGATTTCTTTCAGTATAAAGAGTGCTATAGGGGGGAAATTTGTATACATAATAATTATTGAGTATAAAATAATTTTTCTTTTATTAGGGGTTAATATATTAAATAAGGAAGAAGAGTTAATCTTTATAATTTTGAATATAAAAATTAAAATTAAAGAAATTAATGAATATAGAATGAAATATGTTAATAATGTATTTTTGTTAATTATTAATAAAATAACTATAATAGATGTTTGTATAACAGATGAATATCCTATAATTATTATGATTGAGTTTTTTGTTAAGCAAATGATAGGGGCAATAATTACATTAATTAGGCAAATAAAATAAATTTCATTATTAAATTTTAATATGAGTTCTATAATAATTATAGGGATTAATTCTATTAAAGTTATTATAAAGAATAGATTAATTCAATTTAATGAATAAATTAAAGAAATGAATCGAACATTTAAAGAGTACCTCCCAATTTTTAAGATAAGTGAAAAAAAAAATTACCGTATATAAATAATTAGATTTATTTCCGATTCTGTGTAAATTATTATATATAGTAAATAGTATAAATAAAATTCTTCTGGAGGCTCAAGAGATTAAAAAATATATTAAATATGTGTTTAGAGTATTAGTGTCTAATTTAACTATAGATCAAATGATTTATAATAGAAATTATAAATATTACAATCATTTAATCGAAACGGAAAAACGGAGAAACGGAGAAACGATGAAACGAAGAAAGAAACGGAGAAACGGAGAAATAAATGGAGAAACGAAGAAATAAACGGAGAAACGAAGAAAGAAACGGAGAAACGAAGAAAGAAATGGAGAAACGAAGAAAGAAACGGAGAAACGAAGAAAGAAACGGAGAAACGAAGAAAGAAACGGAGAAACGAAGAAAGAAACGGAGAAATGAAGAAAGAAACGAAGAAACGAAGAAAGAAACGGAGAAACGAAGAACTAAACCGAGAAACGCAGAAAGAAACGGAGAAACGAAGAAAGAAACAGAGAAACGAACAAAGAAACGCAGAAACGAAGAATGAAACGGAGAAACGAAGAAATAAACGGAGAAATGAAGAAAGAAACGGAGAAACAAAGAAAGAAACGGAGAAACGAAGAAAGAAACGGAGAAACGAAGAAAGTAACGGAGAAACGGAGAAATAAATGGAGAAACGAAGAAATAAACGTAGAAACGAAGAAAGGAACGGAGAAACAAAGAAAGAAACGGAGAAACGAACAAAGAAACGGAGAAACGAACAAAGAAACGGAGAAACGGAGAAAGAAACGGAGAAACGAACAAAGAACCGGAGAAACGAAGAAAGAAACCGAGTAATAAAGAAAGAAACGGAGAAATAAAGAAAGAAACGGAGAAACGAACAAAGAAACGGAGAAACGAAGAAAGAAACGGAGAACCGAAGAATGAAACGGAGAAACGAAGAAAGAAACGGAGAAATAAATGGAGAAACGAAGATATAAACGGAGAAACGAACAAAGAAACGGAGAAACGAACAAAGAAACGGAGAAACGAAGAAAGAAACGGAGAAACAAAGAAAGAAACAGAGAAACGAAGAAAGAAACGGAGAAACGAACAAAGAAGCGGAAAAACGATGTTAGAAACGGAGAAACGGAGAAATAAATGTAGAAACGAAGAAATAAACGGAGAAACGAAGAAAGAAACGGAGTAACGAAGAAACGATGAAAGAAACCGAGAAACGAAGAAACGATGAAAGAAACGGAGAAAGGAAGAAAGAAACGGAGAAACGAAGTAAGAAACGGAGAAACAAAGAAAGAAACGGAGAAACGAAGAAAGAAACGGAGAGACGAACAAAGAAGCGGAGAAACGAAGATAGAAACGAAGAAACGGAGAAATAAATGGAGAAACGAAGAAATAAAAGGAGAAACGAAGAAAGAAACGGAGAAACGAAGAAACGATGAAAGAAACGGAGAAACGAAGAAAGAAACGGAGAAACGAAGAAAGAAACGGAGATACGAAGAAAGAAACGGAGAAACGAAGAAAGAAACGGAGAAATGAAGAAAGAAACGGAGAAACGGAGAAATAAACGGAGAAACGAAGAAAGAAACGGAGAAACGAAGAAAGAAACGGAGAAACGAACAAAGAAGCGGAGAAACGAAGATAGAAACGGAGAAACGGAGAAATAAATGGAGAAACGAAGAAATAAACGGAGAAACGAACAAGGAAACGGAGAAACGAAGAAAGAAACGGACAAACGAAGAAAGAAATGGAGACACGAAGAAAGAAACGGAGAAACGAAGAAAGAAACGGAGATACGAAGAAAGAAACGGAGAATCGGAGAAATAAATGGAGAATCGAAGAAAGAAACGGAGAAACGAACAAAGAAGCGGAGAAACGAACAAAGAAGCGGAGAAACGAAGATAGAAACGGAGAAACGGAGAAATAAATGGAGAAGCGAAGAAATAAACGGAGAAACGAAGAAAGAAACGGTGTAACGAAGAAACGATGAAAGAAACGGAGAAACGAAGAAAGAAACGGAGATACGAAGAAAGAAACGGAGAAACGAAAAAAGAAACGGAGAAACGAAGAAAGAAACGGAGAAACGGAGAAATAAATGGAGAAACGACGAAATAAACGGAGAAACGAACAAGGAAACGTAGAAACGAAGAAAGAAACGGAGAAACGAAGAAAGAAACGGAGACACGAAGAAAGAAACGGAGAAACGAAGAAAGAAACGAAGAAACGAAGAAAGAAACGGAGATACGAAGAAAGAAACGGAGAAACGAACAAAGAAACGGAGAAACGAAGAAAGAAACGGAGAAACGTAGAAATAAATGGAGAAACGACGAAATAAACGGAGAAACGAACAAGGAAACGGAGAAACGAAGAAAGAAACGGAGAAACGAAGAAAGAAACGGAGACACGAAGAAAGAAACGGAGAAACGAAGAAAGAAACGGAGATACGAAGAAAGAAACGGAGAAACGAAGAAAGAAACGGAGAAACGAAGAAAGAAACGGAGAAACGAAGAAAGAAACGGAGAAACAAAGAAAGAAAGGGAGAAACGAAGAAAGAAACGGAGAAACGAAGAAAGAAACTGAGAAACGAAGAAAGAAACGGAGAATCGGAGAAATAAATGGAGAATCGAAGAAAGAAACGGAGAAACGAACAAAGAAGCGGAGAAACGAAGATAGAAACGGAGAAACGAAGAAAGAAGCGTAGAAACGAAGAAAGAAACGGAGATACGAAGAAAGAAACGGAGATACGAAGAAAGAAACCGAGAAACGAACAAAGAGACGGAGAAACGAAGAAAGAAACGGAGAAACGGAGAAATAAACGGAGAAACGAAGAAAGAAACGGAGAAACGAACAAAGAAGCGGAGAAACGAAGATAGAAACGTAGAAACGGAGAAATAAATGGAGAAACGAAGAAATAAACGGAGAAACGAACAAGGAAACGGAGAAATAAACGGAGAAACGAACAAGGAAACGGAGAAACGAAGAAAGAAACGGAGAAATGAAGAAAGAAACGGAGTAACGAAGAAACGATGAAAGAAACGGAGAAACGAAGAAACGATGAAAGAAACGGAGAAACGAAGAAAGAAACGGAGAAACGAAGAAACAAACGGAGTTACGAAGGAAGAAACGGAGAAACGAACAAAGAAACCAAGAAACGGAGAAAGAAACGGAGAAACGAACAAAGAAACAGAGAAACGAAGAAAGAAACGGAGAAACGAACAAAGAAACGGAGAAACGAGCAAAGAAACGGAGAAACGAAGAAAGAAACGGAGAAACGGAGAAATAAGTGGAGAAACGAAGAAAGAAACGAAGAAACGAAGAAAGAAACGGAGAAATAAATGGAGAATCGAAGAAAGAAACCGAGAAGTGGAGAATGAAACGGAGAAACGAACAAAGAAACGGAGAAACGATGAAAGAAACGGAGAAACGAACAAAGAAACGAAGAAACGAACAAAGAAACGGAGAAACTAAGAAAGAAGCGGAGAAACGGAGAAATAAATGGAGAAACGAAGAAATAAACGGAGAAACGGAGAAATAAATGGAGAAACGAAGAAATAAACGGAGAAGCGAACAAGGAAACGGAGAAACGAAGAAAGAAACGGAGAAACGAAGAAAGAAACGGAGAAAGGAAGAAAGAAACGGAGATACGAAGAAAGAAACGGAGAATCGGAGAAATAAATGGAGAATCGAAGAAATAAACGGAGAAACGAACAAAGAAACGGAGAAACGAAGAAAGAAACGGAGAAACGAAGAAAGAAACGGAGAAACAAACAAAGAAATGGAGAAACGATCAAAGAAACGAAGAAACGAACAGAGAAACGGAGAAACGAAGAAAGAAACGCAGAAACGGAGAAATAAATGGAGAAACGGAGAAATAAACGGAGAAACGGAGAAATAAATGGAGAAACGAAGAAATAAACGGAGAAACGAACAAAGAAACGGAGAAACGAAGAAAGAAACGGAGAAACGAAAAAAGAAACGGAGAAACGAAGAAAGAAACGGAGAAACGAACAAAGAAACGGAGAAACGAACAAAGAAACGGAGAAACGATGAAAGAAACGGAGAAACGAACAAAGAAGCGGAGAAACAAAGAAAGAAACGGAGAAATAAAGAAAGAAACGGAGAAACGGAGAAAGAAACGGAGAAACGAAGAAAGAAACTGAGAAACGCAGAAAGAAACGGAGAATCGGAGAAATAAATGGAGAATCGAAGAAATAAACGGAGAAACGAACAAAGAAACGGAGAAACGAACAAAGAAACGGAGAAACGAAAAAAGAAACGGAGAAACGAAGAAAGAAACGGAGAAACAAACAAAGAAATGGAGAAACGATCAAAGAAACGAAGAAACGAACAGAGAAACGGAGAAACGAAGAAAGAAACGCAGAAACGGAGAAATAAATGGAGAAACGGAGAAATAAACGGAGAAACGGAGAAATAAATGGAGAAACGAAGAAATAAACGGAGAAACGAACAAAGAAACGGAGAAACGAAGAAAGAAACGGAGAAACGAAAAAAGAAACGGAGAAACGAAGAAAGAAACGGAGAAACGAACAAAGAAACGGAGAAACGAACAAAGAAACGGAGAAACGATGAAAGAAACGGAGAAACGAACAAAGAAGCGGAGAAACAAAGAAAGAAACGGAGAAATAAAGAAAGAAACGGAGAAACGGAGAAAGAAACGGAGAAACGAAGAAAGAAACTGAGAAACGCAGAAAGAAACGGAGAATCGGAGAAATAAATGGAGAATCGAAGAAATAAACGGAGAAACGAACAAAGAAACGGAGAAACGAAGAAAGAAACGGAGAAACGAAAAAAGAAACGGAGAAACGAAGAAAGAAACGGAGAAACGAAGAAAGAAACGAAGAAACGAACAGAGAAACGGAGAAACGAAGAAAGAAACGGAGAAACGGAGAAATAAATGGAGAAACGAAGAAATAAACGGAGAAACGGAGAAATAAATGGAGAAACGAAGATATAAACGGAGAAACGAACAAAGAAACGGAGAAACGAACAAAGAAACGGAGAAACGAAGAAAGAAACGGAGAAACGAAAAAAGAAACGGAGAAACGAAGAAAGAAACGGAGAAACGAACAAAGAAACGGAGAATAGAACATAGAAACGGAGAAATGAAGAAAGAAACGAAGAAACGAAGAAAGAAACGGAGAAATAAATGGAGAATCGAAGAAAGAAACCGAGAAATGGAGAATGAAACGGAGAAACGAACAAAGAAACGGAGAAACGATGAAAGAAACGGAGAAACGAACAAAGAAGCGGAGAAACAAAGAGATAAACCGAGAAACGGAGAAAGATACGGAGAAACGAAGAAAGAAACGGAGAAACGAAGAAAGAAACGGAGAAACGAAGAAAGAAACGGAGAAACGAACAAAGAAACGGAGAAACGGAGAAATAAATGGAGAAACGAAGAAATAAACGGAGAAACGGAGAAATAAATGGAGAAACGAAGAAATAAACGGAGAAACAATGAAAGAAACGGAGAAACGAAGAAAGAAACGGAGAAACGAAGAAAGAAACTGAGAAACGAAGAAAGAAACGGAGAATCGGAGAAATAAATGGAGAAACGAAGAAGGAAACTGAGCAACGGAGAAATAAATTGAGAAACGAAGAAATAAACGGAGAAACGAACAAGGAAACGGAGAAACGAAGAAAGAAACAGAGAAACGAAGAAAGAAACGGAGAAACGAAGAAACAAACGGAGTTACGAAGAAAGAAACGGAGAAACGAAGAAAGAAACGGAGAAACGAACAAAGAAACGGAGAAACGAAGAAAGAAACGGAGAAACGAAGAAAGAAGCGGAGAAACGAAGAAATAAACCGAGAAATGGAGAAAGAAACGGAGAAACGAAGAAAGAAACGGAGAAACGAAGAAAGAAACGGGGAAACGAAGAAAGAAACGGAGAAACGAAGAAAGAAACGGAGAAGCAATGAAAGAAACGGAGAAACGAAGAAAGAAACGGAGAAACGAAGAAAGAAACTGAGAAACGAAGAAAGAAACGGAGAAACGGAGAAATAAGTGGAGAAACGAAGAAAGAACCGAAGAAACGAAGAAAGAAACGGAGAAATAAATGGAGAATCGAAGAAAGAAACCGAGAAATGGAGAATGAAACGGAGACACGAACAAAGAAACGGAGAAACGATGAAAGAAACGGAGAAACGAACAAAGCAACGAAGAAACGAACAAGGAAACGGAGTAACGAAGAAAGAAACGAAGAAACGAAGAAAGAAACGGAGAAATAAATGGAGAAACGAAGAAATAAACCGAGAAACGGAGAATGAAACGGAGAAACGAAGAAAGAAACGGAGAAACGAAGAAAGAAACGGAGAAACGGAGAAATAAATGGAGAAACGAAGAAATAAACGGAGAAACGAATTAGGAAACGGAGAAACGAACAAAGAAACGGAGAAACGAACAAAGAAGCGGAGAAACAAAGAAATAAACCGAGAAACGGAGAAAGAAACGGAGAAACGAAGAAAGAAACGGAGAAACGAAGAAAGAAACGGAGAAACGAACAAAGAAACGGAGAAACGAACAAAGGAACGGAGAAACGAAGAAAGAAACGGAGAAACGGAGAAATAAGTGGAGAAACGAAGAAAGAACCGAAGAAACGAAGAAAGAAACGGAGAAATAAATGGAGAATCGAAGAAAGAAACCGAGAAATGGAGAATGAAACGGAGACACGAACAAAGAAACGGAGAAACGATGAAAGAAACGGAGAAACGAACAAAGCAACGAAGAAACGAACAAGGAAACGGAGTAACGAAGAAAGAAACGAAGAAACGAAGAAAGAAACGGAGAAATAAATGGAGAAACGAAGAAATAAACCGAGAAACGGAGAATGAAACGGAGAAACGAAGAAAGAAACGGAGAAACGAAGAAAGAAACGGAGAAACGGAGAAATAAATGGAGAAACGAAGAAATAAACGGAGAAACGAATTAGGAAACGGAGAAACGAACAAAGAAACGGAGAAACGAACAAAGAAGCGGAGAAACGAAGATAGAAACGGAGAAACGGAGAAATAAACGGAGAAACGGAGAAATAAATGTAGAAACGAAGAAATAAACGGAGAAACGAACAAGGAAACGGAGAAACGAAGAAAGAAACGGAGAAACGAAGAAAGAAACGGAGACACGAAGAAAGAAACGAAGAAACGAAGAAAGAAACGGAGATACGAAGAAAGATACGGAGAAACGAAGAAATGATGAAAGAAACGGGGAAACGAAGAAAGAAACGGAGAAACGAAGAAAGAAACGGAGACACGAAGAAAGAAACGAAGAAACGAAGAAAGAAACGGAGATACGAAGAAAGAAACGGAGAAACGAAGAAACTATGAAAGAAACGGGGAAACGAAGAAAGAAACGGAGAAACGAAGAAAGAAACGGAGAAACGAAGAAAGAAACGGAGGAACGGAGAAAGAAACGGAGAAACGAAGAAAGAAACTGAGAAACGAAGAAAGAAACGGAGAATCGGAGAAATAAATGGAGAATCGAAGATATAAACGGAGAAACGAACAAAGAAACGGAGAAACGAAGAAAGAAACGGAGAAACGAAAAAAGAAACGGAGAAACGAAGAAAGAAACGGAGAAACGAACAAAGAAACGAAGAAACGAACAGAGAAACGGAGAAACGAAGAAAGAAACGGAGAAACGGAGAAATAAATGGATAAACGAAGAAATAAACGGAGAAACGGAGAAATAAATGGAGAAACGAAGAAATAAACGGAGAAACGAACAAAGAAACGGAGAAAAGAAGAAAGAAACGGAGAAGCGGAGAAATAAACGGAGAAACGAAGAATGAAACGGAGAAACGAAGAAAGAAACGTAGAAACGAACAAAGAAGCGGAGAAACGAAGAAATAAACCGAGAAACGGAGAAAGAAACGGAGAAACGAACAAAGAAACGGAGAAACGAAGAAAGAAACGGAGAAACGGAGAAATAAGTGGAGAAACGAAGAAAGAAAAGAAGAAACGAAGAAAGAAACGGAGAAATAAATGGAGAATCGAAGAAAGAAACCGAGAAATGGAGAATGAAACGGAGACACGAACAAAGAAACGGAGAAACGATGAAAGAAACGGAGAAACGAACAAAGAAACGAAGAAACGAAGAAAGAAACGGAGAAACGAACAAAGAAGCGGAGAAACGAAGAAAGAAACGCAGAAACGGAGAAATAAATGGAGAAACGGAGAAATAAACGGAGAAACGGAGAAATAAATGGAGAAACGAAGAAATAAACGGAGAAACGAACAAAGAAACGGAGAAACGAAGAAAGAAACGGAGAAACGAAAAAATAAACGGAGAAACGAAGAAAGAAACGGAGAAACGAACAAAGAAACGGAGAAACGAACAAAGAAACGGAGAAACGATGAAAGAAACGGAGAAACGAACAAAGAAGCGGAGAAACAAAGAAAGAAACGGAGAAACAAAGAAAGAAACGGTGAAACGGAGAAAGAAACGGAGAAACGAAGAAAGAAACTGAGAAACGCAGAAAGAAACGGAGAATCGGAGAAATAAATGGAGAATCGAAGAAATAAACGGAGAAACGAACAAAGAAACGGAGAAACGAAGAAAGAAACGGAGAAACGGAGAAATAAATGGAGAAACGAAGAAATAAACGGAGAAACGGAGAAATAAATGGAGAAACGAAGATATAAACGGAGAAACGAACAAAGAAACGGAGAAACGAACAAAGAAACGGAGAAACGAAGAAAGAAACGGAGAAACGAAAAAAGAAACGGAGAAACGAAGAAAGAAACGGAGAAACGAACAAAGAAACGGAGAATAGAACATAGAAACGGAGAAATGAAGAAAGAAACGAAGAAACGAAGAAAGAAACGGAGAAATAAATGGAGAATCGAAGAAAGAAACCGAGAAATGGAGAATGAAACGGAGAAACGAACAAAGAAACGGAGAAACGATGAAAGAAACGGAGAAACGAACAAAGAAGCGGAGAAACAAAGAGATAAACCGAGAAACGGAGAAAGATACGGAGAAACGAAGAAAGAAACGGAGAAACGAAGAAAGAAACGGAGAAACGAAGAAAGAAACGGAGAAACGAACAAAGAAACGGAGAAACGGAGAAATAAATGGAGAAACGAAGAAATAAACGGAGAAACGGAGAAATAAATGGAGAAACGAAGAAATAAACGGAGAAACAATGAAAGAAACGGAGAAACGAAGAAAGAAACGGAGAAACGAAGAAAGAAACTGAGAAACGAAGAAAGAAACGGAGAATCGGAGAAATAAATGGAGAAACGAAGAAGGAAACGGAGCAACGGAGAAATAAATTGAGAAACGAAGAAATAAACGGAGAAACGAACAAGGAAACGGAGAAACGAAGAAAGAAACAGAGAAACGAAGAAAGAAACGGAGAAACGAAGAAACAAACGGAGTTACGAAGAAAGAAACGGAGAAACGAACAAAGAAACGGAGAAACGAACAAAGAAACGGAGAAACGAAGAAAGAAACGGAGAAACGAAGAAAGAAGCGGAGAAACGAAGAAATAAACCGAGAAATGGAGAAAGAAACGGAGAAACGAAGAAAGAAACGGAGAAACGAAGAAAGAAACGGGGAAACGAAGAAAGAAACGGAGAAACGAAGAAAGAAACGGAGAAGCAATGAAAGAAACGGAGAAACGAAGAAAGAAGCGGAGAAACGAAGAAAGAAACTGAGAAACGAAGAAAGAAACGGAGAATCGGAGAAATAAATGGAGAAACGAAGAAGGAAACGGAGCAACGGAGAAATAAATTGAGAAACGAAGAAATAAACGGAGAAACGAACAAGGAAACGGAGAAACGAAGAAAGAAACAGAGAAACGAAGAAAGAAACGGAGAAACGAAGAAACAAACGGAGTTACGAAGAAAGAAACGGAGAAACGAACAAAGAAACGGAGAAACGAACAAAGAAACGGAGAAACGGAGAAATAAACGGAGAAACGAAGAAAGGGACGGAGAAACGAAGAAAGAAACGGAGAAACGAACAAAGAAGCGGAGAAACAAAGAAATAAACCGAGAAACGGAGAAAGAAACGGAGAAACGAAGAAAGAAACGGAGAAACGAAGAAAGAAACGGAGAAACGAACAAAGAAACGGAGAAACGAACAAAGGAACGGAGAAACGAAGAAAGAAACGGAGAAACGGAGAAATAAGTGGAGAAACGAAGAAAGAACCGAAGAAACGAAGAAAGAAACGGAGAAATAGATGGAGAATCGAAGAAAGAAACCGAGAAATGGAGAATGAAACGGAGACACGAACAAAGAAACGGAGAAACGATGAAAGAAACGGAGAAACGAACAAAGCAACGAAGAAACGAACAAGGAAACGGAGTAACGAAGAAAGAAACGAAGAAACGAAGAAAGAAACGGAGAAATAAATGGAGAAACGAAGAAATAAACCGAGAAACGGAGAATGAAACGGAGAAACGAAGAAAGAAACGGAGAAACGAAGAAAGAAACGGAGAAACGGAGAAATAAATGGAGAAACGAAGAAATAAACGGAGAAACGAATTAGGAAACGGAGAAACGAACAAAGAAACGGAGAAACGAACAAAGAAGCGGAGAAACGAAGATAGAAACGGAGAAACGGAGAAATAAACGGAGAAACGGAGAAATAAATGTAGAAACGAAGAAATAAACGGAGAAACGAACAAGGAAACGGAGAAACGAAGAAAGAAACGGAGAAACGAAGAAAGAAACGGAGACACGGAGAAAGAAACGAAGAAACGAAGAAAGAAACGGAGATACGAAGAAAGATACGGAGAAACGAAGAAATGATGAAAGAAACGGGGAAACGAAGAAAGAAACGGAGAAACGAAGAAAGAAACGGAGACACGAAGAAAGAAACGAAGAAACGAAGAAAGAAACGGAGATACGAAGAAAGAAACGGAGAAACGAAGAAACTATGAAAGCAACGGGGAAACGAAGAAAGAAACGGAGAAACGAAGAAAGAAACGGAGAAACGAAGAAAGAAACGGAGAAACGGAGAAAGAAACGGAGAAACGAAGAAAGAAACTGAGAAACGAAGAAAGAAACGGAGAATCGGAGAAATAAATGGAGAATCGAAGATATAAACGGAGAAACGAACAAAGAAACGGAGAAACGAAGAAAGAAACGGAGAAACGAAAAAAGAAGCGGAGAAACGAAGATAGAAACGGAGAAACGGAGAAATAAATGGAGAAACGAAGAAATAAACGGAGAAACGAACAAGGAAACGGAGAAACGAAGAAAGAAACGGAGAAACGAAGAAAGAAGCGGAGAAACGAAGAAATAAACCGAGAAACGGAGAAAGAAACGGAGAAACGAACAAAGAAACGGAGAAACGAAGAAAGAAACGGGGAAACGAAGAAAGAAACGGAGAAACGAAGAAAGAAACTGAGAAACGAAGAAAGAAACGGAGAAACGAAAAAAGAAACGGAGAAACGAAGAAAGAAACGGAGAAACGAAGAAAGAAACGGAGAAACGAACAAAGAAACGGAGAAACGAAGAAAGAAACGGAGAAACGGAGAAATAAATGGAGAAACGAAGAAATAAACGGAGAAACGGAGAAATAAATGGAGAAACGAAGATATAAACGGAGAAACGAACAAAGAAACGGAGAAACGAACAAAGAAACGGAGAAACGAAGAAAGAAACGGAGAAACGAAAAAAGAAACGGAGAAACGAAGAAAGAAACGGAGAAACGAACAAAGAAACGGAGAATAGAACATAGAAACGGAGAAATGAAGAAAGAAACGAAGAAACGAAGAAAGAAACGGAGAAATAAATGGAGAATCGAAGAAAGAAACCGAGAAATGGAGAATGAAACGGAGAAACGAACAAAGAAACGGAGAAACGATGAAAGAAACGGAGAAACGAACAAAGAAGCGGAGAAACAAAGAGATAAACCGAGAAACGGAGAAAGATACGGAGAAACGAAGAAAGAAACGGAGAAACGAAGAAAGAAACGGAGAAACGAAGAAAGAAACGGAGAAACGAACAAAGAAACGGAGAAACGGAGAAATAAATGGAGAAACGAAGAAATAAACGGAGAAACGGAGAAATAAATGGAGAAACGAAGAAATAAACGGAGAAACAATGAAAGAAACGGAGAAACGAAGAAAGAAACGGAGAAACGAAGAAAGAAACTGAGAAACGAAGAAAGAAACGGAGAATCGGAGAAATAAATGGAGAAACGAAGAAGGAAACGGAGCAACGGAGAAATAAATTGAGAAACGAAGAAATAAACGGAGAAACGAACAAGGAAACGGAGAAACGAAGAAAGAAACAGAGAAACGAAGAAAGAAACGGAGAAACGAAGAAACAAACGGAGTTACGAAGAAAGAAACGGAGAAACGAACAAAGAAACGGAGAAACGAACAAAGAAACGGAGAAACGAAGAAAGAAACGGAGAAACGAAGAAAGAAGCGGAGAAACGAAGAAATAAACCGAGAAATGGAGAAAGAAACGGAGAAACGAAGAAAGAAACGGAGAAACGAAGAAAGAAACGGGGAAACGAAGAAAGAAACGGAGAAACGAAGAAAGAAACGGAGAAGCAATGAAAGAAACGGAGAAACGAAGAAAGAAACGGAGAAACGAAGAAAGAAACTGAGAAACGAAGAAAGAAACGGAGAATCGGAGAAATAAATGGAGAAACGAAGAAGGAAACGGAGCAACGGAGAAATAAATTGAGAAACGAAGAAATAAACGGAGAAACGAACAAGGAAACGGAGAAACGAAGAAAGAAACAGAGAAACGAAGAAAGAAACGGAGAAACGAAGAAACAAACGGAGTTACGAAGAAAGAAACGGAGAAACGAACAAAGAAACGGAGAAACGAACAAAGAAACGGAGAAACGGAGAAATAAACGGAGAAACGAAGAAAGGGACGGAGAAACGAAGAAAGAAACGGAGAAACGAACAAAGAAGCGGAGAAACAAAGAAATAAACCGAGAAACGGAGAAAGAAACGGAGAAACGAAGAAAGAAACGGAGAAACGAAGAAAGAAACGGAGAAACGAACAAAGAAACGGAGAAACGAACAAAGGAACGGAGAAACGAAGAAAGAAACGGAGAAACGGAGAAATAAGTGGAGAAACGAAGAAAGAACCGAAGAAACGAAGAAAGAAACGGAGAAATAGATGGAGAATCGAAGAAAGAAACCGAGAAATGGAGAATGAAACGGAGACACGAACAAAGAAACGGAGAAACGATGAAAGAAACGGAGAAACGAACAAAGCAACGAAGAAACGAACAAGGAAACGGAGTAACGAAGAAAGAAACGAAGAAACGAAGAAAGAAACGGAGAAATAAATGGAGAAACGAAGAAATAAACCGAGAAACGGAGAATGAAACGGAGAAACGAAGAAAGAAACGGAGAAACGAAGAAAGAAACGGAGAAACGGAGAAATAAATGGAGAAACGAAGAAATAAACGGAGAAACGAATTAGGAAACGGAGAAACGAACAAAGAAACGGAGAAACGAACAAAGAAGCGGAGAAACGAAGATAGAAACGGAGAAACGGAGAAATAAACGGAGAAACGGAGAAATAAATGTAGAAACGAAGAAATAAACGGAGAAACGAACAAGGAAACGGAGAAACGAAGAAAGAAACGGAGAAACGAAGAAAGAAACGGAGACACGGAGAAAGAAACGAAGAAACGAAGAAAGAAACGGAGATACGAAGAAAGATACGGAGAAACGAAGAAATGATGAAAGAAACGGGGAAACGAAGAAAGAAACGGAGAAACGAAGAAAGAAACGGAGACACGAAGAAAGAAACGAAGAAACGAAGAAAGAAACGGAGATACGAAGAAAGAAACGGAGAAACGAAGAAACTATGAAAGCAACGGGGAAACGAAGAAAGAAACGGAGAAACGAAGAAAGAAACGGAGAAACGAAGAAAGAAACGGAGAAACGGAGAAAGAAACGGAGAAACGAAGAAAGAAACTGAGAAACGAAGAAAGAAACGGAGAATCGGAGAAATAAATGGAGAATCGAAGATATAAACGGAGAAACGAACAAAGAAACGGAGAAACGAAGAAAGAAACGGAGAAACGAAAAAAGAAGCGGAGAAACGAAGATAGAAACGGAGAAACGGAGAAATAAATGGAGAAACGAAGAAATAAACGGAGAAACGAACAAGGAAACGGAGAAACGAAGAAAGAAACGGAGAAACGAAGAAAGAAGCGGAGAAACGAAGAAATAAACCGAGAAACGGAGAAAGAAACGGAGAAACGAACAAAGAAACGGAGAAACGAAGAAAGAAACGGGGAAACGAAGAAAGAAACGGAGAAACGAAGAAAGAAACTGAGAAACGAAGAAAGAAACGGAGAATCGGAGAAATAAATGGAGAAACGAAGAAGGAAACGGAGCAACGGAGAAATAAATTGAGAAACGAAGAAATAAACGGAGAAACGAAGATAGAAACGGAGAAATAACTGTAGAAACGAAAAAAATAAACGGAGAAACGAACAAGGAGACGGAGAAACGAAGAAAGAAACGGAGAAACGAAGAAAGAAACGGAGACACGAAGAAAGAAACGAAGTAACGAAGAAAGAAACGGAGAAACGAAGAAAGAAACGGAGAAGCGGAGAAATAAGTGGAGAAACGAAGAAAGAACCGAAGAAACGAAGAAAGAAACGGAGAAATAAATGGAGAATCGAAGAAAGAAACCGAGAAACGGAGAAAGATACGGAGAAACGAAGAAAGAAACGGAGAAACGGGGAAATAAACGGAGAAACGAAGAAAGAAACGGAGAAACGAAGAAAGAAACGGAGAAACGAACAAAGAAGCGGAGAAACGAAGATAGAAATGGAGAAACGGAGAAATAAATGTAGATACGAAGAAAGAAATGGAGAAACGAAGAAACGGTGAAAGAAACGGGGAAACGAAGAAAGAAATGGAGAAACGAAGAAAGAAACGGAGAAACAAAGATAGAAACGGAGAAACTGAGAAAGAAACGGAGAAACGAAGAAAGAAACGGAGAAACGAAGAAAGAAACGGAGAAACGAACAAAGAAGCGGAGAAACGAAGATAGAAACGGAGAAACGGAGAAATAAATGTAGAAACGAAGAAATAAACGGAGAAACGGACAAGGAAACGGAGAAACGAAGAAAGAAACGGACAAACGAAGAAAGAAACGGAGACACGAAGAAAGAAACGAAGAAACGAAGAAAGAAATGGAGATACGAAGAAAGAAACGGAGAAACGAAGAAACGATGAAAGAAACGGGGAAACGAACAAGGAAACGGAGAAACGAAGAAAGAAACGGAGAAACGAAGAAAGAAACGGAGACACGAAGAAAGAAACGAAGAAACGAAGAAAGAAACGGAGAAACGAAGAAACGATGAAAGAAACGGGGAAACGAAGAAAGAAACGGAGAAACGAAGAAAGAAACGAGAAACAAAGAAAGAAACGGAGAAACGGAGAAAGAAACGGAGAAACGAAGAAAGAAACTGAGAAACGAAGAAAGAAACGGAGAATCGGAGAAATAAATGGAGAATCGAAGAAATAAACGGAGAAACGGAGAAATAAATGGAGAAACGAAGAAATAAACGGAGAAACGAACAAGGAAACGGAGAAACGAAGAAAGAAACGGAGAAACGAAGAAACGATGAAAGAAACGGGGAAACGAAGAAAGAAACGGAGAAACGAACAAAGAAACGGAGAAACGAACAAAGAAGCGGAGAAACGAAGATAGAAACGGAGAAACGGAGAAATAAATGTAGAAACGAAGAAATAAACGGAGAAACGAACAAGGAAACGGAGAAACGAAGAAAGAAACGGAGAAACGAAGAAAGAAACGGAGACACGAAGAAAGAAACCAAGAAACGAAGAAAGAAACGGAGATACGAAGAAAGAAACGGAGAAACGAAGAAACGATGAAAGAAACGGGGAAACGAAGAAAGAAACGGAGAAACGAAGAAAGAAACGGAGAAACAAAGGAAGAAACGGAGAAACGGAGAAAGAAACGGAGAAACGAAGAAAGAAACTGAGAAACGTAGAAAGAAACGGAGAATCGGAGAAATAAATGGAGAATCGAAGAAATAAACGGAGAAACGGAGAAATAAATGGAGAAACGAAGAAATAAACGGAGAAACGAACAAGGAAACGGAGAAACGAACAAAGAAACGGAGAAACGAAGAAAGAAACGGAGAAACGGAGAAATAAGTGGAGAAACGAAGAAAGAACCAAAGAAACGAAGAAAGAAACGGAGAAATAAATGGAGAATCGAAGAAAGAAACCGAGAAATGGAGAATGAAACGGAGACACGAACAAAGAAACGGAGAAACGATGAAAGAAACGGAGAAACGAACAAAGAAACGAAGAAACGAACAAAGAAACGTAGAAACTAAGAAAGAAACGGAGAAACGGAGAAATAAATGGAGAAACGAAGAAATAAACGAAGAAACGAACAAGGAAACGGAGAAACGAAGAAAGAAACGGAGAAACGAAGAAAGAAGCGGAGAAACGAAGAAATAAACCGAGAAACGGAGAAAGAAACGGAGAAACGAACAAAGAAACGGAGAGACGAAGAAAGAAACGGGGAAACGAAGAAAGAAACGGAGAAACGAAGAAAGAAACGGAGAAACAATGAAAGAAACGGAGGAACGAAGAAAGAAACGGAGAAACGAAGAAAGAAACTGAGATCCGAAGAAAGAAACGGAGAATCGGAGAAATAAATGGAGAAACGAAGAAGGAAACGGAGCAATGGAGAAATAAATTGAGAAACGAAGAAATAAACGGAGAAACGAACAAGGAAACGGAGAAACGAAGAAAGAAACGGAGAAACGAAGAAAGAAACGGAGAAACGAAGAAAGGAACGGAGAAACGAAGAAAGAAACGGAGAAACGAACAAAGAAGCGGAGAAACAAAGAAATAAACCGAGAAACGGAGAAAGAAACAGAGAAACGAAGAAAGAAACGGAGAAACGAAGAAAGAAACGGAGAAACGAACAAAGAAACGGAGAAACGAACAAAGAAACGGAGAAACGAAGAAAGAAACGGAGAAACGGAGAAATAAGTGGAGAAACGAAGAAAGAACCAAAGAAACGAAGAAAGAAACGGAGAAATAAATGGAGAATCGAAGAAAGAAACCGAGAAATGGAGAATGAAACGGAGACACGAACAAAGAAACGGAGAAACGATGAAAGAAACGGAGAAACGAACAAAGAAACGAAGAAACGAACAAAGAAACGTAGAAACTAAGAAAGAAACGGAGAAACGGAGAAATAAATGGAGAAACGAAGAAATAAACGAAGAAACGAACAAGGAAACGGAGAAACGAAGAAAGAAACGGAGAAACGAAGAAAGAAACGGAGACACGAAGAAAGAAACGAAGAAACGAAGAAAGAAACGGAGATACGAAGAAAGAAACGGAGAAACGAAGAAACGATGAAAGAAACGGGGAAACGAAGAAAGAATCGGAGAAACGAAGAAAGAAACGGAGAAACAAAGAAAGAAACGGAGAAACGGAGAAAGAAACGGAGAAACGAAGAAAGAAACTGAGAAACGAAGAAAGAAACGGAGAATCGGAGAAATAAATGGAGAATCGAAGAAATAAACGGAGAAACGAAAAAAAGAAACGGAGACACGAAGCAAGAAACGAAGAAACGAAGAAAGAAACGGAGATACGAAGAATGAAACGGAGAAACGAAGAAACGATGAAAGAAACGGAGAAACGAAGAAAGAAACGGAGAAACGAAGAAAGAAACGGAGAAACATAGAAGGAATCGGAGAAACGGAGAAAGAAACGGAGAAACGAAGAAAGAAACTGAGAAACGAACAAAGAAACGGAGAAACGAAGAAAGAAACGAAGAAACGAAGAAAGAAACGGAGAAATAAATGGAGAATCGAAGAAAGAAACCGAGAAATGGAGAATGAAACGGAGAAACGAACAAAGAAACGGAGAAACGATGAAAGAAACGGAGAAACGAACAAAGAAACGGAGAAACG
Organism: Ptiloglossa arizonensis; assembly: GCF_051014685.1. Taxonomy (NCBI): domain Eukaryota; kingdom Metazoa; phylum Arthropoda; class Insecta; order Hymenoptera; family Colletidae; genus Ptiloglossa; species Ptiloglossa arizonensis. The sequence continues at coordinate 395,087 of NW_027478434.1, read as the reverse complement.
AAGAAAGAAACGAAGAAACGAAGAAAGAAACGGAGAAATAAATGGAGAATCGAAGAAAGAAACCGAGAAATGGAGAATGAAACGGAGAAACGAACAAAGAAACGGAGAAACGATGAAAGAAACGGAGAAACGAACAAAGAAACGAAGAAACGAACAAAGAAACGTTGAAACGAAGAAAGAAACGGAGAAGCGGAGAAATAAATGGAGAAACGAAGAAATAAACGGAGAAACGAACAAGGAAACCGAGAAACGAACAAAGAAACGAAGATAGAAACGGAGAAACGAACGAAGAAACGGAGAAACGAAGAGAGAAACGGAGAAACGAAGAAAGAGACGGAGTAACGAAGAAAGAAACGGAGAAACGAACAAAGAAACGGAGAAACGAACAAAGAAACGGAGAAACGAACAAAGAAACGGAGAAACGGAGAAATAAATGGAGAAACGAAGAAAGAAACGGAGATACGATCACAGAAACGGAGAAACGAAGAATGATACGGAGAAACGAACAAAGAAACGGAGAAACAAAGAAAGAAATGGAGAAATAAATGGAGAAACGAAGAAATAAACCGAGAAACGGAGAAAGAAACGGAGAAATGAAGAAAGAAACGGAGTAACGAAGAAAGAAACGAAGATAGAAACGGAGAATCGGAGAAATAAATGGAGAAACGAAGAAATAAACCGAGAAACGGAGAAAGAAACGGAGAAACGAACAAAGAAACGGAGAAACGAACAAAGATACGGAGAAACGAAGAAAGAAACGGAGAAACGAAGAAAGAAACGGTGAAACGAAGAAAGATACGGAGAAACGGAGAAAGAAACGGAGAAACGGAGAAATAAATGGAGAAGCGAAGAAATAAACGGAGAAACGAAGAAACAAACGGAGAAACGAAGGAAGAAACGGAGAAACGAAGAAAGAAACGGAGAAACGAACAAAGAAACGGAGAAACGAACAAAGAAACGGAGAAACGAACAAAGAAACGGAGAAACGGAGAAACGGAGAAATAAATGGAGAAACGAAGAAAGAAACGGAGAAACGAAGAAAGAAACGGAGAAACGAAGAAAGAAACGGAGAAACGAACAAAGAAACGGAGAAACGAACAAAGAAACGGAGAAACAAACAAAGAAACGGAGAAACGAAGAAAGAACCGGAGAAACGGAGAAATAAATGGAGAAACGAAGAAATAAACGGAGAAACGAACAAGGAAACGGAGAAACGAAGAAAGAAACGGAGAAACGAAGAAAGAAGCGGAGAAACGAACAACGAAACGGAGAAACGAAGAAAGAAACGGAGAAACGAAGAAAGAAACGGAGAAACGATCAAAGAAACGGAGAAACGAAGAAAGATACGGAGAAACGAACAAAGAAACGGAGAAACGAAGAAAGAAACGGAGAAACGAAGAAAGAAGCGGAGAAACCAAGAAAGAAGCGGAGTAAGGAATAAAGAAACGAAGAAAGAAACGGAGAAATAAATGGAGAAACGAAGAAATAAGCAGAGAAACGGAGAAAGAAACGGAGAAACGAACAAAGAAACGGAGAGACGACGATAGAAACGAAGAAACGAACAAAGAAACGGAGAAACGAACAAAGAAACGGAGAGACGAAGAAAGAAACGAAGAAACGAACAAAGAAACGGAGAGACGAAGATAGAAACGAAGAAACGAACAAAGAAACGGAGAAACGAACAAAGAAACGGAGAGACGAAGAAAGAAACGAAGAAACGAACAAAGAAACGGAGAAACGAATTAAGAAACGGAGAAACGTAGAAATAAATGGAGAAACGAAGAAATAAACGGAGAAACGAAGAAATAAACGGAGAAACGAACAAAGAAACGGAGAAACGAACAAAGAAACTGAGAAACGGAGAAATAAATGGAGAAGCGAAGAAATAAACGGAGAAACGAAGAAACAAACGGAGGAACGAAGAAAGAAACGGAGAAAAGAAGAAAGAAACGGAGAAACGAACAAAGAAACGGAGAAACGAACAAAGAAACGGAGAAACGAAGAAAGAAACGGAGAAACGAAGAAAGAAACGGTGAAACGAAGAAAGATACGGAGAAACGGAGAAATAAATGGAGAAACGAAGAAAGAAACGGAGAAACGAAGAAAGAAACGGAGAAACGAACAAAGAAACGGAGAAACGAACAAAGAAACGGAGAAACGTACAAAGAAACGAAGAAACGAAGAAAGAAACGGTGAAACGAAGAAAGATACGGAGAATCGGAGAAATAAATGGAGAAACGAAGAAATAAACCGAGAAACGGAGAAAGAAACGGAGAAACGATCAAAGAAACGGAGTAACGAACAAAGAAACGGAGAAACGAACAAAGAAACGGAGAAACGGAGAAACGGAGAAATAAATGGAGAAACGAAGAAAGAAACGGAGAAACGAAGAAAGAAACGGAGAAACGAAGAAAGAAACGGAGAAACGAACAAAGAAACGGAGAAAAGAACAAAGAAACGGAGAAACAAACAAAGAAACGGAGAAACGAAGAAAGAACCGGAGAAACGAACAAAGAAACGGAGAAACGAAGAAAGAAACGGAGAAACGAACAAAGAAACGGAGAAACGGAGAAACGGAGAAATAAATGGAGAAACGAAGAAAGAAACGGAGAAACGAAGAAAGAAACGGAGAAACGAAGAAAGAAACGGAGAAACGAACAAAGAAACGGAGAAACGAACAAAGAAACGGAGAAACAAACAAAGAAACGGAGAAACGAAGAAAGAACCGGAGAAACGGAGAAATAAATGGAGAAACGAAGAAATAAACGGAGAAACGAACAAAGAAACGGAGAAACGAAGAAAGAAACGGAGAAACGAACAAAGAAACGGAGAAACGGAGAAACGGAGAAATAAATGGAGAAACGAAGAAAGAAACGGAGAAACGAAGAAAGAAACGGAGAAACGAAGAAAGAAACGGAGAAACGAACAAAGAAACGGAGAAACGAAGAAAGAAACGGAGAAACGAACAAAGAAACGGAGAAACGGACAAAGAAACGGAGAAACAAACAAAGAAACGGAGAAACGAAGAAAGAAACGAAGAAACGAAGAAACAAACGAAGATAGAAACGGAGAATCGGAGAAATAAGTGGAGAAACGAAGAAATAAACGGAGAAACGAAGAAAGAAATGGAGAAACGAAGAAAGAAACGGAGAAACGAACAAAGAAACGGAGAAACGAAGAAAGAAACGGAGAAACGAACAAAGAAACGGAGAAACGAAGAAAGAAACGGAGAAACGAACAAAGAAACGGAGAAACCAAGAAAGAAACCGAGTAAGGAATAAAGAAACGAAGAAACGATGAAAGAAACGGAGAAATAAATGGAGAAACGAAGAAATAAGCAGAGAAACGGAGAAAGAAACGGAGAAACGAACAAAGAAACGGAGAGACGAAGATAGAAACGAAGAAACGAACAAAGAAACGGAGAGACGGAGAAAGAAACGAAGAAACGAACAAAGAAACGGAGAGACGAAGATAGAAACGAAGAAACGAACAAAGAAACGGAGAAACGAACAAAGAAACGGAGAGACGAAGAAAGAAACGAAGAAACGAACCAAGAAACGGAGAAACGAACTAAGAAACGGAGAAACGCAGAAATAAATGGAGAAACGAAGAAATAAACGGAGAAACGAAGAAATAAACGGAGAAACGAACAAAGAACCGGAGAAGCGAAGAAAGAATCGGAGAAACGAAGAAATAAATGGAGAAACGAAGAAATAAACGGAGAAACGAAGACAGAAATGGAGAAACGAAAAAAGAAACGGAGAAACGAAGGAAGATACGGAGAAACGGAGAAATAAATGGAGAAACGAAGAAATAAACGGAGAAACGAACAAAGAAACGGAGAAACGGAGAAATAAATGGAGATACGAAGAAATAAACGGAGAAACGAAGAAAGAAACGAAGAAACGAAGAAAGAAACGAAGATAGAAACGGAGAATCGGAGAAATAAATGGAGAAACGAAGAAATAAACGGAGAAACGTAGAAATAAACGGAGAAACGACGAAAGAAACGGAGAAACGAAGAAAGAAACGGAGAAACGAAGAAAGAAACGGAGTAACGAAGAAAGAAACGAAGATAGAAACGGAGAATCCGAGAAATAAATGGAGAAACGACGAAATAAACCGAGAAACGGAGAAAGAAACGGAGAAACGAAGAAAGAAATGGAGATACGAAGAAAGAAACGGAGAAACGAAGAAAGAAACGGAGAAACGAAGAAAGAAACGGAGAAACGAGGAAAGAAACGGAGAAACGAACAAAGAAACGGAGAAACGAACGAAGAAACGGAGAAACGAACAAAGAAACGGAGAAACGAAGAAAGAAACGGAGAAACGGAGAAATAAACGGAGAAACGAAGAAAAAAACGGAGAAACCAAGAAAGAAACGGAGTAACGAAGATAGAAACGAAGAAACGAAGAAAGAAACGGAGAAACGAAGAAAGAAACGGAGAAACGAAGAAAGAAACGGAGAAACGAAGAAAGAAACGGAGAAACGAAGAAAGAAACGGAGAAACGAAGAAAGAAACGGAGTAACGAAGAAAGAAACGGAGAAACGAACAAAGAAACGGAGAAACGAAGAAAGAAACGGAGAAACGTAGAAATAAACGGAGAAACGAAGAAAGAAACGAAGAAACGAAGAAAGAAACGAAGATAGAGACGGAGAATCGGAGAAATAAATGGAGAAACGAAGAAATAAACCGAGAAACGGAGAAAGAAACGGAGAAACGAAGAAAGAAACGGCGATACGAAGAAAGAAACGGAGAAACGAAGAAAGAAACGGAGAAACGAAGAAAGAAACGGAGTAACGAAGACAGAAACGGAGAAACGGAGAAATAAATGGAGAAACGAAGAAAGAAACGGAGAAACGAAGAAAGAAACGGAGAAACGAAGAACGAAACGGAGAAACTGAGAAATAAATGGAGAAACGAAGAAAGAAACGGAGTAACGAAGAAAGAAACGAAGAAACGAAGAAAGCAACGGAGAAACGAACGAGGAAACGGAGAAACGACGAAAGAAACGGAGAAACGAAGAAAGAAGCAGAGTAACGAAGAAAGAAACGAAGATAGAAACGGAGAATCGGAGAAATAAATGGAGAAACCGAGAAATAAACCGAGAAACGGAGAAACGATCAAAGAAACGGAGAATCGAAGAAAGATACGGAGAAACGAACAAAGAAACGGAGAAACGAACAAAGAAACGGAGAAACGAAGAAAGAAACGGAGAAACGGAGAAATAAATGGAGAAACGAAGAAATAAATGGAGAAACGAAGAAATAAACGGAGGAACGAAGAAAGAAACGGAGAAACGAAGAAAGAAACGGAGAAACGAAGAAAGAAACGGAGTAACGAAGAAAGAAACGAAGAAACGAAGAAAGAAACGGAGAAACGAACAAAGAAATGGAGAAACGAACAAAGAAACGGAGAAACGAACAAAGAAACGGAAAAACGGAGAAATAAATGGATAAATGAAGAAATAAACGGAGAGACGAAGAAAGCAACGGAGAAACGAAGAAAGAAACGGAGAAACGAAGAAAGAAACGAAGATACGAACAAAGAAACGGAGAATCGAACAAAGAAACGGAGAAACGAAGAAAGAAACGGAGAAACGGAGAAATAAATGGCGAAACGAAGAAATAAACGGAGAAACGACGAAAGAAACGGAGAAACGAAGAAAGAAACGGAGAAACGAAGAAAGAAACGGAGTAACGAAGAAAGAAACGAAGATAGAAACGGAGAATCCGAGAAATAAATGGAGAAACGACGAAATAAACCGAGAAACGGAGAAAGAAACGGAGAAACGAAGAAAGAAATGGAGATACGAAGAAAGAAACGGAGAAACGAAGAAAGAAACGGAGAAACGAAGAAAGAAACGGAGAAACGAGGAAAGAAACGGAGAAACGAACAAAGAACGGAGAAACGAACGAAGAAACGGAGAAACGAACAAAGAAACGAGAAACGAAGAAAGAAACGGAGAAACGGAGAAATAAACGGAGAAACGAAGAAAGAAGCGGAGAAACGAAGAAAGAAATGGAGATATGAGAAAGAAACGGAGAAACGAAGAAAGAAACGGAGGAACGAAGAAAGAAAAGGAGAAACGAAGAAAGAAACGGAGAAACGAACAAAGAAACGGAGAAACGAAGATAGAAACGGAGAAACGAACGAAGAAACGGAGAAACGAAGAGAGAAACGGAGAAACGAAGAAAGAAACGGAGTAACGAAGAAAGAAACGGAGAAACGAAGAATGATACGGAGAAACGAAGAAAGAAACGGAGAAACGAAGAAAGAAACGGAGAAACGAAGAAAGAAACCGAGAAACGAAGAAAGAAACGGAGTAAGGAAGAAAGAAACGAAGAAACGAAGAAAGAAACGGAGAAATAAATGGAGAAACGAAGAAATAAACAGAGAAACGGAGAAACGAACAAAGAAACGGAGAAACGAAGAAAGAAACGAAGAAACGAACAAAGAAACGGAGAAACGAACAAAGAAACGGAGACACGGAGAAATAAATGGAGAAACGAGGAAATAAACGGAGAAACGAAGAAAGAAACAGAGAAACGAACAACGAAACGGAGAAACGAAGAAAGAAATGGAGAAACGAACAAAGAAACGGAGAAACGAAGAAAGTAACGGAGAAACGAAGAAAGAAACGGAAAAATGGAGAAATAAATGGCGAAACGAAGAAATCAACGGAGAAACGAAGAAAGAAACGGAGAAACGAACAAAGAAACGGCGAAACGAACAAAGAAACGGAGAAGTGAACAAAGAAACGGAGAAACGAACAAAGAAACGGAGAAACGGAGAAATAAATGGAGATACGAAGAAATAAACGGAGAAACGAAGAAAGAAACGAAGAAACGAAGAAAGAAACGGAGAAACGAACAAAGAAACGGAGAAACGGAGAAACGGAGAAATAAATGGCGAAACGAAGAAAGAAACGGAGAAACGAAGAAAGAAACGGAGAAACGAACAAAGAAACGGAGAAACGAACAAAGAAACGGAGAAACGAACAAAGAAACGGAGAAACAAACAAAGAAACGGAGAAACGAAGAAAGAACCGGAGAAACGGAGAAATAAATGGAGAAACGAAGAAATAAACGGAGAAACGAACAAAGAAACGGAGAAACGAAGAAAGAAACGGAGAAGCGAAGAAAGAAACGGAGAAACCAAGAAAGAAGCGGAGTAAGGAATAAAGAAACGAAGAAACGAAGAAAGAAACGGAGAAATAAATGGAGAAACGAAGAAATAAGCAGAGAAACGGGGAAAGAAACGGAGAAACGAACAAAGAAACGGAGAGACGAAGATAGAAACGAAGAAACGAACAAAGAAACGGAGAAACGAACAAAGAAACGGAGAGACGAAGAAAGAAACGAAGAAACGAAGAAAGAAACGAAGATAGAAACGGAGAATCGGAGAAATAAATGGAGAAACGAAGAAATAAACGGAGAAACGAAGAAAGAAACGGAGAAACGAAGAAAGAAACGGAGAAACGAACAAAGAAACGGAGAAACGAAGAAAGAAACGGAGAAACGAACAAAGAAACGGAGAAACGAAGAAAGAAACGAAGAAAGAAACGGAGAAACAAAGAAAGAAACGGAGAAACGAAGGAAGATACGGAGAAACGGAGAAATAAATGGAGAAACGAAGAAATAAACGGAGAAACGAACAAAGAAACGGAGAAACGGAGAAATAAATGGAGATACGAAGAAATAAACGGAGAAACGAAGAAAGAAACGAAGAAACGAAGAAAGAAACGAAGATAGAAATGGAGAATCGGAGAAATAAATGGAGAAACGAAGAAATAAACGGAGAAACGAAGAAAGAAACGGAGAAACGAAGAAAGATACGGAGAAACGAACAAAGAAACGGAGAAACGAACAAAGAAACGGAGAAACGAAGAAAGAAACGGAGAAACGAAGAAAGATACGGAGAAATAAATGGAGAAACGAAAAAATAAACCGAGAAACGGGGAAAGAAACGGAGAAACGAACAAAGAAACGGAGAAACGAACAAAGAAACGGAGAAACGAACAAAGAAACGGAGAAACGGAGAAACGGAGAAATAAATGGAGAAACGAAGAAATAAACGGAGGAACGAAGAAAGAAACGGAGAAACGAAGAAAGATACGGAGAAACGAACAAAGAAACGGAGAAACGAAGAAAGAAACGGAGAAACGAACAAAGAAACGGAGAAACGAAGAAAGAAACGGAGAAACGTAGAAATAAACGGAGAAACGAAGAAAGAAACGGAGAAACGAAGAAAGAAACGAAGATAGAAACGGAGAATCGGAGAAATAAATAGAGAAACGAACAAATAAACTGAGAAACGGAGAAAGAAACGGAGAAACGATCAAAGAAACGGAGAAACGAAGAAAGATACGGAGAAAATAACAACGAAACGGAGAAACGAAGAAAGAAACGGAGAAATAAATGGAGAAACGAAGAAATAAACCGAGAAACGGAGAAAGAAACGGAGAAACGAAGAAAGAAACGGAGAAGCGAAGAAAGAAACGGAGAAACGAACAAAGAAACGGAGAAACGAAGAAAGAAACGGAGACGCGAAGAAAGAAACGGAGAAACGAAGAAAGAAACGGAGAAACGAAGAAAGGAACGGAGACGCGAAGAAAGAAACGGAGAAACGAAGAAAGAAACGGAGAAACGAACATAGAAACGGAGAAACGAAGAAAGAAACGGAGAAACGGAGAAATAAATGGAGAAACGAAGAAATAAACGGAGAAACGAACAAGGAAAGGGAGAAACGAAGATAGAAACGGAGAAACGAAGAAAGAAACGGGGAAACGAAAAAAGAAACGGAGAAATAAATGGCGAAACGAAGAAATAAACGGAGAAACGAAGAAAGAAACGGAGAAACGAAGAAAGAAACGGAGTAACGAAGAAAGAAACGGAGAAACGAAGAAAGAAACGGAGAAACGAAGAAAGAAACGAAGATAGAAACGGAGAATCGGAGAAATAAATGGAGAAACGAAGAAATAAACCGAGAGACGGAGAAAGAAACGGAGAAACGATCAAAGAAACGGAGAAACGAATAAAGAAACGGAGAAACGAAGAAAGAAACGGAGAAACGAAGAAAGAAACGGAGAAACGAAGAAAGAAACGGAGAAACGAAGAAAGAAACGGAGAAATAAATGGCGAATCGAAGAAATAAACGGAGAAACGAAGAAAGAAACGGAGAAACGAAGAAAGAAACGGAGAAACGGAGAAATAAATGGAGAAACGAAGAAATAAACCGAGAAACGGAGAAAGAAACGGAGAAACGATCAAAGAAACGGAGAAACGAACAAAGAAATGGAGAAACGAAGAAAGAAACGGAGAAACGAACAAAGAAACGGAGAAACGAAGAAAGAAACGGAGAAACGGAGAAATAAATGGAGAAACGAAGAAATAAACGGAGGAACGAACAAGGAAAGGGAGAAACGAAGATAGAAACGGAGAAACGAAGAATGAAACGGAGAAACGAAGAAAGAAACGAAGATAGAAACGGAGAATCGGAGAAATAAATAGAGAAACGAACAAATAAACTGAGAAACGGAGAAAGAAACGGAGAAACGAACAAAGAAACGGAGAAACGAACAAAGAAACGGAGGAACGAACAAAGAAACGGAGAAACGAACAAAGAAACGGAGAAACGAACAAAGAAACGGAGAAACGGAGAAATAAATGGAGAAACGAAGAAATAAACGGAGAAACGAAGAAAGAAACGGAGAAACGGAGAAATAAATGGCGAAACGAAGAAATAAACGGATAAACGAAGAAAGAAACGGAGAAACGAAGAAAGAAACGGAGAAACGAAGAAAGAAACGAAGATAGAAACGGAGAATCGGAGAAATAAATGGAGAAACGAAGAAATAAACCGAGAAACGGAGAAAGAAACGGAGAAACGATCAAAGAAACGGAGAAACGAACAAGGAAAGGGAGAAACGAAGATAGAAACGGAGAAACGAAGAAAGAAACGGAGAAACGAAGAAAGAAATGAAGATAGAAACGGAGAATCGGGGAATAAATAGAGAAACGAACAAATAAACTGAGAAACGGAGAAAGAAACGGAGAAACGAACAAAGAAACAGAGAAACGAACAAAGAAACCGAGAAACGAACAAAGAAACGGAGAAACGGAGAAATAAATGGAGAAACGAAGAAATAAACGGAGAAACGAAGAAAGAAACGGAGAAACGATCAAAGAAACGGAGAAACGAAGAAAGATACGGAGAAACTAACAAAGAAACGGAGAAACGAAGAAAGAAACGGAGAAATAAATGGAGAAACGAAGAAATAAACCGAGAAGCGGAGAAAGAAACGGAGAAACGAAGAAAGAAACGGAGAAGCGAAGAAAGAAACGGAGAAACGAACAAAGAAACGGAGAAACGAAGAAAGAAACGGAGAAACAAAGAAAGAAACGGAGACGCGAAGAAAGAAACGGAGAAACGAAGAAAGAAACGGAGAAACGAACAAAGAAACGGAGAAACGAAGAAAGAAACGGAGAAACGGAGAAATAAATGGAGAAACGAAGAAATAAACGGAGAAACGAACAAGGAAAGGGAGAAACGAAGATAGAAACGGAGAAACGAAGAAAGAAACGGGGAAACGAAGAAAGAAACGGAGAAACGATCAAAGAAACGGAGAAACGAACAAAGAAACGGAGAAACGAAGAAAGAAACGGAGAAACGAACAAAGAAACGGAGAAACGAAGAAAGAAACGGAGAAACGAAGAAAGAAATGGAGAAACGAACAAAGAAACGGAGAAACGAAGAAAGAAACGGAGAAACGAAGAAAGAAACGGAAAAATGGAGAAATAAATGGCGAAACGAAGAAATCAACGGAGAAACGAAGAAAGAAACGGAGAAACGAACAAAGAAACGGCGAAACGAACAAAGAAACGGAGAAGTGAACAAAGAAACGGAGAAACGAACAAAGAAACGGAGAAACGGAGAAATAAATGGAGATACGAAGAAATAAACGGAGAAACGAAGAAAGAAACGAAGAAACGAACAAAGAAACGGAGAAACGAACAAAGAAACGGAGAAACGGAGAAACGGAGAAATAAATGGCGAAACGAAGAAAGAAACGGAGAAACGAAGAAAGAAACGGAGAAACGAACAAAGAAACGGAGAAACGAACAAAGAAACGGAGAAACGAACAAAGAAACGGAGAAACAAACAAAGAAACGGAGAAACGAAGAAAGAACCGGAGAAACGGAGAAATAAATGGAGAAACGAAGAAATAAACGGAGAAACGAACAAAGAAACGGAGAAACGAAGAAAGAAACGGAGAAGCGAAGAAAGAAACGGAGAAACCAAGAAAGAAGCGGAGTAAGGAATAAAGAAACGAAGAAACGAAGAAAGAAACGGAGAAATAAATGGAGAAACGAAGAAATAAGCAGAGAAACGGGGAAAGAAACGGAGAAACGAACAAAGAAACGGAGAGACGAAGATAGAAACGAAGAAACGAACAAAGAAACGGAGAAACGAACAAAGAAACGGAGAGACGAAGAAAGAAACGAAGAAACGAAGAAAGAAACGAAGATAGAAACGGAGAATCGAAGAAATAAATGGAGAAACGAAGAAATAAACGGAGAAACGAAGAAAGAAACGGAGAAACGAAGAAAGAAACGGAGAAACGAACAAAGAAACGGAGAAACGAAGAAAGAAACGGAGAAACGAACAAAGAAACGGAGAAACGAAGAAAGAAACGAAGAAAGAAACGGAGAAACAAAGAAAGAAACGGAGAAACGAAGGAAGATACGGAGAAACGGAGAAATAAATGGAGAAACGAAGAAATAAACGGAGAAACGAACAAAGAAACGGAGAAACGGAGAAATAAATGGAGATACGAAGAAATAAACGGAGAAACGAAGAAAGAAACGAAGAAACGAAGAAAGAAACGAAGATAGAAACGGAGAATCGGAGAAATAAATGGAGAAACGAAGAAATAAACGGAGAAACGAAGAAAGAAACGGAGAAACGAAGAAAGATACGGAGAAACGAACAAAGAAACGGAGAAACGAAGAAAGAAACGGAGAAACGAACAACGAAACGGAGAAACGAAGAAAGAAACGGAGAAACGTAGAAATAAACGGAGAAACGAAGAAAGAAACGAAGAAACGAAGAAAGAAACGAAGATAGAGACGGAGAATCGGAGAAATAAATGGAGAAACGAAGAAATAAACCGAGAAACGGAGAAAGAAACGGAGAAACGAAGAAAGAAACGGCGATACGAAGAAAGAAACGGAGTAACGAAGAAAGAAACGGAGAAACGAAGAAAGAAACGGAGTAACGAAGACAGAAACGGAGAAACGGAGAAATAAATGGAGAAACGAAGAAAGAAACGGAGAAACGAAGAAAGAAACGGAGAAACGAAGAACGAAAGTGAGAAACGGAGAAATAAATGGAGAAACGAAGAAAGAAACGGAGTAACGAAGAAAGAAACGAAGAAACGAAGAAAGCAACGGAGAAACGAACGAGGAAACGGAGAAACGACGAAAGAAACGGAGAAACGAAGAAAGAAGCAGAGTAACGAAGAAAGAAACGAAGATAGAAACGGAGAATCGGAGAAATAAATGGAGAAACCGAGAAATAAACCGAGAAACGGAGAAACGATCAGAGAAACGGAGAAACGAAGAAAGATACGGAGAAACGAACAAAGAAACGGAGAAACGAACAAAGAAACGGAGAAACGAAGATAGAAACGGAGAAACGGAGAAATAAATGGAGTAACGAAGAAATAAACGGAGAAACGAAGAAACAAACGGAGAAACGAAGAAAGAAACGGAGAAACGAAGAAAGAAACGAAGTAACGAAGAAAGAAACGAAGAAACGAAGAAAGATACGGAGAAATAAATGGAGAAACGAAAAAATAAACCGAGAAACGGGGAAAGAAACGGAGAAACGAACAAAGAAACGGAGAAACGAACAAAGAAACGGAGAAACGAACAAAGAAACGGAGAAACGGAGAAACGGAGAAATAAATGGAGAAACGAAGAAATAAACGGAGGAACGAAGAAAGAAACGGAGAAACGAAGAAAGATACGGAGAAACGAACAAAGAAACGGAGAAACGAAGAAAGAAACGGAGAAACGAACAAAGAAACGGAGAAACGAAGAAAGAAACGGAGAAACGTAGAAATAAACGGAGAAACGAAGAAAGAAACGGAGAAACGAAGAAAGAAACGAAGATAGAAACGGAGAATCGGAGAAATAAATAGAGAAACGAACAAATAAACTGAGAAACGGAGAAAGAAACGGAGAAACGATCAAAGAAACGGAGAAACGAAGAAAGATACGGAGAAAATAACAACGAAACGGAGAAACGAAGAAAGAAACGGAGAAATAAATGGAGAAACGAAGAAATAAACCGAGAAACGGAGAAAGAAACGGAGAAACGAAGAAAGAAACGGAGAAGCGAAGAAAGAAACGGAGAAACGAACAAAGATACGGAGAAACGAAGAAAGAAACGGAGACGCGAAGAAAGAAACGGAGAAACGAAGAAAGAAACGGAGAAACGAAGAAAGGAACGGAGACGCGAAGAAAGAAACGGAGAAACGAAGAAAGAAACGGAGAAACGAACATAGAAACGGAGAAACGAAGAAAGAAACGGAGAAACGGAGAAATAAATGGAGAAACGAAGAAATAAACGGAGAAACGAACAAGGAAAGGGAGAAACGAAGATAGAAACGGAGAAACGAAGAAAGAAACGGGGAAACGAAAAAAGAAACGGAGAAACGGAGAAATAAATGGCGAAACGAAGAAATAAACGGAGAAACGAAGAAAGAAACGGAGAAACGAAGAAAGAAACGGAGTAACGAAGAAAGAAACGGAGAAACGAAGAAAGAAACGGAGAAACGAAGAAAGAAACGAAGATAGAAACGGAGAATCGGAGAAATAAATGGAGAAACGAAGAAATAAACCGAGAGACGGAGAAAGAAACGGAGAAACGATCAAAGAAACGGAGAAACGAATAAAGAAACGGAGAAACGAAGAAAGAAACGGAGAAACGAAGAAAGAAACGGAGAAACGAAGAAAGAAACGGAGAAACGAAGAAAGAAACGGAGAAACGGAGAAATAAATGGCGAATCGAAGAAATAAACGGAGAAACGAAGAAAGAAACGGAGAAACGAAGAAAGAAACGGAGAAACGGAGAAATAAATGGAGAAACGAAGAAATAAACCGAGAAACGGAGAAAGAAACGGAGAAACGATCAAAGAAACGGAGAAACGAACAAAGAAATGGAGAAACGAAGAAAGAAACGGAGAAACGAACAAAGAAACGGAGAAACGAAGAAAGAAACGGAGAAACGGAGAAATAAATGGAGAAACGAAGAAATAAACGGAGGAACGAACAAGGAAAGGGAGAAACGAAGATAGAAACGGAGAAACGAAGAAAGAAACGGAGACGCGAAGAAAGAAATGGAGAAACGAAGAAAGAAACGGAGAAACGAACAAAGAAACTGAGAAACGAAGAAAGAAACGGAGAAATAAATGGAGAAACGAAGAAATAAACGGAGAAACGAACAAGGAAAGGGAGAAACGAAGAAAGACACGGAGAAACGAAGAAAGAAACGGAGAAACGGAGAAAGAAACGGAGTAACGAAGAAAGAAACGAAGAAACGAAGAAAGAAACGGAGAAACGAACAAAGAAACGGAGAAACGAAGGAAGAAACGGAGAAACGAAGAAAGAAACGGAGACGCGAAGAAATAAACGGAGAAACGAAGAAAGAAACGGAGGAACGAAGAAAGAAACGGAGAAACGAAGAAAGAAACGGAGAAACGAAGAAAGAAACGGAGAAATAAATGGCGAAACGAAGAAATAAACGGAGAAACGAAGAAAGAAACGGAGAAACGAAGAAAGAAACGGAGTAACGAAGAAAGAAACGGAGAAACGAAGAAAGAAACGGAGAAACGAAGAAAGAAACGAAGATAGAAACGGAGAATCGGAGAAATAAATGGAGAAACGAAGAAATAAACCGAGAGACGGAGAAAGAAACGGAGAAACGATCAAAGAAACGGAGAAACGAACAAAGAAACGGAGAAACGAAGAAAGAAACGGAGAAACGAACAAAGAAACGGAGAAACGAAGAAAGAAACGGAGAAACGGAGAAATAAATGGAGAAACGAAGAAATAAACGGAGAAACGAACAAGCAAAGGGAGAAACGAAGATAGAAACGGAGAAACGAAGAAAGAAACGGAGAAACGAAGAAAGAAACGGAGAAACGAAGAAAGAAACGGAGAAACGAAGAAAGAAACGGAGAAATATATGGCGAAACGAAGAAATAAACGGAGAAACGAAGAAAGAAACGGAGAAACGAAGAAAGAAACGGAGAAACGGAGAAATAAATGGAGAAACGAAGAAATAAACCGAGAAACGGAGAAAGAAACGGAGAAACGATCAAAGAAACGGAGGAACGAACAAAGAAACGGAGAAACGAAGAAAGAAACGGAGAAACGAACAAAGAAACGGAGAAACGAAGAAAGAAACGGAGAAACGGAGAAATAAATGGAGAAACGAAGAAATAAACGGAGAAACGGAGAAAGAAACGGAGAAACGAACAAAGAAACGGAGAAACGGAGAAATAAATGGAGAAACGAAGAAATAAACGGAGAAACGAAGAAAGAAACGGAGAAACGAACAAAGAAACGGGGAAACGAAGAAAGAAACGGAGAAACGAAGAAAGAAACGGAGAAACGAAGAAAGAAACGGAGAAACGAAGAAAGAAACGGAGCAACGAAGAAAGAAACGGAGATACGAAGAAAGAAACGGAGAAAGGAACAAAGAAACGGAGAAACGAACAAAGAAACCGAGAAACGGAGAAATAAATGGAGAAAGGAAGAAATAAACGGAGAAACGAAGACAGAAACGGAGAAACGAAGAATGAAACGGAGAAATAAATGGAAAAACGAAGAAAAAAACGGAGAAACGAAGAAAGAAACGGAGAAAGGAAGAAAGAAACGGAGCAACGAAGAAAGAAACGGAGATACGAAGAAAGAAACGGAGAAACGAACAAAGAAACGGGGAAACGAAGAAAGAAACGGAGAAACGAAGAAAGAAACGGAGAAACGAAGAAAGAAACGGAGAAACGAAGAAAGAAACGGAGCAACGAAGAAAGAAACGGAGATACGAAGAAAGAAACGGAGAAAGGAACAAAGAAACGGAGAAACGAACAAAGAAACCGAGAAACGGAGAAATAAATGGAGAAACGAAGAAATAAACGGAGCAACGAAGAAAGAAACGGAGATACGAAGAAAGAAACGGAGAAACGAACAAAGAAACGGAGAAACGAACAAAGAAACGGAGAAACGGAGAAATAAATGGAGAAACGAAGAAATAAACGGAGAAACGAAGAAAGAAGCGGAGAAGCGAACAAAGAAACGGAGAAACGAAGAAAGAAACGGAGAAACGAAGAACTAAACGGAGAAACGAAGAAAGAAAAACGGGGAAACGAGGAAAGAAACGGAGAAACGAACAAAGAAACGGAGAAACGGAGAAATAAATGGAGAAACGAAGAAAAAAACGGAGAAACGAAGACAGAAACGGAGAAACGAAGAAAGAAACGGAGAAACGGAGAAATAAATGGAGAAACGAGGAAAAAAACGGAGAAACGAAGAAAGAAACGGAGAAACGAAGAAAGAAACGGAGAAACGAAGAAAGAAAGGGAGTAACGTAGAAAGAAACGGAGAAACGGAGAAATAAATGGAGAAACGAAGAACTAAACGGAGAAACGAAGACAGAAACGGAGAAACGAAGAAAGAAACGGAGATACGAAGAAAGAAACGAAGAAAGAAGCGGAGTAACGAAGAAAGAAACGGAGAAACGGAGAAATAAATGGAGAAACGAAGAAAGAAACGCAGATACGAAGAAAGAAACGGAGAAACGAACAAAGAAACGGAGAAACGAACAAAGAAACGGAGAAACGGACAAATAAATGGAGAAACGAAGAAATAAACGGAGAAACAAAGACAGAATCGGAGAAACGAAGAAAGAAACGGAGAAACGAAGAAAGAAACGGAGAAACGAAGAAAGAAGCGGAGTAACGAAGAAAGAAACGGAGAAACGGAGAAATAAATGGAGAAACGAAGAAATAAACGGAGAAACGAAGACAGAAACGGAGAAACGAAGAAAGAAACGGAGAAACGGAGAAATAAATGGAGAAACGAGGGAAAAAACGGAGAAACGAAGAAAGAAACGGAGAAAGGAAGAAAGAAACGGAGCAACGAAGAAAGAAACGGAGATACGAAGAAAGAAACGGAGAAACGAACAAAGAAACGGAGAAACGAACAAAGAAACGGAGAAACGGAGAAATAAATGGAGAAACGAAGAAATAAACGGAGAAACGAAGACAGAAACGGAGAAACGAAGAAAGAAACGGAGAAACGAAGAAAGAAACGGAGATACGAAGAAAGAAACGGAGAAACGAACAAAGACACGGAGAAACGAAGAAAGAAACGGAGAAACGGAGAAATAAATGGAGAAACGAAGAAATGAACGGAGAAACAAAGACAGAATCGGAGAAACGAAGAAAGAAACGGAGAAACGAAGAAAGAAACGGAGAAACGAAGAAAGAAACGGAGAAACGAACAAAGAAACGGAGAAACGAACAAAGAAACGGAGAAACGAACAAAGAAACGGAGAAACGGAGAAATAAATGGAGAAACGAAGAAATAAACGGAGAAACGAAGAAAGAAACGGAGAAACGAACAAAGAAACGGAGAAACGGAGAAATAAATGGAGAAACGAAGAAATAAACGGAGAAACGAAGACAGAAACGGGGAAACGAAGAAAGAAACGGAGAAACGGAGAAATAAATGGAGAAACGAGGAAAAAAACGGAGAAACGAAGAAAGAAACGGAGAAAGGAAGAAAGAAACGGAGCAACGAAGAAAGAAACGGAGATACGAAGAAAGAAACGGAGAAACGAACAAAGAAACGGAGAAACGGACAAATAAATGTAGAAACGAAGAAATAAACGGAGAAACGAAGACAGAAACGGAGAAACGAAGAAAGAAACGGAGAAACGATGAAAGAAACGGAGAAACGAAGAATGAAACGGAGTGACGAAGAAAGAAACGGAGAAACGAAGAAAGAAAAACGGGGAAACGAGGAAAGAAACGGAGAAACGAACAAAGAAACGGAGAAACGGAGAAATAAATGGAGAAACGAAGAAATAAACGGAGAAACGAAGACAGAAACGGAGAAACGAAGAATGAAACGGAGAAACGGAGAAATAAATGGAAAAACGAAGAAAAAAACGGAGAAACGAAGAAAGAAACGGAGAAAGGAAGAAAGAAACGGAGCAACGAAGAAAGAAACGGAGATACGAAGAAAGAAACGGAGAAACGAACAAAGAAACGGAGAAACGAAGATAGAAACGGAGAAGCGAAGAAAGAAACGGAGAAACGAAGAAAGAAACGGAGAAACGGAGAAATAAATGGAGAAACGAAGAAATAAACGGAGAAACGAAGACAGAAACGGAGAAACGAAGAAAGAAACGGAGAAACGGAGAAATAAATGGAGAAACGAAGAAAAAAACGGAGAAACGAAGACAGAAACGGAGAAACGAAGAAAGAAACGGAGAAACGGAGAAATAAATGGAGAAACGAGGAAAAAAACGGAGAAACGGAGAAAGAAACGGAGAAACGAAGAAAGAAACGGCGAAACGAAGAAAGAAACGGAGACGCGAAGAAAGAAACGGAGAAACGAACAAAGAAACGGAGAAACGAAGAAAGAAACGGAGAAACGAAGAAAGAAACGGAGAAACGGAGAAATAAATGGAGAAACGAAGAAATAAACGGAGAAACGAAGAAAGAAACGGAGAAACGGAGAAATAAATGGAGAAACGAAGAAATAAACGGAGAAACGAAGACAGAAACGGAGAAACGAAGAAAGAAACGGAGAAACGGAGAAATAAATGGAGAAACGAAGAAAGAAACGCAGATACGAAGAAAGAAACGGAGAAACGAACAAAGAAACGGAGAAACGAACAAAGAAACGGAGAAACGGACAAATAAATGGAGAAACGAAGAAATAAACGGAGAAACAAAGAACAGAATCGGAGAAACGAAGAAAGAAACGGAGAAACGAAGAAAGAAACGGAGAAACGAAGAAAGAAGCGGAGTAACGAAGAAAGAAACGGAGAAACGGAGAAATAAATGGAGAAACGAAGAAATAAACGGAGAAACGAAGACAGAAACGGAGAAACGAAGAAAGAAACGGAGAAACGAAGAAAGAAACGGAGAAACGAACAAAGAAACGGAGAAACGAACAAAGAAACGGAGAAACGGAGAAATAAATGGAGAAACGAAGAAATAAACGGAGAAACGAAGAAAGAAACGGAGAAACGAACAAAGAAACGGAGAAACGGAGAAATAAATGGAGAAACGAAGAAATAAACGGAGAAACGAAGACAGAAACGGGGAAACGAAGAAAGAAACGGAGAAACGATGAAAGAAACGGAGCAACGAAGAAAGAAACGGAGATACGAAGAAAGAAACGGAGAAACGAACAAAGAAACGGAGAAACGGACAAATAAATGTAGAAACGAAGAAATAAACGGAGAAACGAAGACAGAAACGGAGAAACGAAGAAAGAAACGGAGAAACGATGAAAGAAACGGAGAAATAAATGGAGAAACGAAGAAATAAACCGAGAAACGGAGAAAGAAACGGAGAAACGAAGAAAGAAACGGAGAAGTGAAGAAAGAAACGGAGAAACGAACAAAGAAACGGAGAAACGAAGAAAGAAACGGAGACGCGAAGAAAGAAACGGAGAAACGAAGAAAGAAACGGAGAAGCGAACAAAGAAACGGAGAAACGAAGAAAGAAACGGAGAAACGGAGAAATAAATGGAGAAACGAAGAAATAAACGGAGAAACGAACAAGGAAAGTGAGAAACGAAGATAGAAACGGAGAAACGAAGAAAGAAACGGAGAAACGAACAAAGAAACGGAGAAACGAACAAAGAAACGGAGAAACGAACAAAGAAACGGAGACGCGAAGAAAGAAACGGAGAAACGAAGAAAGATACGGAGAAACGAAGAAAGATACGGAGAAACGAACAAAGAAATGGAAAAACGGAGAAATAAATGGCGAAACGAAGAAATAAACGGAGAAACGAAGAAAGAAACGGAGAAACGAACAAAGAAACGGAGAAACGAAGAAAGAAACGGAGAAACGGAGAAATAAATGGAGAAACGAAGAACTAAACGGAGAAACGAACAAGGAAAGGGAGAAACGAAGATAGAAACGGAGAAACGAAGAAAGAAACGGAGAAACGAAGAAAGAAACGAAGATAGAAACGGAGAATCGGGGAATAAATAGAGAAACGAACAAATAAACTGAGAAACGGAGAAAGAAACGGAGAAACGAAGAAAGAAACGGAGAAACGAAGAAAGAAACGGAGGAACGAACAAAGAAACAGAGAAACGAACAAAGAAACCGAGAAACGAACAAAGAAACGGAGAAATAAATGGAGAAACGAAGAAATAAACGGAGAAACGAAGAAAGAAACGGAGAAACGATCAAAGAAACGGAGAAACGAAGAAAGATACGGAGAAACTAACAAAGAAGCGGAGAAACGAAGAAAGAAACGGAGATATAAATGGAGAAACGAAGAAATAAACCGAGAAGCGGAGAAAGAAACGGAGAAACGAAGAAAGAAACGGAGAAGCGAAGAAAGAAACGGAGAAACGAACAAAGAAACGGAGAAACGAAGAAAGAAACGGAGAAACGAAGGAAGAAACGGAGACGCGAAGAAAGAAACGGAGAAACGAAGAAAGAAACGGAGAAACGAACAAAGAAACGGAGAAACGAAGATAGAAACGGAGAAACGGAGAAATAAATGGAGAAACGAAGAAATAAACGGAGAAACGAACACGGAAAGGGAGAAACGAAGATAGAAACGGAGAAACGAAGAAAGAAACGGAGGAACGAAGAAAGAAACGGAGAAACGAAGAAAGAAACGGAGAAACGAAGAAAGAAACGGAGAAATAAATGGCGAAACGAAGAAATAAACGGAGAAACGAAGAAAGAAACGGAGAAACGAAGAAAGAAACGGAGTAACGAAGAAAGAAACGGAGAAACGAAGAAAGAAACGGAGAAACGAAGAAAGAAACGAAGATAGAAACGGAGAATCGGAGAAATAAATGGAGAAACGAAGAAATAAACCGAGAGACGGAGAAAGAAACGGAGAAACGATCAAAGAAACGGAGAAACGAACAAAGAAACGGAGAAACGAAGAAAGAAACGGAGAAACGAACAAAGAAACGGAGAAACGAAGAAAGAAACGGAGAAACGGAGAAATAAATGGAGAAACGAAGAAATAAACGGAGAAACGAACAAGCAAAGGGAGAAACGAAGATAGAAACGGAGAAACGAAGAAAGAAACGGAGAAACGAAGAAAGAAACGGAGAAACGAAGAAAGAAACGGAGAAACGAAGAAAGAAACGGAGAAATATATGGCGAAACGAAGAAATAAACGGAGAAACGAAGAAAGAAACGGAGAAACGAAGAAAGAAACGGAGAAACGAAGAAAGAAACGGAGAAATATATGGCGAAACGAAGAAATAAACGGAGAAACGAAGAAAGAAACGGAGAAACGAAGAAAGAAACGGAGAAACGGAGAAATAAATGGAGAAACGAAGAAATAAACCGAGAAACGGAGAAAGAAACGGAGAAACGATCAAAGAAACGGAGGAACGAACAAAGAAACGGAGAAACGAAGAAAGAAACGGAGAAACGGAGAAATAAATGGAGAAACGAAGAAATAAACGGAGAAACGGAGAAAGAAACGGAGAAACGAACAAAGAAACGGAGAAACGGAGAAATAAATGGAGAAACGAAGAAATAAACGGAGAAACGAAGAAAGAAACGGAGAAACGAACAAAGAAACGGGGAAACGAAGAAAGAAACGGAGAAACGAAGAAAGAAACGGAGAAACGAAGAAAGAAACGGAGAAACGAAGAAAGAAACGGAGCAACGAAGAAAGAAACGGAGATACGAAGAAAGAAACGGAGAAAGGAACAAAGAAACGGAGAAACGAACAAAGAAACCGAGAAACGGAGAAATAAATGGAGAAAGGAAGAAATAAACGGAGAAACGAAGACAGAAACGGAGAAACGAAGAATGAAACGGAGAAACGGAGAAATAAATGGAAAAACGAAGAAAAAAACGGAGAAACGAAGAAAGAAACGGAGAAAGGAAGAAAGAAACGGAGCAACGAAGAAAGAAACGGAGATACGAAGAAAGAAACGGAGAAACGAACAAAGAAACGGGGAAACGAAGAAAGAAACGGAGAAACGAAGAAAGAAACGGAGAAACGAAGAAAGAAACGGAGAAACGAAGAAAGAAACGGAGCAACGATGAAAGAAACGGAGATACGAAGAAAGAAACGGAGAAAGGAACAAAGAAACGGAGAAACGAACAAAGAAACCGAGAAACGGAGAAATAAATGGAGAAACGAAGAAATAAACGGAGCAACGAAGAAAGAAACGGAGATACGAAGAAAGAAACGGAGAAACGAACAAAGAAACGGAGAAACGAACAAAGAAACGGAGAAACGGAGAAATAAATGGAGAAACGAAGAAATAAACAGAGAAACGAAGAAAGAAGCGGAGAAGCGAACAAAGAAACGGAGAAACGAAGAAAGAAACGGAGAAACGAAGAAAGAAACGGAGAAACGATGAAAGAAACGCAGAAACGAAGAAAGAAACGGAGTAACGAAGAAAGAAACGGAGAGGCGGAGAAATAAATGGAGAAACGAAAAAATAAACGGAGAAACGAAGAAAGAAACGGAGAAACGAAGAAAGAAACGGAGAAACGAAGAAAGAAACGGAGAAACGAACAAAGAAACGGAGAAACGAAGATAGAAACGGAGAAATAAATGGAGAAACGAAGAAATAAACGGAGAAACGAACAGGGAAACGGAGAAACGAAGAAAGAAACGTAGAAACGAAGATAGAAACGGAGACCCGAAGAAAGAAACGGAGAAACGAAGAAAGAAACGGAGATACGAAGAAAGAAACGGGGAAACGATCAAAGAAACGGAGAAACGAAGAAAGATACGGAGAAACGAACAAAGAAACGGAGAAACGAACAAAGAAACGGAGAAACGAACAAAGAAACGGAGAAACGAACAAAGAAACGGAGAAACGAACAAAGAAACGGAGAAACGAACAAAGAAACGGAGAAACGAACAAAGAAACGGAGAAACGAAGATGGACGTGGAAACGGAGAAATAAATGGAGAAACGAAGAAATAAATGGAGAAACGAAGAAATAAACGGAGAAACGAAGAAATAAACGGAGAAACGAAGAAAGAAACGGAGAAACGAAGAAAGAAACGGAGTAACGAAGAAAGAAACGGAGAAACGAACAAAGAAACGGAGAAACGAACAAAGAAACGGAGATACGAAGAAAGAAACGGAGAAACGAACAAAGAAACGGAGAAACGGAGAAATAAATGGAGAAACGAAGAAATAAACGGAGAAACGAAGACAGAAACGGAGAAACGAAGAAAGAAACGGAGAAACGAAGAAAGAAACGGATATACGAAGAAAGAAACGGAGAAACGAACAAAGACACGGAGAAACGAAGAAAGAAACGGAGAAACGGAGAAATAAATGGAGAAACGAAGAAATAAACGGAGAAACGAAGACAGAAACGGAGAAACGAAGAAAGAAACGGAGAAACGAGGAAAGAAACGGAGAAACGAAGAAAGAAGCGGAGAAACGGAGAAATAAATGGAGAAACGAAGAAAGAAACGCAGATACGAAGAATGAAACGGAGAAACGAACAAAGAAACGGAGAAACGGACAAATAAATGGAGAAACGAAGAAATAAATGGAGAAACGAAGAAATAAACGGAGAAACGAAGACAGAAACGGAGGAGCGTAGAAAGAAACGGAGAAACGAAGAAAGAAACGGAGAAACGAAGAAAGAAAGGGAGTAACGTAGAAAGAAACGGAGAAACGGAGAAATAAATGGAGAAACGAAGAACTAAACGGAGAAACGAAGAAAGAAAAACGGGGAAACGAGGAAAGAAACGGAGAAACGAACAAAGAAACGGAGAAACGGAGAAATAAATGGAGAAACGAAGAAAAAAACGGAGAAACGAAGACAGAAACGGAGAAACGAAGAAAGAAACGGAGAAACGGAGAAATAAATGGAGAAACGAGGAAAAAAACGGAGAAACGAAGAAAGAAACGGAGAAAGGATGAAAGAAACGGAGCAACGAAGAAAGAAACGGAGATACGAAGAAAGAAACGGAGAAACGAACAAAGAAACGGAGAAACGAACAAAGAAACGGAGAAACGGAGAAATAAATGGAGAAACGAAGAAATAAACGGAGCAACGAAGAAAGAAACGGAGATACGAAGAAAGAAACGGAGAAACGAACAAAGAAACGGAGAAACGAACAAAGAAACGGAGAAACGGAGAAATAAATGGAGAAACGAAGAAATAAACAGAGAAACGAAGAAAGAAGCGGAGAAGCGAACAAAGAAACGGAGAAACGAAGAAAGAAACGGAGAAACGAAGAAAGAAACGGAGAAACGATGAAAGAAACGCAGAAACGAAGAAAGAAACGGAGTAACGAAGAAAGAAACGGAGAGGCGGAGAAATAAATGGAGAAACGAAAAAATAAACGGAGAAACGAAGAAAGAAACGGAGAAACGAAGAAAGAAACGGAGAAACGAAGAAAGAAACGGAGAAACGAACAAAGAAACGGAGAAACGAAGATAGAAACGGAGAAATAAATGGAGAAACGAAGAAATAAACGGAGAAACGAACAGGGAAACGGAGAAACGAAGAAAGAAACGTAGAAACGAAGATAGAAACGGAGACCCGAAGAAAGAAACGGAGAAACGAAGAAAGAAACGGAGATACGAAGAAAGAAACGGGGAAACGATCAAAGAAACGGAGAAACGAAGAAAGATACGGAGAAACGAACAAAGAAACGGAGAAACGAACAAAGAAACGGAGAAACGAACAAAGAAACGGAGAAACGAACAAAGAAACGGAGAAACGAACAAAGAAACGGAGAAACGAACAAAGAAACGGAGAAACGAAGATGGACGTGGAAACGGAGAAATAAATGGAGAAACGAAGAAATAAATGGAGAAACGAAGAAATAAACGGAGAAACGAAGAAATAAACGGAGAAACGAAGAAAGAAACGGAGAAACGAAGAAAGAAACGGAGTAACGAAGAAAGAAACGGAGAAACGAACAAAGAAACGGAGAAACGAACAAAGAAACGGAGATACGAAGAAAGAAACGGAGAAACGAACAAAGAAACGGAGAAACGGAGAAATAAATGGAGAAACGAAGAAATAAACGGAGAAACGAAGACAGAAACGGAGAAACGAAGAAAGAAACGGAGAAACGAAGAAAGAAACGGATATACGAAGAAAGAAACGGAGAAACGAACAAAGACACGGAGAAACGAAGAAAGAAACGGAGAAACGGAGAAATAAATGGAGAAACGAAGAAATAAACGGAGAAACGAAGACAGAAACGGAGAAACGAAGAAAGAAACGGAGAAACGAGGAAAGAAACGGAGAAACGAAGAAAGAAGCGGAGAAACGGAGAAATAAATGGAGAAACGAAGAAAGAAACGCAGATACGAAGAATGAAACGGAGAAACGAACAAAGAAACGGAGAAACGGACAAATAAATGGAGAAACGAAGAAATAAATGGAGAAACGAAGAAATAAACGGAGAAACGAAGACAGAAACGGAGGAGCGTAGAAAGAAACGGAGAAACGAAGAAAGAAACGGAGAAACGAAGAAAGAAAGAGAGTAACGTAGAAAGAAACGGAGAAACGGAGAAATAAATGGAGAAACGAAGAACTAAACGGAGAAACGAAGAAAGAAAAACGGGGAAACGAGGAAAGAAACGGAGAAACGAACAAAGAAACGGAGAAACGGAGAAATAAATGGAGAAACGAAGAAAAAAACGGAGAAACGAAGACAGAAACGGAGAAACGAAGAAAGAAACGGAGAAACGGAGAAATAAATGGAGAAACGAGGAAAAAAACGGAGAAACGAAGAAAGAAACGGAGAAAGGATGAAAGAAACGGAGCAACGAAGAAAGAAACGGAGATACGAAGAAAGAAACGGAGAAACGAACAAAGAAACGGAGAAACGAACAAAGAAACGGAGAAACGGAGAAATAAATGGAGAAACGAAGAAATAAACGGAGAAACGAAGACAGAAACGGAGAAACGAAGAAAGAAACGGAGATACGAAGAAAGAAACGAAGAAAGAAGCGGAGTAACGAAGAAAGAAACGGAGAAACGGAGAAATAAATGGAGAAACGAAGAAAGAAACGCAGATACGAAGAAAGAAACGGAGAAACGAACAAAGAAACGGAGAAACGAACAAAGAAACGGAGAAACGGACAAATAAATGGAGAAACGAAGAAATAAACGGAGAAACAAAGACAGAATCGGAGAAACGAAGAAAGAAACGGAGAAACGAAGAAAGAAACGGAGAAACGAAGAAAGAAGCGGAGTAACGAAGAAAGAAACGGAGAAACGGAGAAATAAATGGAGAAACGAAGAAATAAACGGAGAAACGAAGACAGAAACGGAGAAACGAAGAAAGAAACGGAGAAACGGAGAAATAAATGGAGAAACGAGGGAAAAAACGGAGAAACGAAGAAAGAAACGGAGAAAGGAAGAAAGAAACGGAGCAACGAAGAAAGAAACGGAGATACGAAGAAAGAAACGGAGAAACGAACAAAGAAACGGAGAAACGAACAAAGAAACGGAGAAACGGAGAAATAAATGGAGAAACGAAGAAATAAACGGAGAAACGAAGACAGAAACGGAGAAACGAAGAAAGAAACGGAGAAACGAAGAAAGAAACGGAGATACGAACAAAGACACGGAGAAACGAAGAAAGAAACGGAGAAACGGAGAAATAAATGGAGAAACGAAGAAATGAACGGAGAAACAAAGACAGAATCGGAGAAACGAAGAAAGAAACGGAGAAACGAAGAAAGAAACGGAGAAACGAAGAAAGAAACGGAGAAACGAACAAAGAAACGGAGAAACGAACAAAGAAACGGAGAAACGAACAAAGAAACGGAGAAACGAACAAAGAAACGGAGAAACGGAGAAATAAATGGAGAAACGAAGAAATAAACGGAGAAACGAAGAAAGAAACGGAGAAACGAACAAAGAAACGGAGAAACGGAGAAATAAATGGAGAAACGAAGAAATAAACGGAGAAACGAAGACAGAAACGGGGAAACGAAGAAAGAAACGGAGAAACGGAGAAATAAATGGAGAAACGAGGAAAAAAACGGAGAAACGAAGAAAGAAACGGAGAAAGGAAGAAAGAAACGGAGCAACGAAGAAAGAAACGGAGATACGAAGAAAGAAACGGAGAAACGAACAAAGAAACGGAGAAACGGACAAATAAATGTAGAAACGAAGAAATAAACGGAGAAACGAAGACAGAAACGGAGAAACGAAGAAAGAAACGGAGAAACGATGAAAGAAACGGAGAAACGAAGAATGAAACGGAGTGACGAAGAAAGAAACGGAGAAACGAAGAAAGAAAAACGGGGAAACGAGGAAAGAAACGGAGAAACGAACAAAGAAACGGAGAAACGGAGAAATAAATGGAGAAACGAAGAAATAAACGGAGAAACGAAGACAGAAACGGAGAAACGAAGAATGAAACGGAGAAACGGAGAAATAAATGGAAAAACGAAGAAAAAAACGGAGAAACGAAGAAAGAAACGGAGAAAGGAAGAAAGAAACGGAGCAACGAAGAAAGAAACGGAGATACGAAGAAAGAAACGGAGAAACGAACAAAGAAACGGAGAAACGAAGATAGAAACGGAGAAGCGAAGAGAGAAACGGAGAAACGAAGAAAGAAACGGAGAAACGGAGAAATAAATGGAGAAACGAAGAAATAAACGGAGAAACGAAGACAGAAACGGAGAAACGAAGAAAGAAACGGAGAAACGGAGAAATAAATGGAGAAACGAAGAAAAAAACGGAGAAACGAAGACAGAAACGGAGAAACGAAGAAAGAAACGGAGAAACGGAGAAATAAATGGAGAAACGAGGAAAAAAACGGAGAAACGGAGAAAGAAACGGAGAAACGAAGAAAGAAACGGCGAAACGAAGAAAGAAACGGAGACGCGAAGAAAGAAACGGAGAAACGAACAAAGAAACGGAGAAACGAAGAAAGAAACGGAGAAACGAAGAAAGAAACGGAGAAACGGAGAAATAAATGGAGAAACGAAGAAATAAACGGAGAAACGAAGAAAGAAACGGAGAAACGGAGAAATAAATGGAGAAACGAAGAAATAAACGGAGAAACGAAGACAGAAACGGAGAAACGAAGAAAGAAACGGAGAAACGGAGAAATAAATGGAGAAACGAAGAAAGAAACGCAGATACGAAGAAAGAAACGGAGAAACGAACAAAGAAACGGAGAAACGAACAAAGAAACGGAGAAACGGACAAATAAATGGAGAAACGAAGAAATAAACGGAGAAACAAAGAACAGAATCGGAGAAACGAAGAAAGAAACGGAGAAACGAAGAAAGAAACGGAGAAACGAAGAAAGAAGCGGAGTAACGAAGAAAGAAACGGAGAAACGGAGAAATAAATGGAGAAACGAAGAAATAAACGGAGAAACGAAGACAGAAACGGAGAAACGAAGAAAGAAACGGAGAAACGAAGAAAGAAACGGAGAAACGAACAAAGAAACGGAGAAACGAACAAAGAAACGGAGAAACGGAGAAATAAATGGAGAAACGAAGAAATAAACGGAGAAACGAAGAAAGAAACGGAGAAACGAACAAAGAAACGGAGAAACGGAGAAATAAATGGAGAAACGAAGAAATAAACGGAGAAACGAAGACAGAAACGGGGAAACGAAGAAAGAAACGGAGAAACGATGAAAGAAACGGAGCAACGAAGAAAGAAACGGAGATACGAAGAAAGAAACGGAGAAACGAACAAAGAAACGGAGAAACGGACAAATAAATGTAGAAACGAAGAAATAAACGGAGAAACGAAGACAGAAACGGAGAAACGAAGAAAGAAACGGAGAAACGATGAAAGAAACGGAGAAATAAATGGAGAAACGAAGAAATAAACCGAGAAACGGAGAAAGAAACGGAGAAACGAAGAAAGAAACGGAGAAGTGAAGAAAGAAACGGAGAAACGAACAAAGAAACGGAGAAACGAAGAAAGAAACGGAGACGCGAAGAAAGAAACGGAGAAACGAAGAAAGAAACGGAGAAGCGAACAAAGAAACGGAGAAACGAAGAAAGAAACGGAGAAACGGAGAAATAAATGGAGAAACGAAGAAATAAACGGAGAAACGAACAAGGAAAGTGAGAAACGAAGATAGAAACGGAGAAACGAAGAAAGAAACGGAGAAACGAACAAAGAAACGGAGAAACGAACAAAGAAACGGAGAAACGAACAAAGAAACGGAGACGCGAAGAAAGAAACGGAGAAACGAAGAAAGATACGGAGAAACGAACAAAGAAACGGAGAAACGAAGAAAGATACGGAGAAACGAACAAAGAAATGGAAAAACGGAGAAATAAATGGCGAAACGAAGAAATAAACGGAGAAACGAAGAAAGAAACGGTGAAACAAACAAAGAAACGGAGAAGCGAACAAAGAAACGGAGAAACGAAGAAAGAAACGGAGAAACGAAGAAAGAAACGTAGAAACGAAGAAAGAAACGGAGAAACGGAGAAAGAAACGGTGTAACGAAGAAAGAAACGAAGAAACTAAAAAGAAACGGAGACACGAAGAAAGAAACGGAGAAACGAACAAAGAAACGGAGAAACGAAGAAAGAAACGGAGAAACGAAGAAAGAAACGGAGAAACGGAGAAAGAAACGGCGTAACGAAGAAAGAAACGAAGAAACGAAGAAAGAAACGGAGAAACGAACGAAGAAGCGCAGAAACGAAGAAAGAAACGGAGAAACGAAGAAAGAAGCGGAGAAACGAACAAAGAAACGGAGAAACGAAGAAAGTAACGGAGAAACGAACAAAGAAACGGAAAAACGGAGAAATAAATGGCGAAACGAAGAAATAAACGGATGAACGAAGAAAGAAACGGAGAAACGAAGAAAGAACCGGAGAAACGAACAAAGAAACGGAGAAGCGAACAAGGAAACGGAGAAACGAACAAAGAAACGGAGAAACGGAGAAAGAAACGGAGTAACGAAGAAAGAAACGAAGAAACGAAGAAAGAAACGGAGAAACGAACAAAGAAACGGAGAAACGAAGAAAGAAACGGAGAAACTAAGAAAGAAACGGAGACGCGAAGAAATAAACGGAGAAACGAACAAGGAAAGGGAGAAACGAAGCTAGAAACGGAGAAACGAAGAAAGAAACGGGAAACGAAGAAAGAAACGGAGAAACGAAGAAAGAAACGGAGAAACGAAGAAAGAAACGGAGAAACGGAGAAATAAATGGCGAAACGAAGAAATAAACGGAGAAACGAAGAAAGAAACGGAGAAACGAAGAAAGAAACGGAGAAACGAAGAAAGAAACGGAGAAACGAAAAAGGAAACGGAGTAAAGGAGAAAGAAACGGAGAAACGGAGAAATAAATGGAGAAACGAAGAAATAAACGGCGAAACGAACAAAGAAACGGAGAAACGAAGAAAGAAACGGAGAAACGGAGAAAGATACGGAGAAACGAACAAAGAAATGGAAAAACGGAGAAATAAATGGCGAAACGAAGAAATAAACGGAGAAACGAAGAAAGAAACGGTGAAACAAACAAAGAAACGGAGAAGCGAACAAAGAAACGGAGAAACGCAGAAAGAAACGGAGACGTGAAGAAAGAAACGGAGAAACGGAGAGAGAAACGGAGAAACGAAGAAAGAAACGGAGAAACGGAGAAATAAATGGCGAAACGAAGAAAT
Organism: Ptiloglossa arizonensis; assembly: GCF_051014685.1. Taxonomy (NCBI): domain Eukaryota; kingdom Metazoa; phylum Arthropoda; class Insecta; order Hymenoptera; family Colletidae; genus Ptiloglossa; species Ptiloglossa arizonensis. Next base: position 364,179 of record NW_027478434.1, on the reverse strand, counting down.
AAACGGAGAAACGAAGAAAGAAACGGAGAAACGAAGAAAGAAACGGAGAAACGGAGAAATAAATGGCGAAACGAAGAAATAAACGGAGAAACGAAGAAAGAAACGGAGAAACGAAGAAAGAAACGGAGAAACGAAGAAAGAAACGGAGAAACGAAGAAAGAAACGGAGAAAGAAACGGAGAAACGAAGAAAGAAACGGAGAAACGAAGAAAGAAACGGAGAAAGAAACGAAGAAACGAAGAAAGAAACGAAGGTAGAAACGGAGAATCGGAGAAATAAATGGAGAAACGAAGAAATAAACCGAGAAACGGAGAAAGAAACGGAGAAACGAAGAAAGAAACGGCGAAACGAAGAAAGAAACGGAGACGCGAAGAAAGAAACGGAGAAACGAACAAAGAAACGGAGAAACGAAGAAAGAAACGGAGAAACGAAGAAAGAAACGGAGAAACGGAGAAATAAATGGAGAAACGAAGAAATAAACGGAGAAACGAAGAAAGAAACGGAGAAACGGAGAAATAAATGGAGAAACGAAGAAATAAACGGAGAAACGAAGACAGAAACGGAGAAACGAAGAAAGAAACGGAGAAACGGAGAAATAAATGGAGAAACGAAGAAAGAAACGCAGATACGAAGAAAGAAACGGAGAAACGAACAAAGAAACGGAGAAACGAACAAAGAAACGGAGAAACGGACAAATAAATGGAGAAACGAAGAAATAAACGGAGAAACAAAGAACAGAATCGGAGAAACGAAGAAAGAAACGGAGAAACGAAGAAAGAAACGGAGAAACGAAGAAAGAAGCGGAGTAACGAAGAAAGAAACGGAGAAACGGAGAAATAAATGGAGAAACGAAGAAATAAACGGAGAAACGAAGACAGAAACGGAGAAACGAAGAAAGAAACGGAGAAACGAAGAAAGAAACGGAGAAACGAACAAAGAAACGGAGAAACGAACAAAGAAACGGAGAAACGGAGAAATAAATGGAGAAACGAAGAAATAAACGGAGAAACGAAGAAAGAAACGGAGAAACGAACAAAGAAACGGAGAAACGGAGAAATAAATGGAGAAACGAAGAAATAAACGGAGAAACGAAGACAGAAACGGGGAAACGAAGAAAGAAACGGAGAAACGATGAAAGAAACGGAGCAACGAAGAAAGAAACGGAGATACGAAGAAAGAAACGGAGAAACGAACAAAGAAACGGAGAAACGGACAAATAAATGTAGAAACGAAGAAATAAACGGAGAAACGAAGACAGAAACGGAGAAACGAAGAAAGAAACGGAGAAACGATGAAAGAAACGGAGAAACGGAGAAATAAATGGAGAAACGAAGAAATAAACCGAGAAACGGAGAAAGAAACGGAGAAACGAAGAAAGAAACGGAGAAGTGAAGAAAGAAACGGAGAAACGAACAAAGAAACGGAGAAACGAAGAAAGAAACGGAGACGCGAAGAAAGAAACGGAGAAACGAAGAAAGAAACGGAGAAGCGAACAAAGAAACGGAGAAACGAAGAAAGAAACGGAGAAACGGAGAAATAAATGGAGAAACGAAGAAATAAACGGAGAAACGAACAAGGAAAGTGAGAAACGAAGATAGAAACGGAGAAACGAAGAAAGAAACGGAGAAACGAACAAAGAAACGGAGAAACGAACAAAGAAACGGAGAAACGAACAAAGAAACGGAGACGCGAAGAAAGAAACGGAGAAACGAAGAAAGATACGGAGAAACGAACAAAGAAACGGAGAAACGAAGAAAGATACGGAGAAACGAACAAAGAAATGGAAAAACGGAGAAATAAATGGCGAAACGAAGAAATAAACGGAGAAACGAAGAAAGAAACGGTGAAACAAACAAAGAAACGGAGAAGCGAACAAAGAAACGGAGAAACGAAGAAAGAAACGGAGAAACGAAGAAAGAAACGTAGAAACGAAGAAAGAAACGGAGAAACGGAGAAAGAAACGGAGTAACGAAGAAAGAAACGAAGAAACTAAAAAGAAACGGAGACACGAAGAAAGAAACGGAGAAACGAACAAAGAAACGGAGAAACGAAGAAAGAAACGGAGAAACGAAGAAAGAAACGGAGAAACGGAGAAAGAAACGGCGTAACGAAGAAAGAAACGAAGAAACGAAGAAAGAAACGGAGAACCGAACGAAGAAGCGCAGAAACGAAGAAAGAAACGGAGAAACGAAGAAAGAAGCGGAGAAACGAACAAAGAAACGGAGAAACGAAGAAAGTAACGGAGAAACGAAGAAAGAAACGGAGAAACGATCAAAGAAACGGAGAAACGAAGAAAGATACGGAGAAACGAACAATGAAACGGAGAAACGAACAAAGAAACGGAGAAACGAACAAAGAAACGGAAAAACGGAGAAATAAATGGCGAAACGAAGAAATAAACGGATAAACGAAGAAAGAAACGGAGAAACGAAGAAAGAAACGGAGAAACGAACAAAGAAACGGAGAAGCGAACAAGGAAACGGAGAAACGAACAAAGAAACGCAGAAACGGAGAAAGAAACGGAGTAACGAAGAAAGAAACGAAGAAACGAAGAAAGAAACGGAGAAACGAACAAAGAAACGGAGAAACGAAGAAAGAAACGGAGAAGCTAAGAAAGAAACGGAGACGCGAAGAAATAAACGGAGAAACGAACAAGGAAAGGGAGAAACGAAGCTAGAAACGGAGAAACGAAGAAAGAAACGGGAAACGAAGAAAGAAACGGAGAAACGAAGAAAGAAACGGAGAAACGAAGAAAGAAACGGAGAAACGGAGAAATAAATGGCGAAACGAAGAAATAAACGGAGAAACGAAGAAAGAAACGGAGAAACGAAGAAAGAAACGGAGAAACGAAGAAAGAAACGGAGAAACGAAGAAAGAAACGGAGAAAGAAACGGAGAAACGAAGAAAGAAACGGAGAAACGAAGAAAGAAACGGAGAAAGAAACGAAGAAACGAAGAAAGAAACGAAGGTAGAAACGGAGAATCGGAGAAATAAATGGAGAAACGAAGAAATAAACCGAGAAACGGAGAAAGAAACGGAGAAACGAAGAAAGAAACGGCGAAACGAAGAAAGAAACGGAGACGCGAAGAAAGAAACGGAGAAACGAACAAAGAAACGGAGAAACGAAGAAAGAAACGGAGAAACGAAGAAAGAAACGGAGAAACGGAGAAATAAATGGAGAAACGAAGAAATAAACGGAGAAACGAAGAAAGAAACGGAGAAACGGAGAAATAAATGGAGAAACGAAGAAATAAACGGAGAAACGAAGACAGAAACGGAGAAACGAAGAAAGAAACGGAGAAACGGAGAAATAAATGGAGAAACGAAGAAAGAAACGCAGATACGAAGAAAGAAACGGAGAAACGAACAAAGAAACGGAGAAACGGAGAAAGAAACGGAGTAACGAAGAAAGAAACGAAGAAAGAAACGGAGAAACGAACAAAGAAACGGAGAAACGAAGAAAGAAACGGAGAAACGAAGAAAGAAACGGAGACGCGAAGAAATAAACGGAGAAACGAAGAAAGAAACGGAGAAACGAACAAAGAAACGGAGAAACGAAGAAAGAAACGGAGAAATAAATGGAGAAACGAAGAAATAAACGGAGAAACGAACAAGGAAAGGGAGAAACGAAGAAAGACACGGAGAAACGAAGAAAGAAACGGAGAAACGGAGAAAGAAACGGAGTAACGAAGAAAGAAACGAAGAAAGAAACGGAGAAACGAACAAAGAAACGGAGAAACGAAGAAAGAAACGGAGAAACGAAGAAAGAAACGGAGACGCGAAGAAATAAACGGAGAAACGAAGAAAGAAACGGAGAAACGAACAAAGAAACGGAGAAACGAAGAAAGAAACGGAGACGCGAAGAAAGAAACGGTGAAACGAAGAAAGAAACGGAGAAACGAAGAAAGAAACGGAGAAACGAAGAAAGAAACGGAGAAACGGAGAAATAAATGGCGAAACGAAGAAATAAACGGAGAAACGAAGAAAGAAACGGAGAAACGAAGAAAGAAACGGAGAAACGAAGAAAGAAACGGAGAAACGAAGAATGAAACGGAGAAACGAAGAAAGAAACGAAGATAGAAACGGAGAAGCGAAGAAAGAAACGGAGAAACGAACAAAGAAACGGAGAAACGAAGAAAGAAACGGAGAAACGGACAAATAAATGGAGAAACGAAGAAATAAACGGAGAAACAAAGACAGAAACGGAGAAACGAAGAAAGAAACGGAGAAACGAAGAAAGAAACGGAGAAACGAAGAAAGAAGCGGAGTAACGAAGAAAGAAACGGAGAAACGGAGAAATAAATGGAGAAACGAAGAAATAAACGGAGAAACGAAGACAGAAACGGGGAAACGAAGAAAGAAACGGAGAAACGGAGAAATAAATTGAGAAACGAGGAAAAAAACGGAGAAACGAAGAAAGAAACGGAGAAAGGAAGAAAGAAACGGAGCAACGAAGAAAGAAACGGAGATACGAAGAAAGAAACGGAGAAACGAACAAAGAAACGGAGAAACGGACAAATAAATGTAGAAACGAAGAAATAAACGGAGAAACGAAGACAGAAACGGAGAAACGAAGAAAGAAACGGAGAAACGATGAAAGAAACGGAGAAACGAAGAAAGAAACGGAGTGACGAAGAAAGAAACGGAGAAACGAAGAAAGAAAAACGGGGAAACGAGGAAAGAAACGGAGAAACGAACAAAGAAACGGAGAAACGGAGAAATAAATGGAGAAACGAAGAAATAAACAGAGAAACGAAGACAGAAACGGAGAAACGAAGAATGAAACGGAGAAACGGAGAAATAAATGGAAAAACGAAGAAAAAAACGGAGAAACGAAGAAAGAAACGGAGAAAGGAAGAAAGAAACGGAGCAACGAAGAAAGAAACGGAGATACGAAGAAAGAAACGGAGAAACGAACAAAGAAACGGAGAAACGAAGATAGAAACGGAGAAGCGAAGAAAGAAACGGAGAAACGAAGAAAGAAACGGAGAAACGGAGAAATAAATGGAGAAACGAAGAAATAAACGGAGAAACGAAGACAGAAACGGAGAAACGAAGAAAGAAACGGAGAAACGGAGAAATAAATGGAGAAACGAAGAAAAAAACGGAGAAACGAAGACAGAAACGGAGAAACGAAGAAAGAAACGGAGAAACGGAGAAATAAATGGAGAAACGAGGAAAAAAACGGAGAAACGAAGAAAGAAACGGAGAAAGGAAGAAAGAAACGGAGCAACGAAGAAAGAAACGGAGATACGAAGAAAGAAACGGAGAAACGAACAAAGAAACGGAGAAACGAACAAAGAAACGGAGAAACGGAGAAATAAATGGAGAAACGAAGAAATAAACGGAGAAACGAAGACAGAAACGGAGAAACGAAGAAAGAAACGGAGATACGAAGAAAGAAACGAAGAAAGAAGCGGAGTAACGAAGAAAGAAACGGAGAAACGGAGAAATAAATGGAGAAACGAAGAAAGAAACGCATATACGAAGAAAGAAACGGAGAAACGAACAAAGAAACGGAGAAACGGACAAATAAATGGAGAAACGAAGAAATAAACGGATAAACAAAGACAGAATCGGAGAAACGAAGAAAGAAACGGAGAAACGAAGAAAGAAACGGAGAAACGAAGAAAGAAGCGGAGTAACGAAGAAAGAAACGGAGAAACGGAGAAATAAATGGAGAAACGAAGAAATAAACGGAGAAACGAACAAAGAAACGGAGAAACGGACAAATAAATGTAGAAACGAAGAAATAAACGGAGAAACGAAGACAGAAACGGAGAAACGAAGAAAGAAACGGAGAAACGATGAAAGAAACGGAGAAACGAAGAAAGAAACGGAGTGACGAAGAAAGAAACGGAGAAACGAAGAAAGAAAAACGGGGAAACGAGGAAAGAAACGGAGAAACGAACAAAGAAACGGAGAAACGGAGAAATAAATGGAGAAACGAAGAAATAAACGGAGAAACGAAGACAGAAATGGAGAAACGAAGAATGAAACGGAGAAACGGAGAAATAAATTGAAAAACGAAGAAAAAAACGGAGAAACGGAGAAAGGAAGAAAGAAACGGAGCAACGAAGAAAGAAACGGAGATACGAAGAAAGAAACGGACAAACGAACAAAGAAACGGAGAAACGAAGATAGAAACGCAGAAGCGAAGAAAGAAACGGAGAAACGAAGAAAGAATCGCAGAAACGAAGAAAGAAACGGAGCAACGAAGAAAGAAACGGAGATACGAAGAAAGAAACGGAGAAACGAACAAAGAAACGGAGAAACGAACAAAGAAACGGAGAAACGGAGAAGTAAATGGAGAAACGAAGAAATAAATGGAGAAACGAAGACAGAAACGGAGAAACGAAGAAATAAATGGAGAAACGAAGAAATAAACGGAGAAACGAAGAAAGAAACGGAGAAACGAACAAAGAAACGGAGAAACGGAGAAATAAATGGAGAAACGAGGAAAAAAACGGAGAAACGAAGAAAGAAACGGAGAAAGGAAGAAAGAAACGGAGCAACGAAGAAAGAAACGGAGATACGAAGAAAGAAACGGAGAAACGAACAAAGAAACGGAGAAACGGACAAATAAATGTAGAAACGAAGAAATAAACAGAGAAACGAAGACAGAAACGGAGAAACGAAGAAAGAAACGGAGAAACGATGAAAGAAACGGAGAAACGAAGAAAGAAACGGAGTGACGAAGAAAGAAACGGAGAAACGAAGAAAGAAAAACGGGGAAACGAGGAAAGAAACGGAGAAACGAACAAAGAAACGGAGAAACGGAGAAATAAATGGAGAAACGAAGAAATAAACGGAGAAACGAAGACAGAAACGGAGAAACGAAGAATGAAACGGAGAAACGGAGAAATAAATGGAAAAACGAAGAAAAAAACGGAGAAACGAACAAAGAAACGGAGAAACGAACAAAGAAACGGAGAAACGGAGAAGTAAATGGAGAAACGAAGAAATAAACGGAGAAACGAAGACAGAAACGGAGAAACGAAGAAAGAAACGGAGAAACGAAGAAAGAAACGGAGATACGAAGAAAGAAACGAAGAAAGAAGCGGAGTAACGAAGAAAGAAACGGAGAAACGGAGAAATAAATGGAGAAACGAAAAAAGAAACGCAGATACGAAGAAAGAAACGGAGAAACGAACAAAGAAACGGAGAAACGAACAAAGAAACGGAGAAACGGACAAATAAATGGAGAAACGAAGAAATAAACGGAGAAACAAAGACAGAATCGGAGAAACGAAGAAAGAAACGGAGAAACGAAGAAAGAAACGGAGAAACGAAGAAAGAAGCGGAGTAACGAAGAAAGAAACGGAGAAACGGAGAAATAAATGGAGAAACGAAGAAATAAACGGAGAAACGAAGACAGAAACGGAGAAACGAAGAAAGAAACGGAGAAACGGAGAAATAAATGGAGAAACGAGGAAAAAAACGGAGAAACGAAGAAAGAAACGGAGAAAGGAAGAAAGAAACGGAGCAACGAAGAAAGAAACGGAGAAACGAAGAAAGAATCGGAGAAACGAAGAAAGAAACGGAGCAACGAAGAAAGAAACGGAGATACGAAGAAAGAAACGGAGAAACGAACAAAGAAACGGAGAAACGAACAAAGAAACGGAGAAACGGAGAAGTAAATGGAGACACGAAGAAAGAAACGGAGAAACGAACAAAGAAACGGAGAAACGAACAAAGAAACGGAGAAACGGAGAAGTAAATGGAGAAACGAAGAAATAAACGGAGAAACGAAGACAGAATCGGAGAAACGAAGACAGAAACGGAGAAACGAAGAAAGAAACGGAGAAACGAGGAAAGAAACGGAGAAACGAAGAAAGAAGCGGAGTAACAAAGAAAGAAACGGAGAAACGAAGAAAGAAACGGAGAAACGAAGAAAGAAACGGAGAAACGAACAAAGAAACGGAGAAACGAAGAAAGAAACGGAGAAACGACAAAGAAACGGAGAAACGAAGATAGGAACGGAGAAACGAAGAAAGAAACGGAGAAACGACAAAGAAACGGAGAAACGAAGATAGGAACGGAGAAATAAATGGAGAAAGGAAGAAATAAACGGAGAAACGAACAGGGAAACGGAGAAACGAAGAAAGAAACGTAGAAACGAAGATAGAAACGGAGACCCGAAGAAAGAAACGGAGAAACGAAGAAAGAAACGGAGATACGAAGAAAGAAACGGAGAAACGATCAAAGAAACGGAGAAACGAAGAAAGATACGGAGAAACGAACAAAGAAACGGAGAAACGAACAAAGAAACGGAGAAACGAACAAAGAAACGGAGAAACGAAGATGGACGTGGAAACGGAGAAATAAATGGAGAAACGAAGAAATAAATGAAGAAACGAAGAAATAAACGGAGAAACGAAGAAATAAACGGAGAGACGAAGAAAGAAACGGAGAAACGAAGAAAGAAACGGAGAAACGAAGAAAGAAACGGAGTAACGAAGAAAGAAGCGAAGAAACGAAGAAAGAAACGGAGAAACGAAGAAAGAAACGGAGAAACGAAGAAAGAAACGGAGAAACGAAGAAAGAAACGGAGAAACGAGGAAAGAAACGGAGAAACGAAGAAAGAAGCGGAGTAACAAAGAAAGAAACGGAGAAACGGAGAAATAAATGGAGAAACGAAGAAAGAAACGCAGATACGAAGAAAGAAACGGAGAAACGAACAAAGAAACGGAGAAACGAACAAAGAAACGGAGAAACAGACAAATAAATGGAGAAACGAAGAAATAAACGGAGAAACGAAGACAGAAACGGAGGAACGAAGAAAGAAACGGAGAAACGAAGAAAGAAACGGAGAAACGAAGAAAGAAACGGAGAAACGAAGAAAGAAACGGAGAAACGAGGAAAGAAACGGAGAAACGAAGAAAGAAGCGGAGTAACAAAGAAAGAAACGGAGAAACGGAGAAATAAATGGAGAAACGAAGAAAGAAACGCAGATACGAAGAAAGAAACGGAGAAACGAACAAAGAAACGGAGAAACGAACAAAGAAACGGAGAAACAGACAAATAAATGGAGAAACGAAGAAATAAACGGAGAAACGAAGACAGAAACGGAGGAACGAAGAAAGAAACGGAGAAACGAAGAAAGAAACGGAGAAACGAAGAAAGAAAGGGAGTAACGTAGAAAGAAACGGAGAAACGGAGAAATAAATGGAGAAACGAAGAAATAAACGGAGAAACGAAGAAAGAAACGGAGATAAGAAGAAAGAAGCGGAGAAACGATCAAAGAAACAGAGAAACGAAGAAAGATACGGAGAAAGGAACAAAGAAACGGAGAAACGAACAAAGAAACGGAGAAACGAAGAATGAAACGGAGAAACGAAGAAAGAAACGGAGAAACGAAGATAGAAACGGAGAAGCGAAGAAAGAAACGGAGAAACGAAGAAAGAATCGGAGAAACGAAGAAAGAAACGGAGCAACGAAGAAAGAAACGGAGATACGAAGTAAGAAACGGAGAAACGAACAAAGAAACGGAGAAACGAACAAAGAAACGGAGAAACGGAGAAATAAATGGAGAAACGAAGAAATAAACGGAGAAACGAAGACAGAAACGGAGAAACGAAGAAAGAAACGGAGAAACGAAGAAAGACACGGAGATACGAAGAAAGAAGCGGAGTAACGAAGAAAGAAACGGAGAAACGGAAAAATAAATGGAGAAACGAAGAAAGAAACGCAGATACGAAGAAAGAAACGGAGAAACGAACAAAGAAACGGAGAAACGAACAAAGAAACGGAGAAACGGACAAATAAATGGAGAAACGAAGAAATAAACGGAGAAACAAAGACAGAAACGGAGAAACGAAGAAAGGAACGGAGAAACGAAGAAAGAAACGGAGAAACGAAGAAAGAAGCGGAGTAACGAAGAAAGAAACGGAGAAATAAATGGAGAAACGAAGAAAGAAACGCAGATACGAAGAAAGAAACGGAGAAACGAACAAAGAAACGGAGAAACGAACAAAGAAACGGAGAAACGGACAAATAAATGGAGAAACGAAGAAATAAACGGAGAAACGAAGACAGAAACGGAGAAACGAAGAAAGAAACGGAGAAACGATGAAAGAAACGGAGAAACGAAGAAAGAAACGGAGTAACGAAGAAAGAAACGGAGAAACGAAGAAAGAAAAACGGGGAAACGATGAAAGAAACGGAGAAACCAAGAAAGAAACGGAGAAACGAATAAAGAGACGGAGCAACGAAGAAAGAAACGGAGATACGAAGAAAGAAACGAAGCAACAAAGAAAGAAACGGAGATACGAAGAAAGAAACGGAGAAACGAACAAAGAAACGGAGAAACGGAGAAATAAATGGAGAAACGAAGAAATAAACGGAGAAACGAAGACAGAAACGGGGAAACGAAGAAAGAAACGGAGAAACAAAGAAAGAAACGGAGATTCGAAGAAAGAAACGGAGAAACGGAGAAATAAATGGAGAAACGAAGAAATAAACGGAGAAACGAAGGAAGAAACGGAGAAACGAAGAAAGAAACGGAGAAACGAACAAAGAAACGGAGAAACGAACAAAGAAACGGAGAAACGGACAAATAAATGGAGAAACGAAGAAATAAACGGAGAAACAAAGACAGAAACGGAGAAACGAAGAAAGGAACGGAGAAACGAAGAAAGAAACGGAGAAACGAAGAAAGAAGCGGAGAAACGGACAAATAAATGGAGAAACGAAGAAATAAACGGAGAAACGAAGACAGAAACGGAGAAACGAAGAAAGAAACGGAGAAACGATGAAAGAAACGGAGAAACGAAGAAAGAAACGGAGTAACGAAGAAAGAAACGGAGAAACGAAGAAAGAAAAACGGGGAAACGATGAAAGAAACGGAGAAACCAAGAAAGAAACGGAGAAACGAATAAAGAGACGGAGCAACGAAGAAAGAAACGGAGATACGAAGAAAGAAACGAAGCAACAAAGAAAGAAACGGAGAAACGAAGAAAGAAGCGGAGTAACGAAGAAAGAAACGGAGAAATAAATGGAGAAACGAAGAAAGAAACGCAGATACGAAGAAAGAAACGGAGAAACGAACAAAGAAACGGAGAAACGAACAAAGAAACGGAGAAACGGACAAATAAATGGAGAAACGAAGAAATAAACGGAGAAACGAAGACAGAAACGGAGAAACGAAGACAGAAACGGAGAAACGATGAAAGAAACGGAGAAACGAAGAAAGAAACGGAGTAACGAAGAAAGAAACGGAGAAACGAAGAAAGAAAAACGGGGAAACGATGAAAGAAACGGAGAAACCAAGAAAGAAACGGAGAAACGAATAAAGAGATGGAGCAACGAAGAAAGAAACGGAGATACGAAGAAAGAAACGAAGCAACAAAGAAAGAAACGGAGATACGAAGAAAGAAACGGAGAAACGAACAAAGAAACGGAGAAACGGAGAAATAAATGGAGAAACGAAGAAATAAACGGAGAAACGAAGACAGAAACGGGGAAACGAAGAAAGAAACGGAGAAACAAAGAAAGAAACGGAGATTCGAAGAAAGAAACGGAGAAACGGAGAAATAAATGGAGAAACGAAGAAATAAACGGAGAAACGAAGGAAGAAACGGAGAAACGAAGAAAGAAACGGAGAAACGAAGACAGAAACGGAGTAACGAAGAAAGAAACGAAGAAACGAAGAAAGAAACGGAGATACGAAGAAAGAAACGGAGAAACGAAGAAAGAAACGGTGTAACGAAGAAAGAAACGGAGAAGCGGAGAAATAAATGGAGAAACGAAAAAATAAACGGAGAAACGAAGAAAGAAACGGAGAAACGAAGAAAGAAACGGAGAAACGAAGAAAGAAACGGAGATACGAAGAAAGAAACGGAGAAACGATCAAAGAAACGGAGATACGAAGAAAGAAACGGAGTAACGAAGAAAGAAACGGAGAAACGAAGAAAGAAAAACGGGGAAACGATGAAAGAAACGGAGAAACCAAGAAAGAAACGGAGAAACGAATAAAGAGATGGAGCAACGAAGAAAGAAACGGAGATACGAAGAAAGAAACGAAGCAACAAAGAAAGAAACGGAGATACGAAGAAAGAAACGGAGAAACGAACAAAGAAACGGAGAAACGGAGAAATAAATGGAGAAACGAAGAAATAAACGGAGAAACGAAGACAGAAACGGGGAAACGAAGAAAGAAACGGAGAAACAAAGAAAGAAACGGAGATTCGAAGAAAGAAACGGAGAAACGGAGAAATAAATGGAGAAACGAAGAAATAAACGGAGAAACGAAGGAAGAAACGGAGAAACGAAGAAAGAAACGGAGAAACGAAGACAGAAACGGAGTAACGAAGAAAGAAACGAAGAAACGAAGAAAGAAACGGAGATACGAAGAAAGAAACGGAGAAACGAAGAAAGAAACGGTGTAACGAAGAAAGAAACGGAGAAGCGGAGAAATAAATGGAGAAACGAAAAAATAAACGGAGAAACGAAGAAAGAAACGGAGAAACGAAGAAAGAAACGGAGAAACGAAGAAAGAAACGGAGATACGAAGAAAGAAACGGAGAAACGATCAAAGAAACGGAGATACGAAGAAAGAAACGGAGAAACGATCAAAGAAACGGAGAAACGAAGAAAGATACGGAGAAACGAACAAAGAAACGGAGAAACGAACAAAGAAACGGAGAAACGAACAAAGAAACGGAGAAACGAACAAAGAAACGGAGAAACGAACAAAGAAACGGAGAAACGAAGAAAGAAACGGAGAAACGGACAAAGAAACGGAGAAACGAAGAAAGATACGGAGAAACGAACAAAGAAACGGAGAAACGAACAAAGAAACGGAGAAACGAACAAAGAAACGGAGAAACGAACAAAGAAACGGAGAAACGAAGATGGTCGTGGAAACGGAGAAATAAATGGAGAAACGGAGAAATAAATGGAGAAACGAAGAAATAAACGGAGAAACGAAGAAATAAACGGAGAGACGAAGAAAGAAACGGAGAAACGAAGAAAGAAACGGAGAAACGAAGAAAGAAACGGAGAAACGAAGAAAGAAACGGAGAAACGGACAAAGAAACGGAGAAACGAAGATAGAAACGGAGAAATAAATGGAGAAACGAAGAAATAAACGGAGAAACGAACAGGGAAACGGAGAAACGAAGAAAGAAACGTAGAAACGAAGATAGAAACGGAGACCCGAAGAAAGAAACGGAGAAACGAAGAAAGAAACGGAGATACGAAGAAAGAAACGGAGAAACGATCAAAGAAACGGAGAAACGAAGAAAGATACGGAGAAACGAAGACAGAAACGGAGAAACGAAGAAAGAAACGGAGAAACGAGGAAAGAAACGGAGAAACGAAGAAAGAAGCGGAGTAACAAAGAAAGAAACGGAGAAACGCAGAAATAAATGGAGAAACGAAGAAAGAAACGCAGATACGACGAAAGAAACGGAGAAACGAACAAACAAACGGAGAAACGAACAAAGAAACGGAGAAACGGACAAATAAATGGAGAAACGAAGAAATAAACGGAGAAACGAAGACAGAAACGGAGGAACGAAGAAAGAAACGGAGAAACGAAGAAAGAAACGGAGAAACGAACAAAGAAACGGAGAAACGAAGAAAGAAACGGAGAAACGGACAAAGAAACGGAGAAACGAAGATAGAAACAGAGAAATAAATGGAGAAACGAAGAAATAAACGGAGAAACGAACAGGGAAACGGAGAAACGAAGAAAGAAACGTAGAAACGAAGATAGAAACGGAGACCCGAAGAAAGAAACGGAGAAACGAAGAAAGAAACGGAGATACGAAGAAAGAAACGGAGAAACGATCAAAGAAACGGAGAAACGAAGAAAGATACGGAGAAACGAACAAAGAAACGGAGAAACGAACAAAGAAACGGAGAAACGAACAAAGAAACGGAGAAACGAAGATGGTCGTGGAAACGGAGAAATAAATGGAGAAACGGAGAAATAAATGGAGAAACGTAGAAATAAACGGAGAAACGAAGAAATAAACGGAGAGACGAAGAAAGAAACGGAGAAACGAAGAAAGAAACGGAGAAACGAAGAAAGAAACGGAGTAACGAAGAAAGAAGCGAAGAAACGCAGAAAGAAACGGAGAAACGAAGAAAGAAACGGAGATACGAAGAAAGAAACGGAGAAACGAACAAAGAAACGGAGAAACGAACAAAGAAACGGAGAAACGGAGAAATAAATGGAGAAACGAAGAAATAAACGGAGAAACGAAGACAGAAACGGAGAAACGAAGAAAGAAACGGAGAAACGAAGAAAGAAACGGAGATACGAAGAAAGAAACGGAGAAACGAACAAAGACACGGAGAAACGAAGAAAGAAACGGAGAAACGGAGAAATAAATGGAGAAACGAAGAAATAAACGGAGAAACGAAGACAGAAACGGAGAAACGAAGAAAGAAACGGAGAAACCAGGAAAGAAACGGAGAAACGAAGAAAGAAGCGGAGTAACAAAGAAAGAAACGGAGAAACGGAGAAATAAATGGAGAAACGAAGAAAGAAACGCAGATACGAAGAAAGAAACGGAGAAACGAACAATGAAACGGAGAAACGAACATAGAAACGGAGAAACAGACAAATAAATGGAGAAACGAAGAAATAAACGGAGAAACGAAGACAGAAACGGAGGAACGAAGAAAGAAACGGAGAAACGAAGAAAGAAACGGAGAAACGAAGAAAGAAAGGGAGTAACGTAGAAAGAAACGGAGAAACGGAGAAATAAATGGAGAAACGAAGAAATAAACGGAGAAACGAAGAAAGAAACGGAGATAAGAAGAAAGAAGCGGAGAAACGATCAAAGAAACAGAGAAACGAAGAAAGATACGGAGTAAGGAACAAAGAAACGGAGAAACGAACAAAGAAACGGAGAAACGAAGAATGAAACGGAGAAACGAAGAAAGAAACGGAGGAACGAAGGAAGAAACGCAGATACGAAGAAAGAAACGGAGAAACGAACAAAGAAACGGAGAAACGAAGAAAGAAACGGAGAAACGAAGAAAGAAACGGAGAAACGAACAAAGAAACGGAGAAACGAACAAAGAAACGGAGAAACGGAGAAATAAATGGAGAAGCGAAGAAATAAACGGAGAAACGAAGAAAGAAACGGAGATACGAAGAAAGAAACGGAGAAACGAAGATAGAAACGGAGAAGCGAAGAAAGAAACGGAGAAACGAAGAAAGAAATGGAGAAACGAAGAAAGAAACGGAGCAACGAAGAAAGAAACGGAGATACGAAGAAAGAAACGGAGAAACGAACAAAGATACGGAGAAACGAACAAAGAAACGGAGAAACGGAGAAATAAATGGAGAAACGAAGAAATAAACGGAGAAACGAAGACAGAAACGGAGAAACGAAGAAAGAAACGGAGAAACGAAGAAAGAAACGGAGATACGAAGAAAGAAACGGGGAAACGAAGAAAGAAGTGGAGTAACGAAGAAAGAAACGGAGAAACGGAGAAATAAATGGAGAAACGAAGAAAGAAACGCAGATACGAAGAACGAAACGGAGAAACGAACAAAGAAACGGAGAAACGAACAAAGAAACGGAGAAACGGACAAATAAATGGAGAAACGAAGATATAAACGGAGAAACAAAGACAGAAACGGAGAAACGAAGAAAGAAACGGAGAAACGAAGAAAGAAACGGAGAAACGAAGAAAGAAGCGGAGTAACGAAGAAAGAAACGGAGAAACGGAGAAATAAATGGAGAAACGAAGAAAGAAACGCAGATACGAAGAAAGAAACGGAGAAACGAACAAAGAAACGGAGAAACGAACAAAGAAACGGAGAAACGAACAAAGAAACGGAGAAACGGAGAAACGAAGAAATAAATGGAGAAACGAAGAAATAAACGGAGAAACGAAGAAAGAAACGCAGAAACGAAGAAAGAAACGGAGAAACCAAGAAATAAATGGAGTAACGAAGAAAGAAACGAAGAAACGAAGAAAGAAACGGAGAAATAAATGGAGAAACGAAGAAATAAACCGAGAAATGGAGAAAGAAACGGAGAAACGAAGAAAGAAACGGAGAAACGAACAAAGAAACGGAGAAACGAACAAAGAAACGGAGAAACGAACAAAGAAACGGAGAAACGGAGAAACGGAGTAATAAATGGAGAAACGAAGAAATAAACGGAGAAACGAAGAAAGAAACGGAGAAACGAAGAAAGAAACGGAGAAACGAAGAAAGAAACGGAGTAACGAACAAAGAAACGGAGAAACGGAGAAACGGAGAAATAAATGCAGAAACGAAGAAAGAAACGGAGAAACGAAGAAAGAAACGGAGAAACGAAGAAAGAAACGGTGTAACGAAGAAAGAAACGGAGAAACGAAGAAAGAAACGGAGAAACGAAGAAAGAAACGGAGAAACGAAGAAAGAAACGGAGTAACGAAGAAAGAAACGAAGAAACGGAGAAATAAATGGGGAAACGAAGAAATAAACGGAGAAACGGACAAAGAAACGGAGAAACGAACAAAGAAACGGAGAAACGGAGAAATAAATGGAGAAACGAAGAAATAAACGGTGAAACGAACAAAGAAACGGTGAAACGAACAAAGAAACGGAGAAACAAACAAAGAAACGGAGAAACGAACAAAGGAACCTCGAAACGAAGAATGAAACGGAGCAACGAAGAAAGAAACGGAGAAACGAACAAAGAAACGGAGTAACGAAGAAAGAAACGGAGAAACGGAGAAAGAAATGGAGAAACGAACAAAGAAACGGAGAAACGAAGAAAGAAACGGAGAAACGAACAAAGAAACGGAGAAACGAACAAAGAAACGGAGAAACGAACATAGAAACGGAGAAATGGAGAAATAAATGGAGAAACGAAGAAATAAACGGAGAAACGAACAAGGAAACGGAGAAACGAAGAAAGAAACGGAGAAACAAAGAAAGAAACGGAGATACGAAGATAGAAACGGAGAAACGGAGAAATAAATGGAGAAACGAAGAAATAAACGGAGAAACGAAGAAAGAAACGGAGAAACGAAGAAAGAAACGGAGAAACGATCAAAGAAACGGAGAAACGAAGAAAGATACGGAGAAACGAACAAAGAAACGGAGAAACGAACAAAGAAACGGAGAAACGAACAAAGAAACGGAGAAACGAACAAAGAAACGGAGAAACGAAGATGGACGTGGAAACGGAGAAATAAATGGAGAAACGAAGAAATAAATGGAGAAACGAAGAAATAAACGGAGAAACGAAGAAATAAACGGAGAAACGAAGAAAGAAACGGAGAAACGATCAAAGAAACGGAGAAACGAAGAAAGATACGGAGAAACGAACAAAGAAACGGAGAAACGAACAAAGAAACGGAGAAACGAAGAAAGAAACGGAGAAACGATCAAAGAAACGGAGAAACGAAGAAAGAAACGGAGAAACGAAGAAAGAAACGGAGAAACGATCAAAGAAACGGAGAAACGAAGAAAGATACGGAGAAACGAACAAAGAAACGGAGAAACGAACAAAGAAACGGAGAAACGAACAAAGAAACGGAGAAACGAACAAAGAAACGGAGAAACGAAGATGGACGTGGAAACGGAGAAATAAATGGAGAAACGAAGAAATAAATGGAGAAACGAAGAAATAAACGGAGAAACGAAGAAATAAACGGAGAAACGAAGAAAGAAACGGAGAAACGAAGAAAGAAACGGAGAAACGAAGAAAGAAACGGAGTAACGAAGAAAGAAGCGAAGAAACGAAGAAAGAAACGGAGAAACGAAGAAAGAAACGGAGATACGAAGAAAGAAACGGAGAAACGAACAAAGACACGGAGAAACGAAGAAAGAAACGGCGAAACGGAGAAATAAATGGAGAAACGAAGAAATAAACGGAGAAACGAAGACAGAAACGGAGAAACGAAGAAAGAAACGGAGAAACGAAGACAGAAACGGAGAAACGAAGAAAGAAACGGAGAAACGAGGAAAGAAACGGAGAAACGAAGAAAGAAGCGGAGTAACAAAGAAAGAAACGGAGAAACGGAGAAATAAATGGAGAAACGAAGAAAGAAACGCAGATAAGAAGAAAGAAACGGAGAAACGAACAAAGAAACGGAGAAACGAACAAAGAAACGGAGAAACGGTAAAATAAATGGAGAAACGAAGAAAAAAACGGAGAAACGAAGAAAGAAACGGGGAAAGGAAGAAAGAAACGGAGCAACGAAGAAAGAAACGGAGATACGAAGAAAGAAACGGAGAAACGAAGATAGAAACGGAGAAGCGAAGAAAGAAACGGAGAAACGAAGAAAGAAACGGAGGAACGAAGAAAGAAACGGAGCAACGAAGAAAGAAACGGAGATACGAAGAAAGAAACGGAGAAACGAACAAAGATACGGAGAAACGAACAAAGAAACGGAGAAACGGAGAAATAAATGGAGAAACGAAGAAATAAACGGAGAAACGAAGACAGAAACGGAGAAACGAAGAAAGAAACGGAGAAACGAAGAAAGAAACGGAGATACGAAGAAAGAAACGGAGAAACGAAGAAAGAAGTGGAGTAACGAAGAAAGAAACGGAGAAACGGAGAAATAAATGGAGAAACGAAGAAAGAAACGCAGATACGAAGAACGAAACGGAGAAACGAACAAAGAAACGGAGAAACGAACAAAGAAACGGAGAAACGGACAAATAAATGGAGAAACGAAGATATAAACGGAGAAACAAAGACAGAAACGGAGAAACGAAGAAAGAAACGGAGAAACGAAGAAAGAAACGGAGAAACGAAGAAAGAAGCGGAGTAACGAAGAAAGAAACGGAGAAACGGAGAAATAAATGGAGAAACGAAGAAAGAAACGCAGATACGAAGAAAGAAACGGAGAAACGAACAAAGAAACGGAGAAACGAACAAAGGAACGGAGAAACGGACAAATAAATGTAGAAACGAGGAAATAAACGGAGAAACGAAGACAGAAACGGAGAAACGAAGAAAGAAACGGAGAAACGATGAAAGAAACAGAGAAACGAAGAAAGAAGCGGAGTAACGAAGAAAGAAACGGAGAAACGGAGAAATAAATGGAGAAACGAAGAAAGAAACGCAGATACGAAGAAAGAAACGGAGAAACGAACAAAGAAACGGAGAAACGGACAAATAAATGGAGAAACGAAGAAATAAACGGAGAAACGAAGAAAGAAACGGAGAAACGAAGAAAGAAGCGGAGTAACGAAGAAAGAAACGGAGAAACGGAGAAATAAATGGAGAAACGAAGAAAGAAACGCAGATACGAAGAAAGAAACGGAGAAACGAACAAAGAAACGGAGAAACGGACAAATAAATGGAGAAACGAAGAAATAAACGGAGAAACCATGAAATAAACGGAGTAACGAAGAAAGAAACGAAGAAACGAAGAAAGAAACGGAGAAATAAATGGAGAAACGAAGAAATAAACCGAGAAATGGAGAAAGAAACGGAGAAACGAAGAAAGAAACGGAGAAACGAACAAAGAAACGGAGAAACGAACAAAGAAACGGAGAAACGAACAAAGAAACGGAGAAACGGAGAAACGGAGAAATAAATGGAGAAACGAAGAAATAAACGGAGAAACGAAGAAAGAAACGGAGAAACGAAGAAAGAAACGGAGAAACCAAGAAATAAATGGAGTAACGAAGAAAGAAACGAAGAAACGAAGAAAGAAACGGAGAAATAAATGGAGAAACGAAGAAATAAACCGAGAAATGGAGAAAGAAACGGAGAAACGAACAAAGAAACGGAGAAACGAACAAAGAAACGGAGAAACGAAGAAAGAAACGGAGAAACGAACAAAGAAACGGAGAAACGAACAAAGAAACGGAGAAACGAACATAGAAACGGAGAAATGGAGAAATAAATGGAGAAACGAAGAAATAAACGGAGAAACGAACAAGGAAACGGAGAAACGAAGAAAGAAACGGAGAAACGAAGAAAGAAACGGAGATACGAAGAAAGAAACGGAGAAACGAACAAAGACACGAAGAAACGAAGAAAGAAACGGAGAAACGGAGAAATAAATGGAGAAACGAAGAAATAAACGGAGAAACGAAGAAAGAAACGGAGAAACGAAGAAAGAAACGGAGAAACGAAGAAAGAAACGGAGTAACGAAGAAAAAAAACGGAGAAACGAAGAAAGAAACGGTGAAACGAACAAAGACACGGAGAAACGAAGAAATAAACGGAGAAACGAAGACAGAAACGGAGAAACGAAGAAAGAAACGGAGAAACAAAGAAAGAAACGGAGATACGAAGATAGAAACGGAGAAACGGAGAAATAAATGGAGAAACGAAGAAATAAACGGAGAAACGAAGAAAGAAACGGAGAAACGAAGAAAGAAACGGAGAAACGATCAAAGAAACGGAGAAACGAAGAAAGATACGGAGAAACGAACAAAGAAACGGAGAAACGAACAAAGAAACGGAGAAACGAACAAAGAAACGGAGAAACGAACAAAGAAACGGAGAAACGAACAAAGACACGGAGAAACGAAGAAATAAACGGAGAAACGAAGACAGAAACGGAGAAACGAAGAAAGAAACGGAGAAACAAAGAAAGAAACGGAGATACGAAGATAGAAACGGAGAAACGGAGAAATAAATGGAGAAACGAAGAAATAAACGGAGAAACGAAGAAAGAAACGGAGAAACGAAGAAAGAAACGGAGAAACGATCAGAGAAACGGAGAAACGAAGAAAGATACGGAGAAACGAACAAAGAAACGGAGAAACGAACAAAGAAACGGAGAAACGAACAAAGAAACGGAGAAACGAACAAAGAAACGGAGAAACGAAGATGGACGTGGAAACGGAGAAATAAATGGAGAAACGAAGAAATAAATGGAGAAACGAAGAAATAAACGGAGAAACGAAGAAAGAAACGGAGAAACGAAGAAAGAAACGGAGTAACGAAGAAAGAAGCGAAGAAACGAAGAAAGAAACGGAGAAACGAAGAAAGAAACGGAGATACGAAGAAAGAAACGGAGAAACGAACAAAGACACGGAGAAACGAAGAAAGAAACGGCGAAACGGAGAAATAAATGGAGAAACGAAGAAATAAACGGAGAAACGAAGACAGAAACGGAGAAACGAAGAAAGAAACGGAGAAACGAAGACAGAAACGGAGAAACGAAGAAAGAAACGGAGAAACGAAGAAAGAAGCGGAGTAACAAAGAAAGAAACTGAGAAACGGAGAAATAAATGGAGAAACGAAGAAAGAAACGCAGATAAGAAGAAAGAAATGGAGAAACGAACAAAGAAACGGAGAAACGAACAAAGAAACGGAGAAACGGTAAAATAAATGGAGAAACGAAGAAAAAAACGGAGAAACGAAGAAAGAAACGGGGAAAGGAAGAAAGAAACGGAGCAACGAAGAAAGAAACGGAGATACGAAGAAAGAAACGGAGAAACGAAGATAGAAACGGAGAAGCGAAGAAAGAAACGGAGAAACGAAGAAAGAAACGGAGAAACGAAGAAAGAAACGGAGCAACGAAGAAAGAAACGGAGATACGAAGAAAGAAACGGAGAAACGAACAAAGATACGGAGAAACGAACAAAGAAACGGAGAAACGGAGAAATAAATGGAGAAACGAAGAAATAAACGGAGAAACGAAGACAGAAACGGAGAAACGAAGAAAGAAACGGAGAAACGAAGAAAGAAACGGAGATACGAAGAAAGAAACGGAGAAACGAAGAAAGAAGTGGAGTAACGAAGAAAGAAACGGAGAAACGGAGAAATAAATGGAGAAACGAAGAAAGAAACGCAGATACGAAGAACGAAACGGAGAAACGAACAAAGAAACGGAGAAACGAACAAAGAAACGGAGAAACGGACAAATAAATGGAGAAACGAAGATATAAACGGAGAAACAAAGACAGAAACGGAGAAACGAAGAAAGAAACGGAGAAACGAAGAAAGAAACGGAGAAACGAAGAAAGAAGCGGAGTAACGAAGAAAGAAACGGAGAAACGGAGAAATAAATGGAGAAACGAAGAAAGAAACGCAGATACGAAGAAAGAAACGGAGAAACGAACAAAGAAACGGAGAAACGAACAAAGGAACGGAGAAACGGACAAATAAATGTAGAAACGAGGAAATAAACGGAGGCGAAGACAGAAACGGAGAAACGAAGAAAGAAACGGAGAAACGATGAAAGAAACAGAGAAACGAAGAAAGAAGCGGAGTAACGAAGAAAGAAACGGAGAAACGGAGAAATAAATGGAGAAACGAAGAAAGAAACGCAGATACGAAGAAAGAAACGGAGAAACGAACAAAGAAACGGAGAAACGGACAAATAAATGGAGAAACGAAGAAATAAACGGAGAAACCATGAAATAAACGGAGTAACGAAGAAAGAAACGAAGAAACGAAGAAAGAAACGGAGAAATAAATGGAGAAACGAAGAAATAAACCGAGAAATGGAGAAAGAAACGGAGAAACGAAGAAAGAAACGGAGAAACGAACAAAGAAACGGAGAAACGAACAAAGAAACGGAGAAACGAACAAAGAAACGGAGAAACGGAGAAACGGAGAAATAAATGGAGAAACGAAGAAATAAACGGAGAAACGAAGAAAGAAACGGAGAAACGAAGAAAGAAACGGAGAAACCAAGAAATAAATGGAGTAACGAAGAAAGAAACGAAGAAACGAAGAAAGAAACGGAGAAATAAATGGAGAAACGAAGAAATAAACCGAGAAATGGAGAAAGAAACGGAGAAACGAACAAAGAAACGGAGAAACGAACAAAGAAACGGAGAAACGAACAAAGAAACGGAGAAACGAACAAAGAAACGGAGAAACGGAGAAACGGAGTAATAAATGGAGAAACGAAGAAATAAACGGAGAAACGAAGAAAGAAACGGAGAAACGAAGAAAGAAACGGAGAAACGAAGAAAGAAACGGAGTAACGAACAAAGAAACGGAGAAACGGAGAAACGGAGAAATAAATGCAGAAACGAAGAAAGAAACGGAGAAACGAAGAAAGAAACGGAGAAACGAAGAAAGAAACGGTGTAACGAAGAAAGAAACGGAGAAACGAAGAAAGAAACGGAGAAACGAAGAAAGAAACGGAGAAACGAAGAAAGAAACGGAGTAACGAAGAAAGAAACGAAGAAACGGAGAAATAAATGGGGAAACGAAGAAATAAACGGAGAAACGGACAAAGAAACGGAGAAACGAACAAAGAAACGGAGAAACGGAGAAATAAATGGAGAAACGAAGAAATAAACGGTGAAACGAACAAAGAAACGGTGAAACGAACAAAGAAACGGAGAAACAAACAAAGAAACGGAGAAACGAACAAAGGAACCTCGAAACGAAGAAAGAAACGGAGCAACGAAGAAAGAAACGGAGAAACGAACAAAGAAACGGAGTAACGAAGAAAGAAACGGAGAAACGGAGAAAGAAATGGAGAAACGAACAAAGAAACGGAGAAACGAAGAAAGAAACGGAGAAACGAACAAAGAAACGGAGAAACGAACAAAGAAACGGAGAAACGAACATAGAAACGGAGAAATGGAGAAATAAATGGAGAAACGAAGAAATAAACGGAGAAACGAACAAGGAAACGGAGAAACGAAGAAAGAAACGGAGAAACGAAGAAAGAAACGGAGATACGAAGAAAGAAACGGAGAAACGAACAAAGACACGAAGAAACGAAGAAAGAAACGGAGAAACGGAGAAATAAATGGAGAAACGAAGAAATAAACGGAGAAACGAAGAAAGAAACGGAGAAACGAAGAAAGAAACGGAGAAACGAAGAAAGAAACGGAGTAACGAAGAAAAAAAACGGAGAAACGAACAAAGAAACGGAGAAACGAACAAAGACACGGAGAAACGAAGAAATAAACGGAGAAACGAAGACAGAAACGGAGAAACGAAGAAAGAAACGGAGAAACAAAGAAAGAAACGGAGATACGAAGATAGAAACGGAGAAACGGAGAAATAAATGGAGAAACGAAGAAATAAACGGAGAAACGAAGAAAGAAACGGAGAAACGAAGAAAGAAACGGAGAAACGATCAAAGAAACGGAGAAACGAAGAAAGATACGGAGAAACGAACAAAGAAACGGAGAAACGAACAAAGAAACGGAGAAACGAACAAAGAAACGGAGAAACGAACAAAGAAACGGAGAAACGAACAAAGACACGGAGAAACGAAGAAATAAACGGAGAAACGAAGACAGAAACGGAGAAACGAAGAAAGAAACGGAGAAACAAAGAAAGAAACGGAGATACGAAGATAGAAACGGAGAAACGGAGAAATAAATGGAGAAACGAAGAAATAAACGGAGAAACGAAGAAAGAAACGGAGAAACGAAGAAAGAAACGGAGAAACGAAGAAAGAAACGGAGAAACGAAGAAAGAAACGGAGAAACGAAGAAAGAAACGGAGTAACGAAGAAAGAAACGAAGAAACGGAGAAATAAATGGAGAAACGAAGAAATAAACGGAGAAACGGACAAAGAAACGGAGAAACGGAGAAATAAATGGAGAAACGAAGAAATAAACGGAGAAACGAAGACAGAAACGGAGAAACGAAGAAAGAAACGGAGAAACGAAGAAAGAAACGGAGTAACGAAGAAAGAAACGAAGAAACGGAGAAATAAATGGAGAAACGAAGAAATAAACGGAGAAACGGACAAAGAAACGGAGAAACGAACAAAGAAACGGAGAAACGGGGAAATAAATAGAGAAACAAAGAAATAAACGGAGAAACGAACAAAGAAACGGAGAAACGAACAAAGAGACGGAGAAACAAACAAAGAAACGGAGAAACGAACAAAGAAACGGAGTAACGAAGAAAGAAACGGAGAAACGGAGAAATAAATGGAAAAACGAAGAAATAAACGGAGAAACGAAGAAAGAAACGGAGAAACGAAGAAAGAAACGGAGAAACCAAGAAATAAACGGAGTAACGAAGAAAGAAACGAAGGAACGAAGAAAGAAACGGAGAAATAAGTGGAGAAACGAAGAAATAAACCGAGAAATGGAGAAAGAAACGGAGAAACGAAGAAAGAAACGGAGAAACGAAC
This sequence comes from Ptiloglossa arizonensis, assembly GCF_051014685.1. NCBI lineage: Eukaryota > Metazoa > Arthropoda > Insecta > Hymenoptera > Colletidae > Ptiloglossa > Ptiloglossa arizonensis. The sequence goes on along the minus strand of NW_027478434.1, from coordinate 339,184 downwards.
AAAGAAACGGAGAAACGAACAAAGAAACGGAGAAACGAACAAAGAAACGGAGAAACGGAGAAACGGAGTAATAAATGGAGAAACGAAGAAATAAACGGAGAAACGAAGAAAGAAACGGAGAAACGAAGAAAGAAACGGAGTAACGAAGAAAGAAACGAAGAAACGGAGAAATAAATGGAGAAACGAAGAAATAAACGGAGAAACGGACAAAGAAACGGAGAAACGAACAAAGATACGGAGAAACGGAGAAATAAATGGAGAAACGAAGAAAGAAACGCAGATACGAAGAAAGAAACGGAGAAACGAACAAAGAAACGGAGAAACGGACAAATAAATGGAGAAACGAAGAAATAAACGGAGAAACCAAGAAATAAACGGAGTAACGAAGAAAGAAACGAAGAAACGAAGAAAGAAACGGAGAAACGAAGAAAGAAACGGTGTAACGAAGAAAGAAACGGAGAAACGAAGAAAGAAACGGAGAAACGAAGAAAGAAACGGAGAAACGAAGAAAGAAACGGAGTAACGAAGAAAGAAACGAAGAAACGGAGAAATAAATGGAGAAACGGAGAAATAAACGGAGAAACGGACAAAGAAACGGAGAAACGAACAAAGAAACGGAGAAACGGAGAAATAAATGGAGAAACGAAGAAATAAACGGTGAAACGAACAAAGAAACGGTGAAACGAACAAAGAAACGGAGAAACAAACAAAGAAACGGAGAAACGAACAAAGGAACCTCGAAACGAAGAAAGAAACGGAGCAACGAAGAAAGAAACGGAGAAACGAACAAAGAAACGGAGTAACGAAGAAAGAAACGGAGAAACGGAGAAAGAAATGGAGAAACGAACAAAGAAACGGAGAAACGAAGAAAGAAACGGAGTAACGAAGAAAGAAACGAAGAAACGGGGAAATAAATGGAGAAACGAAGAAATAAACGGAGAAACGGACAAAGAAACGGAGAAACGAACAAAGAAACGGAGAAACGGAGAAATAAATGGAGAAACGAAGAAATAAACGGTGAAACGAACAAAGAAACGGTGAAACGAACAAAGAAACGGAGAAACAAACAAAGAAACGGAGAAACGAACAAAGGAACCTCGAAACGAAGAAAGAAACGGAGCAACGAAGAAAGAAACGGAGAAACGAACAAAGAAAAGGAGTAACGAAGAAAGAAACGGAGAGACGGAGAAAGAATTGGAGAAACGAACAAAGAAACGGAGAAACGAAGAAAGAAACGGAGAAACGAACAAAGAAACGGAGAAACGAACAAAGAAACGGAGAAACGAACATAGAAACGGAGAAATGGAGAAATAAATGGAGAAACGAAGAAATAAACGGAGAAACGAACAAGGAAACGGAGAAACGAAGAAAGAAACGGAGAAACGAAGAAAGAAACGGAGATACGAAGAAAGAAACGGAGAAACGAACAAAGACACGAAGAAACGAAGAAAGAAACGGAGAAACGGAGAAATAAATGGAGAAACGAAGAAATAAACGGAGAAACGAAGAAAGAAACGGAGAAACGAAGAAAGAAACGGAGAAACGAAGAAAGAAACGGAGTAACGAAGAAAAAAACGGAGAAACGAAGAAAGAAACGGAGAAACGAAGAAAGAAACGGAGAAACGAAGAAAGAAACGGAGAAACGAAGAAAGAAACGGAGAAACGAAGACAGAAACGGAGAAACGGAGAAATAAACGGAGAAACGAAGAAATAAACGGAGAAACGAAGACAGAAACGGAGAAACGAAGAAAGAAACGGAGAAACGAAGACAGAAACGGAGAAACGAAGAAAGAAACGGAGAAACGAAGAAAGAAACGGATATACGAAGACAGAAACGGAGAAACGAACAAAGACACGGAGAAACGAAGAAAGAAACGGAGAAACGGAGAAATAAATGGAGAAACGAAGAAATAAACGGAGAAACGAAGACAGAAACGGAGAAACGAAGAAAGAAACGGAGAAACAAAGAAAGAAACGGAGATACGAAGATAGAAACGGAGAAACGGAGAAATAAATGGAGAAACGAAGAAATAAACGGAGAAACGAAGAAAGAAACGGAGAAACGAAGAAAGAAACGGAGAAACGATCAAAGAAACGGAGAAACGAAGAAAGATACGGAGAAACGAACAAAGAAACGGAGAAACGAACAAAGAAACGTTGAAACGAACAAAGAAACGGAGAAACGAACAAAGAAACGGAGAAACGAAGATGGACGTGGAAACGGAGAAATAAATGGAGAAACGAAGAAATAAATGGAGAAACGAAGAAATAAACGGAGAAACGAAGAAATAAACGGAGAAACGAAGAAAGAAACGGAGAAACGAACAAAGAAACGGAGAAACGAAGAAAGAAACGGATATACGAAGACAGAAACGGAGAAATAAACAAAGACACGGAGAAACGAAGAAAGAAACGGAGAAACGGAGAAATAAATGGAGAAACGAAGAAATAAACGGAGAAACGAAGACAGAAACGGAGAAACGAAGAAAGAAACGGAGAAACGAGGAAAGAAACGGAGAAACGAAGAAAGAAGCGGAGTAACAAAGAAAGAAACGGAGAAACGGAGAAATAAATGGAGAAACGAAGAAAGAAACGCAGATAAGAAGAAAGAAACGGAGAAACGAACAAAGAAACGGAGAAACGAACAAAGAAACGGAGAAACGGTAAAATAAATGGAGAAACGAAGAAATAAACGGAGAAACGAAGACCGAAACGGAGGAACGAAGAAAGAAACGGAGAAACGAAGAAGGAAACGGAGAAACGAAGAAAGAAAGGGAGTAACGTAGAAAGAGACGGAGAAACGGAGAAATAAATGGAGAAACGAAGAAATAAACGGAGAAACGAACAAAGAAACGGGGAAACAAACAAAGAAACGGAGAAACGAACAAAGAAACCGAGATACGAAGAAAGAAACGGAGAAACGAAGAAAGAAACGGAGAAACGAAGAATGAAACGGAGCAACGAAGAAAGAAACGGAGGAACGAACAAAGAAACGGAGTAACGAACAAAGAAACGGAGAAACGGAGAAATAAATGGAGAAACGAAAAAATAAACGGAGAAACGAAGAAAGAAACGGAGAAACGAAGAAAGAAACGGAGAAACCAAGAAATAAACGGAATAACGAAGAAAGAAACGAAGAAACGAAGAAAGAAACGGAGAAGTAAATGGAGAAACGAAGAAATAAACCGAGAAACGGAGAAAGAAACGGAGAAACGAAGAAAGAAACGGAGAAACGAACAAAGAAACGGAGAAACGAACAAAGAAACGGAGAAACGAACAAAGAAACGGAGAAACGGAGAAACGGAGTAATAAATGGAGAAACGAGGAAATAAACGGAGAAACGAAGAAAGAAACGGAGAAACGAAGAAAGAAACGGAGAAACGAAGAAAGAAACGGAGTAACGAAGAAAGAAACGAAGAAACGGAGAAATAAATGGAGAAACGAAGAAATAAACGGAGAAACGGACAAAGAAACGGAGAAACGAACAAAGAAACGGAGAAACGGGGAAATAAATAGAGAAACAAAGAAATAAACGGAGAAACGAACAAAGAAACGGAGAAACGAACAAAGAGACGGAGAAACAAACAAAGAAACGGAGAAACGAACAAAGAAACCGAGAAACGAAGAAAGAAACGGAGAAACGAAGAAAGAAACGGAGAAACGAAGAAAGAAACGAAGCAACGAAGAAAGAAACGGAGGAACGAACAAAGAAACGGAGTAACGAAGAAAGAAACGGAGAAACGGAGAAATAAATGGAAAAACGAAGAAATAAACGGAGAAACGAAGAAAGAAACGGAGAAACGAAGAAAGAAACGGAGAAACCAAGAAATAAACGGAGTAACGAAGAAAGAAACGAAGGAACGAAGAAAGAAACGGAGAAATAAGTGGAGAAACGAAGAAATAAACCGAGAAATGGAGAAAGAAACGGAGAAACGAAGAAAGAAACGGAGAAACGAAGAAAGAAACGGAGTAACGAACAAAGAAACGGAGAAACGGAGAAACGGAGAAATAAATGCAGAAACGAAGAAAGAAACGGAGAAACGAAGAAAGAAACGGAGAAACGAAGAAAGAAAGGGAGTAACGTAGAAAGAAACGGAGAAACGGAGAAATAAATGGAGAAACGAAGAAATAAACGGAGAAACGAAGAAAGAAACGGAGATAAGAAGAAAGAAGCGGAGAAACGATCAAAGAAACAGAGAAACGAAGAAAGATACGGAGTAAGGAACAAAGAAACGGAGAAACGAACAAAGAAACGGAGAAACGAAGAATGAAACGGAGAAACGAAGAAAGAAACGGAGTAACGAAGGAAGAAACGCAGATACGAAGAAAGAAACGGAGAAACGAACAAAGAAACGGCGAAACGAAGAAAGAAACGGAGAAACGAAGAAAGAAACGGAGAAACGAACAAAGAAACGGAGAAACGAACAAAGAAACGGAGAAACGGAGAAATAAATGGAGAAACGAACAAAGAAACGGAGAAACGGAGAAACGGAGTAATAAATGGAGAAACGAGGAAATAAACGGAGAAACGAAGAAAGAAACGGAGAAACGAAGAAAGAAACGGAGAAACGAAGAAAGAAACGGAGTAACGAAGAAAGAAACGAAGAAACGGAGAAATAAATGGAGAAACGAAGAAATAAACGGAGAAACGGACAAAGAAACGGAGAAACGAACAAAGAAACGGAGAAACGGGGAAATAAATAGAGAAACAAAGAAATAAACGGAGAAACGGACAAAGAAATGGAGAAACGAACAAAGAGACGGAGAAACAAACAAAGAAACGGAGAAACGAACAAAGAAACCGAGAAACGAAGAAAGAAACGGAGAAACGAAGAAAGAAACGGAGAAACGAAGAAAGAAACGAAGCAACGAAGAAAGAAACGGAGGAACGAACAAAGAAACGGAGTAACGAAGAAAGAAACGGAGAAACGGAGAAATAAATGGAAAAACGAAGAAATAAACGGAGAAACGAAGAAAGAAACGGAGAAACGAAGAAAGAAACGGAGAAACCAAGAAATAAACGGAGTAACGAAGAAAGAAACGAAGGAACGAAGAAAGAAACGGAGAAATAAGTGGAGAAACGAAGAAATAAACCGAGAAATGGAGAAAGAAACGGAGAAACGAAGAAAGAAACGGAGAAACGAAGAAAGAAACGGAGTAACGAACAAAGAAACGGAGAAACGGAGAAACGGAGAAATAAATGCAGAAACGAAGAAAGAAACGGAGAAACGAAGAAAGAAACGGAGAAACCAAGAAATAAACGGAGTAACGAAGAAAGAAACGAAGGAACGAAGAAAGAAACGGAGAAATAAGTGGAGAAACGAAGAAATAAACCGAGAAATGGAGAAAGAAACCGAGAAACGAAGAAAGAAACGGAGAAACGAAGACAGAAACGGAGAAACGAAGAAAGAAACGGAGTAACGAAGAAAGAAGCGAAGAAACGAAGAAAGAAACGGAAAAACGAACAAAGAAACGGAGATACGAAGAAAGAAACGGAGAAACGAACAAAGACACGGAGAAACGAAGAAATAAACGGAGAAACGAAGACAGAAACGGAGAAACGAAGAAAGAAACGGAGAAACAAAGAAAGAAACGGAGATACGAAGATAGAAACGGAGAAACGGAGAAATAAATGGAGAAACGAAGAAATAAACGGAGAAACGAAGAAAGAAACGGAGAAACGAAGAAAGAAACGGAGGAACGATCAAAGAAACGGAGGAACGAAGAAAGATACGGAGAAACGAACAAAGAAACGGAGAAACGAACAAAGAATCGGAGAAACGAACAAAGAAACGGAGAAACGAACAAAGAAACGGAGAAACGAAGATGGACGTGGAAACGGAGAAATAAATGGAGAAACGAAGAAATAAATGGAGAAACGAAGAAATAAACGGAGAAACGAAGAAATAAACGGAGAAACGAAGAAAGAAACGGAGAAACGAAGAAAGAAACGGAGAAACGAAGAAAGAAACGGAGTAACGAAGAAAGAAGCGAAGAAACGAAGAAAGAAACGGAGAAACGAAGAAAGAAACGGAGATACGAAGAAAGAAACGGAGAAACGAACAAAGACACGGAGAAACGAAGAAAGAAACGGCGAAACGGAGAAATAAATGGAGAAACGAAGAAATAAACGGAGAAACGAAGACAGAAACGGAGAAACGAAGAAAGAAACGGAGAAACGAAGACAGAAACGGAGAAACGAAGAAAGAAACGGAGAAACGAAGAAAGAAACGGATATACGAAGACAGAAACGGAGAAACGAACAAAGACACGGAGAAACGAAGAAAGAAACGGAGAAACGGAGAAATAAATGGAGAAACGAAGAAATAAACGGAGAAACGAAGAAAGAAGCGGAGTAACAAAGAAAGAAACGGAGAAACGGAGAAATAAATGGAGAAACGAAGAAAGAAACGCAGATAAGAAGAAAGAAACGGAGCAACGAAGAAAGGAACGGAGGAACGAACAAAGAAACGGAGTAACGAACAAAGAAACGGAGAAACGGAGAAATAAATGGAGAAACGAAGAAATAAACGGAGAAACGAAGAAAGAAACGGAGAAACGAAGAAAGAAACGGAGAAACCAAGAAATAAACGGAGTAACGAAGAAAGAAACGAAGAAACGAAGAAAGAAACGGAGAAGTAAATGGAGAAACGAAGAAATAAACCGAGAAACGGAGAAAGAAACGGAGAAACGAAGAAAGAAACGGAGAAACGAACAAAGAAACGGAGAAACGAACAAAGAAACGGAGAAACGAACAAAGAAACGGAGAAACGGAGTAATAAATGGAGAAACGAGGAAATAAACGGAGAAACGAAGAAAGAAACGGAGAAACGAAGAAAGAAACGGAGAAACGAAGAAAGAAACGGAGTAACGAAGAAAGAAACGAAGAAACGGAGAAATAAATGGAGAAACGAAGAAATAAACGGAGAAACGGACAAAGAAACGGAGAAACGAACAAAGAAACGGAGAAACGGGGAAATAAATAGAGAAACAAAGAAATAAACGGAGAAACGAACAAAGAAACGGAGAAACGAACAAAGAGACGGAGAAACGAACAAAGAAACGGAGAAACGGAGAAATAAATGGAGAAACGAAGAAATAAACGGAGAAACGAAGACAGAAACGGAGAAACGAAGAAAGAAACGGAGAAACGAAGAAAGAAACGGAGATACGAAGAAAGAAGCGGAGTAACGAAGAAAGAAACGGAGAAACGGAGAAATAAATGGAGAAACGAAGAAAGAAACGCAGATACGAAGAAAGAAACGGAGAAACGAACAAAGAAACGGAGAAACGGACAAATAAATGGAGAAACGAAGAAATAAACGGAGAAACGAAGAAAGAAACGGAGAAACGAAGAAAGAAACGGAGAAACCAAGAAATAAACGGAGTAACGAAGAAAGAAACGAAGGAACGAAGAAAGAAACGGAGAAATATGTGGAGAAACGAAGAAATAAACCGAGAAATGGAGAAAGAAACGGAGAAACGAAGAAAGAAACGGAGAAACGAACAAGGAAACGGAGAAACGAACAAAGAAACGGAGAAACGAACAAAGAAACGGAGAAACGGAGAAACGGAGTAATAAATGGAGAAACGAAGAAATAAACGGAGAAACGAAGAAAGAAACGGAGAAACGAAGAAAGAAACGGAGAAACGAAGAAAGAAACGGAGTAACGAAGAAAGAAACGAAGAAACGGAGAAATAAATGGAGAAACGAAGAAAGAAACGCAGATAAGAAGAAAGAAACGGAGCAACGAAGAATGGAACGGAGGAACGAACAAAGAAACGGAGAAACGAAGAAAGAAACGGAGAAACCAAGAAATAAACGGAGTAACGAAGAAAGAAACGAAGAAACGAAGAAAGAAACGGAGAAGTAAATGGAGAAACGAAGAAATAAACCGAGAAACGGAGAAAGAAACGGAGAAACGAAGAAAGAAACGGAGAAACGAACAAAGAAACGGAGAAACGAACAAAGAAACGGAGAAACGAACAAAGAAACGGAGAAACGGAGTAATAAATGGAGAAACGAGGAAATAAACGGAGAAACGAAGAAAGAAACGGAGAAACGAAGAAAGAAACGGAGAAACGAAGAAAGAAACGGAGTAACGAAGAAAGAAACGAAGAAACGGAGAAATAAATGGAGAAACGAAGAAATAAACGGAGAAACGGACAAAGAAACGGAGAAACGAACAAAGAAACGGAGAAACGGGGAAATAAATAGAGAAACAAAGAAATAAACGGAGAAACGAACAAAGAAACGGAGAAACGAACAAAGAGACGGAGAAACGAACAAAGAAACGGAGAAACGGAGAAATAAATGGAGAAACGAAGAAATAAACGGAGAAACGAAGACAGAAACGGAGAAACGAAGAAAGAAACGGAGAAACGAAGAAAGAAACGGAGATACGAAGAAAGAAGCGGAGTAACGAAGAAAGAAACGGAGAAACGGAGAAATAAATGGAGAAACGAAGAAAGAAACGCAGATACGAAGAAAGAAACGGAGAAACGAACAAAGAAACGGAGAAACGGACAAATAAATGGAGAAACGAAGAAATAAACGGAGAAACGAAGAAAGAAACGGAGAAACGAAGAAAGAAACGGAGAAACCAAGAAATAAACGGAGTAACGAAGAAAGAAACGAAGGAACGAAGAAAGAAACGGAGAAATAAGTGGAGAAACGAAGAAATAAACCGAGAAATGGAGAAAGAAACGGAGAAACGAAGAAAGAAACGGAGAAACGAACAAGGAAACGGAGAAACGAACAAAGAAACGGAGAAACGAACAAAGAAACGGAGAAACGGAGAAACGGAGTAATAAATGGAGAAACGAAGAAATAAACGGAGAAACGAAGAAAGAAACGGAGAAACGAAGAAAGAAACGGAGAAACGAAGAAAGAAACGGAGTAACGAACAAAGAAACGGAGAAACGGAGAAACGGAGAAATAAATGCAGAAACGAAGAAAGAAACGGAGAAACGAAGAAAGAAACGGAGAAACGAAGAAAGAAACGGTGTAACGAAGAAAGAAACGGAGAAACGAAGAAAGAAACGGAGAAACGAAGAAAGAAACGGAGAAACGAAGAAAGAAACGGAGTAACGAAGAAAGAAACGAAGAAACGGAGAAATAAATGGAGAAACGAAGAAATAAACGGAGAAACGGACAAAGAAACGGAGAAACGAACAAAGAAACGGAGAAACGGAGAAATAAATGGAGAAACGAAGAAATAAACGGTGAAACGAACAAAGAAACGGTGAAACGAACAAAGAAACGGAGAAACAAACAAAGAAACGGAGAAACGAACAAAGGAACCTCGAAACGAAGAAAGAAACGGAGCAACGAAGAAAGAAACGGAGAAACGAACAAAGAAACGGAGTAACGAAGAAAGAAACGGAGAAACGGAGAAAGAAATGGAGAAACGAACAAAGAAACGGAGAAACGAAGAAATAAACGGAGAAACGGACAAAGAAACGGAGAAACGAACAAAGAAACGGAGAAACGGAGAAATAAATGGAGAAACGAAGAAATAAACGGTGAAACGAACAAAGAAACGGTGAAACGAACAAACAAACGGAGAAACAAACAAAGAAACGGAGAAACGAACAAAGGAACCTCGAAACGAAGAAAGAAACGGAGCAACGAAGAAAGAAACGGAGAAACGAACAAAGAAACGGAGTAACGAAGAAAGAAACGGAGAAACGGAGAAAGAAATGGAGAAACGAACAAAGAAACGGAGAAACGAAGAAAGAAACGGAGAAACGAACAAAGAAACGGAGAAACGAACAAAGAAACGGAGAACCGAACATAGAAACGGAGAAATGGAGAAATAAATGGAGAAACGAAGAAATAAACGGAGAAACGAACAAGGAAACGGAGAAACGAAGAAAGAAACGGAGAAACGAAGAAAGAAACGGAGATACGAAGAAAGAAACGGAGAAACGAACAAAGACACGAAGAAACGAAGAAAGAAACGGAGAAACGGAGAAATAAATGGAGAAACGAAGAAATAAACGGAGAAACGGACAAAGAAACGGAGAAACGAACAAAGAAACGGAGAAACGGAGAAATAAATGGAGAAACGAAGAAATAAACGGAGAAACGAACAAAGAAACGGAGAAACGAACAAAGAAACGGAGGAACAAACAAAGAAACGGAGAAACGAACAAAGAAACCGAGAAACGAAGAAAGAAACGGAGAAACGAAGACAGAAACGGAGAAACGAAGAAAGAAACGGAGTAACGAAGAAAGAAGCGAAGAAACGAAGAAAGAAACGGAGAAACGAACAAAGAAACGGAGATACGCAGAAAGAAACAGAGAAACGAACAAAGACACGGAGAAACGAAGAAAGAAACGGAGAAACGGAGAAATAAATGGAGAAACGAAGATATAAACGGAGAAACGAAGACAGAAACGGAGAAACGAAGAAAGAAACGGAGAAACGAAAACAGAAACGGAGAAACGAAGAAAGAAACGGAGAAACGAAGAAAGAAACGGATATACGAAGACAGAAACGGAGAAACGAACAAAGACACGGAGAAACGAAGAAAGAAACGGAGAAACGGAGAAATAAATGGAGAAACGAAAAAATAAACGGAGAAACGAAGACAGAAACGGAGAAACGAAGAAAGAAACGGAGAAACAAAGAAAGAAACGGAGATACGAAGATAGAAACGGAGAAACGGAGAAATAAATGGAGAAACGAAGAAATAAACGGAGAAACGAAGAAAGAAACGGAGAAACGAAGAAAGAAACGGAGAAACGATCAAAGAAACGGAGAAACGAAGAAAGATACGGAGAAACAAACAAAGAAACGGAGAATCGAACAAAGAAACGGAGAAACGAACAAAGAAACGGAGAAACGAACAAAGAAACGGAGAAACGAAGATAGACTTGGAAACGGAGAAATAAATGGAGAAACGAAGAAATAAATGGAGAAACGAAGAAATAAACGGAGAAACGAAGAAAGAAACGGAGAAACGAACAAAGAAACGAAGAAACGAACAAAGAAACGGAGAAACGAACAAAGAAACGGAGAAACGAACAAAGAAACGGAGAAACGGAGAAACGGAGTAATAAATGGAGAAACGAAGAAATAAACGGAGAAACGAAGAAAGAAACGGAGAAACGAAGAAAGAAACGGAGAAACGAAGAAAGAAACGGAGTAACGAAGAAAGAAACGAAGAAACGGAGAAATAAATGGAGAAACGAAGAAATAAACGGAGAAACGGACAAAGAAACGGAGAAACGAACAAAGAAACGGAGAAACGGAGAAATAAATGGAGAAACGAAGAAATAAACGGAGGAACGAACAAAGAAACGGAGAAACGAACAAAGAAACGGAGAAACAAACAAAGAAACGGAGAAACGAACAAAGAAACCGAGAAACGAAGAAAGAAACGGAGAAACGAAGAAAGAAACGGAGAAACGAAGAAAGAAACGGAGCAACGAAGAAAGAAACGGAGGAACGAACAAAGAAACGGAGTAACGAACAAAGAAACGGAGAAACGGAGAAATAAATGGAGAAACGAAGAAATAAACGGAGAAACGAAGAAAGAAACGGAGAAACGAAGAAAGAAACGGAGAAACCAAGAAATAAACGGAGTAACGAAGAAAGAAACGAAGAAACGAAGAAAGAAACGGAGAAACAAATGGAGAAACGAAGAAATAAACCGAGAAACGGAGAAAGAAACGGAGAAACGAAGAAAGAAACGGAGAAACGAACAATGAAACGGAGAAACGAACAAAGAAACGGAGAAACGAACAAAGAAACGGAGAAACGGAGAAACGGAGTAATAAATGGAGAAACGAAGAAATAAGCGGAGAAACGAAGAAAGAAACGGAGAAACGAAGAAAGAAACGGAGAAACGAAGAAAGAAACGGAGTAACGAACAAAGAAACGGAGAAACGGAGAAACCGTGAAACGGAGAAACCGAGAAACGGGGAAACGGAGAAATGGAGAAACGGAGAAGCCGAGAAACGGAGAAACGGAGAAACGGAGAAACGGAGAAACGGAGAAACGGTGAAACCGAGAAACGGAGATACCGTGAAACGGAGAAACCGAGAAACGGAGAAACGGAGAAACGGAGAAACCGAGAAACGGAGAAACGGAGAAACGGAGAAACGTTTCTTTGTTCATTTCTCCGTTTCTTTGTTCGTTTCTCCGTTTCTTTGTTCGTTTCTCCGTTTCTTTGTTCGTTTCTCCGTTTCTTTCATCGTTTCCCCGATTATTTCTTCGTTTCTCCATTTATTTCTTCGTTTCTCCGTTTCTTTCTTCGTTACTCCGTTTCTTTCTTCGTTTCTCCGTTTCTTTCTTCGTTTCTCCATTTATTTCTTCGTTTCTCCGTTTATTTGTTCGTTTCTCCATTTATTTCTCCGTTTCTCCGTTTCTTTGTTCGTTTCTCCGTTTCTTTGTTCGTTTCTCCGTTTCTTTGTTCGTTTCTCCGTTTCTTTCTTTGTTTATCCGTTTCTTTCTTCGTTTCTCTGTTTATTTCTTCGTTTCTCCATTTATTTCTCCGTTTCTCCGTTTCTGTCTTCGTTTCTCCGTTTCTTTCTTCGTTTCTGCGTTTCTTTCTTCGTTTCTCCGTTTCTTTCTTCGTTACTCCGTTTCTTTCTTCGTTTCTCCGTTTCTTTGTTTGTTTCTCCGTTTCTTTCTTCGTTTCTCCGTTTATTTCTTCGTTTCTCGATTTATTTCTCCGTTTCTTCTTTTCTTTCTTCGTTACTCCGTTTCTTTCTCCGTTTCTCCGTTTCTTTCTTCGTTTCTCCGTTTCTTTCTTCGTTTCTCCGTTTCTTTCTTCGTTTCTCCGTTTCTTTCTTCGTTTCTCCGTTTATTTCTTCGTTCCTCCATTTATTTCTCCGTTTCTCCGTTTCTTTCTTCGTTTCTCCGTTTCTCCGTTTCGATTAAATGATTATAATCTTTATAAATTCTATTATAAATCATTTGATCTATAGTTAAATTAGACACTAATACTCTAAATATATATTTAATATATTTTTTAATCTCTTTAGCCTCCAGAAGAATTTTATTTATACTATTTACTCTATATAATAATTTACACGGAATCGGAAATAAATCTAATTATTTATTTATAATAATTATTTTTTTTTCACTTATCTTAAAAATTGGGATGTACTCTTTAAATGTTCGATTCATTTCTTTAATTCATTCATTAAATTGAATTAATCTATTCTTTATAATAACTGTAATAAAATTAATCCCTATAATTATTATGGAACTCATATTAAAATTTAATAATGAAATTTATTTTCTTTGCCTAATTAATGTAATTATTGCCCCTATCATTTGCTTAAACAAAAAAATCAATCATAATAATTATAGGATATTCATCTGTTATAAAAACATCTATTATAGTTATTTTATTAATAATTTACAAAAATACATTTTTAACATATTTCATTTTATATTCAATAATTTCTTTAAGTTTAATTTTTATATTTAAAATAATAAAGATTAACTCTTCATCCTTATGTAATATATTAACCTCTAATAAAAGAAAAATTATTTTATACTCAATAATTATTATGTACACAAATATCCCACCTATAGCACTCTTTATACTGAAATAAATCGTCCTAGAAACATTAATAAATTCAAGAATAAAATTCACCGTGGAAGGTTTAACTTTACATTTATTCGAAAGATGAAACATACAAAAGTTTGTACAGGAAACGCTTGAGAAGCTCAAAATTTTCGCTGTTCCGATGCTCGAAACGAATAACTAGAACGGCCTGGGGAAAACTACGCATACCGTTGTAATTGCGCGAGTTTCTACTTTCAGATGCAACAGAAATTTTGCGGATTGGTCAATCCGTTCGCGAGATATGGCAGTTTGGAGGTAAGAAACGCTTGAGAAACTCCAAATTTTCGCAGTTCTGATGCTCGAAACGAATAACTAGAACGGCCTAGGGGAAAACTACACATACCGTTGTAATCGGGCGAGTTTCAACTTTCAGATGCAACAGAAATTTTGCGGATTGGTCAATCCGTTCGCGAGATATGGCAGTTTGGAGGTAAAAAACTTTTGAGAAACTCAAAATTTTCGCAGTTCTTATGCTCGAAACGAATAACTAGAACGGCCTAGGGGAAAAGTACACATACCGTTGTAATCGGGCGAGTTTCAACTTTCAGATGCAACAGAAATTTTGCGGATTGGTCAATCCGTTCGCGAGATATGGCAGTTTGGAGGTAAAAAACTTTTGAGAAACTCAAAATTTTCGCAGTTCTTATGCTCGAAACGAATAACTAGAACGGCCTAGGGGAAAAGTACGCATACCGTTGTAATCGGGCAAGTTTCTACTTTCAGCTGCAACAGAAATTTTGCGGATTGGTCAATCCTCATTTTGAGCAATCCGCAAAATTTATGTTGCATCTGAAAGTAGAAACTGGCCCGATTACAACGGTATGCGTACTCTTCCCCTAGGCCGTTCTAGTTATTCGTTTCGAGCACCAGAACTGCGAAAATTTTGAATTTCTCAAGCGTTTCTTACCTCCAAACTGCCATATCTCGCGAACGGATTGACCAATCCGCAAAATTTCTGTTGCATCTGAAAGTAGAAACTCGCCCGATTACAACGGTATGCGTACTTTTCCCCTAGGCCGTTCTAGTTATTCGCTTCGAGCATCAGCACTGCGAAAATTTTGTGTTTCTCAAGCGTTTCTTACCTCCAAACTGCCATATCTCGCGAACGGATTGACCAATCCGCAAAATTTCTGTCACATCTGAAAGTAGAATCTCGCCCGGTTACAACGGTATGCGTACTTTTCCCCTACGCCGTTCTAGTTAATCGTTTCGAGCATCAGAACTGCGAAAATTTTGAGTTTCTCAAGCGTTTCTTACATACAAACTACCATATCTCGCGAACGGATTGACCAATCCGCAAAATTTATGTTGCATCTGAAAGTAGAAACTCGCCCGATTACAACGGTATGCGTACTTTTCCCGTAGGCCGTTCTAGTTATTCGTTTCGAGCACCAGAACTGCGAAAATTTTGAGTTTCTCAAGCGTTTCTTACCTCCAAACTGCCATATCTCGCGAACGGATTGACCAATCCGCAAAATTTATGTTGCATCTGAAAGTAGAAACTGGCCCGATTACAACGGTATGCGTACTCTTCCCCTAGGCCGTTCTAGTTATTCGTTTCGAGCACCAGAACTGCGAAAATTTTGAATTTCTCAAGCGTTTCTTACCTCCAAACTGCCATATCTCGCGAACGGATTGACCAATCCGCAAAATTTATGTTGCATCTGAAAGTAGAAACTGGCCCGATTACAACGGTATGCGTACTCTTCCCCTAGGCCGTTCTAGTTATTCGTTTCGAGCACCAGAACTGCGAAAATTTTGAATTTCTCAAGCGTTTCTTACCTCCAAACTGCCATATCTCGCGAACGGATTGACCAATCCGCAAAATTTCTGTAGCATCTGAAAGTAGAAACTCGCCCGATTACAGCGGTATGTGTAGTTTTCCCCTAGGCCATTCTAGGTATTCGTTTTGCGCATCAGAGCTACGAAAACTTTGAGTTTCTCAAGCGTTTCTTACCCCCAAACTGCCATATCTCGCGAACGGATTGACGAATCCGCAAAATTTCTGTTGCATCTGAAAGTAGAAACTCGGCAGATTACAACGGTATGTGTAGTTTTCCTCTAGGCCGTTCTAGTTATTCTTTTCGAGCATCAGAACTGCGAAAATTTTGAGTTTCTCAAGCGTTTCTTACCTCCAAACTGCCATATCTCGCGAACGGATTGACGAATCCGCAAAATTTCTGTTGCATCTGAAAGTAGAAACTCGCCCGATTACAACGGTATGCGCACTTTTCCCCTAGGCCATTCTAGTTAATCGTTTCGAGCACCAGAAGTGTGAAAATTTTGAGTTTCTCAAGCGTTTCTTACCTCCAAACTGCCATATCTCGCGAACGGGTTGACGAATCCGCAAAATTTCTGTTCCATCCGAAAGCTGAAACTCGCGCGATTACAAGGGTGTGCGTACTTTTCCCCTAGATCGCTCTAGTTATTCGTTTCGAGCATCAGAACTGCGAAAATTTTGTGTTTCTCAAGCATTTCTTACCTCCAAACTGCCATATCTCTCGAACGGATTGACCAATCCGCAAAATTTCTGTAGCATCTGAAAGTAGAAACTCGCCCGATTACAGCGGTATGTGTAGTTTTCCCCTAGGCCATTCTAGGTATTCGTTTTGCGCATCAGAGCTACGAAAACTTTGAGTTTCTCAAGCGTTTCTTACCTCCAAACTGCCATATCTCTCGAACGGATTGACCAATCCGCAAAATTTCTGTTGCATCCGAAACCTGAAACTCGCGCGATTACAAGGGTGTGCGTACTTTTCCCCTAGATCGCTCTAGTTATTCGTTTCGAGCATCAGAACTGCGAAAATTTTGTGTTTCTCAAGCATTTCTTACATCCGAACTGCCATATCTCGCGAACGGATTGACCAATCCGCAAAATTTCTGTTGCATCTGAAAGTAGAAACTCGCCCGATTACAACGGTGTGCGTACTTTTCCCCTACGCCGTTCTAGTTAATCGTTTCGAGCATCAGAACTGCGAAAATTTTGAGTTTCTCAAGCGTTTCTTACCTCCAAACTGCCATATCTCGCGAACGGGTTGACGAATCCGCAAAATTTCTGTTCCATCTGAAAGTAGAAACTCGCCCGGTTACAACGGTATGCGTACTTTTCCCCTTCGCCGTTCTAGTTAATCGTTTCGACCATCAGAACTGCGAAAATTTTGAGTTTCTCAAGCGTTTCTTACATCCAAACCGCCATATCTCTCGAACGGAATGACCAATCCGCAAAATTTATGTTGCATCTGAAAGTAGAAACTCGCCCGATTACAAGGGTATGCGTACTTTTCCCGTAGGCCGTTCTAGTTATTCGTTTCGAGCACCAGAACTGCGAAAATTTTGAATTTCTCAAGCGTTTCTTACCTCCAAACTGCCATATCTCACGAACGGATTGACCAATCCGCAAAATTTATGTTGCATCTGAAAGTAGAAACTGGCCCGATTACAACGGTATGCGTACTCTTCCCCTAGGCCGTTCTAGTTATTCGTTTCGAGCACCAGAACTGCGAAAATTTTGAATTTCTCAAGCGTTTCTTACCTCCAAACTGCCATATCTCGCGAACGGATTGACCAATCCGCAAAATTTCTGTTGCATCTGAAAGTAGAAACTCGCCCGATTACAACGGTATGCGTACTTTTCCCCTAGGCCGTTCTAGTTATTCGTTTCGAGCATCAGAACTGCGAAAATTTTGAGTTTCTCAAGCATTTCTGACCTCCAAACTGCCATATCTCTCGAACGGATTGACCAATCCGGAAAATTCATGTTGCATCTGAAAGCAGAAACTCGCCCGATTACAACGGTATGCGTACTTTTCCCCTAAGCCATTCTAGTTAATCGTTTCGAGCATCAGAACTGTGAAAATTTTGAGTTTCTCAGGCGTTTCTTACCTCCAAACTGCCATATCTCGCGAACGGATTGACCAATCCGCAAAATTTCTGTTGCATCTGAAAGTAGAAACTCGCCCGATTACAACGGTATGCGTACTTTTCCCGTAGGCCGTTCTAGTTATTCGTTTCGAGCACCAGAACTGCGAAAATTTTGAATTTCTCAAGCGTTTCTTACCTCCAAACTGCCATATCTCGCGAACGGATTGACCAATCCGCAAAATTTATGTTGCATCTGAAAGTAGAAACTGGCCCGATTACAACGGTATGCGTACTCTTCCCCTAGGCCGTTCTAGTTATTCGTTTCGAGCACCAGAACTGCGAAAATTTTGAATTTCTCAAGCGTTTCTTACCTCCAAACTGCCATATCTCTCGAACGGAATGACCAATCCGCAAAATTTATGTTGCATCTGAAAGTAGAAACTCGCCCGATTACAAGGGTATGCGTACTTTTCCCGTAGGCCGTTCTAGTTATTCGTTTCGAGCACCAGAACTGCGAAAATTTTGAATTTCTCAAGCGTTTCTTACCTCCAAACTGCCATATCTCGCGAACGGATTGACCAATCCGCAAAATTTATGTTGCATCTGAAAGTAGAAACTGGCCCGATTACAACGGTATGCGTACTCTTCCCCTAGGCCGTTCTAGTTATTCGTTTCGAGCACCAGAACTGCGAAAATTTTGAATTTCTCAAGCGTTTCTTACCTCCAAACTGCCATATCTCGCGAACGGATTGACCAATCCGCAAAATTTCTGTTGCATCTGAAAGTAGAAACTCGCCCGATTACAACGGTATGCGTACTTTTCCCCTAGGCCGTTCTAGTTATTCGTTTCGAGCATCAGAACTGCGAAAATTTTGAGTTTCTCAAGCATTTCTGACTTCCAAACTGCCATATCTCTCGAACGGATTGACCAATCCGGAAAATTGATGTTGCATCTGAAAGCAGAAACTCGCCCGATTACAACGGTATGCGTACTTTTCCCCTAAGCCATTCTAGTTAATCGTTTCGAGCATCAGAACTGTGAAAATTTTGAGTTTCTCAAGCGTTTCTTACCTCCAAACTGCCATATCTCGCGAACGGATTGACCAATCCGCAAAATTTCTGTTGCATCTGAAAGTAGAAACTCGCCCGATTACAACGGTATGCGTACTTTTCCCGTAGTCCGTTCTAGTTATTCGTTTCGAGCACCAGAACTGCGAAAATTTTGAATTTCTCAAGCGTTTCTTACCTCCAAACTGCCATATCTCGCGAACGGATTGACCAATCCGCAAAATTTATGTTGCATCTGAAAGTAGAAACTGGCCCGATTACAACGGTATGCGTACTCTTCCCCTAGGCCGTTCTAGTTATTCGTTTCGAGCACCAGAACTGCGAAAATTTTGAATTTCTCAAGCGTTTCTTACCTCCAAACTGCCATATCTCGCGAACGGATTGACCAATCCGCAAAATTTCTGTTGCATCTGAAAGTAGAAACTCGCCCGATTACAAGGGTGTACGTACTTTTCCCCTAGGCCGCTCTAGTTATTCGTTTCGAGCATCAGAACTGCGAAAATTTTGTGTTTCTCAAGCATTTCTTACATCCGAACTGCCATATCTCGCGAACGGATTGACCAATCCGCAAAATTTCTGTTGCATCTGAAAGTAGAAACTCGCCCGATTACAACGGTATGCGTACTTTTCCCGTAGGCCATTCTAGTTAATCGTTTCGAGCACCAGAACTGTGAAAATTTGGAGTTTTTCAAGCGTTTCTTACCTACAAACTGCCATATCTCGCGAACGGATTGACGAATCCGCAAAATTTCTGTTGCATCTGAAAGTAGAAACTCGCCCGATTACAACGGTATGCGCACTTTTCCCCTAGGCCATTCTAGTTAATCGTTTCGAGCACCAGAACTGTGAAAATTTTGAGTTTCTCAAGCGTTTCTTACCTCCAAACTGCCATATCTCGCGAACGGATTGACCAATCCGCAAAATTTCTGTTGCATCCGAAAGTAGAAACTCGCGCGATTACAAGGGTGTGCGTACTTTTCCCCTAGGCCGCTCTAGTTATTCGTTTCGAGCATCAGAACTGCGAAAATTTTGTGTTTCTCAAGCATTTCTTACCTCCAAACTGCCATATCTCTCGAACGGATTGACCAATCCGCAAAATTTATGTTGCATCTGAAAGTAGAAACTCGGCCGATTACAACGGTATGCGTACTTTTCCCCTAAGCCATTCTAGTTAATCGTTTCGAGCATCAGAACTGTGAAAATTTTGAGTTCCTCAAGCGTTTCTTACCTCCAAACTGCCATATCTCGCGAACGGATTGACGAATCCGCAAAATTTCTGTTGCATCTGAAAGTAGAAGCTCGCCCGGTTACAACGGTATGAGTACTTTTCCCCTACGCCGTTATAGTTAATCGTTTCGAGCATCAGAACTGCGAAAATTTTGAGTTTCTCAAGCGTTTCTTACCTCCAAGCTGCCATATCTCTCGAACGGAATGACCAATCCGCAAAATTTATGTTGCATCTGAAAGTGGAAACTCGCCCGATTACAACGGTATGCGTACTTTTCCCCTAGGCCGTTCTATTTATTCGTTTCGAGCATCAGAACTGCGAAAATTTTGAGTTTCTCAAGCATTTCTTACCTCCAAACTGCCATATCTCTCGAACGGATTGACCAATCCGCAAAATTTCTGTAGCATCTGAAAGTAGAAACTCGCCCGATTACAGCGGTATGTGTAG
This sequence comes from Ptiloglossa arizonensis, assembly GCF_051014685.1. Taxonomy (NCBI): domain Eukaryota; kingdom Metazoa; phylum Arthropoda; class Insecta; order Hymenoptera; family Colletidae; genus Ptiloglossa; species Ptiloglossa arizonensis. Next base: position 318,990 of record NW_027478434.1, on the reverse strand, counting down.
TTTTCCCCTAGGCCATTCTAGGTATTCGTTTTGCGCATCAGAGCTACGAAAACTTTGAGTTTCTCAAGCGTTTCTTACCCCCAAACTGCCATATCTCGCGAACGGATTGACGAATCCGCAAAATTTCTGTTGCATCTGAAAGTAGAAACTCGGCAGATTACAACGGTATGTGTAGTTTTCCTCTAGTCCGTTCTAGTTATTCTTTTCGAGCATCAGAACTGCGAAAATTTTGAGTTTCTCAAGCGTTTCTTACCTCCAAACTGCCATATCTCGCGAACGGATTGACGAATCCGCAAAATTTCTGTTGCATCTGAAAGTAGAAACTCGCCCGATTACAACGGTATGCGTACTTTTCCCGTAGGCCATTCTAGTTAATCGTTTCGAGCACCAGAACTGTGAAAATTTGGAGTTTTTCAAGCGTTTCTTACCTACAAACTGCCATATCTCGCGAACGGATTGACGAATCCGCAAAATTTCTGTTGCATCTGAAAGTAGAAACTCGCCCGATTACAACGGTATGCGCACTTTTCCCCTAGGCCATTCTAGTTAATCGTTTCGAGCACCAGAACTGTGAAAATTTTGAGTTTCTCAAGCATTTCTTACCTCCAAACTGCCATATCTCTCGAACGGATTGACCAATCCGCAAAATTTCTGTTGCATCCGAAAGTAGAAACTCGCGCGATTACAACGGTATGCGTACTTTTCCCCTAAGCCATTCTAGTTAATCGTTTCGAGCATCAGAACTGTGAAAATTTTGAGTTCCTCAAGCGTTTCTTACCTCCAAACTGCCATATCTCGCGAACGGATTGACGAATCCGCAAAATTTCTGTTGCATCTGAAAGTAGAATCTCGCCCGGTTACAACGGTATGAGTACTTTTCCCCTACGCCGTTCTAGTTAATCGTTTCGAGCATCAGAACTGCGAAAATTTTGAGTTTCTCAAGCGTTTCTTACCTCCAAGCTGCCATATCTCTCGAACGGAATGACCAATCCGCAAAATTTATGTTGCATCTGAAAGTGGAAACTCGCCCGATTACAACGGTATGCGTACTTTTCCCCTAGGCCGTTCTATTTACTCGTTTCGAGCTTCAGAACTGCGAAAATTTTGAGTTTCTCAAGCATTTCTTACCTCCAAACTGCCATATCTCTCGAACGGATTGACCAATCCGCAAAATTTCTGTAGCATCTGAAAGTAGAAACTCGCCCGATTACAGCGGTATGTGTAGTTTTCCCCTAGGCCATTCTAGGTATTCGTTTTGCGCATCAGAGCTACGAAAACTTTGAGTTTCTCAAGCGTTTCTTACCCCCAAACTGCCATATCTCGCGAACGGATTGACGAATCCGCAAAATTTCTGTTGCATCTGAAAGTAGAAACTCGGCAGATTACAACGGTATGTGTAGTTTTCCTCTAGGCCGTTCTAGTTATTCTTTTCGAGCATCAGAACTGCGAAAATTTTGAGTTTCTCAAGCGTTTCTTACCTCCAAACTGCCATATCTCGCGAACGGATTGACGAATCCGCAAAATTTCTGTTGCATCTGAAAGTAGAAACTCGCCCGATTACAACGGTATGCGCACTTTTCCCCTAGGCCATTCTAGTTAATCGTTTCGAGCACCAGAAGTGTGAAAATTTTGAGTTTCTCAAGCGTTTCTTACCTCCAAACTGCCATATCTCGCGAACGGATTGACCAATCCGCAAAATTTCTGTTGCATCCGAAAGTAGAAACTCGCGCGATTACAAGGGTGTGCGTACTTTTCCCCTAGATCGCTCTAGTTATTCGTTTCGAGCATCAGAACTGCGAAAATTTTGTGTTTCTCAAGCATTTCTTACATCCGAACTGCCATATCTCGCGAACGGATTGACCAATCCGCAAAATTTCTGTTGCATCTGAAAGTAGAAACTCGCCCGATTACAACGGTGTGCGTACTTTTCCCCTACGCCGTTCTAGTTAATCGTTTCGAGCATCAGAACTGCGAAAATTTTGAGTTTCTCAAGCGTTTCTTACCTCCAAACTGCCATATCTCGCGAACGGGTTGACGAATCCGCAAAATTTCTGTTCCATCTGAAAGTAGAAACTCGCCCGGTTACAACGGTATGCGTACTTTTCCCCTTCGCCGTTCTAGTTAATCGTTTCGACCATCAGAACTGCGAAAATTTTGAGTTTCTCAAGCGTTTCTTACATCCAAACCGCCATATCTCTCGAACGGAATGACCAATCCGCAAAATTTATGTTGCATCTGAAAGTAGAAACTCGCCCGATTACAACGGTATGCGTACTTTTCCCGTAGGCCGTTCTAGTTATTCGTTTCGAGCACCAGAACTGCGAAAATTTTGAATTTCTCAAGCGTTTCTTACCTCCAAACTGCCATATCTCGCGAACGGATTGACCAATCCGCAAAATTTATGTTGCATCTGAAAGTAGAAACTGGCCCGATTACAACGGTATGCGTACTCTTCCCCTAGGCCGTTCTAGTTATTCGTTTCGAGCACCAGAACTGCGAAAATTTTGAATTTCTCAAGCGTTTCTTACCTCCAAACTGCCATATCTCGCGAACGGATTGACCAATCCGCAAAATTTCTGTTGCATCTGAAAGTAGAAACTCGCCCGATTACAACGGTATGCGTACTTTTCCCCTAGGCCGTTCTAGTTATTCGTTTCGAGCATCAGAACTGCGAAAATTTTGAGTTTCTCAAGCATTTCTGACCTCCAAACTGCCATATCTCTCGAACGGATTGACCAATCCGGAAAATTGATGTTGCATCTGAAAGCAGAAACTCGCCCGATTACAACGGTATGCGTACTTTTCCCCTAAGCCATTCTAGTTAATCGTTTCGAGCATCAGAACTGTGAAAATTTTGAGTTTCTCAAGCGTTTCTTACCTCCAAACTGCCATATCTCGCGAACGGATTGACCAATCCGCAAAATTTCTGTTGCATCTGAAAGTAGAAACTCGCCCGATTACAACGGTGTGCGTACTTTTCCCCTACGCCGTTCTAGTTAATCGTTTCGAGCATCAGAACTGCGAAAATTTTGAGTTTCTCAAGCGTTTCTTACATCCAAACTGCCATATCTCGCGAACGGATTGACGAATCCGCAAAATTTCTGTTGCATCTGAAAGTAGAAACTCGCCCGGTTACAACGATATGCGTACTTTTCCCCTACGCCGTTCTAGTTAATCGTTTCGAGCATCAGAACTGCGAAAATTTTGAGTTTCTCAAGCGTTTCTTACCTCCAAACTGCCATATCTCGCGAACGGATTGACCAATCCGCAAAATTTCTGTTGCATCTGAAAGTAGAATCTCGCCCGATCACAACGGTATGCGTACTTTTCCCCTAGGCCGTTCTAGTTATTTGTTTCGAGCATCAGAACTGCGAAAATTTTGGGTTTCTCAAGCGTTTCTTAACTCCAAACTGCCATATCTCGCGAACGGATTGACCAATCCGCAAAATTTATGTTGCATCTGGAAGTAGAAATCCGCCCGATTACAACGTTATGCGTACTTTTCCCCTAGGCCATTCTAGTTAATCGTTTCGAGCATCAGAACTGCGAAAATTTTGAGTTTCTCAAGCGTTTGTTACATCCAAACTGCCATATCTCGCGAACGGATTGACCAATCCGCAAAATTTATGTTGCATCTGAAAGTAGAAACTGGCCCGATTACAACGGTATGCGTACTCTTCCCCCAGGCCGTTCTAGTTATTCGTTTCGAGCACCAGAACTGCGAAAATTTTGAATTTCTCAAGCGTTTCTTACCTCCAAACTGCCATATCTCGCGAACGGATTGACCAATCCGCAAAATTTCTGTTGCATCTGAAAGTAGAAACTCGCCCGATTACAAGGGTGTACGTACTTTTCCCCTAGGCCGCTCTAGTTATTCGTTTCGAGCATCAGAACTGCGAAAATTTTGTGTTTCTCAAGCATTTCTTACATCCGAACTGCCATATCTCGCGAACGGATTGACCAATCCGCAAAATTTCTGTTGCATCTGAAAGTAGAAACTCGCCCGATTACAACGGTATGCGTACTTTTCCCGTAGGCCATTCTAGTTAATCGTTTCGAGCATCAGAACTGTGAAAATTTTGAGTTTCTCAAGCGTTTCTTACCTCCAAACTGCCATATCTCTCGAACGGACTGACCAATCCGCAAAATTTATGTTGCATCCGGAAGTAGAAACCCGCCCGATTACAAAGGTATGCGTACCTTTCCCCTAGGCCATTCTACTTAATCCTTTCGAGCATCAGAACTGTGAAAATTTTGAGTTTCTCAAGCGTTTCTTACTTCCAAACTGCCATATCTCGCGAACGGATTGACGAATCCGCAAAATTTCTGTTGCATCTGAAAGTAGAAACTCGCCCGGTTACAACGGTATGCGTACTTTTCCCCTACGCCGTTCTAGTTAATCGTTTCGAGCATCAGAACTGCGAAAATTTTGAGTTTCTCAAGCGTTTCTTACCTCCAAACTGCCATATCTCTCGAACGGAATGACCAATCCGCAAAATTTATGTTGCATCTGAAAGTGGAAACTCGCCCGATTACAACGGTATGCGTACTTTTCCCCTAGGCCGTTCTAGTTATTCGTTTCGAGCATCAGAACTGCGAAAATTTTGAGTTTCTCTAGCATTTCTTACATCCAAACTGCCATATCTCTCGAACGGATTGACCAATCCGCAAAATTTATGTTGCATCTGAAAGTAGAAACTCGCCCGATTACAACGGTATGCGTACTTTTCCCCTAGGCCATTCTAGTTAATCGTTTCGAGCATCAGAACTGTGAAAATTTTGAGTTTCTCAAGCGTTTCTTACCTCCAAACTGCCATATCTCGCGAACGGATTGACGAATCCGCAAAATTTCTGTTGCATCTGAAAGTTGAAACTCGCCCGGTTACAATGATATGCGTACTTTTCCCCTACGCCGTTCTAGTTATTCGTTTCGAGCATCAGAACTGCGAAAATTTTGAGTTTCTCAAGCGTTTGTTACATCCAAACTGCCATATCTCGCGAACGGATTGACCAATCCGCAAAATTTATGTTGTATCTGAAAGTAGAAACTCGCCCGATTACAAGGGTATGCGTACTTTTCCCCTAGCCCATTCTAGTTAATCGTTTCGAGCATCAGAACTGCGAAAATTTTGAGTTTCTTAAGCGTTTCTTACATCCAAACTGCCATATCTCGCGAACGGATTGACCAATCCGCAAAATTTATGTTGCATCTGAAAGTAGAAACTGGCCCGATTACAACGGTATGCGTACTCTTCCCCTAGGCCGTTCTAGTTATTCGTTTCGAGCACCAGAACTGCGAAAATTTTGAATTTCTCAAGCGTTTCTTACCTCCAAACTGCCATATCTCGCGAACGGATTGAACAATCCGCAAAATTTCTGTTGCATCTGAAAGTAGAAACTCGCCCGATTACAAGGGTGTACGTACTTTTCCCCTAGGCCGCTCTAGTTATTCGTTTCGAGCATCAGAACTGCGAAAATTTTGTGTTTCTCAAGCATTTCTTACATCCGAACTGCCATATCTCGCGAACGGATTGACCAATCCGCAAAATTTCTGTTGCATCTGGAAGTAGAAACCCGCCCGATTACAAAGGTATGCGTACCTTTCCACTAGGCCATTCTAGTTAATCGTTTCGGGCATCAGAAATGTGAAAATGTTGAGTTTCTCAAGCGTTTCTTACGTCCAAACTGCCACAACTCGCGAACGGATGGACCAATCCGCAAAATTTCTGCTGCATCTGAATGTAGAAACTCGCCCGATTACAAGGGTATGCGTACTTTTCCCCTAGGCCGTTCTAGTTATTCGTTTCGAGCATCAGAACTGCGAAAATTTTGAGTTTCTCAAGCATTTCTTACCTCCAAACTGCCATATCTCTCGAACGGATTGACCAATCCGCAAAATTTATGTTGCATCTGAAAGTAGAAACTCGCCCGATTACAACGGTATGCGTACTTTTCCCCTAGGCCATTCGAGTTAATCGTTTCGAGCATCAGAACTGTGAAAATTTTGAGTTTCTCAAGCGTTTCTTACCTCCAAACTGCCATATCTCGCGAACGGATTGACGAATCCGCAAAATTTCGGTTGCATCTGAAAGTAGAAGCTCGCCCGGTTACAACGGTGTGCGTACTTTTCCCCTACGCCGTTCTAGTTAATCGTTTCGAGCATCAGAACTGCGAAAATTTTGAGTTTCTCAAGCGTTTCTTACCTCCAAACTGCCATATCTCGCAAACGGATTGACGAATCCGCAAAATTTCTGTTGCATCTGAAAGTAGAAACTCGCCCGATTACAACGGTATGCGTACTTTTCCCTAGGCCATTCTAGTTAATCGTTTCGAGCACCAGAACTGTGAAAATTTTGAGTTTCTCAAGCGTTTCTTACTTCCAAACTGCCATATCTCGCGAACGGATGGACCAATCCACAAAATTTCTGTTGCATCTAAAAGTAGAAACTCGCCCGATTACAAGTGTGTGCGTACTTTTCCCCTAGGCCGCTCTAGTTATTCGTTTCGAGCATCAGAACTGCGAAAATTTTGTGTTTCTCAAGCATTTCTTACATCCGAACTGCCATATCTCGCGACCGGATTGACGAATCCGCAAAATTTCTGTTGCATCTGAAAGTAGAAACTCGCCCGATTACAACGGTATGCGCACTTTTCCCCTAGGCCATTCTAGTTAATCGTTTCGAGCACCAGAACTGTGAAAATTTTGAGTTTCTCAAGCGTTTCTTACATCCAAACTGCCATATCTCTCGAACGGATTGACCAATCCGCAAAATTTATGTTGCATCTGAAAGTAGAAACTCGCCCGATTACAACGGTATGCGTACTTTTCCCCTAAGCCATTCTAGTTAATCGTTTCGAGCATCAGAACTGTGAAAATTTTGAGTTTCTCAAGCGTTTCTTACCTCCAAACTGCCATATCTCGCGAACGGATTGACGAATCCGCAAAATTTCTGTTGCATCTGAAAGTAGAAACTCGCCCGGTTACAACGGTGTGCGTACTTTTCCCCTAGGCCGTTCTAGTTAATCGTTTCGAGCATCAGAACTGCGAAAATTTTGAGTTTCTCAAGCGTTTCTTACCTCCAAACTGCCATATCTCGCGAACGGATTGACGAATCCGCAAAATTTCTGTTGCATCTGAAAGTAGAAACTCGCCCGATTACAACGGTATGCGTACTTTTCCCCTAGGCCATTCTAGTTAATCGTTTCGAGCACCAGAACTGTGAAAATTTTGAGTTCCTCAAGCGTTTCTTACCTCCAAACTGCCATATCTCTCGAACGGATTGACCAATCCGCAAAATTTCTGTTGCATCTGAAAGTAGAAACTCGCCCGATTACAAGGGTGTGCGTACTTTTCCCCTAGGCCGCTCTAGTTATTCGTTTCGAGCATCAGAACTGCGAAAATTTTGTGTTTCTCAAGCATTTCTTACATCCGAACTGCCATATCTCGCGAACGGATTGACCAATCCGCAAAATTTCTGTTGCATCCGAAAGTAGAAACTCGCCCGATTACAAGGGTGTGCGTACATTTCCCCTAGGCCGCTCTAGTTATTCGTTTCGACCATCAGAACTGCGAAAATTTTGAGTTTCTCAAGCGTTTCTTACATCCAAACCGCCATATCTCTCGAACGGATTGACCAATCCGCAAAATTTCTGTTGCATCTGAAAGTAGAAACTCGCCCGATTACAAGGGTGTACGTACTTTTCCCGTAGGCCATTCTAGTTAATCGTTTCGAGCACCAGAACTGTGAAAATTTTGAGTTTTTCAAGCGTTTCTTACCTCCAAACTGCCATATCTCGCGAACGGATTGACCAATCCGCAAAATTTATGTTGCATCTGAAAGTAGAAACTCGCCCGATTACAACGGTATATGTATCTTTCCACTAGGCCATTCTAGTTAATCGTTTCGGGCATCAGAAATGTGAAAATTTTGAGTTTCTCAAGCGTTTCTTACGTCCAAACTGCCACAACTCGCGAACGGATGGACCAATCCGCAAAATTTCTGCTGCATCTGAATGTAGAAACTCGCCCGATTACAAGGGTATGCGTACTTTTCCCCTAGGCCGCTCTAGTTATTCGTTTCGAGCATCAGAAATGCGAAAATTTGGTGTTTCTCAAGCATTTCTTACATCCGAACTGCCATATCTCGCGACCAGATTGACCAATCCGCAAAATTTCTGTTGCATCTGAAAGTAGAAACTCGTCCGATTACAACGGTATGCGTACTTTTCCCCTAGGCCATTCTAGTTAATCGTTTCGAGCATCAGAACTGTGAAAATTTTGAGTTTCTCAAGCGTTTCTTACCTCCAAACTGCCATATCTCGCGAACGGATTGACCAATCCGCAAAATTTATGTTGCATCTGGAAGTAGAAACTCGCCCGATTACAACGGTATGCGTACTTTTCCCCTAGGCCATTCTAGTTAATCGTTTCGAGCATCAGAACTGTGAAAATTTTGAGTTTCTCAAGCGTTTCTTACTTCCAAACTGCCATATCTCGCGAACGGATTGACGAATCCGCAAAATTTCTGTTGCATCTGAAAGTAGAAACACGCCCGGTTACAACGGTATGCGTACTTTTCCCCTACGCCGTTCTAGTTAATCGATTCGAGCATCAGAACTGCGAAAATTTTGTGTTTCTCAAGCGTTTCTTACCTCCAAACTGCCATATCTCGCGAACGGATTGACGAATCCGCAAAATTTCTGTTGCATCTGAAAGTAGAAACTCGCCCGGTTACAACGGTGTGCGTACTTTTCCCCTACGCCGTTCTAGTTAATCGTTTCGAGCATCAGAACTGCGAAAATTTTGAGTTTCTCAAGCGTTTCTTACCTCCAAACTGCCATATCTCGCGAACGGATTGACGAATCCGCAAAATTTCTGTTGCATCTGAAAGTAGAAACTCGCCCGATTACAAGGGTGTGCGTACCTTTCCCCTAGGCCATTCTAGTTATTCGTTTCGAGCATCAGAACTGCGAAAATTTTGTGTTTCTCAAGCATTTCTTACATCCGAACTGCCATATCTCGCGACCGGATTGACCAATCCGCAAAATTTCTGTTGCATCTGAAAGTAGAAACTCGCTCGATTACAACGGTATGCGTACTTTTCCCCTAGGCCATTCTAGTTAATCGTTTCGAGCATCAGAACTGTGAAAATTTTGAGTTTCTCAAGCGTTTCTTACCTCCAAACTGCCATATCTCGCGAACGGATTGACGAATCCGCAAAATTTCTGTTGCATCTGAAAGTAGAAACTCGCCCGGTTACAACGGTGTGCGTACTTTTCCCCTACGCTGTTCTAGTTAATCGTTTCGAGCATCAGAACTGTGAAAATTTTGAGTTTTTCAAGCGTTTCTTACCTCCAAACTGCCATATCTCGCGAACGGATTGACCAATCCGCAAAATTTATGTTGCATCTGAAAGTAGAAACTCGCCCGATTACAACGGTATATGTACCTTTCCACTAGGCCATTCTAGTTAATCGTTTCGGGCATCAGAAATGTGAAAATTTTGAGTTTCTCAAGCGTTTCTTACGTCCAAACTGCCACAACTCGCGAACGGATGGACCAATCCGCAAAATTTCTGCTGCATCTGAATGTAGAAACTCGCCCGATTACAAGGGTATGCGTACTTTTCCCCTAGGCCGCTCTAGTTATTCGTTTCGAGCATCAGAAATGCGAAAATTTTGTGTTTCTCAAGCATTTCTTACATCCGAACTGCCATATCTCGCGACCAGATTGACCAATCCGCAAAATTTCTGTTGCATCTGAAAGTAGAAACTCGTCCGATTACAACGGTATGCGTACTTTTCCCCTAGGCCATTCTAGTTAATCGTTTCGAGCATCAGAACTGTGAAAATTTTGAGTTTCTCAAGCGTTTCTTACCTCCAAACTGCCATATCTCGCGAACGGATTGACCAATCCGCAAAATTTATGTTGCATCTGGAAGTAGAATCTCGCCCGATTACAACGGTATGCGTACTTTTCCCCTAGGCCATTCTAGTTAATCGTTTCGAGCATCAGAACTGTGAAAATTTTGAGTTTCTCAAGCGTTTCTTACTTCCAAACTGCCATATCTCGCGAACGGATTGACGAATCCGCAAAATTTCTGTTGCATCTGAAAGTAGAAACACGCCCGGTTACAACGGTATGCGTACTTTTCCCCTACGCCGTTCTAGTTAATCGTTTCGAGCATCAGAACTGCGAAAATTTTGTGTTTCTCAAGCGTTTCTTACCTCCAAACTGCCATATCTCGCGAACGGATTGACGAATCCGCAAAATTTCTGTTGCATCTGAAAGTAGAAACTCGCCCGGTTACAACGGTGTGCGTACTTTTCCCCTACGCCGTTCTAGTTAATCGTTTCGAGCATCAGAACTGCGAAAATTTTGAGTTTCTCAAGCGTTTCTTACCTCCAAACTGCCATATCTCGCGAACGGATTGACGAATCCGCAAAATTTCTGTTGCATCTGAAAGTAGAAACTCGCCCGATTACAACGGTATGCGTACTTTTCCCCTAGGCCATTCTAGTTAATCGTTTCGAGCACCAGAACTGTGAAAATTTTGTGTTTCTCAAGCATTTCTTACATCCGAACTGCCATATCTCGCGACCGGATTGACCAATCCGCAAAATTTCTGTTGCATCTGAAAGTAGAAACTCGCCCGATTACAACGGTATGCGTACTTTTCCCCTAGGCCATTCTAGTTAATCGTTTCGAGCACCAGAACTGTGAAAATTTTGAGTTTCTCAAGCGTTTCTTACCTCCAAACTGCCATATCTCGCGAACGGATTGACCAATCCGCAAAATTTCTGTTGCATCTGAAAGTAGAAACTCGCCCGATTACAACGGTATGCGCACTTTTCCCCTAGGCCATTCTAGTTAATCGTTTCGAGGACCAGAACTGTGAAAATTTTGAGTTTCTCAAGCGTTTCTTACCTCCAAACTGCCATACCTCGCGAACGGATTGACCAATCCGCAAAATTTCTGTTGCATCCGAAAGTAGAAACTCGCCCGATTACAAGGGTGTGCGTACTTTTCCCCTAGGCCGCTCTAGTTATTCGTTTCGAGCATCAGAACTGCGAAAATTTTGTGTTTCTCAAGCATTTCTTACATCCGAACTGCCATATCTCGCGAACGGATTGACCAATCCGCAAAATTTCTGTTGCATCTGAAAGTAGAAACTCGCCCGATTACAACGGTGTGCGTACTTTTCCCCTAGGCCATTCTAGTTAATCGTTTCGAGCATCAGAACTGTGAAAATTTTGAGTTTCTCAAGCGTTTCTTACCTCCAAACTGCCATATCTCGCGAACGGGTTGACGAATCCGCAAAATTTCTGTTCCATCTGAAAGTAGAAACTCGCCCGGTTACAACGGTATGCGTACTTTTCCCCTTCGCCGTTCTAGTTAATCGTTTCGACCATCAGAACTGCGAAAATTTTGAGTTTCTCAAGCGTTTCTTACATCCAAACCGCCATATCTCTCGAACGGAATGACCAATCCGCAAAATTTATGTTGCATCTGAAAGTAGAAACTCGCCCGATTACAACGGTATGCGTACTTTTCGCCTAGGCCGTTCTAGTTATTCGTTTCGAGCATCAGAACTGCGAAAATTTTGAGTTTCTCAAGCATTTCTTACCCCCAAACTGCCATATCTCTCGAACGGATTGACCAATCCGCAAAATTTATGTTGCATCTGAAAGTAGAAACTCGCCCGATTACAACGGTATGCGTACTTTTCCCCTAAGCCATTCTAGTTAATCGTTTCGAGCATCAGAACTGCGAAAATTTTGAGTTTCTCAAGCATTTCTTACCCCCAAACTGCCATATCTCTCGAACGGATTGACCAATCCGCAAAATTTATGTTGCATCTGAAAGTAGAAACTCGCCCGATTACAACGGTATGCGTACTTTTCCCCTAAGCCATTCTAGTTAATCGTTTCGAGCATCAGAACTGTGAAAATTTTGAGTTTCTCAAGCGTTTCTTACCTCCAAACTGCCATATCTCGCGAACGGATTGACGAATCCGCAAAATTTCTGTTGCATCTGAAAGTAGAAACTCGCCCGATTACAGCGGTATGTGTAGTTTTCCCCTAGGCCATTCTAGGTATTCGTTTCGCGCATCAGAGCTACGAAAACTTTGAGTTTCTCAAGCGTTTCTTACACCCAAACTGCCATATCTCGCGAACGGATTGACGAATCCGCAAAATATCTGTTGCATCTGAAAGTAGAAACTCGCCCGATTACAACAGTATGCGCACTTTTCCCCTAGGCCATTCTAGTTAATCGTTTCGAGGACCAGAACTGTGAAAATTTTGAGTTTCTCAAGCGTTTCTTACCTCCAAACTGCCATATCTCGGGAACGGGTTGACCAATCCGCAAAATTTCTGTTCCATCTGAAAGTAGAAACTCGCCCGGTTACAACGGTATGCGTACTTTTCCCCTTCGCCGTTCTAGTTAATCGTTTCGACCATCAGAACTGCGAAAATTTTGAGTTTCTCAAGCGTTTCTTACATCCAAACCGCCATATCTCTCGAACGGAATGACCAATCCGCAAAATTTATGTTGCATCTGAAAGTAGAAACTCGCCCGATTACAACGGTATGCGTACTTTTCGCCTAGGCCGTTCTAGTTATTCGTTTCGAGCATCAGAACTGCGAAAATTTTGAGTTTCTCAAGCATTTCTTACCCCCAAACTGCCATATCTCTCGAACGGATTGACCAATCCGCAAAATTTATGTTGCATCTGAAAGTAGAAACTCGCCCGATTACAACGGTATGCGTACTTTTCCCCTAAGCCATTCTAGTTAATCGTTTCGAGCATCAGAACTGTGAAAATTTTGAGTTTCTCAAGCGTTTCTTACCTCCAAACTGCCATATCTCGCGAACGGATTCACCAATCCGCAAAATTTTTGTTGCATCTGAAGGTAGAAACTCGCCCGATTACAACGGTATGCGTACCTTTCCCCTAGGCCGTTCTTGTTATTTGTTTCGAGCATCAGAAATGCGAAAATTTTGAGTTTCTCAAGCGTTTCTTACCTCCAAACTGCCATATCTCGCGAACGGATTGACCAATCCGCAAAATTTCTGTTGCATCTGAAAGTAGAAACTCGCCCGATTACAAGGGTGTACGTACTTTTCCCCTAGGCCGCTCTAGTTATTCGTTTCGAGCATCAGAACTGCGAAAATTTTGTGTTTCTCAAGCATTTCTTACATCCGAACTGCCATATCTCGCGACCGGATTGACCAATCCGCAAAATTTCTGTTGCATCTGAAAGTAGAAACTCGTCCGATTACAACGGTATGCGTACTTTTCCCCTAGGCCATTCTAGTTAATCGTTTCGAGCATCAGAACTGTGAAAATTTTGATTTTCTCAAGCGTTTCTTACATCCAAACTGCCATATCTCGCGAACGGATTGACCAATCCGCAAAATTTATGTTGCATCTGGAAGTAGAAACTCGCCCGATTACAACGGTATGCGTACTTTTCCCCTAGGCCATTCTAGTTAATCGTTTCGAGCATCAGAACTGTGAAAATTTTGAGTTTCTCAAGCGTTTCTTACTTCCAAACTGCCATATCTCGCGATCGGATGGACGAATCCGCAAAATTTCTGTTGCATCTGAAAGTAGAAACTCGCCCGGTTACAACGGTATGCGTACTTTTCCCCTACGCCGTTCTAGTTAATCGTTTCGAGCATCAGAACTGCGAAAATTTTGAGTTTCTCAAGCGTTTCTTACCTCCAAACTGCCATATCTCTCGAACGGAATGACAAATCCGCAAAATTTATGTTGCATCTGAAAGTGGAAACTCGCCCGATTACAACGGTATGCGTACTTTTCCCCTAGGCCGTTCTAGTTATTCGTTTCGAGCATCAGAACTGCGAAAATTTTGAGTTTCTCAAGCACTTCTTACCTCCAAACTGCCATATCTCTCGAACGGATTGACCAATCCGCAAAATTTATGTTGCATCTGAAAGTAGAAACTCGCCCGATTACAACGGTATGAGTAGTTTTCCCCTAGGCCGTTCTAGTTATTAGTTTCGAGCATCAGATCTGCGAAAATTTTGAGTTTCTCAAGCGTTTCTTACCTCGAAACTGCCATATCTCGCGAACGGATTGACCAATCCGCAAAATTTCTGTCGCATCTGAAAGTAGAAACTCGCCCGATTACAACGGTATGAGTAGTTTTCCCCTAGGCCGTTCTAGTTATTCGTTTCGAGCATCAGAACTGCGAAAATTTTGAGTTTCTCCAGCGTTTCTTACCTCCAAACTGCCATATCTCGTGAACGGATTGACCAATCCGCAAAATTTCTGCCGCATCTGAAAGTAGAAACTCGCCCGATTACAACGGTATGAGTAGTTTTCCCCTAGGCCGTTCTAGTTATTCGTTTCGAGCTTCAGAACTGCGAAAATTTTGAGTTTCTCAAGCGTTCCTTACCTCCAAACTGCAATATCTCGCGAACGGATTGACCAATCCGCAAAATTTATGTTGCATCTAAAAGTGGAAACTCGCCCGGTTACAACGGTGTGCGTACTTTTCCCCTACGCCGTTCTAGTTAATCGTTTCGAGCATCAGAACTGCGAAAATTTTGAGTCTCTCAAGCGTTTCTTACCTTCAAACTACCATATCTCGCGAACGGATTGACGAATCCGCAAAATTTCTGTTGCATCTGAAAGCAGAAACTCGCCCGATTACAACGGTATGCGTACTTTTCCCGTAGGCCATTCTAGTTAATCGTTTCGAGCACCAGAACTGTGAAAATTTTGAGTTTCTCAAGCGTTTCTTACATCCAAACTGCCATATCTCGCGAACGGATTGACCAATCCGCAAAATTTCTGTTGCATCTGAAAGTAGAAACTCGCCCGATTGCAAGGGTGTGCGTACTTTTCCCCTAGGCCGCTCTAGTTATTCGTTTCGAGCATCAGAACTGCGAAAATTTTGAGTTTCTCAAGCATTTCTTACCCCCAAACTGCCATATCTCTCGAACGGATTGACCAATCCGCAAAATTTATGTTGCATCTGAAAGTAGAAACTCGCCCGATTACAACGGTATGCGTACTTTTCCCCTAAGCCATTCTAGTTAATCGTTTCGAGCATCAGAACTGTGAAAATTTTGAGTTTCTCAAGCGTTTCTTACCTCCAAACTGCCATATCTCGCGAACGGATTGACCAATCCGCAAAATTTCTGTCGCATCTGAAAGTAGAAACTCGCCCGATTACAACGGTATGAGTAGTTTTCCCCTAGGCCGTTCTAGTTATTCGTTTCGAGCATCAGAACTGCGAAAATTTTGAGTTTCTCCAGCGTTTCTTACCTCCAAACTGCCATATCTCGTGAACGGAATGACCAATCCGCAAAATTTCTGCCGCATCTGAAAGTAGAAACTCGCCCGATTACAACGGTATGAGTAGTTTTCCCCTAGGCCGTTCTAGTTATTCGTTTCGAGCTTCAGAACTGCGAAAATTTTGAGTTTCTCAAGCGTTCCTTACCTCCAAACTGCAATATCTCGCGAACGGATTGACCAATCCGCAAAATTTATGTTGCATCTAAAAGTCGAAACTCGCCCGGTTACAACGGTGTGCGTACTTTTCCCCTACGCCGTTCTAGTTAATCGTTTCGAGCATCAGAACTGCGAAAATTTTGAGTCTCTCAAGCGTTTCTTACCTTCAAACTGCCATATCTCGCGAACGGATTGACGAATCCGCAAAATTTCTGTTGCATCTGAAAGCAGAAACTCGCCCGATTACAACGGTATGCGTACTTTTCCCGTAGGCCATTCTAGTTAATCGTTTCGAGCACCAGAACTGTGAAAATTTTGAGTTTCTCAAGCGTTTCTTACATCCAAACTGCCATATCTCGCGAACGGATTGACCAATCCGCAAAATTTCTGTTGCATCTGAAAGTAGAAACTCGCCCGATTGCAAGGGTGTGCGTACTTTTCCCCTAGGCCGCTCTAGTTATTCGTTTCGAGCATCAGAACTGCGAAAATTTTGAGTTTCTCAAGCATTTCTTACCCCCAAACTGCCATATCTCTCGAACGGATTGACCAATCCGCAAAATTTATGTTGCATCTGAAAGTAGAAACTCGCCCGATTACAACGGTATGCGTACTTTTCCCCTAAGCCATTCTAGTTAATCGTTTCGAGCATCAGAACTGTGAAAATTTTGAGTTTCTCAAGCGTTTCTTACCTCCAAACTGCCATATCTCGCGAACGGATTGACCAATCCGCAAAATTTCTCTTGCATCTGAAAGTAGAAACTCGCCCGATTACAAGGGTGTGCGTACTTTTCCCCTAGGCCGCTCTAGTTATTCGTTTCGAGCATCAGAGCTACGAAAACTTTGAGTTTCTCAAGCGTTTCTTACCCCCAAACTGCCATATCTCGCGAACGGATTGACGAATCCGCAAAATATCTGTTGCATCTGAAAGTAGAAACTCGGCCGATTACAACGGTATGTGTAGTTTTCCTCTAGGCCGTTCTAGTTATTCGTTTCGAGCATCAGAAGTGCGAAAATTTTGAGTTTCTCAAGCGTTTCTTACCTCCAAACTGCCATATCTCGCGAACGGATTGACGAATCCGCAAAATATCTGTTGCATCTGAAAGTAGAAACTCGCCCGATTACAACGGTATGCGCACTTTTCCCCTAGGCCATTCTAGTTAATCGTTTCGAGGACCAGAACTGTGAAAATTTTGAGTTTCTCAAGCGTTTCTTACCTCCAAACTGCCATATCTCGCGAACGGATTGACCAATCCGCAAAATTTCTGTTGCATCCGAAAGTAGAAACACGCCCGATTACAAGGGTGTGCGTACTTTTCCCCTAGGCCGCTCTAGTTATTCGTTTCGAGCATCAGAACTGCGAAAATTTTGTGTTTCTCAAGCATTTCTTACATCCGAACTGCCATATCTCGCGAACGGATTGACCAATCCGCAAAATTTCTGTTGCATCTGAAAGTAGAAACTCGCCCGATTACAACGGTGTGCGTACTTTTCCCCTAGGCCATTCTAGTTAATCGTTTCGAGCATCAGAACTGTGAAAATTTTGAGTTTCTCAAGCGTTTCTTACCTCCAAACTGCCATATCTCGCGAACGGGTTGACGAATCCGCAAAATTTCTGTTCCATCTGAAAGTAGAAACTCGCCCGGTTACAGCGGTATGCGTACTTTTCCCCTTCGCCGTTCTAGTTAATCGTTTCGACCATCAGAACTGCGAAAATTTTGAGTTTCTCAAGCGTTTCTTACATCCAAACCGCCATATCTCTCGAACGGAATGACCAATCCGCAAAATTTATGTTGCATCTGAAAGTAGAAACTCGCCCGATTACAACGGTATGCGTACTTTTCGCCTAGGCCGTTCTAGTTATTCGTTTCGAGCATGAGAACTGCGAAAATTTTGAGTTTCTCAAGCATTTCTTACCCCCAAACTGCCATATCTCTCGAACGGATTGACCAATCCGCAAAATTTATGTTGCATCTGAAAGTAGAAACTCGCCCGATTACAACGGTATGAGTAGTTTTCCCCTAGGCCGTTCTAGTTATTAGTTTCGAGCATCAGATCTGCGAAAATTTTGAGTTTCTCAAGCGTTTCTTACCTCGAAACTGCCATATCTCGCGAACGGATTGACCAATCCGCAAAATTTCTGTCGCATCTGAAAGTAGAAACTCGCCCGATTACAACGGTATGAGTAGTTTTCCCCTAGGCCGTTCTAGTTATTCGTTTCGAGCATCAGAACTGCGAAAATTTTGAGTTTCTCAAGCGTTTCTTACCTCAAAACTGCCATATCTCGCGAACGGATTGAACAATCCGCAAAATTTCTGTTGCATCTGAAAGTAGAAACTCGCCCGATTACAACGGTATGAGTAGTTTTCCCCTAGGCCGTTCTAGTTATTCGTTTCGAGCATCAGAACTGCGAAAATTTTGAGTTTTTCAAGCGTTTCTTACCTCCAAACTGCCATATCTCGTGAACGGATTGACCAATCCGCAAAATTTCTGCCGCATCTGAAAGTAGAAACTCGCCCGATTACAACGGTATGAGTAGTTTTCCCCTAGGCCGTTCTAGTTATTCGTTTCGAGCATCAGAACTGCGAAAATTTTGAGTTTCTCAAGCGTTCCTTACCTCCAAACTGCAATATCTCGCGAACGGATTGACCAATCCGCAAAATTTATGTTGCATCTAAAAGTGGAAACTCGCCCGGTTACAACGGTGTGCGTACTTTTCCCCTACGCCGATCTAGTTAATCGTTTCGAGCATCAGAACTGCGAAAATTTTGAGTTTCTCAAGCGTTTCTTACCTCCAAACTGCCATATCTCGCGAACGGATTGACGAATCCGCAAAATTTCTGTTGCATCTGAAAGTAGAAACTCGCCCGGTTACAACGGTGTGCGTACTTTTCCCCTACGCCGTTCTAGTTAATCGTTTCGAGCATCAGAACTGCGAAAATTTTGAGTTTCTCAAGCGTTTCTTACATCCAAACTGCCATATCTCGCGAACGGATTGACCAATCCGCAAAATTTCTGTTGCATCTGAAAGTAGAAACTCGCCCGATTGCAAGGGTGTGCGTACTTTTCCCCTAGGCCGCTCTAGTTATTCGTTTCGAGCATCAGAACTGCGAAAATTTTGTGTTTCTCAAGCATTTCTTACATCCGAACTGCCATATCTCGCGACCGGATTGACCAATCCGCAAAATTTCTGTTGCATCTGAAAGTAGAAACTCGCCCGATTACAACGGTATGCGTACCTTTCCCCTAGGCCATTCTTGTTAATCGTTTCGAGCATCAGAACTGTGAAAATTTTGAGTTTCTCAAGCGTTTCTTACCTCCAAACTGCCATATCTCGCGAACGGATTGACCAATCCGCAAAATTTCTGTTGCATCTGAAAGTAGAAACTCGCCCGATTACAAGGGTGTGCGTACTTTTCCCCTAGGCCGCTCTAGTTATTCGTTTCGAGCATCAGAACTGCGAAAATTTTGTGTTTCTCAAGCATTTCTTACATCCGAACTGCCATATCTCGCGACCGGATTGACCAATCCGCAAAATTTCTGTTGCATCTGAAAGTAGAAACTCGCCCGATTACAACGGTATGCGTACTTTTCCCCTAGGCCATTCTAGTTAATCGTTTCGAGCATCAGAACTGTGAAAATTTTGAGTTTCTCAAGCGTTTCTTACCTCCAAACTGCCATATCTCGGGAACGGATTGACCAATCCGCAAAATTTATGTTGCATCTGGAAGTAGAAACTCGCCCGATTACAACGGTATGCGTACTTTTCCCCTAGGCCATTCTAGTTAATCGTTTCGAGCATCAGAACTGCGAAAATTTTGAGTTTCTCAAGCATTTCTTACCTCCAAACTGCCATATCTCTCGAACGGATTGACCAATCCGCAAAATTTATGTTGCATCTGAAAGTAGAAACTCGCCCGGTTACAACGGTGTGCGTACTTTTCCCCTACGCCGTTCTAGTTAATCGTTTCGAGCATCAGAACTGCGAAAATTTTGAGTTTCTCAAGCGTTTCTTACATCCAAACTGCCATATCTCGCGAACGGATTGACCAATCCGCAAAATTTCTGTTGCATCTGAAAGTAGAAACCCGCCCGATTGCAAGGGTGTGCGTACTTTTCCCCTAGGCCGCTCTAGTTATTCGTTTCGAGCATCAGAACTGCGAAAATTTTGTGTTTCTCAAGCATTTCTTACATCCGAACTGCCATATCTCGCGACCGGATTGACCAATCCGCAAAATTTCTGTTGCATCTGAAAGTAGAAACTCGCCCGATTACAACGGTATGCGTACTTTTCCCCTAGGCCATTCTTGTTAATCGTTTCGAGCATCAGAACTGTGAAAATTTTGAGTTTCTCAAGCGTTTCTTACCTCCAAACTGCCATATCTCGCGAACGGATTGACCAATCCGCAAAATTTCTGTTGAATCTGAAAGTAGAGACTCGCCCGATTACAAGGGTGTGCGTACTTTTCCCCTAGGCCGCTGTAGTTATTCGTTTCGAGCATCAGAACTGCGAAAATTTTGTGTTTCTCAAGCATTTCTTACATCCGAACTGCCATATCTCGCGACCGGATTGACCAATCCGCAAAATTTCTGTTGCATCTGAAAGTAGAAACTCGCCCGATTACAACGGTATGCGTACTTTTCCCCTAGGCCATTCTAGTTAATCGTTTCGAGCATCAGAACTGTGAAAATTTTGAGTTTCTCAAGCGTTTCTTACCTCCAAACTGCCATATCTCGCGAACGGATTGACCAATCCGCAAAATTTATGTTGCATCTGGAAGTAGAAACTCGCCCGATTACAACGGTATGCGTACTTTTCCCCTAGGCCATTCTAGTTAATCGTTTCGAGCATCAGAACTGCGAAAATTTTGAGTTTCTCAAGCATTTCTTACCTCCAAACTGCCATATCTCTCGAACGGATTGACCAATCCGCAAAATTTATGTTGCATCTGAAAGTAGAAACTCGCCCGATTACAACGGTATGCGTACTTTTCCCCTAAGCCATTCTAGTTAATCGTTTCGAGCATCAGAACTGTGAAAATTTTGAGTTTCTCAAGCGTTTCTTACCTCCAAATGCCATATCTCGCGAACGGATTGACGAATCCGCAAAATTTCTGTTGCATCTGAAAGTAGAAACTCGCCCGGTTACAACGGTGTGCGTACTTTTCCCCTACGCCGTTCTAGTTAATCGTTTCGAGCATCAGAACTGCGAAAATTTTGAGTTTCTCAAGCGTTTCTTACCTCCAAACTGCCATATCTCGCGAACGGATTGACCAATCCGCAAAATTTCTGTTGCATCTGAAAGTAGAAACTCGCCCGATTACAAGGGTGTGCGTACTTTTCCCCTAGGCCGCTCTAGTTATTCGTTTCGAGCATCAGAACTGCGAAAATTTTGTGTTTCTCAAGCATTTCTTACATCCGAACTGCCATATCTCGCGACCGGATTGACCAATCCGCAAAATTTCTGTTGCATCTGAAACTAGAAACTCGCCCGATTACAACGGTATGCGTACCTTTCCCCTAGGCCGTCCTTGTTATTTGTTTCGAGCATCAGAAATGCGAAAATTTTGAGTTTCTCAAGCGTTTCTTACCTCCAAACTGCCATATCTCGCGAACGGATTGACGAATCCGCAAAATTTCTGTTGCATCTGAAAGTAGAAACTCGCCCGGTTACAATGATATGCGTACTTTTCCCCTACGCCGTTCTAGTTAATCGTTTCGAGCATCAGAACTGCGAAAATTTTGAGTTTCTCAAGCGTTTCTTACCTCCAAACTGCCATATCTCGCGAACGGATTGACCAATCTGCAAAATTTATGTTGCATCTGAAAGTAGAAACTCGCCCGATTACAACGGTATGCGTACTTTTCCCCTAGGCCGTTCTAGTTATTCGTTTCGAGCATCAGAACTGCGAAAATTTTGAGTTTCTTAAGCATTTCTTACCTCCAAACTGCCATATCTCTCGAACGGATTGACCAATCCGCAAAATTTATGTTGCATCTGAAAGTAGAAACTCGCCCGATTACAACGGTATGCGTACTTTTCCCCTAGGCCATTCTAGTTAATCGTTTCGAGCATCAGAACTGTGAAAATTTTGAGTTTCTCTAGCGTTTCTTACCTCCAAACTGCCATATCTCGCCAACAGATTGACCAATCCGCAAAATTCCTGTTGCATCTGAAAGTAGAAACTCGCCCGATCACAACGGTATGCGTACTTTTCCCCTAGGCCGTTCTAGTTATTTGTTTCGAGCATCAGAACTGCGAAAATTTTGGGTTTCTCAAGCGTTTCTTACATCCAAACTGCCATATCTCGCGAACGGATTGACCAATCCGCAAAATTTATGTTGCTTCTGGAAGTAGAAATCCGCCCGATTACAACGGTGTGCGTACTTTTCCCCTAGGCCATTCTAGTTAATCGTTTCGAGCATCAGAACTGCGAAAATTTTGAGTTTCTCAAGCGTTTGTTACATCCAAACTGCCATATCTCGCGAACGGATTGACCAATCCGCAAAATTTATGTTGCATCTGAAAGTAGAAACTCGCCCGATTACAAGGGTGTGCGTACTTTTCCCCTAGGCCGCTCTAGTTATTCGTTTCGAGCATCAGAACTGCGAAAATTTTGTGTTTCTCAAGCATTTCTTACATCCGAACTGCCATATCTCGCGACCGGATTGACCAATCCGCAAAATTTCTGTTGCATCTGAAAGTAGAAACTCGCCCGATTACAACGGTATGCGTACTTTTCCCCTAGGCCATTCTAGTTAATCGTTTCGAGCATCAGAACTGTGAAAATTTTGAGTTTCTCAAGCGTTTCTTACCTCCAAACTGCCATATCTCGCGAACGGGTTGACGAATCCGCAAAATTTCTGTTCCATCTGAAAGTAGAAACTCGCCCGATTACAACGGTATATGTACCTTTCCACTAGGCCATTCTAGTTAATCGTTTCGGGCATCAGAAATGTGAAAATTTTGAGTTTCTCAAGCGTTTCTTACGTCCAAACTGCCACAACTCGCGAACGGATGGACCAATCCGCAAAATTTCTGCTGCATCTGAATGTAGAAACTCGCCCGATTACAAGGGTATGCGTACTTTTCCCCTAGGCCGTTCTAGTTATTCGTTTCGAGCATCAGAACTGCGAAAATTTTGAATTTCTCAAGCGTTTCTTACTTCCAAACTGCTATATCTCGCGAATGGATTGACCAATCCGCAAAATTTATGTTGCATCTGATAGAAGAAACTCGCCCGATTACAACGGTATGCGTACTTTTCCCCTAAGCCATTCTAGTTAATCGTTTCGAGCATCAGAACTGTGAAAATTTTGAGTTTCTCAAGCGTTTCTTACCTCCAAACTGCCATATCTCGCGAACGGATTGACGAATCCGCAAAATTTCTGTTGCATCTGAAAGTAGAAACTCGCCCGGTTACAACGGTGTGCGTACTTTTCCCCTACGCCATTCTAGTTAATCGTTTCGAGCATCAGAACTGCGAAAATTTTGAGTTTCTCAAGCGTTTCTTACCTCCAAACTGCCATATCTCGCGATCGGATTGACCAATCCGCAAAATTTCTGTTGCATCTGAAAGTAGAAACTCGCCCGATTACAACGGTATGCGTACTTTTCCCCTGGGCCATTCTAGTTAATCGTTTCGAGCATCAGAACTGTGAAAATTTTGAGTTTCTCTAGCGTTTCTTACCTACAAACTGCCATATCTCGCCAACGGATTGACGAATCCGCAAAATTTCTGTTGCATCTGAAAGTAGAAACTCGCCCGGTTACAACGGTATGCGTACTTTTCCCCTACGCCGTTCTAGTTAATCGTTTCGAGCATCAGAACTGCGAAAATTTTGAGTTTCGCAAGCGTTTCTTACCTCCAAACTGCCATATCTCTCGAACGTAATGACCAATCCGCAAAATTTATGTTGCATCTGAAAGTAGAAACTCGCCCGATTACAACGGTATGCGTACTTTTCCCCTAGGCCGTTCTAGTTATTCGTTTCGAGCATCAGAACTGCGAAAATTTTGAGTTTCTTAAGCATTTCTTACCTCCAAACTGCCATATCTCTCGAACGGATTGACCAATCCGCAAAATTTATGTTGCATCTGAAAGTAGAAACTCGCCCGATTACAACGGTATGCGTACTTTTCCCCTAGGCCATTCTAGTTAATCGTTTCGAGCATCAGAACTGTGAAAATTTTGAGTTTCTCTAGCGTTTCTTACCTCCAAACTGCCATATCTCGCCAACAGATTGACCAATCCGCAAAATTCCTGTTGCATCTGAAAGTAGAAACTCGCCCGATCACAACGGTGTGCGTACTTTTCCCCTAGGCCGTTCTAGTTATTCGTTTCGAGCACCAGAACTGCGAAAATTTTGAATTTCTCAAGCGTTTCTTACTTCCAAACTGCTATATCTCGCGAACGGATTGACCAATCCGCAAAATTTATGTTGCATCTGATAGAAGAAACTCGCCCGATTACAACGGTATATGTATCTTTCCACTAGACCATTCTAGTTAAACGTTTCGGGCATCAGATATGTGAAAATTTTGAGTTTCTCAAGCGTTTCTTACCTCCAAACTGCCATAACTCGCGAACGGATTGACCAATCCGCAAAATTTATGTTGCATCTGAAAGTGGAAACTCGCCCGATTACAAGGGTATGCGTACTTTTCCCCTAGGCCATTCTAGTTAATCGTTTCGAGCATCAGAACTGCGAAAATTTTGAGTTTCTCAAGCGTTTGTTACATCCAAACTGCCATATCTCGCGAACGGATTGACCAATCCTCAAAATTTATGTTGCATCTGAAAGTGGAAACTCGCCCGATTACAAGGGTATGCGTACTTTTCCCCTAGGCCGTTCTAGTTATTTGTTTCGAGCATCAGAACTGCGAAAATTTTGGGTTTCTCAAGCGTTTCTTACATCCAAACTGCCATATCTCGCGAACGGATTGACCAATCCGCAAAATTTATGTTGCTTCTGGAAGTAGAAATCCGCCCGATTACAACGGTGTACGTACTTTTCCCCTAGGCCGCCCTGGTTATTCGTTTCGAGCATCAGAACTGCGAAAATTTTGGGTTTCTCAAGCATTTCTTACATCCGAACTGCCATATCTCGCGAACGGGTTGACCAATCCGCAAAATTTATGTTGCAACTGGAAGTAGAAACCCGCCCGATTACAAAGGTATGCGTACTTTTCCCCTAGGCCATTCTAGTTAATCGTTTCGAGCATCAGAACTGTGAAAATTTTGAGTTTCTCAAGCGTTTCTTACCTTCAAACTGCCATATCTCGCGAACGGGTTGACGAATCCGAAACTTTTCTGTTCCATCTAAAAGTAGAAACTCGCCCGGTTACAACGGTATGCGTACTTTTCCCCTTCGCCGTTCTAGTTAAACGTTTCGAGCATCAGAACTGCGAAAATTTTGAGTTTCTCAAGCGTTTCTTACATCCAAACTGCCATATCTCGCGAACGGATTGACCAATCCGCAAAATTTCTGTTGCATCTGAAAGTAGAAACTCGCCCGATCACAACGGTATGCGTACTTTTCCCCTAGGCCGTTCTAGTTAATCGTTTCGAGCACCAGAACTGTGAAAATTTTGAGTTTTTCAAGCGTTTCTTACCTCTAAACTGCCATATCTCGCGAACGGATTGACCATTCCGCAAAATTTATGTTGCATCTGAAAGTAGAAACTCGCCCGATTACAACGGTATATGTACCTTTCCACTAGGCCATTCTAGTTAATCGTTTCGGGCGTCAGAAATGTGAAAATTTTGAGTTTCTCAAGCGTTTCTTACCTCCAAACTGCCATATCTCGCGAACGGATTGACCAATCCGCAAAATTTCTGTTGCATCTGAAAGTAGAAACTCGCCCGATCACAACGGTATGCGTACTTTTCCCCTAGGCCGTTCTAGTTATTTGTTTCGAGCATCAGAACTGCGAAAATTTTGGGTTTCTCAAGCGCTTCTTACCTCCAAACTGCCATATCTCGCGAACGGATTGACCAATCCGCAAAATTTATGTTGCATCTGGAAGTAGAAATCCGCCCGATTTCAACGGTATGCGTACTTTTCCCCTAGGCCATTCTAGTTAATCGTTTCGAGCATCAGAACTGCGAAAATTTTGAGTTTCTCAAGCGTTTGTTACATCCAAACTGCCATATCTCGTGAACGGATTGACCAATCCGCAAAATTTATGTTGCATCTGAAAGTAGAAACTGGCCCGATTACAACGGTATGCGTGCTCTTCCCCTAGGCCGTTCTAGTTATTCGTTTCGAGCACCAGAACTGCGAAAATTTTGAGTTTTTCAAGCGTTTCTTACCTCTAAACTGCCATATCTCGCGAACGGATTGACCATTCCGCAAAATTTATGTTGCATCTGAAAGTAGAAACTCGCCCGATTACAACGGTATATGTACCTTTCCACTAGGCCATTCTAGTTAATCGTTTCGGGCATCAGAAATGTGAAAATTTTGAGTTTCTCAAGCGTTTCTTACCTCCAAACTGCCATATCTCGCGAACGGATTGACCAATCCGCAAAATTTCTGTTGCATCTGAAAGTAGAAACTGGCCCGATTACAACGGTATGCGTGCTCTTCCCCTAGGCCGTTCTAGTTATTCGTTTCGAGCACCAGAACTGCGAAAATTTTGAGTTTTTCAAGCGTTTCTTACCTCTAAACTGCCATATCTCGCGAACGGATTGACCAATCCGCAAAATTTATGTTGCATCTGAAAGAAGAAACTCGCCCGATTACAACGGTATATGTATCTTTCCCCTAGGCCATTCTAGTTAATCGTTTCGAGCATCAGAACTGCGAAAATTTTGAGTTTCTCAAGCGTTTGTTACATCCAAACTGCCATATCTCGCGAACGGATTGACCAATCCGCAAAATTTATGTTGCATCTGAAAGTAGAAACTGGACCGATTACAACGGTATGCGTACTCTTCCCCTAGGCCGCCCTGGTTATTCGTTTCGAGCATCAGAACTGCGAAAATTTTGTGTTTCTCAAGCATTTCTTACATCCGAACTGCCATATCTCGCGAACGGATTGACCAATCCGCAAAATTTCTGTTGCATCTGAAAGTAGAAACTCGCCCGATTACAACGGTATGCGTACTTTTCCCGTAGGCCATTCTAGTTAATCGTTTCGAGCATCAGAACTGTGAAAATTTTGAGTTTCTCAAGCGTTTCTTACCTCCAAACTGCCATATCTCGCGAACGGATTGACCAATCCGCAAAATTTATGTTGCAACTGGAAGTAGAAACCCGCTCGATTACAAAGGTATGCGTACTATTCCCCTAGGCCATTCTAGTTAATCGTTTCGAGCATCAGAACTGTGAAAATTTTTTTAGTTTCTCAAGCGTTTCTTACCTTCAAACTGCCATATCTCGCGAACGGGTTGACGAATCCGCAAAATCTCTGTTCCATCTGGAAGTAGAAACTCGCCCGGTTACAACGGTATGCGTACTTTTCCCCTTCGCCGTTCTAGTTAAACGTTTCGAGCATCAGAACTGCGAAAATTTTGAGTTTCTCAAGCGTTTCTTACATCCAAACTGCCGTATCTCTCGAACGGAATGACCAATCCGCAAAACTTATGTTGCATCTGAAAGTAGAATCGCGCCCGATTACAACGATATGCGTACTTTTCCCCTAGGCCATTCTAGTTAATCGTTTCGAGCACCAGAACTGTGAAAATTTTGAGTTTTTCAAGCGTTTCATACCTCCAAACTGCCATATCTCGCGAACGGATGGACCAATCCGCAAAATTTCTGCTGCATCTGAATGTAGAAACTCGCCCGATTACAAGGCTATGCGTACTTTTCCCCTAGGCCGTTCTAGTTATTCGTTTCGAGCATCAGAACTGCGAAAATTTTGAGTTTCTCAAGCATTTCTTACCTCCAAACTGCCATATCTCTCAAACGGATTGACCAATCCGCAAAATTTATGTTGCATCTGAAAGTAGAAACTCGCCCGATTACAACGGTATGCGTACTTTTCCCCTAAGCCATTCTAGTTAATCGTTTCGAGCATCAGAACTGTGAAAATTTTGAGTTTCTCAAGCGTTTCTTACCTCCAAACTGCCATATCTCGCGAACGGATTGACGAATCCGCAAAATTTCTGTTGCATCTGAAAGTAGAAACTCGCCCGGTTACACCGGTATGCGTACTTTTCCCCTAAGCCATTCTAGTTAATCGTTTCGGGCATCAGAAATGTGAAAATTTTGAGTTTCTCAAGCGTTTCTTACGTCCAAACTGCCACAACTCGCGAACGGATGGACCAATCCGCAAAATTTCTGCTGCATCTGAATGTAGAAACTCGCCCGATTACAAGGGTATGCGTACTTTTCCCCTAGGCCGTTCTAGTTATTCGTTTCGAGCATCAGAACTGCGAAAATTTTGAGTTTCTCAAGCATTTCTTACCTCCAAACTGCCATATCTCTCGAACGGATTGACCAATCCGCAAAATTTATGTTGCATCTGAAAGTAGAAACTCGCCCGATTACAACGGTATGCGTACTTTTCCCCTAGGCCATTCTAGTTAATCGTTTCGAGCATCAGAACTGTGAAAATTTTGAGTTTCTCTAGCGTTTCTTACATCCAAACTGCCATATCTCGCCAACAGATTGACCAATCCGCAAAATTCCTGTTGCATCTGAAAGTAGAAACTCGCCCGATCACAACGGTATGCGTACTTTTACCCTAGGCCGTTCTAGTTATTTGTTTCGAGCATCAGAACTGCGAAAATTTTGGGTTTCTCAAGCGTTTCTTACATCCAAACTGCCATATCTCGCGAACGGATTGACCAATCCGCAAAATTTGTGTTGTATCTGAAAGTAGAAACTCGCCCGATTACAACGGTATGCGTACTTCTCCCCTGGGCCATTCTAGTTAATCGTTTCGAGCATCAGAACTGTGAAAATTTTGAGTTTCTCTAGCGTTTCTTACCTCCAAACTGCCATATCTCGCCAACGGATTGACGAATTCGCAAAATTTCTGTTGCATCTGAAAGTAGAAACTCGCCCGGTTACAACGGTATGCGTACTTTTCCCCTACGCCGTTCTAGTTAATCGTTTCGAGCATCAGAACTGCGAAAATTTTGAGTTTCGCAAGCGTTTCTTACCTCCAAACTGCCATATCTCTCGAACGTAATGACCAATCCGCAAAATTTATGTTGCATCTGAAAGTAGAAACTCGCCCGATTAAAACGGTATGCGTACTTTTCCCCTAGGCCGTTCTAGTTATTCGTTTCGAGCATCAGAACTGCGAAAATTTTGAGTTTCTTAAGCATTTCTTACCTCCAAACTGCCATATCTCTCGAACGGATTGACCAATCCGCAAAATTTATGTTGCTTCTGGAAGTAGAAATCCGCCCGATTACAACGGTATGCGTACTTTTCCCCTAGGCCATTCTAGTTAATCGTTTCGAGCATCAGAACTGCGAAAATTTTGAGTTTCTCAAGCGTTTGTTACATCCAAACTGCCATATCTCGCGAACGGATTGACCAATCCGCAAAATTTATGTTGCATCTGAAAGTAGAAACTGGCCCGATTACAACGGTATGCGTGCTCTTCCCCTAGGCCGTTCTAGTTATTCGTTTCGAGCACCAGAACTGCGAAAATTTTGAATTTCTCAAGCGTTTCTTACTTCCAAACTGCTATATCTCGCGAACGGATTGACCAATCCGCAAAATTTATGTTGCATCTGAAAGAAGAAACTCGCCCGATTACAACGGTATATGTAGCTTTCCACTAGGCCATTCTAGTTAAACGTTTCGGGCATCAGATATGTGAAAATTTTGAGTTTCTCAAGCGTTTCTTACCTCCAAACTGCCATAACTCGCGAACGGATTGACCAATCCGCAAAATTTCTGTTGCATCTGAAACTAGAAACTCGCCCGATTACAAGGGTATGCGTACTTTTCCCCTAGGCCATTCTAGTTAATCGTTTCGAGCATCAGAACTGCGAAAATTTTGAGTTTCTCAAGCGTTTGTTACATCCAAACTGCCATATCTCGCGAACGGATTGACCAATCCGCAAAATTTATGTTGCATCTGAAAGTGGAAACTCGCCCGATTACAAGGGTAAGCGTACTTTTCCCCTAGGCCATTCTAGTTAATCGTTTCGAGCATCAGAGCTGCGAAAATTTTGAGTTTCTCAAGCGTTTGTTACATCCAAACTGCCATATCTCGCGAACGGATTGACCAATCCGCAAAATTTATGTTGCATCTGAAAGTAGAAACTGGCCCGATTACAACGGTATGCGTACTCTTCCCCTAGGCCGTTCTAGTTATTCGTTTCGAGCACCAGAACTGCGAAAATTTTGAATTTCTCAAGCGTTTCTTACCTCCAAACTGCCATATCACGCGAACGGATTGACCAATCCGCAAAATTTCTGTTGCATCTGAAAGTAGAAACTCGCCCGATTACAAGGGTGTACGTACTTTTCCCCTAGGCCGCCCTGGTTATTCGTTTCGAGCATCAGAACTGCGAAAATTTTGGGTTTCTCAAGCATTTCTTACATCCGAACTGCCATATCTCGCGAACGGATTGACCAATCCGCAAAATTTATGTTGCAACTGGAAGTAGAAACCCGCCCGATTACAAAGGTATGCGTACTTTTCCCCTAGGCCATTCTAGTTAATCGTTTCGAGCATCAGAACTGTGAAAATTTTGAGTTTCTCAAGCGTTTCTTACCTTCAAACTGCCATATCTCGCGAACGGGTTGACGAATCCGAAACTTTTCTGTTCCATCTAAAAGTAGAAACTCGCCCGGTTACAACGGTATGCGTACTTTTCCCCTTCGCCGTTCTAGTTAAACGTTTCGAGCATCAGAACTGCGAAAATTTTGAGTTTCTCAAGCGTTTCTTACATCCAAACTGCCATATCTCTCGAACGGAATGACCAATCCGCAAAATTTATGTAGCATCTGAAAGTAGAAACTGGCCCGATTACAACGGTATGCGTACTCTTCCCCTAGGCCGTTCTAGTTATTCGTTTCGAGCATCAGAACTGCGAAAATTTTGAGTTTCTTAAGCATTTCTTACCTCCAAACTGCCATATCTCTCGAACGGATTGACCAATCCGCAAAATTTATGTTGCATCTGAAAGTAGAAACTCGCCCGATTACAACGGTATGCGTACTTTTCCCCTAAGCCATTCTAGTTAATCGTTTCGAGCATCAGAACTGTGAAAATTTTGAGTTTCTCAAGCGTTTCTTACCTCCAAACTGCCATATCTCGCGAACGGATTGACGAATCCGCAAAATTTCTGTTGCATCTGAAAGTAGAAACTCGCCCGGTTACAACGGTATGCGTACTTTTCCCCTAAGCCATTCTAGTTAATCGTTTCGGGCATCAGAAATGTGAAAATTTTGAGTTTCTCAAGCGTTTCTTACGTCCAAACTGCCACAACTCGCGAACGGATGGACCAATCCGCAAAATTTCTGCTGCATCTGAATGTAGAAACTCGCCCGATTACAAGGGTATGCGTACTTTTCCCCTAGGCCGTTCTAGTTATTCGTTTCGAGCATCAGAACTGCGAAAATTTTGAGTTTCTCAAGCATTTCTTACCTCCAAACTGCCATATCTCTCGAACGGATTGACCAATCCGCAAAATTTATGTTGCATCTGAAAGTAGAAACTCGCCCGATTACAACGGTATGCGTACTTTTACCCTAGGCCATTCTAGTTAATCGTTTCGAGCATCAGAACTGTGAAAATTTTGAGTTTCTCTAGCGTTTCTTACCTCCAAACTGCCATATCTCGCCAACGGATTGACGAATCCACAAAATTTCTGTTGCATCTGAAAGTAGAAACTCGCCCGGTTACAACGGTATGCGTACTTTTCCCCTACGCCGTTCTAGTTAATCGTTTCGAGCATCAGAACTGCGAAAATTTTGAGTTTCTCAAGCGTTTCTTACCTCCAAACTGCCATATCTCTCGAACGGAATGACCAATCCGCAAAATTTATGTTGCATCTGAAAGTAGAAACTCGCCCGATTACAACGGTATGCGTACTTTTCCCCTAGGCCATTCTAGTTAATCGTTTCGAGCATCAGAACTGTGAAAATTTTGAGTTTCTCTAGCGTTTCTTACCTCCAAACTGCCATATCTCGCCAACGGATTGACCAAACCGCAAAATTTATGTTGCATCTGAAAGTAGAAACTGGCCCGATTACAACGGTATGCGTGCTCTTCCCCTAGGCCGTTCTAGTTATTCGTTTCGAGCACCAGAACTGCGAAAATTTTGAATTTCTCAAGCGTTTCTTACTTCCAAACTGCCATATCTCGCGAACGGTTGACCAATCCGCAAAATTTATGTTGCATCTGAAAGAAGAAACTCGCCCTATTACAACGGTATATGTATCTTTCCACTAGGCCATTCTAGTTAAACGTTTCGGGCATCAGATATGTGAAAATTTTGAGTTTCTCAAGCGTTTCTTACCTCTAAACTGCCATAACTCGAGAACGGATTGACCAATCGGCAAAATTTCTGTTGCATCTGAAACTA
Source organism: Ptiloglossa arizonensis (assembly GCF_051014685.1). NCBI lineage: Eukaryota > Metazoa > Arthropoda > Insecta > Hymenoptera > Colletidae > Ptiloglossa > Ptiloglossa arizonensis. The sequence continues at coordinate 286,997 of NW_027478434.1, read as the reverse complement.
GAAACTCGCCCGATTACAAGGGTATGCGTACTTTTCCCCTAGGCCATTCTAGTTAATCGTTTCGAGCATCAGAACTGCGAAAATTTTGAGTTTCTCAAGCGTTTGTTACATCCAAACTGCCATATCTCGCGAACGGATTGACCAATCCGCAAAATTTATGTTGCATCTGAAAGTGGAAACTCGCCCGATTACAAGGGTATGCGTACTTTTTCCCTAGGCCGTTCTAGTTATTCGTTTCGAGCACCAGAACTGCGAAAATTTTGAATTTCTCAAGCGTTTCTTACCTCCAAACTGCCATATCTCGCGAACGGATTGACCAATCCGCAAAATTTCTGTTGCATCTGAAAGTAGAAACTCGCCCGATTACAAGGGTGTACGTACTTTTCCCCTAGGCCGCTCTAGTTATTCGTTTCGAGCATCAGAACTGCGAAAATTTTGAGTTTCTCAAGCGTTTCTTACTTCCAAACTGCCATATCTCGCGAACGGATTGACCAATCCCCAAAATTTATGTTGCATCTGAAAGAAGAAACTCGCCCGATTACAACGGTATATGTATCTTTCCACTAGGCCATTCTAGTTAAACGTTTCGGGCATCAGATATGTGAAAATTTTGAGTATCTCAAGCGTTTCTTACCTCCAAACTGCCATAACTCGAGAACGGATTGACCAATCCGCAAAATTTCTGTTGCATCTGAAACTAGAAACTCGCCCGATTACAAGGGTATGCGTACTTTTCCCCTAGGCCATTCTAGTTAATCGTTTCGAGCATCAGAACTGCGAAAATTTTGAGTTTCTCAAGCGTTTGTTACATCCAAACTGCCATATCTCGCGAACGGATTGACCAATCCGCAAAATTTATGTTGCATCTGAAAGTAGAAACTGGCCCGATTACAACGGTATGCGTACTCTTCCCCTAGGCCGTTCTAGTTATGCGTTTCGAGCACCAGAACTGCGAAAATTTCGAATTTCTCAAGCGTTTCTTACCTCCAAACTGCCATATCTCGCGAACGGATTGACCAATCCGCAAAATTTCTGTTGCATCTGAAACTAGAAACTCGCCCGATTACAAGGGTATGCGTACTTTTCCCCTAGGCCATTCTAGTTAATCGTTTCGAGCATCAGAACTGCGAAAATTTTGAGTTTCTCAAGCGTTTGTTACATCCAAACTGCCATATCTCGCGAACGGATTGACCAATCTGCAAAATTTATGTTGCATCTGAAAGTGGAAACTCGCCCGATTACAAGGGTATGCGTACTTTTCCCCTAGGCCATTCTAGTTAATCGTTTCGAGCATCAGAACTGCGAAAATTTTGAGTTTCTCAAGCGTTTGTTACATCCAAACTGCCATATCTCGCGAACGGATTGACCAATCCGCAAAATTTATGTTGCATCTGAAAGTAGAAACTGGCCCGATTACAACGGTATGCGTACTCTTCCCCTAGGCCGTTCTAGTTATTCGTTTCGAGCACCAGAACTGCGAAAATTTTGAATTTCTCAAGCGTTTCTTACCTCCAAACTGCCATATCACGCGAACGGATTGACCAATCCGCAAAATTTCTGTTGCATCTGAAAGTAGAAACTCGCCCGATTACAAGGGTGTACGTACTTTTCCCCTAGGCCGCCCTGGTTATTCCTTTCGAGCATCAGAACTGCGAAAATTTTGTGTTTCTCAAGCATTTCTTACATCCGAACTGCCATATCTCGCGAACGGATTGACCAATCCGCAAAATTTCTGTTGCATCTGAAAGTAGAAACTCGCCCGATTACAACGGTATGCGTACTTTTCCCGTAGGCCATTCTAGTTAATCGTTTCGAGCATCAGAACTGTGAAAATTTTGAGTTTCTCAAGCGTTTCTTACCTCCAAACTGCCATATCTCGCGAACGGATTGACCAATCCGCAAAATTTATGTTGCAACTGGAAGTAGAAACCCGCCCGATTACACAGGTATGCGTACTTTTCCCCTAGGCCATTCTAGTTAATCGTTTCGAGCATCAGAACTGTGAAAATTTTGAGTTTCTCAAGCGTTTCTTACCTTCAAACTGCCATATCTCGCGAACGGGTTGACGAATCCGCAAAATTTCTGTTCCATCTGAAAGTAGAAACTCGCCCGGTTACAACGGTATGCGTACTTTTCCCCTTCGCCGTTCTAGTTAAACGTTTCGAGCATCAGAACCGCGAAAATTTTGAGTTTCCCAAGCGTTTCTTACATCCAAACTGCCATATCTCTCGAACGGAATGACCAATCCGCAAAATTTATGTTGCATCTGAAAGTAGAAACTCGCCCGATTACAACGATATGCGTACTTTTCCCCTAGGCCATTCTAGTTAATCGTTTCGAGCACCAGAACTGTGAAAATTTTGAGTTTTTCAAGCGTTTCTTACCTCCAAACTGCCATATCTCGCGAACGGATTGACCAATCCGCAAAATTTATGTTGCATCTGAAAGTAGAAACTCGCCCGATTACAACGGTATACGTACCTTTCCACTAGGCCATTCTAGTTAATCGTTTCGGGCATCAGAAATGTGAAAATTTTGAGTTTCTCAAGCGTTTCTTACGTCCAAACTGCCACAACTCGCGAACGGATGGACCAATCCGCAAAATTTCTGCTGCATCTGAATGTAGAAACTCGCCCGATTACAAGGGTATGCGTACTTTTCCCCTAGGCCGTTCTAGTTATTCGTTTCGAGCACCAGAACTGCGAAAATTTTGAATTTCTCAAGCGTTTCTTACTTCCAAACTGCCATATCTCGCGAACGGATTGACCAATCCGCAAAATTTATGTTGCATCTGAAAGAAGAAACTCGCCCGATTACAACGGTATATGTATCTTTCCACTAGGCCATTCTAGTTAAACGTTTCGGGCATCAGATATGTGAAAATTTTGAGTTTTTCAAGCGTTTCTTACCTCCAAACTGCCATAACTCGAGAACGGATTGACCAATCCGCAAAATTTCTGTTGCATCTGAAACTAGAAACTCGCCCGATTACAAGGGTATGCGTACTTTTCCCCTAGGCCATTCTAGTTAATCGTTTCGAGCATCAGAACTGCGAAAATTTTGAGTTTCTCAAGCGTTTGTTACATCCAAACTGCCATATCTCGCGAACGGATTGACCAATCCGCAAAATTTATGTTGCATCTGAAAGTGGAAACTCGCCCGATTACAAGGGTATGCGTACTTTTCCCCTAGGCCATTCTAGTTAATCGTTTCGAGCATCAGAACTGCGAAAATTTTGAGTTTCTCAAGCGTTTGTTACATCCAAACTGCCATATCTCGCGAACGGATTGACCAATCCGCAAAATTTATGTTGCATCTGAAAGTAGAAACTGGCCCGATTACAACGGTATGCGTACTCTTCCCCTAGGCCGTTCTAGTTATTCGTTTCGAGCACCAGAACTGCGAAAATTTTGAATTTCTCAAAAGTTTCTTACCTCCAAACTGCCATATCTCGCGAACGGATTGACCAATCCGCAAAATTTCTGTTGCATCTGAAAGTAGAAACTCGCCCGATTACAAGGGTGTACGTACTTTTCCCCTAGGCCGCTCTCGTTATTCGTTTCGAGCATCAGAACTGCGAAAATTTTGTGTTTCTCAAGCATTTCTTACATCCGAACTGCCATATCTCGCGAACGGATTGACCAATCCGCAAAATTTCTGTTGCATCTGAAAGTAGAAACTCGCCCGATTACAACGGTATGCGTACTTTTCCCGTAGGCCATTCTAGTTAATCGTTTCGAGCATCAGAACTGTGAAAATTTTGAGTTTCTCAAGCGTTTCTTACCTCCAAACTGCCATATCTCGCGAACGGATTGACCAATCCGCAAAATTTCTGTTGCATCTGAAAGTAGAAACTCGCCCGATTACAACAGTATGCGTACTTTTCCCCTAGGCCGTTCTAGTTATTCGTTTCGAGCATCAGAACTGCGAAAATTTTGAGTTTCTCAAGCATTTCTTACCTCCAAACTGCCATATCTCTCGAACGGATTGACCAATCCGCAAAATTTATGTTGCATCTGAAAGCAGAAACTCGCCCGATTACAACGGTATGCGTACTTTTCCCCTAAGCCATTCTAGTTAATCGTTTCGAGCATCAGAACTGTGAAAATTTTGAGTTTCTCAAGCATTTCTTACCTCCAAACTGCCATATCTCTCGAACGGATTGACCAATCCGCAAAATTTATGTTGCATCTGAAAGCAGAAACTCGCCCGATTACAACGGTATGCGTACTTTTCCCCTAAGCCATTCTAGTTAATCGTTTCGAGCATCAGAACTGCGAAAATTTTGAGTTTCTCAGGCGTTTGTTACATCCAAACTGCCATATCTCGCGAACGGATTGACCAATCCGCAAAATTTATGTTGCATCTGAAAGTGGAAACTCGCCCGATTACAAGGGTATGCGTACTTTTCCCCTAGGCGCTCCAGTTATTCGTTTCGAGAATCAGAACTGCGAAAATTTTGAGTTTCTCAAGCTTTTCTTACTTCCAAACTGCCATATCTCGCGAACGGATTGACCAATCCCCAAAATTTATGTTGCATCTGAAAGAAGAAACTCGCCCGATTACAAGGGTATGCGTACTTTTCCCCTAGGCCATTCTAGTTAATCGTTTCGAGCATCAGAACTGCGAAAATTTTGAGTTTCTCAAGCGTTTGTTACATCCAAACTGCCATATCTCGCGAACGGATTGACCAATCCGCAAAATTTATGTTGCATCTGAAAGTAGAAACTGGCCCGATTACAACGGTATGCGTACTCTTCCCCTAGGCCGTTCTAGTTATTCGTTTCAAGCAACAGAACTGCGAAAATTTCGAATTTCTCAAGCGTTTCTTACCTCCAAACTGCCATATCTCGCGAACGGATTGACCAATCCGCAAAATTTCTGTTGCATCTGAAAGTAGAAACTCGCCCGATTACAGGGGTTTACGTACTTTTCCCCCAGGCCGCTCTAGTTATTCGTTTCGAGCATCAGAACTTCGAAAATTTTGTGTTTCTCAAGCATTTCTTACATCCGAACTGCCATATCTCGCGAACGGATTGACCAATCCGCAAAATTTCTGTTGCATCTGAAACTAGAAACTCGCCCGATTACAAGGGTATGCGTACTTTTCCCCTAGGCCATTCTAGTTAATCGTTTCGAGCATCAGAACTGCGAAAATTTTGAGTTTCTCAAGCGTTTGTTACATCCAAACTGCCATATCTCGCGAACGGATTGACCAATCCGCAAAATTTATGTTGCATCTGAAAGTGGAAACTCTCCCGATTACAAGGGTATGCGTACTTTTCCCCTAGGCCATTCTAGTTAATCGTTTCGAGCATCAGAACTGCGAAAATTTTGAGTTTCTCAAGCGGTTGTTACATCCAAACTGCCATATCTCGCGAACGGATTGACCAATCCGCAAAATTTATGTTGCATCTGAAAGTAGAAACTGGCCCTATTACAACGGTATGCGTACTCTTCCCCTAGGCCGTTCTAGTTATTCGTTTCGAGCACCAGAACTGCGAAAATTTTGAATTTCTCAAGCGTTTCTTACCTCCAAACTGCCATATCACGCGAACGGATTGACCAATCCGCAAAATTTCTGTTGCATCTGAAAGTAGAAACTCGCCCGATTACAAGGGTGTACGTACTTTTCCCCTAGGCCGCCCTGGTTATTCGTTTCGAGCATCAGAACTGCGAAAATTTTGTGTTTCTCAAGCATTTCTTACATCCGAACTGCCATATCTCGCGAACGGATTGACCAATCCGCAAAATTTCTGTTGCATCTGAAAGTAGAAACTCGCCCGATTACAACGGTATGCGTACTTTTCCCGTAGGCCATTCTAGTTAATCGTTTCGAGCATCAGAACTGTGAAAATTTTGAGTTTCTCAAGCGTTTCTTACCTCCAAACTGCCATATCTCGCGAACGGATTGACCAATCCGCAAAATTTCTGTTGCATCTGAAAATAGAAACTCGCCCGATTACAACGGTATGCGTACTTTTCCCCTAGGCCGTTCTACTTATTCGTTTCGAGCATCAGAACTGCGAAAATTTTGAGTTTCTCAAGCATTTCTTACCTCCAAACTGCCATATCTCTCGAACGGATTGACCAATCCGCAAAATTTATGTTGCATCTGAAAGCAGAAACTCGCCCGATTACAACGGTATGCGTACTTTTCCCCTAAGCCATTCTAGTTAATCGTTCCGTACATCAGAACTGTGAAAATTTTGAGTTTCTCAAGCATTTCTTACCTCCAAACTGCCATATCTCTCGAACGGATTGACCAATCCGCAAAATTTATGTTGCATCTGAAAGCAGAAACTCGCCCGATTACAACGGTATGCGTACTTTTCCCCTAAGCCATTCTAGTTAATCGTTTCGAGCATCAGAACTGCGAAAATTTTGAGTTTCTCAAGCGTTTGTTACATCCAAACTGCCATATCTCGCGAACGGATTGACCAATCCGCAAAATTTATGTTGCATCTGAAAGTGGAAACTCGCCCGATTACAAGGGTATGCGTACTTTTCCCCTAGGCCGTTCTAGTTATTCGTTTCGAGCACCAGAACTGCGAAAATTTTGAATTTCTCAAGCGTTTCTTACCTCCAAACTGCCATATCTCGCGAACGGATTGACCAATCCGCAAAATTTCTGTTGCATCTGAAAGTAGAAACTCGACCGATTACAAGGGTGTACGTACTTTTCCCCTAGGCCGCTCTAGTTATTCGTTTCGAGCATCAGAACTGCGAAAATTTTGAGTTTCTCAAGCGTTTCTTACTTCCAAACTGCCATATCTCGCGAACGGATTGACCAATCCCCAAAATTTATGTTGCATCTGAAAGAAGAAGCTCGCCCGATTACAACGGTATATGTATCTTTCCACTAGGCCATTCTAGTTAAACGTTTCGGGCATCAGATATGTGAAAATTTTGAGTTTCTCAAGCGTTTCTTACCTCCAAACTGCCATAACTCGAGAACGGATTGACCAATCCGCAAAATTTCTGTTGCATCTGAAACTAGAAACTTGCCCGATTACAAGGGTATGCGTACTTTTCCCCTAGGCCATTCTAGTTAATCGTTTCGAGCATCAGAACTGCGAAAATTTTGAGTTTCTCAAGCGTTTGTTACATCCAAACTGCCATATCTCGCGAACGGATTGACCAATCCGCAAAATTTATGTTGCATCTGAAAGTAGAAACTGGCCCGATTACAACGGTATGCGTACTCTTCCCCTAGGCCGTTCTAGTTATTCGTTTCGAGCACCAGAACTGCGAAAATTTCGAATTTCTCAAGCGTTTCTTACCTCCAAACTGCCATATCTCGCGAACGGATTGACCAATCCGCAAAATTTCTGTTGCATCTGAAAGTAGAAACTCGCCCGATTACAAGGGTTTACGTACTTTTCCCCTAGGCCGCTCTAGTTATTCGTTTCGAGCATCAGAACTGCGAAAATTTTGTGTTTCTCAAGCATTTCTTACATCCGAACTGCCATATCTCGCGAACGGATTGACCAATCCGCAAAATTTCTGTTGCATCTGAAACTAGAAACTCGCCCGATTACAAGGGTATGCGTACTTTTCCCCTAGGCCATTCTAGTTAATCGTTTCGAGCATCAGAACTGCGAAAATTTTGAGTTTCTCAAGCGTTTGTTACATCCAAACTGCCATATCTCGCGAACGGATTGACCAATCCGCAAAATTTATGTTGCATCTGAAAGTGGAAACTCGCCCGATTACAAGGGTATGCGTACTTTTCCCCTAGGCCATTCTAGTTAATCGTTTCGAGCATCAGAACTGCGAAAATTTTGAGTTTCTCAAGCGTTTGTTACATCCAAACTGCCATATCTCGCGAACGGATTGACCAATCCGCAAAATTTATGTTGCATCTGAAAGTAGAAACTGGCCCGATTACAACGGTATGCGTACTCTTCCCCTAGGCCGTTCTAGTTATTCGTTTCGAGCACCAGAACTGCGAAAATTTTGAATTTCTCAAGCGTTTCTTACCTCCAAACTGCCATATCACGCGAACGGATTGACCAATCCGCAAAATTTCTGTTGCATCTGAAAGTAGAAACTCGCCCGATTACAAGGGTGTACGTACTTTTCCCCTAGGCCGCCCTGGTTATTCGTTTCGAGCATCAGAACTGCGAAAATTTTGTGTTTCTCAAGCATTTCTTACATCCGAACTGCCATATCTCGCGAACGGATTGACCAATCCGCAAAATTTCTGTTGCATCTGAAAGTAGAAACTCGCCCGATTACAACGGTATGAGTAGTCTTCCACTAGGCCGTTCTAGTTATTCGTTTCGAGCATCAGAACTGCGAAACTTTTGAGTTTCTCAAGCGTTTCTTACCTCCAAACTGCCATATCACGCGAACGGATTGACCAATCCGCAAAATTTATGTTGCATCTGAAACTAGAAACTCGCCCGATTACAAGGGTATGCGTACTTTTCCCCTAGGCCATTCTAGTTAATCGTTTCGAGCATCAGAACTGCGAAAATTTTGAGTTTCTCAAGCGTTTCTTACCTCCAAACTGCCATATCACGCGAACGGATTGACCAATCCGCAAAATTTATGTTGCATCTGAAAGTGGAAACTCGCCCGATTACAAGGGTATGCGTACTTTTCCCCTAGGCCATTCTAGTTAATCGTTTCGAGCATCAGAACTGCGAAAATTTTGAGTTTCTCAAGCGTTTGTTACATCCAAACTGCCATATCTCGCGAACGGATTGACCAATCCGCAAAATTTATGTTGCAACTGGAAGTAGGAACCCGCCCGATTACAAAGGTATGCGTACTTTTCCCCTAGGCCATTCTAGTTAATCGTTTCGAGCATCAGAACTGTGAAAATTTCGAGTTTCTCAAGCGTTTCTTACCTTCAAACTGCCATATCTCGCGAACGGGTTGACGAATCCGCAAAATTTCTGTTGCATCTGAAAGTAGAAACCCGCCCGATTACAACGGTATGAGTAGTCTTCCACTAGGCCGTTCTAGTTATTCGTTTCGAGCATCAGAACTGCGAAACTTTTGAGTTTCTCAAGCGTTTCTTACCTCAAAACTGCCATATCTCGCGAACGGATTGAACAATCCGCAAAATTTCTGTTGCATCTGAAAGTAGAAACCCGCCGATTACAACGGTATGAGTAGTTTTCCTCTAGGCCGTTCTAGTTATTCGTTTCGAGCATCAGAACTGCGAAAATTTTGAGTTTTTCAAGCGTTTCTTACCTCAAAACTGCCATACCTCGCGAACGGATTGACCAATCCGCAAAATTTCTGTTGCATCTGAAAGTAGAAACTCGCCCGATTACAACGGTATGCGTTCATTTCCCCTAGGCCATTCTGGTTAATCGTTTCGAGCATTAGAACTGCGAAAATTTTGAGTTTGTTAAGCGTTTCTTACCTCAAAACTGCCATATCTCGCGAACGGATTGAACAATCCGCAAAATTTCTGTTGCATCTGAAACTCGCCAGATTACAACGGTGTGAGTAGTTTTCCCCTAGGCCGTTCTAGTTATTCGTTTCGAGCATCAGAACTGCGAAAATTTCGAGTTTCTCAAGCGTTTCTTACCTCGAAACTGCCATATCTCGCGAACGGATTGACTAATCCGCAAAATTTCTGTTGCATCTGAAAGTAGAAGCTCGACAGATTACAACGGTATGAGTAGTTTTCCTCTAGGCCGTTCTAGTTATTCGTTTCGAGCATCAGAACTGCGAAAATTTTGAGTTTCTCAAGCGTATCTTACCTCAAAACTGCCATATCTCGCGAACGGATTGAACAATCCGCAACATTTCTGTTGCATCTGAAAGTAGAAACTCGCCCGATTACAACGGTATGAGTAGTTTTCCTCTAGGCCGTTCTAGTTATTCGTTTCGAGCATCAGAACTGCGAAAATTTTGAGTTTCTCAAGCGTTTCTTACCTCAAAACTGCCATATCTCGCGAACGGATTGACCAGTCCGCAAAATTTCTGTGGCATCTAAAAGTAGAAGATCGCCCGATTACAACGGTATGAGTAGTTTTCCCCTAGGCCGTTCTAGTTATTCGTTTCGAGCATCAGAACTGCTAAAATTTTGAGTTTGTCAAGCGTTTCTTACCTCAAAACTGCCATATCTCGCGAACGGATTGAACAATCCGCAAAATTTCTGTTGCATCTGAAACTCGCCAGATTACAACGGTGTGAGTAGTTTTCCCCTAGGCCGTTATAGTTATTCGTTTCGAGCATCAGAACTGCGAAAATTTTGAGTTTCTCAAGCGTTTCTTACCTCAAAACTGCCATACCTCGCGAACGGATTGACCAATCCGCAAAATTTCTGTTGCATCTGAAAGTAGAAACTCGCCCGATTACAACGGTGTGAGTAGTTTTCCCCTAGGCCGTTCTAGTTATTCGTTTCGAGCATCAGAACTGCGAAAATTTTGAGTTTGTCAAGCGTTTCTTACCTCAAAACGGCCATATCTCGCGAACGGATTGAACAATCCGCAAAATTTCTGTTGCATCTGAAAGTAGAAACCCGCCCGATTACAACGGTATGAGTAGTCTTCCACTAGGCCGTTCTAGTTATTCGTTTCGAGCATCAGAACTGCGAAACTTTTGAGTTTCTCAAGCGTTTCTTACCTCAAAACTGCCATATCTCGCGAACAGATTGAACAATCCGCAAAATTTCTGTTGCATCTGAAAGTAGAAACCCGCCGATTACAACGGTATGAGTAGTTTTCCTCTAGGCCGGTCTAGTTATTCGTTTCGAGCATCAGAACTGCGAAAATTTTGAGTGTTTCAAGCGTTTCTTACCTCAAAACTGCCATACCTCGCGAACGGATTGACCAATCCGCAAAATTTCTGTTGCATCTGAAAGTAGAAACTCGCCCGATTACAACGGTATGCGTTCATTTCCCCTAGGCCATTCTGGTTAATCGTTTCGAGCATTAGAACTGCGAAAATTTGGAGTTTCTCAAGCGTTTCTTACCCCAAAACTGCCATATCTCGGGAACGGATTGATCAATCCGCAAAATTTCTGTTGCATCTGAAAGTAGAAACTCGCCCGATTACAACGGTATGAGTGGTTTTCCCCTAGGCCGTTCTAGTTATTCATTTCGAGCATCAGAACTGCGAAAATTTTGAGTTTTTCAAGCGTTTCTTACCTCCAAACTGCCATATCCCACGAACGGATTGACAAATCCGCAAAATTTCTGTTGCATCTGAAAGTAGAAACCCTCCCGATTACAAGGGTATGAGTAGTTTTCCCCTAGTCCGTTCTAGTTATTAGTTTCGAGCATCAGAACTGTGAAAATTTTGAGTTTCTCAAGCGTTTCTTACCTCCAAAGAGCCATATCTCGCGAACGGATTGACCAATCCACAAAATTTCTGTTGCATCTGAAACTCGCCCGATTACAACGGTGTGAGTAGTTTTCCCCTAGGCCGTTCTGGTTATTCGTTTCGAGCATCAGAACTGCGAAAATTTTGTGTTTCTCAAGCGTTTCTTACCTCAAAACTGCCATATCTCGCGAACGGATTGAACAATCCGCAAAATTTCTGTTGCATCTGAAACTCGCCAGATAAGAACGGTGTGAGTAGTTTTCCCCTAGGCCGTTCTAGTTATTCGTTTCGAGCATCAGAACTGCGAAAATTTTGAGTTTCTCAAGCGTTTCTTACCTCAAAACTGCCATACCTCGCGAACGGATTGACCAATCCGCAAAATTTCTGTTGCGTCTGAAAGTAGAAACTCGCCCGATTACAACGGTATGAGTAGTTTTCCCCTAGGCCGTTCTGGTTATTCGTTTCGAGCATCAGAACTGCGAAAATTTTGTGTTTCTCAAGCGTTTCTTACCTCAAAACTGCCATATCTCGCGAACGGATTGACCAATCCGCAAAATTTCTGTTGCATCTGAAAGTAGAAGCTCGCCCGATTACAACGGTATGAGTAGTTTTCCCCTAGGCCGTTCTAGTTATTCGTTTCGAGCATCAGAACTGCGAAAATTTTGAGTTTGTCAAGCGTTTCTTACCTAAAAACTGCCATATCTCGCGAACGGAATGAACAATCCGCAAAATTTCTGTTGCATCTGAAAGTAGAAACCCGCCCGATTACAACGGTATGAGTAGTTTTCCTCTAGGCCGTTCTAGTTATTCGTTTCGAGCATCAGAACTGCGAAAATTTTGAGTTTATCAAGCGTAGCTTACCTCAAAACTGCCATATCTCGGGAACGGATTGACCAATCCGTAAAATTTCTGTTGCATCTGAAAGTAGAAACTCGCCGGATTACAACGGTATGAGTAGTTTTCCCCTAGGCCGTTCTAGTTATTCGTTTCGAGCATCAGAACTGCGAAAATTTTGAGTTTGTCAAGCGTTTCTTACCTCAAAACTGCCATATCTCGCGAACGGATTGAACAATCCGCAAAATTTCTGTTGCATCTGAAAGTAGAAACCCGCCCGATTACAACGGTATGAGTAGTTTTCCTCTAGGCCGTTCTAGTTATTCGTTTCGACAATCAGAACTGCGAAAATTTTGAGTTTGTCAAGCGTGTCTTACCTGAAAACTGCCGTATCTCGCGAACGGATTGAACAATCCCCAAAATTTCTGTTGCATCTGAAAGTAGAAACCCGCCGGATTACAACGGTATGAGTAGTATTCCTCTAGGCCGTTCTAGTTATTCGTTTCGAGCATCAGAACTGCGAAAATTTTGAGTTACTCAAGCGTTTCTTACATCAATACTGCCATATCTCGCGAACGGATTGAACAATCCGCAAAATTTCTGTTGCATCTAAAAGTAGAAGATCGCCCGATTACAACGGTATGAGTATTTTTCCCCTAGGACGTTCTAGTTATTCGTTTCGAGCATCAGAACTGCGAAAATTTTGAGTTTTTCAAGCGTTTCTTACCTCAAAACTGCCATATCTCGCGAACGGATTGAACAATCCGCAACATTTCTGTTGCATCTGAAAGTAGAAACCCGCTCGATTACAACGGAATGAGTAGTTCTCCTCTAGGCCGTTCTAGTTATTCGTTTCGAGCATCAGAACTGCGAAAATTTTGAGTTTATCAAGCGTAGCTTACCTCAAAACTGCCATATCTCGGGAACGGATTGACCAATCCGTAAAATTTCTGTTGCATCTGAAAGTAGAAACTCGCCGGATTACAACGGTATGAGTAGTTTTCCCCTAGGCCGTTCTAGTTATTCGCTTCGAGCATCAGAACTGCGAAAATTTTGAGTTTGTCAAGCGTTTCTTACCTCAAAACTGCCATATCTCGCGAACGGATTGAACAATCCGCAAAATTTCCGTTGCATCTGAAAGTAGAAACCCGCCCGATTACAACGGTATGAGTAGTTTTCCTCTAGGCCGTTCTAGTTATTCGTTTCGACAATCAGAACTGCGAAAATTTTGAGTTTGTCAAGTGTGTCTTACCTGAAAACTGCCGTATCTCGCGAACGGATTGAACAATCCCCAAAATTTCTGTTGCATCTGAAAGTAGAAACCCGCCCGATTACAACGGTATGAGTAGTATTCCTCTAGGCCGTTCTAGTTATTCGTTTCGAGCATCAGAACTGCGAAAATTTTGAGTTACTCAAGCGTTTCTTACATCTAAACTGCCATATCTCTCGAACGGATTGACCAATCCGCAAAATTTCTGTTGCATCTGAAAGTAGAAGCTCGCCCGATTACAACGGTATGAGTAGTTTTCCCCTAGGCCGTTCTAGTTATTCGTTTCGAGCATCAGAACTGCGAAAATTTTGAGTTTGTCCAGCGTTTCTTACCTCAAAACTGCCATATCTCGCGAACGGATTGAACAATCCGCAAAATTTCTGTTGCATCTGAAAGTAGAAACCCGCCCGATTACAACGGTATGAGTAGTTTTCCTCTAGGCCGTTCTAGTTATTCGTTTCGAGCATCAGAACTGCGAAAATTTTGAGTTTCTCAAGCGTTTCTTACCTCAATACTGCCATATCTCGCGAACGGATTGAACAATCCGCAAAATTTTGGTTGCATCTGAAAGTAGAAACCCGCCCGATTACAACGGTATGAGTAGTTTAACTCTAGGCCGTTCTAGTTATTCGTTTCGGGCATCAGAACTGCGAAAATTTTGAGTTTCTCAAGCGTTTCTTACCTCAAAACTGCCATATCTCGCGAACGGATTGACTAATCCGCAAAATTTCTGTTGCATCTGAAAGTAGAAGCTCGACAGATTACAACGGTATGAGTAGTTTTCCTCTAGGCCGTTCTAGTTATTCGTTTCGAGCATCAGAACTGCGAAAATTTTGAGTTTCTCAAGCGTATCTTACCTCAAAACTGCCATATCTCGCGAACGGATTGAACAATCCGCAACATTTCTGTTGCATCTGAAAGTAGAAACTCGCCCGATTACAACGGTATGAGTAGTTTTCCTCTAGGCCGTTCTAGTTATTCGTTTCGAGCATCAGAACTGCGAAAATTTTGAGTTTCTCAAGCGTTTCTTACCTCAAAACTGCCATATCTCGCGAACGGATTGACCAGTCCGCAAAATTTCTGTGGCATCTAAAAGTAGAAGATCGCCCGATTACAACGGTATGAGTAGTTTTCCCCTAGGCCGTTCTAGTTATTCGTTTCGAGCATCAGAACTGCTAAAATTTTGAGTTTGTCAAGCGTTTCTTACCTCAAAACTGCCATATCTCGCGAACGGATTGAACAATCCGCAAAATTTCTGTTGCATCTGAAACTCGCCAGATTACAACGGTGTGAGTAGTTTTCCCATAGGCCGTTCTAGTTATTCGTTTCGAGCATCAGAACTGCGAAAATTTTGAGTTTCTCAAGCGTTTCTTACCTCAAAACTGCCATACCTCGCGAACGGATTGACCAATCCGCAAAATTTCTGTTGCATCTGAAAGTAGAAACTCGCCCGATTACAACGGTGTGAGTAGTTTTCCCCTAGGCCGTTCTAGTTATTCATTTCGAGCATCAGAACTGCGAAAATTTTGAGTTTTTCAAGCGTTTCTTACCTCCAAACTGCCATATCCCACGAACGGATTGACAAATCCGCAAAATTTCTGTTGCATCTGAAAGTAGAAACCCTCCCGATTACAAGGGTATGAGTAGTTTTCCCCTAGTCCGTTCTAGTTATTAGTTTCGAGCATCAGAACTGTGAAAATTTTGAGTTTCTCAAGCGTTTCTTACCTCCAAAGAGCCATATCTCGCGAACGGATTGACCAATCCACAAAATTTCTGTTGCATCTGAAACTCGCCCGATTACAACGGTGTGAGTAGTTTTCCCCTAGGCCGTTCTGGTTATTCGTTTCGAGCATCAGAACTGCGAAAATTTTGTGTTTCTCAAGCGTTTCTTACCTCAAAACTGCCATATCTCGCGAACGGATTGAACAATCCGCAAAATTTCTGTTGCATCTGAAACTCGCCAGATAAGAACGGTGTGAGTAGTTTTCCCCTAGGCCGTTCTAGTTATTCGTTTCGAGCATCAGAACTGCGAAAATTTTGAGTTTCTCAAGCGTTTCTTACCTCAAAACTGCCATACCTCGCGAACGGATTGACCAATCCGCAAAATTTCTGTTGCGTCTGAAAGTAGAAACTCGCCCGATTACAACGGTATGAGTAGTTTTCCCCTAGGCCGTTCTGGTTATTCGTTTCGAGCATCAGAACTGCGAAAATTTTGTGTTTCACAAGCGTTTCTTACCTCAAAACTGCCATATCTCGCGAACGGATTGACCAATCCGCAAAATTTCTGTTGCATCTGAAAGTAGAAGCTCGCCCGATTACAACGGTATGAGTAGTTTTCCCCTAGGCCGTTCTAGTTATTCGTTTCGAGCATCAGAACTGCGAAAATTTTGAGTTTGTCAAGCGTTTCTTACCTAAAAACTGCCATATCTCGCGAACGGAATGAACAATCCGCAAAATTTCTGTTGCATCTGAAAGTAGAAACCCGCCCGATTACAACGGTATGAGTAGTTTTCCTCTAGGCCGTTCTAGTTATTCGTTTCGAGCATCAGAACTGCGAAAATTTTGAGTTTATCAAGCGTAGCTTACCTCAAAACTGCCATATCTCGGGAACGGATTGACCAATCCGTAAAATTTCTGTTGCATCTGAAAGTAGAAACTCGCCGGATTACAACGGTATGAGTAGTTTTCCCCTAGGCCGTTCTAGTTATTCGTTTCGAGCATCAGAACTGCGAAAATTTTGAGTTTGTCAAGCGTTTCTTACCTCAAAACTGCCATATCTCGCGAACGGATTGAACAATCCGCAAAATTTCTGTTGCATCTGAAAGTAGAAACCCGCCCGATTACAACGGTATGAGTAGTTTTCCTCTAGGCCGTTCTAGTTATTCGTTTCGACAATCAGAACTGCGAAAATTTTGAGTTTGTCAAGCGTGTCTTACCTGAAAACTGCCGTATCTCGCGAACGGATTGAACAATCCCCAAAATTTCTGTTGCATCTGAAAGTAGAAACCCGCCGGATTACAACGGTATGGGTAGTATTCCTCTAGGCCGTTCTAGTTATTCGTTTCGAGCATCAGAACTGCGAAAATTTTGAGTTACTCAAGCGTTTCTTACATCAATACTGCCATATCTCGCGAACGGATTGAACAATCCGCAAAATTTCTGTTGCATCTAAAAGTAGAAGATCGCCCGATTACAACGGTATGAGTATTTTTCCCCTAGGACGTTCTAGTTATTCGT
Organism: Ptiloglossa arizonensis; assembly: GCF_051014685.1. Taxonomy (NCBI): domain Eukaryota; kingdom Metazoa; phylum Arthropoda; class Insecta; order Hymenoptera; family Colletidae; genus Ptiloglossa; species Ptiloglossa arizonensis. The sequence goes on along the minus strand of NW_027478434.1, from coordinate 270,364 downwards.
TTCGAGCATCAGAACTGCGAAAATTTTGAGTTTTTCAAGCGTTTCTTACCTCAAAACTGCCATATCTCGCGAACGGATTGAACAATCCGCAACATTTCTGTTGCATCTGAAAGTAGAAACCCGCTCGATTACAACGGAATGAGTAGTTCTCCTCTAGGCCGTTCTAGTTATTCGTTTCGAGCATCAGAACTGCGAAAATTTTGAGTTTATCAAGCGTAGCTTACCTCAAAACTGCCATATCTCGGGAACGGATTGACCAATCCGTAAAATTTCTGTTGCATCTGAAAGTAGAAACTCGCCGGATTACAACGGTATGAGTAGTTTTCCCCTAGGCCGTTCTAGTTATTCGTTTCGAGCATCAGAACTGCGAAAATTTTGAGTTTGTCAAGCGTTTCTTACCTCAAAACTGCCATATCTCGCGAACGGATTGAACAATCCGCAAAATTTCTGTTGCATCTGAAAGTAGAAACCCGCCCGATTACAACGGTATGAGTAGTTTTCCCCTAGGCCGTTCTAGTTATTCGTTTCGAGCATCAGAACTGCGAAAATTTTGAGTTTGTCCAGCGTTTCTTACCTCAAAACTGCCATATCTCGCGAACGGATTGAACAATCCGCAAAATTTCTGTTGCATCTGAAAGTAGAAACCCGCCCGATTACAACGGTATGAGTAGTTTTCCTCTAGGCCGTTCTAGTTATTCGTTTCGAGCATCAGAACTGCGAAAATTTTGAGTTTCTCAAGCGTTTCTTACCTCAATACTGCCATATCTCGCGAACGGATTGAACAATCCGCAAAATTTTGGTTGCATCTGAAAGTAGAAACCCGCCCGATTACAACGGTATGAGTAGTTTAACTCTAGGCCGTTCTAGTTATTCGTTTCGGGCATCAGAACTGCGAAAATTTTGAGTTTCTCAAGCGTTTCTTACCTCAAAACTGCCATATCTCGCGAACGGATTGACCAGTCCGCAAAATTTCTGTTGCATCTAAAAGTAGAAGATCGCCCGATTACAACGGTATGAGTATTTTTCCCCTAGGATGTTCTAGTTATTCGTTTCGAGCATCAGAACTGCGAAAATGGATGTTCTAGTTATTCGTTTCGAGCATCAGAACTGCGAAAATTTTGAGTTTTTCAAGCGTTTCTTACCTCAAAACTGCCATATCTCGCGAACGGATTGAACAATCCGCAACATTTCTGTTGCATCTGAAAGTAGAAACTCGCCCGATTACAACGGTATGAGTAGTTTTCATCCAGGCCGTTCTAGTTATTCGTTTCCAGCATCAGAACTGCGAAAATTTTGAGTTTCTCAAACGTTTCTTACCTCAAAACTGCCATATCTCGCGAACGGTTTGACCAGTCCGCAAAATTTCTGTTGCTTTTAAAGCAGGAGATCGCCCGATTACAACGGTATGAGTATTTTTCCCCTAGGACGTTCTAGTTATTCGTTTCGAGCATCAGAACTGCGAAAATTTTGAGTTTTTCAAGCGTTTCTTACTTCAAAACTGCCATATCTCGCGAACGGATTGAACAATCCGCAACATTTCTGTTGCATCTGAAAGTAGAAACTCGCCCGATTACAACGGTATGAGTAGTTTTCCTCCACGCCGTTCTAGTTATTCGTTTCGAGCATCAGAACTGCGAGAATTTTGAGTTTCTCAAGCGTTTCTTACCTCAAAACTGCCATATTTCGCGAACGGATTGACCAATCCGCAAAATTTCTGTTGCATCTGAAAGTAGAAGCTCGCCCGATTACAACGGTATGAGTAGTTTTCCTTCAGGCCGTTCTAGTTATTCGTTTCGAGCATCAGAACTGCGAGAATTTTGAGTTTGTCAAGCGATTCTTACCTCAAAACTGCCATATCTCGCGAACGGATTGAACAATCCGCAAAATTTCTGTTGCATCTGAAACTCGCCCGATTATAACGGTGTGAGTAGTTTTCCCCTAGGCCGTTCTAGTTATTCGTTTCGAGCATCAGAACTGCGAAAGTTTTGAGTTTTTCAAGCGTTTCTTACCTCCAAACTGCCACATCTCGCGAACGGATTGACCAATCCGCAAAATTTCTGTTGCATCTGAAAGTAGAAACTAGCCCGATTACAACGGTATGAGTAGTTTTCCCCTAGGCCGTTCTAGTTATTCGTTTCGAGCATCAGAACTGCGAAAATTTGGAGTTTCTCAAGCGTTTCTTACCTCCAAACTGCCACATCTCGCGAACGGATTGACCAATCCGCAAAATTTCTGTTGCATCTGAAAGTAGAAACTCGCCCGATTACAACGGTATGAGTAGTTTTCCCCTAGGCCGTTCTGGTTATTAGTTTCGAGCATCAGAACTGCGAAAATTTTGAGTTTCTCAAGCGTTTCTTACCTCAAAACTGCCATATCTCGCGAACGGATTGAACAATCCGCAAAATTTCTGTTGCATCTGAAAGTAGAAACCCGCCCGATTACAACGGTATGAGTAGTTTTCCCCTAGGCCGTTCTAGTTATTCGTTTCGAGCATCAGAACTGCGAAAATTTTGAGTTTCTCAAGCGTTTCTTACCTCAAAACTGCCATATCTCGCGAACGGATTGACCAGTCCGCAAAATTTCTGTGGCATCTAAAAGTAGAAGATCGCCCGATTACAACGGTATGAGTAGTTTTCCCCTAGGCCGTTCTAGTTATTCGTTTCGAGCATCAGAACTGCTAAAATTTTGAGTTTGTCAAGCGTTTCTTACCTCAAAACTGCCATATCTCGCGAACGGATTGAACAATCCGCAAAATTTCTGTTGCATCTGAAACTCGCCAGATTACAACGGTGTGAGTAGTTTTCCCCTAGGCCGTTCTAGTTATTCGTTTCGAGCATCAGAACTGCGAAAATTTTGAGTTTCTCAAGCGTTTCTTACCTCAAAACTGCCATACCTCGCGAACGGATTGATCAATCCGCAAAATTTCTGTTGCATCTGAGAGTAGAAACTCGCCCGATTACAACGGTGTGAGTAGTTTTCCCCTAGGCCGTTCTAGTTATTCGTTTCGAGCATCAGAACTGCGAAAATTTTGAGTTTGTCAAGCGTTTCTTACCTCAAAACGGCCATATCTCGCGAACGGATTGAACAATCCGCAAAATATCTGTTGCATCTGAAAGTAGAAACCCGCCCGATTACAACGGTATGAGTAGTCTTCCACTAGGCCGTTCTAGTTATTCGTTTCGAGCATCAGAACTGCGAAACTTTTGAGTTTCTCAAGCGTTTCTTACCTCAACACTGCCATATCTCGCGAACAGATTGAACAATCCGCAAAATTTCTGTTGCATCTGAAAGTAGAAACCCGCCGATTACAACGGTATGAGTAGTTTTCCTCTAGGCCGGTCTAGTTATTCGTTTCGAGCATCAGAACTGCGAAAATTTTGAGTTTTTCAAGCGTTTCCTACCTCAAAACTGCCATACCTCGCGAACGGATTGACCAATCCGCGAAATTTCTGTTGCATCTGAAAGTAGAAACTCGCCCGATTACAACGGTATGAGTGGTTTTCCCCTAGGCCGTTCTAGTTATTCATTTCGAGCATCAGAACTGCGAAAATTTTGAGTTTTTCAAGCGTTTCTTACCTCCAAACTGCCATATCCCACGAACGGATTGACAAATCCGCAAAATTTCTGTTGCATCTGAAAGTAGAAACCCTCCCGATTACAAGGGTATGAGTAGTTTTCCCCTAGTCCGTTCTAGTTATTAGTTTCGAGCATCAGAACTGCGAAAATTTTGAGTTTCTCAAGCGTTTCTTACCTCCAAAGAGCCATATCTCGCGAACGGATTGACCAATCCACAAAATTTCTGTTGCATCTGAAACTCGCCCGATTACAACGGTGTGAGTAGTTTTCCCCTAGGCCGTTCTGGTTATTCGTTTCGAGCATCAGAACTGCGAAAATTTTGTGTTTCTCAAGCGTTTCTTACCTCAAAACTGCCATATCTCGCGAACGGATTGAACAATCCGCAAAATTTCTGTTGCATCTGAAACTCGCCAGATAAGAACGGTGTGAGTAGTTTTCCCCTAGGCCGTTCTAGTTATTCGTTTCGAGCATCAGAACTGCGAAAATTTTGAGTTTCTCAAGCGTTTCTTACCTCAAAACTGCCATACCTCGCGAACGGATTGACCAATCCGCAAAATTTCTGTTGCGTCTGAAAGTAGAAACTCGCCCGATTACAACGGTATGAGTAGTTTTCCCCTAGGCCGTTCTGGTTATTCGTTTCGAGCATCAGAACTGCGAAAATTTTGTGTTTCTCAAGCGTTTCTTACCTCAAAACTGCCATATCTCGCGAACGGATTGACCAATCCGCAAAATTTCTGTTGCATCTGAAAGTAGAAGCTCGCCCGATTACAACGGTATGAGTAGTTTTCCCCTAGGCCGTTCTAGTTATTCGTTTCGAGCATCAGAACTGCGAAAATTTTGAGTTTGTCAAGCGTTTCTTACCTAAAAACTGCCATATCTCGCGAACGGAATGAACAATCCGCAAAATTTCTGTTGCATCTGAAAGTAGAAACCCGCCCGATTACAACGGTATGAGTAGTTTTCCTCTAGGCCGTTCTAGTTATTCGTTTCGACAATCAGAACTGCGAAGATTTTGAGTTTGTCAAGCGTGTCTTACCTGAAAACTGCCGTATCTCGCGAACGGATTGAACAATCCCCAAAATTTCTGTTGCATCTGAAAGTAGAAACCCGCCGGATTACAACGGTATGAGTAGTATTCCTCTAGGCCGTTCTAGTTATTCGTTTCGAGCATCAGAACTGCGAAAATTTTGAGTTACTCAAGCGTTTCTTACATCTAAACTGCCATATCTCTCGAACGGATTGACCAATCCGCAAAATTTCTCTTGCATCTGAAAGTAGAAACTCGCCCGATTACAACGGTATGAGTTGTTTTCCCCTAGGCCGTTCTAGTTATTCGTTTCGAGCATCAGAACTGCGAAAATTTTGAGTTTGTCCAGCGTTTCTTACCTCAAAACTGCCATATCTCGCGAACGGATTGAACAATCCGCAAAATTTCTGTTGCATCTGAAAGTAGAAACTCGCCCGATTACAACGGTATGAGTAGTTTTCCTCCAGGCCGTTCTAGTTATTCGTTTCGAGCATCAGAACTGCGAAAATTTTGAGTTTCTCAAGCGTTTCTTACATCAATACTGCCATATCTCGCGAACGGATTGAACAATCCGCAACATTTCTGTTGCATCTGAAAGTAGAAATTCGCCCGATTACAACGGTATGAGTAGTTTTCCTCCAGGCCGTTCTAGTTATTCGTTTCGAGCATCAGAACTGCGAAAATTTTGAGTTTCTCAACCGTTTCTTACATCAATACTGCCATATCTCGCGAACGGATTGAACAATCCGCAAAATTTTGGTTGCATCTGAAAGTAGAAACCCGCCCGATTACAACGGTATGAGTAGTTTAACTCTAGGCCGTTCTAGTTATTCGTTTCGAGCATCAGAACTGCGAAAATTTTGAGTTTCTCAAGCGTTTCTTACCTCAAAACTGCCATATCTCGCGAACGGATTGACCAGTCCGCAAAATTTCTGTTGCATCTAAAAGTAGAGGATCGCCCGATTACAACGGTTTGAGTAGTTTTCCCGTAGGCCGTTCTAGTTATTCGTTTCGAGCATCAGAACTGCGAAAATTTTGAGTTTCTCTAGCGTTTCTTACCTCAAAACTGCCATATCTCGCGAACGGTTTGACCAGTCCGCAAAATTTCTGTTGCATCTAAAAGTAGAAGATCGCCCGATTACAACGGTATGAGTATTTTTCCCCTAGGACGTTCTAGTTATTCGTTTCGAGCATCAGAACTGCGAAAATTTTGAGTTTGTCCAGCGTTTCTTACCTCAAAACTGCCATATCTCGCGAACGGATTGAACAATCCGCAACATTTCTGTTGCATCTGAAAGTAGAAACCCGCTCGATTACAACGGAATGAGTAGTTCTCCTCTAGGCCGTTCTAGTTATTCGTTTCGAGCATCAGGACTGCGAAAATTTTGAGTTTATCAAGCGTAGCTTACCTCAAAACTGCCATATCTCGGGAACGGATTGACCAATCCGTAAAATTTCTGTTGCATCTGAAAGTAGAAACTCGCCGGATTACAACGGTATGAGTAGTTTTCCCCTAGGCCGTTCTAGTTATTCGTTTCGAGCATCAGAACTGCGAAAATTTTGAGTTTGTCAAGCGTTTCTTACCTCAAAACTGCCATATCTCGCGAACGGATTGAACAATCCGCAAAATTTCTGTTGCATCTGAAAGTAGAAACCCGCCCGATTACAACGGTATGAGTAGTTTTCCTCTAGGCCGTTCTAGTTATTCGTTTCGACAATCAGAACTGCGAAAATTTTGAGTTTGTCAAGCGTGTCTTACCTGAAAACTGCCGTATCTCGCGAACGGATTGAACAATCCCCAAAATTTCTGTTGCATCTGAAAGTAGAAACCCGCCCGATTACAACGGTATTAGTAGTATTCCTCTAGGCCGTTCTAGTTATTCGTTTCGAGCATCAGAACTGCGAAAATTTTGAGTTACTCAAGCGTTTCTTACATCTAAACTGCCATATCTCTCGAACGGATTGACCAATCTGCAAAATTTCTGTTGCATCTGAAAGTAGAAACTCCCCCGATTACAACGGTATGAGTAGTTTTCCCCTAGGCCGTTCTAGTTATTCGTTTCGAGCATCAGAACTGCGAAAATTTTGAGTTTGTCCAGCGTTTCTTACCTCAAAACTGCCACATCTCGCGAACGGATTGAACAATCCGCAAAATTTCTGTTGCATCTGAAAGTAGAAACCCGCCCGATTACAACGGTATGAGTAGTTTTCCTCTAGGCCGTTCTAGTTATTCGTTTCGAGCATCAGAACTGCGAAAATTTTGAGTTTCTCAAGCGTTTCTTACCTCAAAACTGCCATATCTCGCGAACGGATTGACAAGTCCGCAAAATTTCTGTTGCATCTAAAAGTAGAGGATCGCCCGATTACAACGGTTTGAGTAGTTTTCCCGTAGGCCGTTCTAGTTATTCGTTTCGAGCATCAGAACTGCGAAAATTTTGAGTTTCTCTAGCGTTTCTTACCTCAAAACTGCCATATCTCGCGAACGGTTTGACCAGTCCGCAAAATTTCTGTTGCATCTAAAAGTAGAAGATCGCCCGATTACAACGGTATGAGTATTTTTCCCCTAGGACGTTCTAGTTATTCGTTTCGAGCATCAGAACTGCGAAAATTTTGAGTTTTTCAAGCGTTTCTTACTTCAAAACTGCCATATCTCGCGAACGGATTGAACAATCCGCAACATTTCTGTTGCATCTGAAAGTAGAAACTCGCCCGATTACAACGGTATGAGTAGTTTTCCTCCACGCCGTTCTAGTTATTCGTTTCGAGCATCAGAACTGCGAGAATTTTGAGTTTCTCAAGCGTTTCTTACCTCAAAACTGCCATATTTCGCGAACGGATTGACCAATCCGCAAAATTTCTGTTGCATCTGAAAGTAGAAGCTCGCCCGATTACAACGGTATGAGTAGTTTTCCTTCAGGCCGTTCTAGTTATTCGTTTCGAGCATCAGAACTGCGAGAATTTTGAGTTTGTCAAGCGATTCTTACCTCAAAACTGCCATATCTCGCGAACGGATTGAACAATCCGCAAAATTTCTGTTGCATCTGAAACTCGCCCGATTACAACGGTGTGAGTAGTTTTCCCCTAGGCCGTTCTAGTTTTTCGTTTCGAGCATCAGAACTGCGAAAGTTTTGAGTTTTTCAAGCGTTTCTTACCTCCAAACTGCCACATCTCGCGAACGGATTGACCAATCCGCAAAATTTCTGTTGCATCTGAAAGTAGAAACTAGCCCGATTACAACGGTATGAGTAGTTTTCCCCTAGGCCGTTCTAGTTATTCGTTTCGAGCATCAGAACTGCGAAAATTTGGAGTTTCTCAAGCGTTTCTTACCTCCAAACTGCCACATCTCGCGAACGGATTGACCAATCCGCAAAATTTCTGTTGCATCTGAAAGTAGAAACTCGCCCGATTACAACGGTATGAGTAGTTTTCCCCTAGGCCGTTCTGGTTATTAGTTTCGAGCATCAGAACTGCGAAAGTTTTGAGTTTCTCAAGCGTTTCTTACCTCAAAACTGCCATATCTCGCGAACGGATTGAACAATCCGCAAAATTTCTGTTGCATCTGAAAGTAGAAACCCGCCCGATTACAACGGTATGAGTAGTTTTCCCCTAGGCCGTTCTAGTTATTCGTTTCGAGCATCAGAACTGCGAAAATTTTGAGTTTCTCAAGCGTTTCTTACTTCAAAGCAGCCATATCTCGCGAACGGATTGACCAATCCGCAAAATTTCTGTTGCATCTGAAAGTAGAAACTCGCCCGATTACAACGGCATGAGTAGTTTTCCCCTAGGCCGTTCTAGTTATTCGTTTCGAGCATCAGAACTGCTAAAATTTTGAGTTTGTCAAGCGTTTCTTACCTCAAAACTGCCATATCTCGCGAACGGATTGAACAATCCGCAACATTTCTGTTGCATCTGAAAGTAGAAACTCGCCCGATTACAACGGTATGAGTAGTTTTCCTCTAGGCCGTTCTAGTTATTCGTTTCGAGCATCAGAACTGCGAAAATTTTGAGTTTCTCAAGCGTTTCTTACCTCCAAACTGCCATATCTCGCGAACGGATTGACCAATCCGCAAAATTTCTGTTGCATCTGAAAGTAGAAACTCGCCCGATTACAACGGTATGAGTAGTTTTCCCCTAGGCCGTTCTAGTTATTCGTTTCGAGCATCAGAACTGCTAAAATTTTGAGTTTGTCAAGCGTTTCTTACCTCAAAACTGCCATATCTCGCGAACGGATTGAACAATCCGCAAAATTTCTGTTGCATCTGAAAGGGGAAACCCGCCCGATTACAACGGTATGAGTAGCTTTCCTCTAGGCCGTTCTAGTTATCCGTTTCGAGAATCAGAACTGCGAAAACTTTGAGTTTCTCAAGCGTTTCTTACCTCAAAACTGCCATATCTCGCGAACGGATTGAACAATCCGCAACATTTCTGTTGCATCTGAAAGTAGAAACTCGCCCGATTACAACGGTATGAGCAGTTTTCCCCTAGGCCGTTCTAGTTATTCGTTTCGAGCATCAGAACTGCGAAAATTTTGAGTTTCTCAAGCGTTTCTTACATCTAAACTGCCATATCTCTCGAACGGATTGACCAATCCGCAAAATTTCTGTTGCATCTGAAAGTAGAAACTCCCCCGATTACAACGGTATGAGTAGTTTTCCCCTAGGCCGTTCTAGTTATTCGTTTCGAGCATCAGAACTGCGAAAATTTTGAGTTTGTCCAGCGTTTCTTACCTCAAAACTGCCACATCTCGCGAACGGATTGAACAATCCGCAAAATTTCTGTTGCATCTGAAAGTAGAAACCCGCCCGATTACAACGGTATGAGTAGTTTTCCTCTAGGCCGTTCTAGTTATTCGTTTCGAGCATCAGAACTGCGAAAATTTTGAGTTTCTCAAGCGTTTCTTACCTCAAAACTGCCATATCTCGCGAACGGATTGACAAGTCCGCAAAATTTCTGTTGCATCTAAAAGTAGAGGATCGCCCGATTACAACGGTTTGAGTAGTTTTCCCGTAGGCCGTTCTAGTTATTCGTTTCGAGCATCAGAACTGCGAAAATTTTGAGTTTCTCTAGCGTTTCTTACCTCAAAACTGCCATATCTCGCGAACGGTTTGACCAGTCCGCAAAATTTCTGTTGCATCTAAAAGTAGAAGATCGCCCGATTACAACGGTATGAGTATTTTTCCCCTAGGACGTTCTAGTTATTCGTTTCGAGCATCAGAACTGCGAAAATTTTGAGTTTTTCAAGCGTTTCTTACTTCAAAACTGCCATATCTCGCGAACGGATTGAACAATCCGCAACATTTCTGTTGCATCTGAAAGTAGAAACTCGCCCGATTACAACGGTATGAGTAGTTTTCCTCCACGCCGTTCTAGTTATTCGTTTCGAGCATCAGAACTGCGAGAATTTTGAGTTTCTCAAGCGTTTCTTACATCAAAACTGCCATATTTCGCGAACGGATTGACCAATCCGCAAAATTTCTGTTGCATCTGAAAGTAGAAGCTCGCCCGATTACAACGGTATGAGTAGTTTTCCTTCAGGCCGTTCTAGTTATTCGTTTCGAGCATCAGAACTGCGAGAATTTTGAGTTTGTCAAGCGATTCTTACCTCAAAACTGCCATATCTCGCGAACGGATTGAACAATCCGCAAAATTTCTGTTGCATCTGAAACTCGCCCGATTACAACGGTGTGAGTAGTTTTCCCCTAGGCCGTTCTAGTTTTTCGTTTCGAGCATCAGAACTGCGAAAGTTTTGAGTTTTTCAAGCGTTTCTTACCTCCAAACTGCCACATCTCGCGAACGGATTGACCAATCCGCAAAATTTCTGTTGCATCTGAAAGTAGAAACTAGCCCGATTACAACGGTATGAGTAGTTTTCCCCTAGGCCGTTCTAGTTATTCGTTTCGAGCATCAGAACTGCGAAAATTTGGAGTTTCTCAAGCGTTTCTTACCTCCAAACTGCCACATCTCGCGAACGGATTGACCAATCCGCAAAATTTCTGTTGCATCTGAAAGTAGAAACTCGCCCGATTACAACGGTATGAGTAGTTTTCCCCTAGGCCGTTCTGGTTATTAGTTTCGAGCATCAGAACTGCGAAAGTTTTGAGTTTCTCAAGCGTTTCTTACCTCAAAACTGCCATATCTCGCGAACGGATTGAACAATCCGCAAAATTTCTGTTGCATCTGAAAGTAGAAACCCGCCCGATTACAACGGTATGAGTAGTTTTCCCCTAGGCCGTTCTAGTTATTCGTTTCGAGCATCAGAACTGCGAAAATTTTGAGTTTCTCAAGCGTTTCTTACTTCAAAGCAGCCATATCTCGCGAACGGATTGACCAATCCGCAAAATTTCTGTTGCATCTGAAAGTAGAAACTCGCCCGATTACAACGGCATGAGTAGTTTTCCCCTAGGCCGTTCTAGTTATTCGTTTCGAGCATCAGAACTGCTAAAATTTTGAGTTTGTCAAGCGTTTCTTACCTCAAAACTGCCATATCTCGCGAACGGATTGAACAATCCGCAACATTTCTGTTGCATCTGAAAGTAGAAACTCGCCCGATTACAACGGTATGAGTAGTTTTCCTCTAGGCCGTTCTAGTTATTCGTTTCGAGCATCAGAACTGCGAAAATTTTGAGTTTCTCAAGCGTTTCTTACCTCCAAACTGCCATATCTCGCGAACGGATTGACCAATCCGCAAAATTTCTGTTGCATCTGAAAGTAGAAACTCGCCCGATTACAACGGTATGAGTAGTTTTCCCCTAGGCCGTTCTAGTTATTCGTTTCGAGCATCAGAACTGCTAAAATTTTGAGTTTGTCAAGCGTTTCTTACCTCAAAACTGCCATATCTCGCGAACGGATTGAACAATCCGCAAAATTTCTGTTGCATCTGAAAGGGGAAACCCGCCCGATTACAACGGTATGAGTAGCTTTCCTCTAGGCCGTTCTAGTTATCCGTTTCGAGAATCAGAACTGCGAAAACTTTGAGTTTCTCAAGCGTTTCTTACCTCAAAACTGCCATATCTCGCGAACGGATTGAACAATCCGCAACATTTCTGTTGCATCTGAAAGTAGAAACTCGCCCGATTACAACGGTATGAGCAGTTTTCCTCCAGGCCGTTCTAGTTATTCGTTTCGAGCATCAGAACTGCGAGAATTTTGAGTTTGTCAAGCGATTCTTACCTCAAAACTGCCATATCTCGCGAACGGATTGAACAATCCGCAAAATTTCTGTTGCATCTGAAACTCGCCAGATTACAACGGTGTGAGTAGTTTTCCCCTAGGCCGTTCTAGTTATTCGTTTCGAGCATCAGAACTGCGAAAATTTTGAGTTTCTCAAGCGTTTCTTACCTCAAAACTGCCATACCTCGCGAACGGATTGACCAATCCGCAAAATTTCTGTTGCATCTGAAAGTAGAAACTCGCCCGATTACAACGGTATGAGTAGTTTTCCCCTAGGCCGTTCTAGTTATTCGTGTCGAGCATCAGAACTGCGAAACTTTTGAGTTTCTTAAGCGTTTCTTACCTCAAAACTGCCATATCTCGCGAACGGATTGAACAATCCGCAAAATTTCTGTTGCATCTGAAAGTAGAAACCCGCCGAATACAACGGTATGAGTAGTTTTCCTCTAGGCCGTTCTAGTTATTCGTTTCGAGCATCAGAACTGCGAAAATTTTGAGTTTTTCAAGCGTTTCTTACCTCAAAACTGCCATACCTCGCGAACGGATTGACCAATCCGCAAAATTTCTGTTGCATCTGAAAGTAGAAACTCGTCCGATTACAACGGTATGAGTAGTTTTCCCCTAGGCCGTTCTAGTTATTCGTTTCGAGCATCAGAACTGCGAAAATTTTGAGTTTCTCAAGCGTTTCTTACCTCAAAACAGCCATATCTCGCGAACGGATTGACCAATCCGCAAAATTTCTGTTGCATCTGAAAGTAGAAACTCGCCCGATTACAACGGTATGCGTACTTTTCCCCTAGGCCGTTCTAGTTATTCGTTTCGAGCATCAGAACTGCGAAAATTTGGAGTTTTTCAAGCGTTTCTTACCTCAAAACTGCCATATCTCGCGAAGGGATTGACCAATCCGCAAAATTTCTGTTGCATCTGAAAGTAGAAAATCGCCCGATTACAACGGTATGAGTAGTTTTCCCCTAGGCCGTTCTAGTTATTCGTTTCGAGCATCAGAACTGCTAAAATTTTGAGTTTGTCAAGCGTTTCTTACCTCAAAACTGCCATACCTCGCGAACGGATTGAACAATCCGCAAAATTTCTGTTGCATCTGAAAGTGGAAACCCGCCCGATTACAACGGTATGAGCAGCTTTCCTCTAGGCCGTTCTAGTTATCCGTTTCGAGAATCAGAACTGCGAAAACTTTGAGTTTCTCAAGCGTTTCTTACCTCAAAACTGCCATATCTCGCGAACGGATTGAACAATCCGCAACATTTCTGTTGCATCTGAAAGTAGAAACTCGCCCGATTACAACGGTATGAGCAGTTTTCCTCCAGGCCGTTCTAGTTATTCGTTTCGAGCATCAGAACTGCGAGAATTTTGAGTTTGTCAAGCGATTCTTACCTCAAAACTGCCATATCTCGCGAACGGATTGAACAATCCGCAAAATTTCTGTTGCATCTGAAACTCGCCAGATTACAACGGTATGAGTAGTTTTCCTCTAGGCCGTTCTAGTTATTCGTTTCGAGCATCAGAACTGCGAAAATTTTGAGTTTTTCAAGCGTTTCTTACCTCAAAACTGCCATACCTCGCGAACGGTTTGACCAATCCGCAAAATTTCTGTTGCATCTGAAAGTAGAAACTCGTCCGATTACAACGGTGTGAGCAGTTTTCCCCTAGGCCGTTCTAGTTATTCGTTTCGAGCATCAGAACTGCGAAAATTTTGAGTTTCTCAAGCGTTTCTTACCTCAAAACTGCCATACCTCGCCAACGGATTGACCAATCCGCAAAATTTCTGTTGCATCTGAAAGTAGAAACTCGCCCGATTACAACGGTATGAGTAGTTTTCCCCTAGGCCGTTCTAGTTATTCGTTTCGAGCATCAGAACTGCGAAAATTTTGAGTTTGTCAAGCGTTTCTTACCTCAAAACGGCCATATCTCGCGAACGGTTTGGACAATCCGCAAAATTTCTGTTGCATCTGAAAGTAGAAACCCGCCGATTTCAACGGTATGAGTAGTTTTCCTCTAGGCCGTTCTAGTTATTCGTTTCGAGCATCAGAACTGCGAAAATTTTGAGTTTTTCAAGCGTTTCTTACCTCAAAACTGCCATACCTCGCGAACGGATTGACCAATCCGCAAAATTTCTGTTGCATCTGAAAGTAGAAACTCGTCCGATTACAACGGTATGAGTAGTTTTCCCCTAGGCCGTTCTAGTTATTCGTTTCGAGCATTAGAACTGCGAAAATTTGGAGTTTCTCAAGCGTTTCTTACCTCAAAACCGCCATATCTCGGGAACGGATTGATCAATCCGCAAAATTTCTGTTGCATCTGAAAGTAGAAACTCGCCCGATTACAACGGTATGAGTAGTTTTCCCCTAGGCCGTTCTAGTTATTCATTTCGAGCATCAGAACTGCGAAAATTTTGAGTTTTTCAAGCGTTTCTTACCTCCAAACTGCCATATCCCACGAACGGATTGACAAATCCGCAAAATTTCTGTTGCATCTGAAAGTAGAAACCCTCCCGATTACAAGGGTATGAGTAGTTTTCCCCTAGTCCGTTCTAGTTATTCGTTTCGAGCATCAGAACTGCGAAAATTTTGAGTTTCTCAAGTGTTTCTTACCTCAAAACTGCCATACCTCGCGAACGGATTGACCAATCCACAAAATTTCTGTTGCATCTGAAAGTAGAAACTCGTCCGATTACAACGGTATGAGTAGTTTTCCCCTAGTCCGGTCTAGTTATTAGTTTCGAGCATCAGAACTGCGAAAATTTTGTGTTTCTCAAGCGTCTCTTACCTCAAAACTGCCATATCTCGCGAACGGATTGACCAATCCGCAAAATTTCTGTTGCATCTGAAAGTAGAAACTCGCCCGATTACAACGGTATGAGTAGTTTTCCCCTAGGCCGTTCTAGTTATTCGTTTCGAGCATCAGAACTGCGAAAATTTTGAGTTTTTCAAGCGTTTCTTACCTCAAAACTGCCATATCTCGCGAACGGATTGACCAATCCGCAAAATTTCTGTTGCATCTGAAAGTTGAAACTCGCCCGATTACAACGGTATGAGTAGTTTTCCCCTAGGCTGTTCTAGTTATTAGTTTCCAGCATCAGAACTGCGACAATTTTGAGTTTCTCAAGCGTTTCTTACCTCCAAAGAGCCATATCTCGCGAACGGATTGACCAATCCGCAAAATTTCTGTTGCATCTGAAACTCGCCCGATTACAACGGTGTGAGTAGTTTTCCCCTAGGCCGTTCTAGTTATTAGTTTCGAGCATCAGAACTGCGAAAATTTTGTGTTTCTCAAGCGTCTCTTACCTCAAAACTGCCATATCTCGCGAACGGATTGACCAATCCGCAAAATTTCTGTTGCATCTGAAAGTAGAAACTCGCCCGATTACAACGGTATGAGTAGTTTTCCCCTAGGCCGTTCTAGTTATTCGTTTCGAGCATCAGAACTGCGAAACTTTTGAGTTTCTCAAGCGTTTGTTACATCAAAACTGCCATACCTCGCGAACGGATTGAACAATCCGCAAAATTTCTGTTGCATCTGAAAGTAGAAACCCGCCGATTACAACGGTATGAGTAGTTTTCCTCTAGGCCGTTCTAGTTATTCGTTTCGAGCATCAGAACTGCGAAAATTTTGAGTTTCTCAAGCGTTTCTTACCTCAAAACTGCCATATCTCGCGAACGGATTGACTAATCCGCAAAATTTCTGTTGCATCTGAAAGTAGAAGCTCGACCGATTACAACGGTATGAGTACTTTTCCCCTAGGCCGTTCTAGTTATTCATTTCGAGCATCAGAACTGCGAAAATTTTGAGTTTTTCAAGCGTTTCTTACCTCCAAACTGCCATATCCCACGAACGGATTGACAAATCCGCAAAATTTCTGTTGCATCTGAAAGTAGAAACCCTCCCGAATTCAAGGGTATGAGTAGTTTTCCCCTAGTCCGTTCTAGTTATTAGTTTCGAGCATCAGAACTGCGAAAATTTTGTGTTTCTCAAGCGTCTCTTACCTCAAAACTGCCATATCTCGCGAACGGATTGAACAATCCGCAAAATTTCTGTTGCATCTGAAAGTAGAAACTCGCCCGATTACAACGGTATGAGTAGTTTTCCCCTAGGCCGTTCTAGTTATTCGTTTCGAGCATCAGAACTGCGAAAATTTTGAGTTTTTCAAGCGTTTCTTACCTCAAAACTGCCATATCTCGCGAACGGATTGACCAATCCGCAAAATTTCTGTTGCATCTGAAAGTTGAAACTCGCCCGATTACAACGGTATGAGTAGTTTTCCCCTAGGCCGTTCTAGTTATTAGTTTCCAGCATCAGAACTGCGACAATTTTGAGTTTCTCAAGCGTTTCTTACCTCCAAAGAGCCATATCTCGCGAACGGATTGACCAATCCGCAAAATTTCTGTTGCATCTGAAACTCGCCCGATTACAACGGTGTGAGTAGTTTTCCCCTAGGCCGTTCTAGTTATTAGTTTCGAGCATCAGAACTGCGAAAATTTTGTGTTTCTCAAGCGTCTCTTACCTCAAAACTGCCATATCTCGCGAACGGATTGACCAATCCGCAAAATTTCTGTTGCATCTGAAAGTAGAAACTCGCCCGATTACAACGGTATGAGTAGCTTTCCCCTAGGCCGTTCTAGTTATTCGTTTCGAGCATCAGAACTGTGAAAATTTTGAGTTTCTCAAGCGTTTCTTACCTTAAAACTGCCATATCTTGCGAACGGATTGAACAATCCGCAAAATTTCTGTTGCATCTGAAAGTAGAAACTCGCCCGATTACAACGGTATGTGTAGTTTTCCCCTAGGCCGTTCTAGTTATTCGTTTCGAGCATCAGAGCTGCGAAAATTTTGAGTTTGTCAAGCGTTTCTTACCTCAAAACTGCCATATCTCGCGAACGGATTGAACAATCCGCAAAATTTCTGTTGCATCTGAAAGTAGAAACCCGCTCGATTACAACGGTATGAGTAGTTTTCCTCTAGGCCGTTCTAGTTATTCGTTTCGACAATCAGAACTGCGAAAATTTTGAGTTTGTCAAGCGTGTCTTACATGAAAACTGCCGTATCTCGCGAACGGATTGAACAATCCCCAAAAGTTCTGTTGCATCTGAAAGTAGAAACCCGCCCGATTACAACGGTATGAGTAGTTTTCCTCTAGGCCGTTCTAGTTATTCGTTTCGAGCATCAGAACTGCGGAAATTTTGAGTTACTCAAGCGTTTCTTACCTCTAAACTGCCATATCTCTCGAACGGATTGACCAATCCGCAAAATTTCTGTTGCATCTGAAAGTAGAAACTCGCCCGATTACAACGGTGTGAGTAGTTTTCCCCTAGGCCGTTCTATTTATTCGTTTCGAGCATCAGAACTGCGAAAATTTTGAGTTTGTCAAGCGTTTCTTACCTCAAAACTGCCATATCTCGCGAACGGATTGAACAATCCGCAAAATTTCTGTTGCATCTGAAAGTAGAAACCGGCCCGATTACAACGGTATGAGTAGTTTTCCTCTAGGCCGTTCTAGTTATTCGTTTCGAGCATCAGAACTGCGAAAATTTTGAGTTACTCAAGCGTTTCTTAACTCTAAACTGCCATATCTCTCGAACGGATTGACCAATCCGCAAAATTTCTGTTGCATCTGAAAGTAGAAACTCGCCCGATTACAACGGTATGAGTAGTTTTCCCCTAGGTCGTTCTAGTTATTCGTTTCGAGCATCAGAACTGTGAAAATTTTGAGTTTGTCAAGCGTTTCTTACCTCAAAACTGCCATATCTCGCGAACGGATTGAACAATCCGCAAAATTTCTGTTGCATCTGAAAGTAGAAACCCGCCCGATTACAACGGTATGAGTAGTTTTCCTCTAGGCCGTTCTAGTTATTCGTATCGAGCATCAGAACTGCGAAAATTTTGAGTTTCTCAAGCGTTTCTTACCTCAAAACTGCCATATCTCGCGAACGGATTGAACAATCCGCAAAATTTTGGTTGCATCTGAAAGTAGAAACCCGCCCGATTACAACGGTATGAGTAGTTTAACTCTAGGCCGTTCTAGTTATTCGTTTCGAGCATCAGAACTGCGAAAATTTTGAGTTTCTCAAGCGTTTCTTACCTCAAAACTGCCATATCTCGCGAACGGATTGACCAGTCCGCAAAATTTCTGTTGCACCTAAAAGTAGAGGATCGCCCGATTACAACGGTATGAGTAGTTTTCCCCTAGGCCGTTCTAGTTATTCGTTTCGAGCATCAGAACTGCGAAAATTTTGAGTTTCTCTAGCGTTTCTTACCTCAAAACTGCCATATCTCGCGAACGGATTGACTAATCCGCAAAATTTCTGTTGCATCTGAAAGTAGAAGCTCGACCGATTACAACGGTATGAGTACTTTTCCCCTAGGCCGTTCTAGTTATTCATTTCGAGCATCAGAACTGCGAAAATTTTGAGTTTTTCAAGCGTTTCTTACCTCCAAACTGCCATATCCCACGAACGGATTGACAAATCCGCAAAATTTCTGTTGCATCTGAAAGTAGAAACCCTCCCGATATCAAGGGTATGAGTAGTTTTCCCCTAGTCCGTTCTAGTTATTAGTTTCGAGCATCAGAACTGCGAAAATTTTGTGTTTCTCAAGCGTCTCTTACCTCAAAACTGCCATATCTCGCGAACGGATTGAACAATCCGCAAAATTTCTGTTGCATCTGAAAGTGGAAACTCGCCCGATTACAACGGTATGAGTAGTTTTCCTCTAGGCCGTTCTAGTTATTCGTTTCGAGCATCAGAACTGCGAAAATTTTGAGTTTCTCAAGCGTTTCTTACCTCAAAACTGCCATATCTCGCGAACGGATTGACTAATCCGCAAAATTTCTGTTGCATCTGAAAGTAGAAGCTCGTCCGATTACAACGGTGTGAGTAGTTTTCCCCTAGGCCGTTCTAGTTATTCGTTTCGAGCATCAGAACTGCGAAAATTTTGAGTTTCTCAAGTGCTTCTTACCTCAAAACTGCCATACCTCGCGAACGGATTGACCAATCCGCAAAATTTCTGTTGCATCTGAAAGTAGAAACTCGCCCGATAACAACGGTATGAGTAGCTTTCCCCTAGGCCGTTCTAGTTATTCGTTTCGAGCATCAGAGCTGCGAAAATTTTGAGTTTGTCAAGCGTTTCTTACCTCAAAACTGCCATATCTCGCGAAAGGATTGAACAATCCGCAAAATTTCTGTTGCATCTGAAAGTAGAAACCCGCTCGATTACAACGGTATGAGTAGTTTTCCTCTAGGCCGTTCTAGTTATTCGTTTCGACAATCAGAACTGCGAAAATTTTGAGTTTGTCAAGCGTGTCTTACATGAAAACTGCCGTATCTCGCGAACGGATTGAACAATCCCCAAAAGTTCTGATGCATCTGAAAGTAGAAACCCGCCCGATTACAACGGTATGAGTAGTTTTCCTCTAGGCCGTTCTAGTTATTCGTTTCGAGCATCAGAACTGCGGAAATTTTGAGTTACTCAAGCGTTTCTTACCTCTAAACTGCCATATCTCTCGAACGGATTGACCAATCCGCAAAATTTCTGTTGCATCTGAAAGTAGAAACTCGCCCGATTACAACGGTATGAGTAGTTTTCCCCTAGGCCGTTCTAGTTATTCGTTTCGAGCATCAGAACTGCGAAAATTTTGAGTTTGTCAAGCGTTTCTTACCACAAAACTGCCATATCTCGCGAACGGATTGACCAATCCGCAAAATTTCTGTTGCATCTGAAAGTTGAAACTCGCCCGATTACAACGGTATGAGTAGTTTTCCCCTAGGCCGTTCTAGTTATTAGTTTCCAGCATCAGAACTGCGACAATTTTGAGTTTCTCAAGCGTTTCTTACCTCCAAAGAGCCATATCTCGCGAACGGATTGACCAATCCGCAAAATTTCTGTTGCATCTGAAACTCGCCCGATTACAACGGTGTGAGTAGTTTTCCCCTAGGCCGTTCTAGTTATTAGTTTCGAGCATCAGAACTGCGAAAATTTTGTGTTTCTCAAGCGTCTCTTACCTCAAAACTGCCATATCTCGCGAACGGATTGACCAATCCGCAAAATTTCTGTTGCATCTGAAAGTAGAAACTCGCCCGATTACAACGGTATGAGTAGTTTTCCTCTAGGCCGTTCTAGTTATTCGTTTCGAGCATCAGAACTGCGAAAATTTTGAGTTTCTCAAGCGTTTCTTACCTCAAAACTGCCATATCTCGCGAACGGATTGACTAATCCGCAAAATTTCTGTTGCATCTGAAAGTAGAAGCTCGACCGATTACAACGGTATGAGTACTTTTCCCCTAGGCCGTTCTAGTTATTCATTTCGAGCATCAGAACTGCGAAAATTTTGAGTTTTTCAAGCGATTCTTACCTCCAAACTGCCATATCCCACGAACGGATTGACAAATCCGCAAAATTTCTGTTGCATCTGAAAGTAGAAACCCTCCCGAATTCAAGGGTATGAGTAGTTTTCCCCTAGTCCGTTCTAGTTATTAGTTTCGAGCATCAGAACTGCGAAAATTTTGTGTTTCTCAAGCGTCTCTTACCTCAAAACTGCCATATCTCGCGAACGGATTGAACAATCCGCAAAATTTCTGTTGCATCTGAAAGTAGAAACTCGCCCGATTACAACGGTATGAGTAGTTTTCCTCTAGGCCGTTCTAGTTATTCGTTTCGACCATCAGAACTGCGAAAATTTTGAGTTTCTCAAGCGTTTCTTACCTCAAAACTGCCATATCTCGCGAACGGATTGACTAATCCGCAAAATTTCTGTTGCATCTGAAAGTAGAAGCTCGACCGATTACAACGGTGTGAGTAGTTTTCCCCTAGGCCGTTCTAGTTATTCGTTTCGAGCATCAGAACTGCGAAAATTTTGAGTTTCTCAAGTGCTTCTTACCTCAAAACTGCCATACCTCGCGAACGGATTGACCAATCCGCAAAATTTCTGTTGCATCTGAAAGTAGAAACTCGCCCGATTACAACGGTATGAGTAGCTTTCCCCTAGGCCGTTCTAGTTATTCGTTTCGAGCATCAGAACTGTGAAAATTTTGAGTTTCTCAAGCGTTTCTTACCTTAAAACTGCCATATCTTGCGAACGGATTGAACAATCCGCAAAATTTCTGTTGCATCTGAAAGTAGAAACTCGCCCGATTACAACGGTATGAGTAGTTTTCCCCTAGGCCGTTCTAGTTATTCGTTTCGAGCATCAGAACTGTGAAAATTTTGAGTTTGTCAAGCGTTTCTTACCTCAAAACTGCCATATCTCGCGAACGGATTGAACAATCCGCAAAATTTCTGTTGCATCTGAAAGTAGAAACCCGCCCGATTACAACGGTATGAGTAGTTTTCCTCTAGGCCGTTCTAGTTATTCGTATCGAGCATCAGAACTGCGAAAATTTTGAGTTTCTCAAGCGTTTCTTACCTCAAAACTGCCATATCTCGCGAACGGATTGAACAATCCGCAAAATTTTGGTTGCATCTGAAAGTAGAAACCCGCCCGATTACAACGGTATGAGTAGTTTAACTCTAGGCCGTTCTAGTTATTCGTTTCGAGCATCAGAACTGCGAAAATTTTGAGTTTCTCAAGCGTTTCTTACCTCAAAACTGCCATATCTCGCGAACGGATTGACCAGTCCGCAAAATTTCTGTTGCACCTAAAAGTAGAGGATCGCCCGATTACAACGGTATGAGTAGTTTTCCCCTAGGCCGTTCTAGTTATTCGTTTCGAGCATCAGAACTGCGAAAATTTTGAGTTTCTCTAGCGTTTCTTACCTCAAAACTGCCATATCTCGCGAACGGATTGAACAATCCGCAAAATTTCTGTTGCATCTGAAAGTAGAAACCCGCCCGATTACAACGGTATGAGTAGTTTTCCTCTAGGCCGTTCTAGTTATTCGTTTCGAGCATCAGAACTGCGAAAATTTTGAGTTACTCAAGCGTTTCTTAACTCTAAACTGCCATATCTCTCGAACGGATTGACCAATCCGCAAAATTTCTGTTGCATCTGAAAGTAGAAACTCGCCCGATTACAACGGTGTGAGTAGTTTTCCCCTAGGCCGTTCTAGTTATTAGTTTCGAGCATCAGAACTGCGAAAATTTTGTGTTTCTCAAGCGTCTCTTACCTCAAAACTGCCATATCTCGCGAACGGATTGAACAATCCGCAAAATTTCTGTTGCATCTGAAAGTAGAAACTCGCCCGATTACAACGGTATGAGTAGTTTTCCTCTAGGCCGTTCTAGTTATTCGTTTCGAGCATCAGAACTGCGAAAATTTTGAGTTTCTCAAGCGTTTCTTACCTCAAAACTGCCATATCTCGCGAACGGATTGACTAATCCGCAAAATTTCTGTTGCATCTGAAAGTAGAAGCTCGTCCGATTACAACGGTGCGAGTAGTTTTCCCCTAGGCCGTTCTAGTTATTCGTTTCGAGCATCAGAACTGCGAAAATTTTGAGTTTCTCAAGTGCTTCTTACCTCAAAACTGCCATACCTCGCGAACGGATTGACCAATCCGCAAAATTTCTGTTGCATCTGAAAGTAGAAACTCGCCCGATTACAACGGTATGAGTAGCTTTCCCCTAGGCCGTTCTAGTTATTCGTTTCGAGCATCAGAACTGTGAAAATTTTGAGTTTCTCAAGCGTTTCTTACCTTAAAACTGCCATATCTTGCGAACGGATTGAACAATCCGCAAAATTTCTGTTGCATCTGAAAGTAGAAACTCGCCCGATTACAACGGTATGAGTAGTTTTCCCCTAGGCCGTTCTAGTTATTCGTTTCGAGCATCAGAGCTGCGAAAATTTTGAGTTTGTCAAGCGTTTCTTACCTCAAAACTGCCATATCTCGCGAACGGATTGAACAATCCGCAAAATTTCTGTTGCATCTGAAAGTAGAAACCCGCTCGATTACAACGGTATGAGTAGTTTTCCTCTAGGCCGTTCTAGTTATTCGTTTCGACAATCAGAACTGCGAAAATTTTGAGTTTGTCAAGCGTGTCTTACATGAAAACTGCCGTATCTCGCGAACGGATTGAACAATCCCCAAAAGTTCTGTTGCATCTGAAAGTAGAAACCCGCCCGATTACAACGGTATGAGTAGTTTTCCTCTAGGCCGTTCTAGTTATTCGTTTCGAGCATCAGAACTGCGGAAATTTTGAGTTATTCAAGCGTTTCTTACCTCTAAACTGCCATATCTCTCGAACGGATTGACCAATCCGCAAAATTTCTGTTGCATCTGAAAGTAGAAACTCGCCCGATTACAACGGTATGAGTAGTATTCCCCTAGGCCGTTCTAGTTATTCGTTTCGAGCATCAGAACTGCGAAAATTTTGAGTTTGTCAAGCGTTTCTTACCTCAAAACTGCCATATCTCGCGAACGGATTGAACAATCCGCAAAATTTCTGTTGCATCTGAAAGTAGAAACCCGCCCGATTACAACGGTATGAGTAGTTTTCCTCTAGGCCGTTCTAGTTATTCGTTTCGAGCATCAGAACTGCGAAAATTTTGAGTTACTCAAGCGTTTCTTAACTCTAAACTGCCGTATCTCTCGAACGGATTGACCAATCCGCAAAATTTCTGTTGCATCTGAAAGTAGAAACTCGCCCGATTACAACGGTATGAGTAGTTTTCCCCTAGGTCGTTCTAGTTATTCGTTTCGAGCATCAGAACTGTGAAAATTTTGAGTTTGTCAAGCGTTTCTTACCTCAAAACTGCCATATCTCGCGAACGGATTGAACAATCCGCAAAATTTCTGTTGCATCTGAAAGTAGAAACCCGCCCGATTACAACGGTATGAGTAGTTTTCCTCTAGGCCGTTCTAGTTATTCGTTTCGAGCATCAGAACTGCGAAAATTTTGAGTTTCTCAAGCGTTTCTTACCTTAAAACTGCCATATCTCGCGAACGGATTGCACAATCCGCAAAATTTTGGTTGCATCTGAAAGTAGAAACCCGCCCGATTACAACGGTATGAGTAGTCTAACTCTAGGCCGTTCTAGTTATTCGTTTCGAGCATCAGAACTGCGAAAATTTTGAGTTTCTCAAGCGTTTCTTACCTCAAAACTGCCATATCTCGCGAACGGATTGACCAGTCCGCAAAATTTCTGTTGCACCTAAAAGTAGAGGATCGCCCGATTACAACGGTATGAGTAGTTTTCCCCTAGGCCGTTCTAGTTATTCGTTTCGAGCATCAGAACTGCGAAAATTTTGAGTTTCTCTAGCGTTTCTTACCTCAAAACTGCCATATCTCGCGAACGGATTGACTAATCCGCAAAATTTCTGTTGCATCTGAAAGTAGAAGCTCGACCGATTACAACGGTATGAGTACTTTTCCCCTAGGCCGTTCTAGTTATTCATTTCGAGCATCAGAACTGCGAAAATTTTGAGTTTTTCAAGCGTTTCTTACCTCCAAACTGCCATATCCCACGAACGGATTGACAAATCCGCAAAATTTCTGTTGCATCTGAAAGTAGAAACCCTCCCGATATCAAGGGTATGAGTAGTTTTCCCCTAGTCCGTTCTAGTTATTAGTTTCGAGCATCAGAACTGCGAAAATTTTGTGTTTCTCAAGCGTCTCTTACCTCAAAACTGCCATATCTCGCGAACGGATTGAACAATCCGCAAAATTTCTGTTGCATCTGAAAGTAGAAACTCGCCCGATTACAACGGTATAAGTAGTTTTCCTCTAGGCCGTTCTAGTTATTCGTTTCGAGCATCAGAACTGCGAAAATTTTGAGTTTCTCAAGCGTTTCTTACCTCAAAACTGCCATATCTCGCGAACGGATTGACTAATCCGCAAAATTTCTGTTGCATCTGAAAGTAGAAGCTCGACCGATTACAACGGTGTGAGTAGTTTTCCCCTAGGCCGTTCTAGTTATTCGTTTCGAGCATCAGAACTGCGAAAATTTTGAGTTTCTCAAGTGCTTCTTACCTCAAAACTGCCATACCTCGCGAACGGATTGACCAATCCGCAAAATTTCTGTTGCATCTGAAAGTAGAAACTCGCCCGATTACAACGGTATGAGTAGCTTTCCCCTAGGCCGTTCTAGTTATTCGTTTCGAGCATCAGAACTGTGAAAATTTTGAGTTTCTCAAGCGTTTCTTACCTTAAAACTGCCATATCTTGCGAACGGATTGAACAATCCGCAAAATTTCTGTTGCATCTGAAAGTAGAAACTCGCCCGATTACAACGGTATGAGTAGTTTTCCCCTAGGCCGTTCTAGTTATTCGTTTCGAGCATCAGAGCTGCGAAAATTTTGAGTTTGTCAAGCGTTTCTTACCTCAAAACTGCCATATCTCGCGAACGGATTGAACAATCCGCAAAATTTCTGTTGCATCTGAAAGTAGAAACCCGCTCGATTACAACGGTATGAGTAGTTTTCCTCTAGGCCGTTCTAGTTATTCGTTTCGACAATCAGAACAGCGAAAATTTTGAGTTTGTCAAGCGTGTCTTACATGAAAGCTTCCGTATCTCGCGAACGGATTGAACAATCCCCAAAAGTTCTGTTGCATCTGAAAGTAGAAACCCGCCCGATTACAACGGTATGAGTAGTTTTCCTCTAGGCCGTTCTAGTTATTCGTTTCGAGCATCAGAACTGCGGAAATTATGAGTTACTCAAGCGTTTCTTACCTCTAAACTGCCATATCTCTCGAACGGATTGACCAATCCGCAAAATTTCTGTTGCATCTGAAAGTAGAAACTCGCCCGATTACAACGGTATGAGTAGTTTTCCCCTAGGCCGTTCTAGTTATTCGTTTCGAGCATCAGAACTGCGAAAATTTTGAGTTTGTCAAGCGTTTCTTACCTCAAAACTGCCATATCTCGCGAACGGATTGAACAATCCGCAAAATTTCTGTTGCATCTGAAAGTAGAAACCCGCCCGATTACAACGGTATGAGTAGTTTTCCTCTAGGCCGTTCTAGTTATTCGTTTCGAGCATCAGAACTGCGAAAATTTTGAGTTACTCAAGCGTTTCTTAACTCTAAACTGCCATATCTCTCGAACGGATTGACCAATCCGCAAAATTTCTGTTGCATCTGAAAGTAGAAACTCGCCCGATTACAACGATATGAGTAGTTTTCCCCTAGGTCGTTCTAGTTATTCGTTTCGAGCATCAGAACTGTGAAAATTTTGAGTTTGTCAAGCGTTTCTTACCTCAAAACTGCCATATCTCGCGAACGGATTGAACAATCCGCAAAATTTCTGTTGCATCTGAAAGTAGAAACCCGCCCGATTACAACGGTATGAGTAGTTTTCCTCTAGGCCGTTCTAGTTATTCGTTTCGAGCATCAGAACTGCGAAAATTTTGAGTTTCTCAAGCGTTTCTTACCTCAAAACTGCCATATCTCGCGAACGGATTGAACAATCCGCAAAATTTTGGTTGCATCTGAAAGTAGAAACCCGCCCGATTACAACGGTATGAGTAGTTTAACTCTAGGCCGTTCTAGTTATTCGTTTCGAGCATCATAACTGCGAAAATTTTGAGTTTCTCAAGCGTTTCTTACCTCAAAACTGCCATATCTCGCGAACGGATTGACCAGTCCGCAAAATTTCTGTTGCACCTAAAAGTAGAGGATCGCCCGATTACAACGGTATGAGTAGTTTTCCTCTAGGCCGTTCTAGTTATTCGTTTCGAGCATCAGAACTGCGAAAATTTTGAGTTTCTCAAGCGTTTCTTACCTCAAAACTGCCATATCTCGCGAACGGATTGAACAGTCCGCAAAATTTCTGTTGCATCTGAAAGTAGAAACCCGCCCGATTACAACGGTATGAGTAGTTTTCCTCTAGGCCGTTCTAGTTATTCGTTTCGAGCATCAGAACTGCGAAAATTTTGAGTTTATCAAGCGTTTCTTACCTCAAAACTGCCATATCTCGGGAACGGATTGACCAATCCGCAAAATTTCTGTTGCATCTGAAAGTAGAAACTCGCCCGATTACAACGGTATGAGTAGTTTTCCCCTAGGCCGTTCTAGTTATTCGTTTCGAGCATCAGAACTGCGAAAATTTTGAGTTTTTCAAGCGTTTCTTACGTCAAAACTGCCATATCACGCGAACGGATTGACCAATCCGCAAAATTTCTGTTGCATCTGAAAGTAGAAACTCGCACGATTACAACGGTGTGAGTAGTTTTCCCCTAGGGCGTTCTAGTTATTCGTTTCGAGCAACAGAACTGCGAAAATTTTGAGTTTCTCAAGCGTTTCTTACCTCAAAACTGCCATATCTCGCGAACGGATTGAACAATCCGCAAAATTTCTGTTGCGTCTGAAACTCGCCCGATTACAACGGTGTGAGTAGTTTTCCCCTAGGCCGTTCTAGTTATTCGTTTCGAGCATCAGAACTGCGAAAATTTTGAGTTTCTCAAGCGTTTCTTACCTCAAAACTGCCATATCTCGCGAACGGATTGAACAATCCGCAAAATTTCTGTTGCATCTGAAAGTAGAAACCCGCCCGATTACAACGGTATGAGTAGTTTTCCTCTAGGCCGTTCTTGTTATTCGTTTCGAGCATCAGAACTGCGAAAATTTTGAGTTTCTCAAGCGTTTCTTACCTCAAAACTGCCATATGTCGCGAACGGATTGACCAATCCGCAAAATTTCTGTTGCATCTGAAAGTAGAAGCTCGCCCGATTACAACGGTATGAGTAGTTTTCCTCCAGGCCGTTCTAGTTATTCGTTTCGGGCATCAGAACTGCGAGAATTTTGAGTTTGTCAAGCGATTCTTACCCCAAAACTGCCATATCTCGCGAACGGATTGAACAATCCGCAAAATTTCTGTTGCATCTGAAACTCGCCCGATTACAACGGTGTGAGTAGTTTTCCCCTAGGCCGTTCTAGTTATTCGTTTCGAGCATCAGAACTGCGAAAATTTTGAGTTTCTCAAGCGTTTCTTACTTCAAAACTGCCATATCTCGCGAACGGATTGAACAATCCGCAAAATTTCTGTTGCATCTGAAACTCGCCCGATTACAACGGTGTGAGTAGTTTTCCCCTAGGCCGTTCTAGTTATTCGTTTCGAGCATCAGAACTGCGAAAATTTTGAGTTTCTCAAGCGTTTCTTACTTCAAAACTGCCATATCTCGCGAACGGATTGAACAATCCGCAAAATTTCTGTTGCATCTGAAAGTAGAAACCCGCCCGATTACAACGGTATGAGTAGTTTTCCCCTAGGCCGTTCTAGTTATTCGTTTCGAGCATCAGAACTGCGAAAATTTGGAGTTTCTCAAGCGTTTCTTACCTCCAAACTGCCACATCTCGCGAACGGATTGACCAATCCGCAAAATTTCTGTTGC
Organism: Ptiloglossa arizonensis; assembly: GCF_051014685.1. NCBI lineage: Eukaryota > Metazoa > Arthropoda > Insecta > Hymenoptera > Colletidae > Ptiloglossa > Ptiloglossa arizonensis. The sequence continues at coordinate 242,320 of NW_027478434.1, read as the reverse complement.
ATCTGAAAGTAGAAACTCGCCCGATTACAACGGTATGAGTAGTTTTCCCCTAGGCCGTTCTAGTTATTCGTTTCGAGCATCAGAACTGCGAAAATTTTGAGTTTTTCAAGCGTTTCTTACCTCAAAATCGCCATATCTCGCGAACGGATTGACCAATCAGCAAAATTTCTGTTGCATCTGAAAGTAGAAACTCGCCCGATTACAACGGTATGAGTAGTTTTCCCCTAGGCCGTTCTAGTTATTCGTTTCGAGCATCAGAACTGCGAAAATTTTGAGTTACTCAAGCGTTTCTTAACTCTAAACTGCCGTATTTCTCGAACGGATTGACCAATCCGCAAAATTTCTGTTGCATCTGAAAGTAGAAACTCGGCCGACTACAACGGTATGAGTAGTTTTCCCCTAGGCCTTTCTAGTTATTCGTTTCGAGCATCAGAATTGCGACAATTTTGAGTTTTTCAAGCGTTTCTTACGTCAAAACTGCCATATCACGCGAACGGATTGACCAATCCGCAAAATTTCTGTTGCATCTGAAAGTAGAAACTCGCACGATTACAACGGTATGAGTAGTTTTCCCCTAGGGCGTTCTAGTTATTCGTTTCGAGCATCAGAACTGCGAAAATTTTGAGTTTCTCAAGCGTTTCTTACCTCAAAACTACCATATCTCGCGAACGGATTGACCAATCCGCAAAATTTCTGTTGCGTCTGAAAGTAGAAACTCGCCCGATTACAACGGCATGAGTAGTTTTCCCCTAGGCCGTTCTAGTTATTCGTTTCGAGCATCAGAACTGCGAAAATTTTGAGTTTGTCAAGCGATTCTTACCCCAAAACTGCCATATCTCGCGAACGGATTGAACAATCCGCAAAATTTCTGTTGCATCTGAAACTCGCCCGATTACAACGGTGTGAGTAGTTTTCCCCTAGGCCGTTCTAGTTATTCGTTTCGAGCATCAGAACTGCGAAAATTTTGAGTTTCTCAAGCGTTTCTTACTTCAAAACTGCCATATCTCGCGAACGGATTGAACAATCCGCAAAATTTCTGTTGCATCTGAAAGTAGAAACCCGCCCGATTACAACGGTATGAGTAGTTTTCCCCTAGGCCGTTCTAGTTATTCGTTTCGAGCATCAGAACTGCGAAAATTTTGAGTTTCTCAAGCGTTTCTTACTTCAAAACTGCCATATCTCGCGAACGGATTGAACAATCCGCAAAATTTCTGTTGCATCTGAAAGTAGAAACCCGCCCGATTACAACGGTATGAGTAGTTTTCCTCTAGGCCGTTCTAGTTATTCGTTTCGAGCATCAGAACTGCGAAAATTTTGGGTTTATGAAGCGTTTCTTACCTCAAAACTGCCATATCTCGGGAACGGATTGACCAATCCGCAAAATTTCTGTTGCATCTGAAAGTAGAAACTCGCCCGATTACAACGGTATGAGTAGTTTTCCCCTAGGCCGTTCTAGTTATTCGTTTCGAGCATCAGAACTGCGAAAATTTGGAGTTTCTCAAGCGTTTCTTACCTCCAAACTGCCACATCTCGCGAACGGATTGACCAATCCGCAAAATTTCTGTTGCATCTGAATGTAGAAACTCGCCCGATTACAACGGTATGAGTAGTTTTCCCCTAGGCCGTTCTAGTTATTCGTTTCGAGCATCAGAACTGCGAAAATTTTGAGTTTTTCAAGCGTTTCTTACCTCAAAATCGCCATATCTCGCGAACGGATTGACCAATCAGCAAAATTTCTGTTGCATCTGAAAGTAGAAACTCGCCCGATTACAACGGTATGAGTAGTTTTCCCCTAGGCCGTTCTAGTTATTCGTTTCGAGCATCAGAACTGCGAAAATTTTGAGTTTTTCAAGCGTTTCTTACCTGAAAACTGCCATATCGCGCGAACGGATTGACCAATCCGCAAAATTTCTGTTGCATCTGAAAGTAGAAACTCGGCCGACTACAACGGTATGAGTAGTTTTCCCCTAGGCCTTTCTAGTTATTCGTTTCGAGCATCAGAATTGCGACAATTTTGAGTTTTTCAAGCGTTTCTTACGTCAAAACTGCCATATCACGCGAACGGATTGACCAATCCGCAAAATGTCTGTTGCATCTGAAAGTAGAAACTCGCACGATTACAACGGTATGAGTAGTTTTCCCCTAGGGCGTTCTAGTTATTCGTTTCGAGCATCAGAACTGCGAAAATTTTGAGTTTCTCAAGCGTTTCTTACCTCAAAACTGCCATATCTCGCGAACGGATTGACCAATCCGCAAAATTTCTGTTGCGTCTGAAAGTAGAAACTCGCCCGATTACAACGGCATGAGTAGTTTTCCCCTAGGCCGTTCTAGTTATTCGTTTCGAGCATCAGAACTGCGAAAATTTTGAGTTTCTCAAGCGTTTCTTACCTCCAAACTGCCATATCTCGCGAACGGATTGACCAATCCGCAAAATTTCTGTTGCATCTGAAAGTAGAAACTCGCCCGATTACAACGGTATGAGTACTTTTCCCCTAGGCCGTTCGAGTTATTCGTTTCGAGCATCAGAACTGCGAAAATTTTGAGTTTCTCAAGCGTTTCTTACCTCAAAACTGCCATATCTCGCGAACGGATTGACCAATCCGCAAAATTTCTGTTGCATCTGAAAGTAGAAACTCGCCCGATTACAACGGTATGAGTAGTTTTCCCCTAGGCCGTTCTAGTTATTCGTTTCGAGCATCAGAACTGCGAAAATTTTGAGTTTCTCAAGCGTTTCTTACCTCCAAACTGCCATATCTCGCGAACGGATTGACCAATCCGCAAAATTTCTGTTGCATCTGAAAGTAGAAACTCGCCCGATTACACCGGTATGAGTAGTTTTCCCCTAGGCCGTTCTAGTTATTCGTTTCGAGCATCAGAATTGCGAAAATTTTGAGTTTTTCAAGCGTTTCTTACCTCAAAACTGCCATATCTCGCGAACGGATTGACCAATTCGCAAAATCTCTGCTGCATCTGAAAGTAGAAACTCGCACGATTACAACGCTATGAGTAGTTTTCCCCTAGGCCGTTCTAGTTATTCGTTTCGAGCATCAGAACTGCGAAAATTTTGAGTTTCTCAAGCGTTTCTTACCTCAAAACTGCCATATCTCGCGAACGGATTGAACAATCCGCAAAATTTCTGTTGCATCTGAAAGTAGAAACCCGCCCGATTACAACGGTATGAGTAGTTTTCCTCTAGGCCGTTCTTGTTATTCGTTTCGAGCATCAGAACTGCGAAAATTTTGAGTTTCTCAAGCGTTTCTTACCTCAAAACTGCCATATGTCGCGAACGGATTGACCAATCCGCAAAATTTCTGTTGCATCTGAAAGTAGAAGCTCGCCCGATTGCAACGGTATGAGTAGTTTTCCTCCAGGCCGTTCTAGTTATTCGTTTCGGGCATCAGAACTGCGAGAATTTTGAGTTTGTCAAGCGATTCTTACCCCAAAACTGCCATATCTCGCGAACGGATTGAACAATCCGCAAAATTTCTGTTGCATCTGAAACTCGCCCGATTACAACGGTGTGAGTAGTTTTCCCCTAGGCCGTTCTAGTTATTCGTTTCGAGCATCAGAACTGCGAAAATTTTGAGTTTCTCAAGCGTTTCTTACCTCAAAACTGCCATATCTCGCGAACGGATTGACCAATCCGCAAAATTTCTGTTGCATCTGAAAGTAGAAGCTCGCCCGATTACAACGGTATGAGTAGTTTTCCCCTAGGCCGTTCTAGTTATTCGTTTCGAGCATCAGAACTGCGAAAATTTTGAGTTTCTCAAGCGTTTCTTACTTCAAAACTGCCATATCTCGCGAACGGATTGAACAATCCGCAAAATTTCTGTTGCATCTGAAAGTAGAAACCCGCCCGAATACAACGGTATGAGTAGTTTTCCTCTAGGCCGTTCTAGTTATTCGTTTCGAGCATCAGAACTGCGAAAATTTTGAGTTTATCAAGCGTTTCTTACCTCAAAACTGCCATATCTCGGGAACGGATTGACCAATCCGCAAAATTTCTTTTGCATCTGAAAGTAGAAACTCGCCCGATTACAACGGTATGAGTAGTTTTCCCCTAGGCCGTTCTAGTTATTCGTTCCGAGCATCAGAACTGCGAAAATTTGGAGTTTCTCAAGCGTTTCTTACCTCCAAACTGCCACATCTCGCGAACGGATTGACCAATCCGCAAAATTTCTGTTGCATCTGAAAGTAGAAACTCGCCCGATTACAACGGTATGAGTAGTTTTCCCCTAGGCCGTTCTAGTTATTCGTTTCGAGCATCAGAACTGCGAAAATTTTGAGTTTTTCAAGCGTTTCTTACCTGAAAACTGCCATATCGCGCGAACGGATTGACCAATCCGCAAAATTTCTGTTGCATCTGAAAGTAGAAACTCGGCCGACTACAACGGTATGAGTACTTTTCCCCTAGGCCGTTCGAGTTATTCGTTTCGAGCATCAGAACTGCGAAAATTTTGAGTTTCTCAAGCGTTTCTTACCTCAAAACTGCCATATCTCGCGAACGGATTGACCAATCCGCAAAATCTCTGCTGCATCTGAAAGTAGAAACTCGCACGATTACAACGCTATGAGGAGTTTTCCCCTAGGCCGTTCTAGTTATTCGTTTCGAGCATCAGAACTGCGAAAATTTTGAGTTTCTCAAGCGTTTCTTACCTCAAAACTGCCATATCTCGCGAACGGATTGAACAATCCGCAAAATTTCTGTTGCATCTGAAAGTAGAAACCCGCCCGATTACAACGGTATGAGTAGTTTTCCTCTAGGCCGTTCTAGTTATTCGTTTCGAGCATCAGAACTGCAAAATTTTGAGTTTCTCAAGCGTTTCTTACATCAAAACTGCCATATCTCGCGAACGGATTGACCAATCCGCAAAATTTCTGTTGCATCTGAAAGTAGAAACTCGCCCGATTACAACGGTATGAGTAGTTTTCCCCTAGGCCGTTCTAGTTATTCGTTTCGAGCATCAGAACTGCGAAAATTTTGAGTTTCTCAAGCGTTTCTTACCTCCAAACTGCCATATCTCGCGAACGGATTGACCAATCCGCAAAATTTCTGTTGCATCTGAAAGTAGAAACTCGCCCGATTACACCGGTATGAGTAGTTTTCCCCTAGGCCGTTCTAGTTATTCGTTTCGAGCATCAGAATTGCGAAAATTTTGAGTTTTTCAAGCGTTTCTTACCTCAAAACTGCCATATCTCGCGAACGGATTGACCAATTCGCAAAATCTCTGCTGCATCTGAAAGTAGAAACTCGCACGATTACAACGCTATGAGTAGTTTTCCCCTAGGCCGTTCTAGTTATTCGTTTCGAGCATCAGAACTGCGAAAATTTTGAGTTTCTCAAGCGTTTCTTACCTCAAAACTGCCATATCTCGCGAACGGATTGAACAATCCGCAAAATTTCTGTTGCATCTGAAAGTAGAAACCCGCCCGATTACAACGGTATGAGTAGTTTTCCTCTAGGCCGTTCTTGTTATTCGTTTCGAGCATCAGAACTGCGAAAATTTTGAGTTTCTCAAGCGTTTCTTACCTCAAAACTGCCATATGTCGCGAACGGATTGACCAATCCGCAAAATTTCTGTTGCATCTGAAAGTAGAAGCTCGCCCGATTGCAACGGTATGAGTAGTTTTCCTCCAGGCCGTTCTAGTTATTCGTTTCGGGCATCAGAACTGCGAGAATTTTGAGTTTGTCAAGCGATTCTTACCCCAAAACTGCCATATCTCGCGAACGGATTGAACAATCCGCAAAATTTCTGTTGCATCTGAAACTCGCCCGATTACAACGGTGTGAGTAGTTTTCCCCTAGGCCGTTCTAGTTATTCGTTTCGAGCATCAGAACTGCGAAAATTTTGAGTTTCTCAAGCGTTTCTTACCTCAAAACTGCCATATCTCGCGAACGGATTGACCAATCCGCAAAATTTCTGTTGCATCTGAAAGTAGAAGCTCGCCCGATTACAACGGTATGAGTAGTTTTCCCCTAGGCCGTTCTAGTTATTCGTTTCGAGCATCAGAACTGCGAAAATTTTGAGTTTCTCAAGCGTTTCTTACTTCAAAACTGCCATATCTCGCGAACGGATTGAACAATCCGCAAAATTTCTGTTGCATCTGAAAGTAGAAACCCGCCCGAATACAACGGTATGAGTAGTTTTCCTCTAGGCCGTTCTAGTTATTCGTTTCGAGCATCAGAACTGCGAAAATTTTGAGTTTATCAAGCGTTTCTTACCTCAAAACTGCCATATCTCGGGAACGGATTGACCAATCCGCAAAATTTCTTTTGCATCTGAAAGTAGAAACTCGCCCGATTACAACGGTATGAGTAGTTTTCCCCTAGGCCGTTCTAGTTATTCGTTCCGAGCATCAGAACTGCGAAAATTTGGAGTTTCTCAAGCGTTTCTTACCTCCAAACTGCCACATCTCGCGAACGGATTGACCAATCCGCAAAATTTCTGTTGCATCTGAAAGTAGAAACTCGCCCGATTACAACGGTATGAGTAGTTTTCCCCTAGGCCGTTCTAGTTATTCGTTTCGAGCATCAGAACTGCGAAAATTTTGAGTTTTTCAAGCGTTTCTTACCTGAAAACTGCCATATCGCGCGAACGGATTGACCAATCCGCAAAATTTCTGTTGCATCTGAAAGTAGAAACTCGGCCGACTACAACGGTATGAGTACTTTTCCCCTAGGCCGTTCGAGTTATTCGTTTCGAGCATCAGAACTGCGAAAATTTTGAGTTTCTCAAGCGTTTCTTACCTCAAAACTGCCATATCTCGCGAACGGATTGACCAATCCGCAAAATCTCTGCTGCATCTGAAAGTAGAAACTCGCACGATTACAACGCTATGAGTAGTTTTCCCCTAGGCCGTTCTAGTTATTCGTTTCGAGCATCAGAACTGCGAAAATTTTGAGTTTCTCAAGCGTTTCTTACCTCAAAACTGCCATATCTCGCGAACGGATTGAACAATCCGCAAAATTTCTGTTGCATCTGAAAGTAGAAACCCGCCCGATTACAACGGTATGAGTAGTTTTCCTCTAGGCCGTTCTAGTTATTCGTTTCGAGCATCAGAACTGCAAAATTTTGAGTTTCTCAAGCGTTTCTTACATCAAAACTGCCATATCTCGCGAACGGATTGACCAATCCGCAAAATTTCTGTTGCATCTGAAAGTAGAAACTCGCCCGATTACAACGGTATGAGTAGTTTTCCCCTAGGCCGTTCTAGTTATTCGTTTCGAGCATCAGAACTGCGAAAATTTTGAGTTTTTCAAGCGTTTCTTACCTCAAAATCGCCATATCTCGCGAACGGATTGACCAATCAGCAAAATTTCTGTTGCATCTGAAAGTAGAAACTCGCCCGATTACAACGGTATGAGTAGTTTTCCCCTAGGCCGTTCTACTTATTAGTATCGAGCATCAGAACTGCGAAAATTTTTAGTTTTTCAAGCGTTTCTTACCTCCAAACTGCCATATCTCGCGAACGGATTGACCAATCCGCAAAATTTCTGTTGCATCTGAAAGTAGAAGCTCGCCCGATTCCAACGGTACGAGTAGTTTTCCCCTAGGCCATTCTAGTTAATCGTTTCGGGCATCAGATATGTGAAAATTTTGAGTTTCTCAAGCGTTTCTTACTTCCAAACTGCCATAACTCGCGAACGGATTGACCAATCCGCAAAATTTCTGCTGCATCTGAAAGTAGAAACTCGCCCGATTACAACGGTATGTGTACTTTTCCCCTAGGCCATTCTAGTTAATCGTTTCGAGCATCAGAACTGCGAAAATTTGGAGTTTCTCAAGCGTTTCTTACCTCAAATCTGCCATATCTCGCGAACGGATTGAACAATCCGCAAAATTTCTGTTGAATCTGAAACTCGCCCGATTACAACGGTGTGAGTAGTTTTCCCCTAGGCCGTTCTAGTTATTCGTTTCGAGCATCAGAACTGCGAAAATTTTGAGTTTCTCAAGCGTTTCTTACCTCAAAACTGCCATATCTCGCGAACGGATTGACCATTCCGCAAAATTTCTGTTGCATCTGAAAGTAGAAACTCGCCCGATTACAACGGTATGAGTAGTTTTCCTCTAGGCCGTTCTAGTTATTCGTTTCGAGCATCAGAACTGCGAAAATTTTGAGTTTCTCAAGCGTTTCTTACCTCCAAACTGCCACATCTCGCGAACGGATTGACCAATCCGCAAAATTTATGTTGCATCTGAAACTCGCCCGATTACAACGGTGTGAGTAGTTTTCCCCTAGGCCGTTCTAGTTATTCGTTTCGAGCATCAGAACTGCGAAAATTTTGAGTTTCTCAAACGTTTCTTACCTCCAAACTGCCATATCTCGCGAACGGATTGACCAATCCGCAAAATTTCTTCTGCATGTGAAAGCAGAAACTTGCCCGATTACAACGGTATGTGTACTTTTCCCCTAGGCCATTCTAGTTAATCGTTTCGAGCATCAGAACTGGGAAATCTTGAGTTTGTCAAGCGTTTCTTACCTCCAAACTGCCATATCTCGCGAACGGATTGACCAATCCGCAAAATTTCTGTTGCATCTGAAAGTAGGGACTCGCCCAATTACAACGGTGTGTGTACTTTTCCCTAGGCCATTCTAGTTAATCGTTTCGAGCATCAGAACTGTGAAAATTTTGAGTTTCTCAAGCGTTTCTTACCTCCAAACTGCCATAACTCGCGAACGGATTGACCAATCCGCAAAATTTCTGCTGCATCTGAAAGTAGAAGCTCGCCCGATTACAACGGTATGCGTACATTTCCCCTAGGCCATTCTGGTTAATTGTTTCGAGCATCAGAACTGTGAAAATTTTGAGTTTCTCAAGCGTTTCTTACTTCCAAACTGCCATATCTCGCGAACGGATTGACCAATCCGCAAAATTTCTGTTGCATCTGAAAGTAGAAACTCGCCCGATTACAACGGTGTATGTACCTTTCCACTAGGCCATTCTAGTTAATCGTTTCGGGCATCAGATATGTGTAAATTTTGAGTTTCTCAAGCGTTTCTTACCTCCAAACTGCCATAACACGCGAACGGATTGACCAATCCGCAAAATTTCTGCTGCATCTGAAAGTAGAAACTCGCACGATTACAACGGTATGTGTACTTTTCCCCTAGGCCATTCTAGTTAATCGTTTGGAGCATCAGAACTGTGAAAACTTTGAGTTTCTCAAGCGTTTCTTACCTCCAAACTGCCATATCTCGCGAACGGATTGACCAATCCGCAAAACTTCTGTTGCATCTGAAAGTAGAAACTCGCCCGATTACAACGGTATTTGTTGTTTTCCCCTAGGCCATTCTAGTTAATCGTTTCGGGCATCAGATATGTGAAAATTTTGAGTTTCTCAAGCGTTTCTTACCTCCAAACTGCCATATCTCGCGAACGGATTGACCAATCCGCAAAATTTCTGTTGCATCTGAAAGTAGAAACCCGCCCGATTACAACGGTATGAGTAGTTTTCCCCTAGGCCGTTCTAGTTATTCGTTTCGACCATCAGAACTGCGAAAATTTTGAGTTTTTCAAGCGTTTCTTACCTCAAAATCGCCATATCTCGCGAACGGATTGACCAATCAGCAAAATTTCTGTTGCATCTGAAAGTAGAAACTCGCCCGATTACAACGGTATGAGTAGTTTTCCCCGAGGCCGTTCTACTTATTAGTATGGAGCATCAGAACTGCGAAAATTTTTAGTTTTTCAAGCGTTTCTTACCTCCAAACTGCCATATCTCGCGAACGGATTGACCAACCCGCAAAATTTATGTTGCATCTGAAAGAAGAAACTCGCCCGATTCCAACGGTATATGTATCTTTCCACTAGGCCATTCTAGTTAATCGTTTCGGGCATTAGTTATGTGAAAATTTTGAGTTTCTCAAGCGTTTCTTACCTCCAAACTGCCATATCTCGCGAACGGATTGACCAATCCGCAAAATTTCTGTTGCATCTGAAACTCGCCCGATTACAACGGTGTGAGTAGTTTTCCCCTAGGCCGTTCTAGTTATTCATTTCGAGCATCAGAACTGCGAAAATTTTGAGTTTCTCAAGCGTTTCTTATCTCAAAACTGCCATATCTCGCGAACGGATTGAACAATCCGCAAAATTTCTGTTGCATCTGAAAGTAGAAACCCGCCCGATTACAACGGTATGAGTAGTCTTCCTCTAGGCCGTTCTAGTTATTCGTTTCGACCATCAGAACTGCGAAAATTTTGAGTTTATCAAGCGTGTCTTACCTCAAAACTGTCATATCTCGCGAACGGATTGAACAATCCGCAAAATTTCTGTTGCATCTGAAAGTAGAAACCCGCCCGATTACAACGGTATGAGTAGTTTTCCTCTAGGCCGTTCTAGTTATTCGTTTCGAGCATCAGAACTGCAAAATTTTGAGTTTCTCAAGCGTTTCTTACATCAAAACTGCCATATCTCGCGAACGGATTGACCAATCCGCAAAATTTCTGTTGCATCTGAAAGTAGAAACTCGCCCGATTACAACGGTATGAGTAGTTTTCCCCTAGGCCGTTCTAGTTATTCGTTTCGAGCATCAGAACTGCGAAAATTTTGAGTTTTTCAAGCGTTTCTTACCTCAAAATCGCCATATCTCGCGAACGGATTGACCAATCAGCAGAATTTCTGTTGCATCTGAAAGTAGAAACTCGCCCGATTACAACGGTATGAGTAGTTTTCCCCTAGGCCGTTCTACTTATTAGTATCGAGCATCAGAACTGCGAAAATTTTTAGTTTTTCAAGCGTTTCTTACCTCCAAACTGCCATATCTCGCGAACGGATTGACCAATCCGCAAAATTTCTGTTGCATCTGAAAGTAGAAGCTCGCCCGATTCCAACGGTACGAGTAGTTTTCCCCTAGGCCATTCTAGTTAATCGTTTCGGGCATCAGATATGTGAAAATTTTGAGTTTCTCAAGCGTTTCTTACTTCCAAACTGCCATAACTCGCGAACGGATTGACCAATCCGCAAAATTTCTGCTGCATCTGAAAGTAGAAACTCACCCGATTACAACGGTATGTGTACTTTTCCCCTAGGCCATTCTAGTTAATCGTTTCGAGCATCAGAACTGCGAAAATTTTGAGTTTCTCAAGCGTTTCTTACCTCAAAACTGCCATATCTCGCGAACGGATTGACCATTCCGCAAAATTTCTGTTGCATCTGAAAGTAGAAACTCGCCCGATTACAACGGTATGTGTACTTTTCCCCTAGGCCATTCTAGTTAATCGTTTCGAGCATCAGAACTGCGAAAATTTGGAGTTTCTCAAGCGTTTCTTACCTCAAATCTGCCATATCTCGCGAACGGATTGAACAATCCGCAAAATTTCTGTTGCATCTGAAACTCGCCCGATTACAACGGTGTGAGTAGTTTTCCCCTAGGCCGTTCTAGTTATTCGTTTCGAGCATCAGAACTGCGAAAATTTTGAGTTTCTCAAGCGTTTCTTACCTCAAAACTGCCATATCTCGCGAACGGATTGACCATTCCGCAAAATTTCTGTTGCATCTGAAAGTAGAAACTCGCCCGATTACAACGGTATGAGTAGTTTTCCTCTAGGCCGTTCTAGTTATTCGTTTCGAGCATCAGAACTGCGAAAATTTTGAGTTTCTCAAGCGTTTCTTACCTCCAAACTGCCACATCTCGCGAACGGATTGACCAATCCGCAAAATTTATGTTGCATCTGAAACTCGCCCGATTACAACGGTGTGAGTAGTTTTCCCCTAGGCCGTTCTAGTTATTCGTTTCGAGCATCAGAACTGCGAAAATTTTGAGTTTCTCAAGCGTTTCTTACCTCCAAACTGCCATATCTCGCGAACGGATTGACCAATCCGCAAAATTTTTTCTGCATGTGAAAGTAGAAACTTGCCCGATTACAACGGTATGTGTACTTTTCCCCTAGGCCATTCTAGTTAATCGTTTCGAGCATCAGAACTGGGAAATCTTGAGTTTGTCAAGCGTTTCTTACCTCCAAACTGCCATATCTCGCGAACGGATTGACCAATCCGCAAAATTTCTGTTGCATCTGAAAGTAGGGACTCGCCCAATTACAACGGTGTGTGTACTTTTCCCCTAGGCCATTCTAGTTAATCGTTTCGAGCATCAGAACTGTGAAAATTTTGAGTTTCTCAAGCGTTTCTTACCTCCAAACTGCCATAACTCGCGAACGGATTGACCAATCCGCAAAATTTCTGCTGCATCTGAAAGTAGAAGCTCGCCCGATTACAACGGTATGCGTACATTTCCCCTAGGCCATTCTGGTTAATTGTTTCGAGCATCAGAACTGTGAAAATTTTGAGTTTCTCAAGCGTTTCTTACTTCCAAACTGCCATATCTCGCGAACGGATTGACCAATCCGCAAAATTTCTGTTGCATCTGAAAGTAGAAACTCGCCCGATTACAACGGTGTATGTACCTTTCCACTAGGCCATTCTAGTTAATCGTTTGGAGCATCAGAAGTGTGAAAACTTTGAGTTTCTCAAGCGTTTCTTACCTCCAAACTGCCATATCTCGCGAACGGATTGACCAATCCGCAAAACTTCTGTTGCATCTGAAAGTAGAAACTCGCCCGATTACAACGGTATTTGTTGTTTTCCCCTAGGCCATTCTAGTTAATCGTTTCGGGCATCAGATATGTGAAAATTTTGAGTTTCTCAAGCGTTTCTTACCTCCAAACTGCCATATCTCGCGAACGGATTGACCAATCCGCAAAATTTCTGTTGCATCTGAAAGTAGAAACCCGCCCGATTACAACGGTATGAGTAGTTTTCCCCTAGGCCGTTCTAGTTATTCGTTTCGACCATCAGAACTGCGAAAATTTTGAGTTTGTCAAGCGTTTCTTAAACTGCCATATCTCTCGAACGGATTGAACAATCCGCAAAATTTCTGTTGCATCTGAAAGTAGAAACCCGCCCGATTACAACGGTATGAGTAGTTTTTGTCTAGGCCGTTCTGGTTATTCGTTTCGACCATCAGAACTGCGAAAATTTTGAGTTTGTCAAGCGTGTCTTACCTCAAAACTGCCATATCTCGCGAACGGATTGAACAATCCGCAAAATTTCTGTTGCATCTGAAAGTAGAAACCCGCCCGATTACAACGGTATGAGTAGTTTTCCTCTAGGCCGTTCTAGTTATCCGTTTCGAGCATCAGAACTGCGAAAACTTTGAGTTTCTCAAGCGTTTCTTACCTCAAAATCGCCATATCTCGCGAACGGATTGACCAATCAGCAAAATTTCTGTTGCATCTGAAAGTAGAAACTCGCCCGATTACAACGGTATGAGTAGTTTTCCCCTAGGCCGTTCTAGTTATTCGTTTCGAGCATCAGAACTGCGAAAATTTTGAGTTTTTCAAGCGTTTCTTACCTCAAAATCGCCATATCTCGCGAACGGATTGACCAATCAGCAAAATTTCTGTTGCATCTGAAAGTAGAAACTCGCCCGATTACAACGGTATGAGTAGTTTTCCCCTAGGCCGTTCTAGTTATTCGTTTCGAGCATCAGAACTGCGAAAATTTTGAGTTACTCAAGCGTTTCTTAACTCTAAACTGCCGTATCTCTCGAACGGATTGACCAATCCGCAAAATTTCTGTTGCATCTGAAAGTAGAAACTCGGCCGACTACAACGGTATGAGTAGTTTTCCCCTAGGCCTTTCTAGTTATTCGTTTCGAGCATCAGAATTGCGACAATTTTGAGTTTTTCAAGCGTTTCTTACGTCAAAACTGCCATATCACGCGAACGGATTGACCAATCCGCAAAATTTCTGTTGCATCTGAAAGTAGAAACTCGCACGATTACAACGGTATGAGTAGTTTTCCCCTAGGGCGTTCTAGTTATTCGTTTCGAGCATCAGAACTGCGACAATTTGGAGTTTCTCAAGCGTTTCTTACCTCCAAACTGCCACATCTCGCGAACGGATTGACCAATCCGCAAAATTTCTGTTGCATCTGAAAGTAGAAACTCGCCCGATTACAACGGTATGAGTAGTTTTCCCCTAGGCCGTTCTAGTTATTCGTTTCGAGCATCAGAACTGCGAAAATTTTGAGTTTTTCAAGCGTTTCTTACCTCAAAATCGCCATATCTCGCGAACGGATTGACCAATCAGCAAAATTTCTGTTGCATCTGAAAGTAGAAACTCGCCCGATTACAACGGTATGAGTAGTTTTCCCCTAGGCCGTTCTAGTTATTCGTTTCGAGCATCAGAACTGCGAAAATTTTGAGTTTTTCAAGCGTTTCTTACCTGAAAACTGCCATATCGCGCGAACGGATTGACCAATCCGCAAAATTTCTGTTGCATCTGAAAGTAGAAACTCGGCCGACTACAACGGTATGAGTAGTTTTCCCCTAGGCCTTTCTAGTTATTCGTTTCGAGCATCAGAATTGCGACAATTTTGAGTTTTTCAAGCGTTTCTTACGTCAAAACTGCCATATCACGCGAACGGATTGACCAATCCGCAAAATGTCTGTTGCATCTGAAAGTAGAAACTCGCACGATTACAACGGTATGAGTAGTTTTCCCCTAGGGCGTTCTAGTTATTCGTTTCGAGCATCAGAACTGCGAAAATTTTGAGTTTCTCAAGCGTTTCTTACCTCAAAACTGCCATATCTCGCGAACGGATTGACCAATCCGCAAAATTTCTGTTGCGTCTGAAAGTAGAAACTCGCCCGATTACAACGGCATGAGTAGTTTTCCCCTAGGCCGTTCTAGTTATTCGTTTCGAGCATCAGAACTGCGAAAATTTTGAGTTTCTCAAGCGTTTCTTACCTCCAAACTGCCATATCTCGCGAACGGATTGACCAATCCGCAAAATTTCTGTTGCATCTGAAAGTAGAAACTCGCCCGATTACAACGGTATGAGTACTTTTCCCCTAGGCCGTTCGAGTTATTCGTTTCGAGCATCAGAACTGCGAAAATTTTGAGTTTCTCAAGCGTTTCTTACCTCAAAACTGCCATATCTCGCGAACGGATTGACCAATCCGCAAAATTTCTGTTGCATCTGAAAGTAGAAACTCGCCCGATTACAACGGTATGAGTAGTTTTCCCCTAGGCCGTTCTAGTTATTCGTTTCGAGCATCAGAACTGCGAAAATTTTGAGTTTCTCAAGCGTTTCTTACCTCCAAACTGCCATATCTCGCGAACGGATTGACCAATCCGCAAAATTTCTGTTGCATCTGAAAGTAGAAACTCGCCCGATTACACCGGTATGAGTAGTTTTCCCCTAGGCCGTTCTAGTTATTCGTTTCGAGCATCAGAATTGCGAAAATTTTGAGTTTTTCAAGCGTTTCTTACCTCAAAACTGCCATATCTCGCGAACGGATTGACCAATTCGCAAAATCTCTGCTGCATCTGAAAGTAGAAACTCGCACGATTACAACGCTATGAGTAGTTTTCCCCTAGGCCGTTCTAGTTATTCGTTTCGAGCATCAGAACTGCGAAAATTTTGAGTTTCTCAAGCGTTTCTTACCTCAAAACTGCCATATCTCGCGAACGGATTGAACAATCCGCAAAATTTCTGTTGCATCTGAAAGTAGAAACCCGCCCGATTACAACGGTATGAGTAGTTTTCCTCTAGGCCGTTCTTGTTATTCGTTTCGAGCATCAGAACTGCGAAAATTTTGAGTTTCTCAAGCGTTTCTTACCTCAAAACTGCCATATGTCGCGAACGGATTGACCAATCCGCAAAATTTCTGTTGCATCTGAAAGTAGAAACCCGCCCGATTACAACGGTATGAGTAGTTTTCCCCTAGGCCGTTCTAGTTATTCGTTTCGACCATCAGAACTGCGAAAATTTTGAGTTTTTCAAGCGTTTCTTACCTCAAAATCGCCATATCTCGCGAACGGATTGACCAATCAGCAAAATTTCTGTTGCATCTGAAAGTAGAAACTCGCCCGATTACAACGGTATGAGTAGTTTTCCCCGAGGCCGTTCTACTTATTAGTATGGAGCATCAGAACTGCGAAAATTTTTAGTTTTTCAAGCGTTTCTTACCTCCAAACTGCCATATCTCGCGAACGGATTGACCAACCCGCAAAATTTATGTTGCATCTGAAAGAAGAAACTCGCCCGATTCCAACGGTATATGTATCTTTCCACTAGGCCATTCTAGTTAATCGTTTCGGGCATTAGTTATGTGAAAATTTTGAGTTTCTCAAGCGTTTCTTACCTCCAAACTGCCATATCTCGCGAACGGATTGACCAATCCGCAAAATTTCTGTTGCATCTGAAACTCGCCCGATTACAACGGTGTGAGTAGTTTTCCCCTAGGCCGTTCTAGTTATTCATTTCGAGCATCAGAACTGCGAAAATTTTGAGTTTCTCAAGCGTTTCTTATCTCAAAACTGCCATATCTCGCGAACGGATTGAACAATCCGCAAAATTTCTGTTGCATCTGAAAGTAGAAACCCGCCCGATTACAACGGTATGAGTAGTCTTCCTCTAGGCCGTTCTAGTTATTCGTTTCGACCATCAGAACTGCGAAAATTTTGAGTTTATCAAGCGTGTCTTACCTCAAAACTGTCATATCTCGCGAACGGATTGAACAATCCGCAAAATTTCTGTTGCATCTGAAAGTAGAAACCCGCCCGATTACAACGGTATGAGTAGTTTTCCTCTAGGCCGTTCTAGTTATTCGTTTCGAGCATCAGAACTGCAAAATTTTGAGTTTCTCAAGCGTTTCTTACATCAAAACTGCCATATCTCGCGAACGGATTGACCAATCCGCAAAATTTCTGTTGCATCTGAAAGTAGAAACTCGCCCGATTACAACGGTATGAGTAGTTTTCCCCTAGGCCGTTCTAGTTATTCGTTTCGAGCATCAGAACTGCGAAAATTTTGAGTTTTTCAAGCGTTTCTTACCTCAAAATCGCCATATCTCGCGAACGGATTGACCAATCAGCAGAATTTCTGTTGCATCTGAAAGTAGAAACTCGCCCGATTACAACGGTATGAGTAGTTTTCCCCTAGGCCGTTCTACTTATTAGTATCGAGCATCAGAACTGCGAAAATTTTTAGTTTTTCAAGCGTTTCTTACCTCCAAACTGCCATATCTCGCGAACGGATTGACCAATCCGCAAAATTTCTGTTGCATCTGAAAGTAGAAGCTCGCCCGATTCCAACGGTACGAGTAGTTTTCCCCTAGGCCATTCTAGTTAATCGTTTCGGGCATCAGATATGTGAAAATTTTGAGTTTCTCAAGCGTTTCTTACTTCCAAACTGCCATAACTCGCGAACGGATTGACCAATCCGCAAAATTTCTGCTGCATCTGAAAGTAGAAACTCACCCGATTACAACGGTATGTGTACTTTTCCCCTAGGCCATTCTAGTTAATCGTTTCGAGCATCAGAACTGCGAAAATTTTGAGTTTCTCAAGCGTTTCTTACCTCAAAACTGCCATATCTCGCGAACGGATTGACCATTCCGCAAAATTTCTGTTGCATCTGAAAGTAGAAACTCGCCCGATTACAACGGTATGTGTACTTTTCCCCTAGGCCATTCTAGTTAATCGTTTCGAGCATCAGAACTGCGAAAATTTGGAGTTTCTCAAGCGTTTCTTACCTCAAATCTGCCATATCTCGCGAACGGATTGAACAATCCGCAAAATTTCTGTTGCATCTGAAACTCGCCCGATTACAACGGTGTGAGTAGTTTTCCCCTAGGCCGTTCTAGTTATTCGTTTCGAGCATCAGAACTGCGAAAATTTTGAGTTTCTCAAGCGTTTCTTACCTCAAAACTGCCATATCTCGCGAACGGATTGACCATTCCGCAAAATTTCTGTTGCATCTGAAAGTAGAAACTCGCCCGATTACAACGGTATGAGTAGTTTTCCTCTAGGCCGTTCTAGTTATTCGTTTCGAGCATCAGAACTGCGAAAATTTTGAGTTTCTCAAGCGTTTCTTACCTCCAAACTGCCACATCTCGCGAACGGATTGACCAATCCGCAAAATTTATGTTGCATCTGAAACTCGCCCGATTACAACGGTGTGAGTAGTTTTCCCCTAGGCCGTTCTAGTTATTCGTTTCGAGCATCAGAACTGCGAAAATTTTGAGTTTCTCAAGCGTTTCTTACCTCCAAACTGCCATATCTCGCGAACGGATTGACCAATCCGCAAAATTTTTTCTGCATGTGAAAGTAGAAACTTGCCCGATTACAACGGTATGTGTACTTTTCCCCTAGGCCATTCTAGTTAATCGTTTCGAGCATCAGAACTGGGAAATCTTGAGTTTGTCAAGCGTTTCTTACCTCCAAACTGCCATATCTCGCGAACGGATTGACCAATCCGCAAAATTTCTGTTGCATCTGAAAGTAGGGACTCGCCCAATTACAACGGTGTGTGTACTTTTCCCCTAGGCCATTCTAGTTAATCGTTTCGAGCATCAGAACTGTGAAAATTTTGAGTTTCTCAAGCGTTTCTTACCTCCAAACTGCCATAACTCGCGAACGGATTGACCAATCCGCAAAATTTCTGCTGCATCTGAAAGTAGAAGCTCGCCCGATTACAACGGTATGCGTACATTTCCCCTAGGCCATTCTGGTTAATTGTTTCGAGCATCAGAACTGTGAAAATTTTGAGTTTCTCAAGCGTTTCTTACTTCCAAACTGCCATATCTCGCGAACGGATTGACCAATCCGCAAAATTTCTGTTGCATCTGAAAGTAGAAACTCGCCCGATTACAACGGTGTATGTACCTTTCCACTAGGCCATTCTAGTTAATCGTTTGGAGCATCAGAAGTGTGAAAACTTTGAGTTTCTCAAGCGTTTCTTACCTCCAAACTGCCATATCTCGCGAACGGATTGACCAATCCGCAAAACTTCTGTTGCATCTGAAAGTAGAAACTCGCCCGATTACAACGGTATTTGTTGTTTTCCCCTAGGCCATTCTAGTTAATCGTTTCGGGCATCAGATATGTGAAAATTTTGAGTTTCTCAAGCGTTTCTTACCTCCAAACTGCCATATCTCGCGAACGGATTGACCAATCCGCAAAATTTCTGTTGCATCTGAAAGTAGAAACCCGCCCGATTACAACGGTATGAGTAGTTTTCCCCTAGGCCGTTCTAGTTATTCGTTTCGACCATCAGAACTGCGAAAATTTTGAGTTTGTCAAGCGTTTCTTAAACTGCCATATCTCTCGAACGGATTGAACAATCCGCAAAATTTCTGTTGCATCTGAAAGTAGAAACCCGCCCGATTACAACGGTATGAGTAGTTTTTGTCTAGGCCGTTCTGGTTATTCGTTTCGACCATCAGAACTGCGAAAATTTTGAGTTTGTCAAGCGTGTCTTACCTCAAAACTGCCATATCTCGCGAACGGATTGAACAATCCGCAAAATTTCTGTTGCATCTGAAAGTAGAAACCCGCCCGATTACAACGGTATGAGTAGTTTTCCTCTAGGCCGTTCTAGTTATCCGTTTCGAGCATCAGAACTGCGAAAACTTTGAGTTTCTCAAGCGTTTCTTACCTCAAAATCGCCATATCTCGCGAACGGATTGACCAATCAGCAAAATTTCTGTTGCATCTGAAAGTAGAAACTCGCCCGATTACAACGGTATGAGTAGTTTTCCCCTAGGCCGTTCTAGTTATTCGTTTCGAGCATCAGAACTGCGAAAATTTTGAGTTTTTCAAGCGTTTCTTACCTCAAAATCGCCATATCTCGCGAACGGATTGACCAATCAGCAAAATTTCTGTTGCATCTGAAAGTAGAAACTCGCCCGATTACAACGGTATGAGTAGTTTTCCCCTAGGCCGTTCTAGTTATTCGTTTCGAGCATCAGAACTGCGAAAATTTTGAGTTACTCAAGCGTTTCTTAACTCTAAACTGCCGTATCTCTCGAACGGATTGACCAATCCGCAAAATTTCTGTTGCATCTGAAAGTAGAAACTCGGCCGACTACAACGGTATGAGTAGTTTTCCCCTAGGCCTTTCTAGTTATTCGTTTCGAGCATCAGAATTGCGACAATTTTGAGTTTTTCAAGCGTTTCTTACGTCAAAACTGCCATATCACGCGAACGGATTGACCAATCCGCAAAATTTCTGTTGCATCTGAAAGTAGAAACTCGCACGATTACAACGGTATGAGTAGTTTTCCCCTAGGGCGTTCTAGTTATTCGTTTCGAGCATCAGAACTGCGACAATTTGGAGTTTCTCAAGCGTTTCTTACCTCCAAACTGCCACATCTCGCGAACGGATTGACCAATCCGCAAAATTTCTGTTGCATCTGAAAGTAGAAACTCGCCCGATTACAACGGTATGAGTAGTTTTCCCCTAGGCCGTTCTAGTTATTCGTTTCGAGCATCAGAACTGCGAAAATTTTGAGTTTTTCAAGCGTTTCTTACCTCAAAATCGCCATATCTCGCGAACGGATTGACCAATCAGCAAAATTTCTGTTGCATCTGAAAGTAGAAACTCGCCCGATTACAACGGTATGAGTAGTTTTCCCCTAGGCCGTTCTAGTTATTCGTTTCGAGCATCAGAACTGCGAAAATTTTGAGTTTTTCAAGCGTTTCTTACCTGAAAACTGCCATATCGCGCGAACGGATTGACCAATCCGCAAAATTTCTGTTGCATCTGAAAGTAGAAACTCGGCCGACTACAACGGTATGAGTAGTTTTCCCCTAGGCCTTTCTAGTTATTCGTTTCGAGCATCAGAATTGCGACAATTTTGAGTTTTTCAAGCGTTTCTTACGTCAAAACTGCCATATCACGCGAACGGATTGACCAATCCGCAAAATGTCTGTTGCATCTGAAAGTAGAAACTCGCACGATTACAACGGTATGAGTAGTTTTCCCCTAGGGCGTTCTAGTTATTCGTTTCGAGCATCAGAACTGCGAAAATTTTGAGTTTCTCAAGCGTTTCTTACCTCAAAACTGCCATATCTCGCGAACGGATTGACCAATCCGCAAAATTTCTGTTGCGTCTGAAAGTAGAAACTCGCCCGATTACAACGGCATGAGTAGTTTTCCCCTAGGCCGTTCTAGTTATTCGTTTCGAGCATCAGAACTGCGAAAATTTTGAGTTTCTCAAGCGTTTCTTACCTCCAAACTGCCATATCTCGCGAACGGATTGACCAATCCGCAAAATTTCTGTTGCATCTGAAAGTAGAAACTCGCCCGATTACAACGGTATGAGTACTTTTCCCCTAGGCCGTTCGAGTTATTCGTTTCGAGCATCAGAACTGCGAAAATTTTGAGTTTCTCAAGCGTTTCTTACCTCAAAACTGCCATATCTCGCGAACGGATTGACCAATCCGCAAAATTTCTGTTGCATCTGAAAGTAGAAACTCGCCCGATTACAACGGTATGAGTAGTTTTCCCCTAGGCCGTTCTAGTTATTCGTTTCGAGCATCAGAACTGCGAAAATTTTGAGTTTCTCAAGCGTTTCTTACCTCCAAACTGCCATATCTCGCGAACGGATTGACCAATCCGCAAAATTTCTGTTGCATCTGAAAGTAGAAACTCGCCCGATTACACCGGTATGAGTAGTTTTCCCCTAGGCCGTTCTAGTTATTCGTTTCGAGCATCAGAATTGCGAAAATTTTGAGTTTTTCAAGCGTTTCTTACCTCAAAACTGCCATATCTCGCGAACGGATTGACCAATTCGCAAAATCTCTGCTGCATCTGAAAGTAGAAACTCGCACGATTACAACGCTATGAGTAGTTTTCCCCTAGGCCGTTCTAGTTATTCGTTTCGAGCATCAGAACTGCGAAAATTTTGAGTTTCTCAAGCGTTTCTTACCTCAAAACTGCCATATCTCGCGAACGGATTGAACAATCCGCAAAATTTCTGTTGCATCTGAAAGTAGAAACCCGCCCGATTACAACGGTATGAGTAGTTTTCCTCTAGGCCGTTCTTGTTATTCGTTTCGAGCATCAGAACTGCGAAAATTTTGAGTTTCTCAAGCGTTTCTTACCTCAAAACTGCCATATGTCGCGAACGGATTGACCAATCCGCAAAATTTCTGTTGCATCTGAAAGTAGAAGCTCGCCCGATTGCAACGGTATGAGTAGTTTTCCTCCAGGCCGTTCTAGTTATTCGTTTCGGGCATCAGAACTGCGAGAATTTTGAGTTTGTCAAGCGATTCTTACCCCAAAACTGCCATATCTCGCGAACGGATTGAACAATCCGCAAAATTTCTGTTGCATCTGAAACTCGCCCGATTACAACGGTGTGAGTAGTTTTCCCCTAGGCCGTTCTAGTTATTCGTTTCGAGCATCAGAACTGCGAAAATTTTGAGTTTCTCAAGCGTTTCTTACCTCAAAACTGCCATATCTCGCGAACGGATTGACCAATCCGCAAAATTTCTGTTGCATCTGAAAGTAGAAGCTCGCCCGATTACAACGGTATGAGTAGTTTTCCCCTAGGCCGTTCTAGTTATTCCTTTCGAGCATCAGAACTGCGAAAATTTTGAGTTTCTCAAGCGTTTCTTACTTCAAAACTGCCATATCTCGCGAACGGATTGAACAATCCGCAAAATTTCTGTTGCATCTGAAAGTAGAAACCCGCCCGAATACAACGGTATGAGTAGTTTTCCTCTAGGCCGTTCTAGTTATTCGTTTCGAGCATCAGAACTGCGAAAATTTTGAGTTTATCAAGCGTTTCTTACCTCAAAACTGCCATATCTCGGGAACGGATTGACCAATCCGCAAAATTTCTTTTGCATCTGAAAGTAGAAACTCGCCCGATTACAACGGTATGAGTAGTTTTCCCCTAGGCCGTTCTAGTTATTCGTTCCGAGCATCAGAACTGCGAAAATTTGGAGTTTCTCAAGCGTTTCTTACCTCCAAACTGCCACATCTCGCGAACGGATTGACCAATCCGCAAAATTTCTGTTGCATCTGAAAGTAGAAACTCGCCCGATTACAACGGTATGAGTAGTTTTCCCCTAGGCCGTTCTAGTTATTCGTTTCGAGCATCAGAACTGCGAAAATTTTGAGTTTTTCAAGCGTTTCTTACCTGAAAACTGCCATATCGCGCGAACGGATT
This sequence comes from Ptiloglossa arizonensis, assembly GCF_051014685.1. Lineage (NCBI taxonomy): Eukaryota > Metazoa > Arthropoda > Insecta > Hymenoptera > Colletidae > Ptiloglossa > Ptiloglossa arizonensis. The sequence continues at coordinate 219,349 of NW_027478434.1, read as the reverse complement.
GACCAATCCGCAAAATTTCTGTTGCATCTGAAAGTAGAAACTCGGCCGACTACAACGGTATGAGTACTTTTCCCCTAGGCCATTCTAGTTAATCGTTTCGAGCATCAGAACTGGGAAATCTTGAGTTTGTCAAGCGTTTCTTACCTCCAAACTGCCATATCTCGCGAACGGATTGACCAATCCGCAAAATTTCTGTTGCATCTGAAAGTAGGGACTCGCCCAATTACAACGGTGTGTGTACTTTTCCCCTAGGCCATTCTAGTTAATCGTTTCGAGCATCAGAACTGTGAAAATTTTGAGTTTCTCAAGCGTTTCTTACCTCCAAACTGCCATAACTCGCGAACGGATTGACCAATCCGCAAAATTTCTGCTGCATCTGAAAGTAGAAGCTCGCCCGATTACAACGGTATGCGTACATTTCCCCTAGGCCATTCTGGTTAATTGTTTCGAGCATCAGAACTGTGAAAATTTTGAGTTTCTCAAGCGTTTCTTACTTCCAAACTGCCATATCTCGCGAACGGATTGACCAATCCGCAAAATTTCTGTTGCATCTGAAAGTAGAAACTCGCCCGATTACAACGGTGTATGTACCTTTCCACTAGGCCATTCTAGTTAATCGTTTGGAGCATCAGAAGTGTGAAAACTTTGAGTTTCTCAAGCGTTTCTTACCTCCAAACTGCCATATCTCGCGAACGGATTGACCAATCCGCAAAACTTCTGTTGCATCTGAAAGTAGAAACTCGCCCGATTACAACGGTATTTGTTGTTTTCCCCTAGGCCATTCTAGTTAATCGTTTCGGGCATCAGATATGTGAAAATTTTGAGTTTCTCAAGCGTTTCTTACCTCCAAACTGCCATATCTCGCGAACGGATTGACCAATCTGCAAAATTTCTGTTGCATCTGAAAGTAGAAACCCGCCCGATTACAACGGTATGAGTAGTTTTCCCCTAGGCCGTTCTAGTTATTCGTTTCGACCATCAGAACTGCGAAAATTTTGAGTTTGTCAAGCGTTTCTTAAACTGCCATATCTCTCGAACGGATTGAACAATCCGCAAAATTTCTGTTGCATCTGAAAGTAGAAACCCGCCCGATTACAACGGTATGAGTAGTTTTTGTCTAGGCCGTTCTGGTTATTCGTTTCGACCATCAGAACTGCGAAAATTTTGAGTTTGTCAAGCGTGTCTTACCTCAAAACTGCCATATCTCGCGAACGGATTGAACAATCCGCAAAATTTCTGTTGCATCTGAAAGTAGAAACCCGCCCGATTACAACGGTATGAGTAGTTTTCCTCTAGGCCGTTCTAGTTATCCGTTTCGAGCATCAGAACTGCGAAAACTTTGAGTTTCTCAAGCGTTTCTTACCTCAAAATCGCCATATCTCGCGAACGGATTGACCAATCAGCAAAATTTCTGTTGCATCTGAAAGTAGAAACTCGCCCGATTACAACGGTATGAGTAGTTTTCCCCTAGGCCGTTCTAGTTATTCGTTTCGAGCATCAGAACTGCGAAAATTTTGAGTTTTTCAAGCGTTTCTTACCTCAAAATCGCCATATCTCGCGAACGGATTGACCAATCAGCAAAATTTCTGTTGCATCTGAAAGTAGAAACTCGCCCGATTACAACGGTATGAGTAGTTTTCCCCTAGGCCGTTCTAGTTATTCGTTTCGAGCATCAGAACTGCGAAAATTTTGAGTTACTCAAGCGTTTCTTAACTCTAAACTGCCGTATCTCTCGAACGGATTGACCAATCCGCAAAATTTCTGTTGCATCTGAAAGTAGAAACTCGGCCGACTACAACGGTATGAGTAGTTTTCCCCTAGGCCTTTCTAGTTATTCGTTTCGAGCATCAGAATTGCGACAATTTTGAGTTTTTCAAGCGTTTCTTACGTCAAAACTGCCATATCACGCGAACGGATTGACCAATCCGCAAAATTTCTGTTGCATCTGAAAGTAGAAACTCGCACGATTACAACGGTATGAGTAGTTTTCCCCTAGGGCGTTCTAGTTATTCGTTTCGAGCATCAGAACTGCGAAAATTTGGAGTTTCTCAAGCGTTTCTTACCTCCAAACTGCCACATCTCGCGAACGGATTGACCAATCCGCAAAATTTCTGTTGCATCTGAAAGTAGAAACTCGCCCGATTACAACGGTATGAGTAGTTTTCCCCTAGGCCGTTCTAGTTATTCGTTTCGAGCATCAGAACTGCGAAAATTTTGAGTTTTTCAAGCGTTTCTTACCTCAAAATCGCCATATCTCGCGAACGGATTGACCAATCAGCAAAATTTCTGTTGCATCTGAAAGTAGAAACTCGCCCGATTACAACGGTATGAGTAGTTTTCCCCTAGGCCGTTCTAGTTATTCGTTTCGAGCATCAGAACTGCGAAAATTTTGAGTTTTTCAAGCGTTTCTTACCTGAAAACTGCCATATCGCGCGAACGGATTGACCAATCCGCAAAATTTCTGTTGCATCTGAAAGTAGAAACTCGGCCGGCTACAACGGTATGAGTAGTTTTCCCCTAGGCCTTTCTAGTTATTCGTTTCGAGCATCAGAATTGCGACAATTTTGAGTTTTTCAAGCGTTTCTTACGTCAAAACTGCCATATCACGCGAACGGATTGACCAATCCGCAAAATGTCTGTTGCATCTGAAAGTAGAAACTCGCACGATTACAACGGTATGAGTAGTTTTCCCCTAGGGCGTTCTAGTTATTCGTTTCGAGCATCAGAACTGCGAAAATTTTGAGTTTCTCAAGCGTTTCTTACCTCAAAACTGCCATATCTCGCGAACGGATTGACCAATCCGCAAAATTTCTGTTGCGTCTGAAAGTAGAAACTCGCCCGATTACAACGGCATGAGTAGTTTTCCCCTAGGCCGTTCTAGTTATTCGTTTCGAGCATCAGAACTGCGAAAATTTTGAGTTTCTCAAGCGTTTCTTACCTCCAAACTGCCATATCTCGCGAACGGATTGACCAATCCGCAAAATTTCTGTTGCATCTGAAAGTAGAAACTCGCCCGATTACAACGGTATGAGTACTTTTCCCCTAGGCCGTTCGAGTTATTCGTTTCGAGCATCAGAACTGCGAAAATTTTGAGTTTCTCAAGCGTTTCTTACCTCAAAACTGCCATATCTCGCGAACGGATTGACCAATCCGCAAAATTTCTGTTGCATCTGAAAGTAGAAACTCGCCCGATTACAACGGTATGAGTAGTTTTCCCCTAGGCCGTTCTAGTTATTCGTTTCGAGCATCAGAACTGCGAAAATTTTGAGTTTCTCAAGCGTTTCTTACCTCCAAACTGCCATATCTCGCGAACGGATTGACCAATCCGCAAAATTTCTGTTGCATCTGAAAGTAGAAACTCGCCCGATTACACCGGTATGAGTAGTTTTCCCCTAGGCCGTTCTAGTTATTCGTTTCGAGCATCAGAATTGCGAAAATTTTGAGTTTTTCAAGCGTTTCTTACCTCAAAACTGCCATATCTCGCGAACGGATTGACCAATTCGCAAAATCTCTGCTGCATCTGAAAGTAGAAACTCGCACGATTACAACGCTATGAGTAGTTTTCCCCTAGGCCGTTCTAGTTATTCGTTTCGAGCATCAGAACTGCGAAAATTTTGAGTTTCTCAAGCGTTTCTTACCTCAAAACTGCCATATCTCGCGAACGGATTGAACAATCCGCAAAATTTCTGTTGCATCTGAAAGTAGAAACCCGCCCGATTACAACGGTATGAGTAGTTTTCCTCTAGGCCGTTCTTGTTATTCGTTTCGAGCATCAGAACTGCGAAAATTTTGAGTTTCTCAAGCGTTTCTTACCTCAAAACTGCCATATGTCGCGAACGGATTGACCAATCCGCAAAATTTCTGTTGCATCTGAAAGTAGAAGCTCGCCCGATTGCAACGGTATGAGTAGTTTTCCTCCAGGCCGTCCTAGTTATTCGTTTCGGGCATCAGAACTGCGAGAATTTTGAGTTTGTCAAGCGATTCTTACCCCAAAACTGCCATATCTCGCGAACGGATTGAACAATCCGCAAAATTTCTGTTGCATCTGAAACTCGCCCGATTACAACGGTGTGAGTAGTTTTCCCCTAGGCCGTTCTAGTTATTCGTTTCGAGCATCAGAACTGCGAAAATTTTGAGTTTCTCAAGCGTTTCTTACCTCAAAACTGCCATATCTCGCGAACGGATTGACCAATCCGCAAAATTTCTGTTGCATCTGAAAGTAGAAGCTCGCCCGATTACAACGGTATGAGTAGTTTTCCCCTAGGCCGTTCTAGTTATTCGTTTCGAGCATCAGAACTGCGAAAATTTTGAGTTTCTCAAGCGTTTCTTACTTCAAAACTGCCATATCTCGCGAACGGATTGAACAATCCGCAAAATTTCTGTTGCATCTGAAAGTAGAAACCCGCCCGAATACAACGGTATGAGTAGTTTTCCTCTAGGCCGTTCTAGTTATTCGTTTCGAGCATCAGAACTGCGAAAATTTTGAGTTTATCAAGCGTTTCTTACCTCAAAACTGCCATATCTAGGGAACGGATTGACCAATCCGCAAAATTTCTTTTGCATCTGAAAGTAGAAACTCGCCCGATTACAACGGTATGAGTAGTTTTCCCCTAGGCCGTTCTAGTTATTCGTTCCGAGCATCAGAACTGCGAAAATTTGGAGTTTCTCAAGCGTTTCTTACCTCCAAACTGCCACATCTCGCGAACGGATTGACCAATCCGCAAAATTTCTGTTGCATCTGAAAGTAGAAACTCGCCCGATTACAACGGTATGAGTAGTTTTCCCCTAGGCCGTTCTAGTTATTCGTTTCGAGCATCAGAACTGCGAAAATTTTGAGTTTTTCAAGCGTTTCTTACCTGAAAACTGCCATATCGCGCGAACGGATTGACCAATCCGCAAAATTTCTGTTGCATCTGAAAGTAGAAACTCGGCCGACTACAACGGTATGAGTACTTTTCCCCTAGGCCGTTCGAGTTATTCGTTTCGAGCATCAGAACTGCGAAAATTTTGAGTTTCTCAAGCGTTTCTTACCTCAAAACTGCCATATCTCGCGAACGGATTGACCAATCCGCAAAATCTCTGCTGCATCTGAAAGTAGAAACTCGCACGATTACAACGCTATGAGTAGTTTTCCCCTAGGCCGTTCTAGTTATTCGTTTCGAGCATCAGAACTGCGAAAATTTTGAGTTTCTCAAGCGTTTCTTACCTCAAAACTGCCATATCTCGCGAACGGATTGAACAATCCGCAAAATTTCTGTTGCATCTGAAAGTAGAAACCCGCCCGATTACAACGGTATGAGTAGTTTTCCTCTAGGCCGTTCTTGTTATTCGTTTCGAGCATCAGAACTGCGAAAATTTTGAGTTTCTCAAGCGTTTCTTACCTCAAAACTGCCATATGTCGCGAACGGATTGACCAATCCGCAAAATTTCTGTTGCATCTGAAAGTAGAAGCTCGCCCGATTACAACGGTATGTGTAGTTTTCCTCCAGGCCGTTCTAGTTATTCGTTTCGGGCATCAGAACTGCGAGAATTTTGAGTTTGTCAAGCGATTCTTACCCCAAAACTGCCATATCTCGCGAACGGATTGAACAATCCGCAAAATTTCTGTTGCATCTGAAACTCGCCCGATTACAACGGTGTGAGTAGTTTTCCCCTAGGCCGTTCTAGTTATTCGTTTCGAGCATCAGAACTGCGAAAATTTTGAGTTTCTCAAGCGTTTCTTACCTCAAATCTGCCATATCTCGCGAACGGATTGACCAATCCGCAAAATTTCTGTTGCATCTGAAAGTAGAAGCTCGCCCGATTGCAACGGTATGAGTAGTTTTCCCCTAGGCCGTTCTAGTTATTCGTTTCGAGCATCAGAACTGCGAAAATTTTGAGTTTCTCAAGCGTTTCTTACTTCAAAACTGCCATATCTCGCGAACGGATTGAACAATCCGCAAAATTTCTGTTGCATCTGAAAGTAGAAACCCGCCCGAATACAACGGTATGAGTAGTTTTCCTCTAGGCCGTTCTAGTTATTCGTTTCGAGCATCAGAACTGCGAAAATTTTGAGTTTATCAAGCGTTTCTTACCTCAAAACTGCCATATCTCGGGAACGGATTGACCAATCCGCAAAATTTCTTTTGCATCTGAAAGTAGAAACTCGCCCGATTACAACGGTATGAGTAGTTTTCCCCTAGGCCGTTCTAGTTATTCGTTCCGAGCATCAGAACTGCGAAAATTTGGAGTTTCTCAAGCGTTTCTTACCTCCAAACTGCCACATCTCGCGAACGGATTGACCAATCCGCAAAATTTCTGTTGCATCTGAAAGTAGAAACTCGCCCGATTACAACGGTATGAGTAGTTTTCCCCTAGGCCGTTCTAGTTATTCGTTTCGAGCATCAGAACTGCGAAAATTTTGAGTTTTTCAAGCGTTTCTTACCTGAAAACTGCCATATCGCGCGAACGGATTGACCAATCCGCAAAATTTCTGTTGCATCTGAAAGTAGAAACTCGGCCGACTACAACGGTATGAGTAGTTTTCCCCTAGGCCGTTCTAGTTATTCGTTTCGAGCATCAGAATTGCGACAATTTTGAGTTTTTCAAGCGTTTCTTACGTCAAAACTGCCATATCACGCGAACGGATTGACCAATCCGCAAAATTTCTGTTGCATCTGAAAGTAGAAACTCGCACGATTACAACGGTATGAGTAGTTTTCCCCTAGGGCGTTCTAGTTATTCGTTTCGAGCATCAGAACTGCGAAAATTTTGAGTTTCTCAAGCGTTTCTTACCTCAAAACTGCCATATCTCGCGAACGGATTGACCAATCCGCAAAATTTCTGTTGCGTCTGAAAGTAGAAACTCGCCCGATTACAACGGCATGAGTAGTTTTCCCCTAGACCGTTCTAGTTATTCGTTTCGAGCATCAGAACTGCGAAAATTTTGAGTTTCTCAAGCGTTTCTTACCTCCAAACTGCCATATCTCGCGAACGGATTGACCAATCCGCAAAATTTCTGTTGCATCTGAAAGTAGAAACTCGCCCGATTACAACGGTATGAGTACTTTTCCCCTAGGCCGTTCGAGTTATTCGTTTCGAGCATCAGAACTGCGAAAATTTTGAGTTTCTCAAGCGTTTCTTACCTCAAAACTGCCATATCTCGCGAACGGATTGACCAATCCGCAAAATTTCTGTTGCATCTGAAAGTAGAAACTCGCCCGATTACAACGGTATGAGTAGTTTTCACCTAGGCCGTTCTAGTTATTCGTTTCGAGCATCAGAACTGCGAAAATTTTGAGTTTCTCAGGCGTTTCTTACCTCCAAACTGCCATATCTCGCGAACGGATTGACCAATCCGCAAAATTTCTGTTGCATCTGAAAGTAGAAACTCGCCCGATTACAACGGTATGAGTAGTTTTCCCCTAGGCCGTTCTAGTTATTCGTTTCGAGCATCAGAACTGCGAAAATTTTGAGTTTCTCAAGCGTTTCTTACCTCCAAACTGCCATATCTCGCGAACGGATTGACCAATCCGCAAAATTTCTGTTGCATCTGAAAGTAGAAGCTCGCCCGATTCCAACGGTACGAGTAGTTTTCCCCTAGGCCGTTCGAGTTATTCGTTTCGAGCATCAGAACTGCGAAAATTTTGAGTTTTTCAAGCGTTTGTTACCTCAAAACTGCCATATCTCGCGAACGGATTGACCAATCCGCAAAATTTCTGTTGCATCTGAAAGTAGAAACTCGCCCGATTACAACGGCATGAGTAGTTTTCCCCTAGGCCGTTCTAGTTATTCGTTTCGAGCATCAGAACTGCGAAAATTTTGAGCTTCTCAAGCGTTTCTTACCTCCAAACTGCCATATCTCGCGAAAGGATTGACCAATCCGCAAAATTTCTGTTGCATCTGAAAGTAGAAACTCGCCCGATTACAACGGTATGAGTACTTTTCCCCTAGGCCGTTCGAGTTATTCGTTTCGAGCATCAGAACTGCGAAAATTTTGAGTTTCTCAAGCGTTTCTTACCTCAAAACTGCCATATCTCGCGAACGGATTGACCAATCCGCAAAATTTCTGTTGCATCTGAAAGTAGAAACTCGCCCGATTACAACGGTATGAGTAGTTTTCCCCTAGGCCGTTCTAGTTATTCGTTTCGAGCATCAGAACTGCGAAAATTTTGAGTTTCTCAAGCGTTTCTTACCTCCAAACTGCCATATCTCGCGAACGGATTGACCAATCCGCAAAATTTCTGTTGCATCTGAAAGTAGAAACTCGCCCGATTACAACGGTATGAGTAGTTTTCCCCTAGGCCGTTCTAGTTATTCGTTTCGAGCATCAGAACTGCGAAAATTTTGAGTTTCTCAAGCGTTTCTTACCTCCAAACTGCCATATCTCGCGAACGGATTGACCAATCCGCAAAATTTCTGTTGCATCTGAAAGTAGAAGCTCGCCCGATTCCAACGGTACGAGTAGTTTTCCCCTAGGCCGTTCGAGTTATTCGTTTCGAGCATCAGAACTGCGAAAATTTTGAGTTTTTCAAGCGTTTCTTACCTCAAAACTGCCATATCTCGCGAACGGATTGACCAATCCGCAAAATTTCTGATGCATCTGAAAGTAGAAACTCGCCCGATTACAACGGTATGAGTAGTTTTCCCCTAGGCCGTTCTAGTTATTCGTTTCGAGCATCAGAATTGCGAAAATTTTGAGTTTTTCAAGCGTTTCTTACCTCAAAACTGCCATATCTCGCGAACGGATTGACCAATCCGCAAAATTTCTGTTGCATCTGAAAGTAGAAACTCGCCCGATTACAACGGCATGAGTAGTTTTCCCCTAGGCCGTTCTAGTTATTCGTTTCGAGCATCAGAACTGCGAAAATTTTGGGTTTCTCAAGCGTTTCTTACCTCCAAACTGCCATATCTCGCGAACGGATTGACCAATCCGCAAAATTTCTGTTGCATCTGAAAGTAGAAACTCGCCCAATTACAACGGTATGAGTAGTTTTCCCCTAGGCCGTTCTAGTTATTCGTTTCGAGCATCAGAACTGCGAAAATTTTGAGTTTTTCAAGCGTTTCTTACCTCAAAATCGCCATATCTCGCGAACGGATTGACCAATCAGCAAAATTTCTGTTGCATCTGAAAGTAGAAACTCGCCCGATTACAACGGTATGAGTAGTTTTCCCCTAGGCCGTTCTACTTATTAGTATCGAGCATCAGAACTGCGAAAATTTTTAGTTTTTCAAGCGTTTCTTACCTCCAAACTGCCATATCTCGCGAACGGATTGACCAACCCGCAAAATTTATGTTGCATCTGAAAGAAGAAACTCGCCCGATTCCAACGGTATATGTATCTTTCCACTAGGCCATTCTAGTTAATCGTTTCGGGCATTAGATATGTGAAAATTTTGAGTTTCTCAAGCGTTTCTTACCTCCAAACTGCCATATTTCGCGAACGGATTGAACAATCCGCAAAATTTCTGTTGCATCTGAAACTCGCCCGATTACAACGGTGTGAGTAGTTTTCCCCTAGGCCGTTCTAGTTATTCATTTCGAGCATCAGAACTGCGAAAATTTTGAGTTTCTCAAGCGTTTCTTACCTCAAAACTGCCATATCTCGCGAACGGATTGAACAATCCGCAAAATTTCTGTTGCATCTGAAAGTAGAAACCCGCCCGATTACAACGGTATGAGTAGTTTTCCTCTAGGCCGTTCTAGTTATTCGTTTCGACCATCAGAACTGCGAAAATTTTGAGTTTATCAAGCGTGTCTTACCTCAAAACTGCCATATCTCGCGAACGGATTGAACAATCCGCAAAATTTCTGTTGCATCTGAAAGTAGAAACCCGCCCGATTACAACGGTATGAGTAGTTTTCCTCTAGGCCGTTCTAGTTATTCGTTTCGAGCATCAGAACTGCAAAATTTTGAGTTTCTCAAGCGTTTCTTACATCAAAACTGCCATATCTCGCGAACGGATTGACCAATCCGCAAAATTTCTGTTGCATCTGAAAGTAGAAACTCGCCCGATTACAACGGTATGAGTAGTTTTCCCCTAGGCCGTTCTAGTTATTCGTTTCGAGCATCAGAACTGCGAAAATTTTGAGTTTTTCAAGCGTTTCTTACCTCAAAATCGCCATATCTCGCGAACGGATTGACCAATCAGCAAAATTTCTGTTGCATCTGAAAGTAGAAACTCGCCCGATTACAACGGTATGAGTAGTTTTCCCCTAGGCCGTTCTACTTATTAGTATCGAGCATCAGAACTGCGAAAATTTTTAGTTTTTCAAGCGTTTCTTACCTCCAAACTGCCATATCTCGCGAACGGATTGACCAATCCGCAAAATTTCTGTTGCATCTGAAAGTAGAAGCTCGCCCGATTCCAACGGTACGAGTAGTTTTCCCCTAGGCCATTCTAGTTAATCGTTTCGGGCATCAGATATGTGAAAATTTTGAGTTTCTCAAGCGTTTCTTACTTCCAAACTGCCATAACTCGCGAACGGATTGACCAATCCGCAAAATTTCTGCTGCATCTGAAAGTAGAAACTCGCCCGATTACAACGGTATGTGTACTTTTCCCCTAGGCCATTCTAGTTAATCGTTTCGAGCATCAGAACTGCGAAAATTTGGAGTTTCTCAAGCGTTTCTTACCTCAAATCTGCCATATCTCGCGAACGGATTGAACAATCCGCAAAATTTCTGTTGCATCTGAAACTCGCCCGATTACAACGGTGTGAGTAGTTTTCCCCTAGGCCGTTCTAGTTATTCGTTTCGAGCATCAGAACTGCGAAAATTTTGAGTTTCTCAAGCGTTTCTTACCTCAAAACTGCCATATCTCGCGAACGGATTGACCATTCCGCAAAATTTCTGTTGCATCTGAAAGTAGAAACTCGCCCGATTACAACGGTATGTGTACTTTTCCCCTAGGCCATTCTAGTTAATCGTTTCGAGCATCAGAACTGCGAAAATTTGGAGTTTCTCAAGCGTTTCTTACCTCAAATCTGCCATATCTCGCGAACGGATTGAACAATCCGCAAAATTTCTGTTGAATCTGAAACTCGCCCGATTACAACGGTGTGAGTAGTTTTCCCCTAGGCCGTTCTAGTTATTCGTTTCGAGCATCAGAACTGCGAAAATTTTGAGTTTCTCAAGCGTTTCTTACCTCAAAACTGCCATATCTCGCGAACGGATTGACCATTCCGCAAAATTTCTGTTGCATCTGAAAGTAGAAACTCGCCCGATTACAACGGTATGAGTAGTTTTCCTCTAGGCCGTTCTAGTTATTCGTTTCGAGCATCAGAACTGCGAAAATTTTGAGTTTCTCAAGCGTTTCTTACCTCCAAACTGCCACATCTCGCGAACGGATTGACCAATCCGCAAAATTTATGTTGCATCTGAAACTCGCCCGATTACAACGGTGTGAGTAGTTTTCCCCTAGGCCGTTCTAGTTATTCGTTTCGAGCATCAGAACTGCGAAAATTTTGAGTTTCTCAAACGTTTCTTACCTCCAAACTGCCATATCTCGCGAACGGATTGACCAATCCGCAAAATTTCTTCTGCATGTGAAAGCAGAAACTTGCCCGATTACAACGGTATGTGTACTTTTCCCCTAGGCCATTCTAGTTAATCGTTTCGAGCATCAGAACTGGGAAATCTTGAGTTTGTCAAGCGTTTCTTACCTCCAAACTGCCATATCTCGCGAACGGATTGACCAATCCGCAAAATTTCTGTTGCATCTGAAAGTAGGGACTCGCCCAATTACAACGGTGTGTGTACTTTTCCCCTAGGCCATTCTAGTTAATCGTTTCGAGCATCAGAACTGTGAAAATTTTGAGTTTCTCAAGCGTTTCTTACCTCCAAACTGCCATAACTCGCGAACGGATTGACCAATCCGCAAAATTTCTGCTGCATCTGAAAGTAGAAGCTCGCCCGATTACAACGGTATGCGTACATTTCCCCTAGGCCATTCTGGTTAATTGTTTCGAGCATCAGAACTGTGAAAATTTTGAGTTTCTCAAGCGTTTCTTACTTCCAAACTGCCATATCTCGCGAACGGATTGACCAATCCGCAAAATTTCTGTTGCATCTGAAAGTAGAAACTCGCCCGATTACAACGGTGTATGTACCTTTCCACTAGGCCATTCTAGTTAATCGTTTCGGGCATCAGATATGTGTAAATTTTGAGTTTCTCAAGCGTTTCTTACCTCCAAACTGCCATAACACGCGAACGGATTGACCAATCCGCAAAATTTCTGCTGCATCTGAAAGTAGAAACTCGCACGATTACAACGGTATGTGTACTTTTCCCCTAGGCCATTCTAGTTAATCGTTTGGAGCATCAGAACTGTGAAAACTTTGAGTTTCTCAAGCGTTTCTTACCTCCAAACTGCCATATCTCGCGAACGGATTGACCAATCCGCAAAACTTCTGTTGCATCTGAAAGTAGAAACTCGCCCGATTACAACGGTATTTGTTGTTTTCCCCTAGGCCATTCTAGTTAATCGTTTCGGGCATCAGATATGTGAAAATTTTGAGTTTCTCAAGCGTTTCTTACCTCCAAACTGCCATATCTCGCGAACGGATTGACCAATCCGCAAAATTTCTGTTGCATCTGAAAGTAGAAACCCGCCCGATTACAACGGTATGAGTAGTTTTCCCCTAGGCCGTTCTAGTTATTCGTTTCGACCATCAGAACTGCGAAAATTTTGAGTTTTTCAAGCGTTTCTTACCTCAAAATCGCCATATCTCGCGAACGGATTGACCAATCAGCAAAATTTCTGTTGCATCTGAAAGTAGAAACTCGCCCGATTACAACGGTATGAGTAGTTTTCCCCGAGGCCGTTCTACTTATTAGTATCGAGCATCAGAACTGCGAAAATTTTTAGTTTTTCAAGCGTTTCTTACCTCCAAACTGCCATATCTCGCGAACGGATTGACCAACCCGCAAAATTTATGTTGCATCTGAAAGAAGAAACTCGCCCGATTCCAACGGTATATGTATCTTTCCACTAGGCCATTCTAGTTAATCGTTTCGGGCATTAGTTATGTGAAAATTTTGAGTTTCTCAAGCGTTTCTTACCTCCAAACTGCCATATCTCGCGAACGGATTGACCAATCCGCAAAATTTCTGTTGCATCTGAAACTCGCCCGATTACAACGGTGTGAGTAGTTTTCCCCTAGGCCGTTCTAGTTATTCATTTCGAGCATCAGAACTGCGAAAATTTTGAGTTTCTCAAGCGTTTCTTACCTCAAAACTGCCATATCTCGCGAACGGATTGAACAATCCGCAAAATTTCTGTTGCATCTGAAAGTAGAAACCCGCCCGATTACAACGGTATGAGTAGTTTTCCTCTAGGCCGTTCTAGTTATTCGTTTCGACCATCAGAACTGCGAAAATTTTGAGTTTATCAAGCGTGTCTTACCTCAAAACTGTCATATCTCGCGAACGGATTGAACAATCCGCAAAATTTCTGTTGCATCTGAAAGTAGAAACCCGCCCGATTACAACGGTATGAGTAGTTTTCCTCTAGGCCGTTCTAGTTATTCGTTTCGAGCATCAGAACTGCAAAATTTTGAGTTTCTCAAGCGTTCCTTACATCAAAACTGCCATATCTCGCGAACGGATTGACCAATCCGCAAAATTTCTGTTGCATCTGAAAGTAGAAACTCGCCCGATTACAACGGTATGAGTAGTTTTCCCCTAGGCCGTTCTAGTTATTCGTTTCGAGCATCAGAACTGCGAAAATTTTGAGTTTTTCAAGCGTTTCTTACCTCAAAATCGCCATATCTCGCGAACGGATTGACCAATCAGCAGAATTTCTGTTGCATCTGAAAGTAGAAACTCGCCCGATTACAACGGTATGAGTAGTTTTCCCCTAGGCCGTTCTACTTATTAGTATCGAGCATCAGAACTGCGAAAATTTTTAGTTTTTCAAGCGTTTCTTACCTCCAAACTGCCATATCTCGCGAACGGATTGACCAATCCGCAAAATTTCTGTTGCATCTGAAAGTAGAAGCTCGCCCGATTCCAACGGTACGAGTAGTTTTCCCCTAGGCCATTCTAGTTAATCGTTTCGGGCATCAGATATGTGAAAATTTTGAGTTTCTCAAGCGTTTCTTACTTCCAAACTGCCATAACTCGCGAACGGATTGACCAATCCGCAAAATTTCTGCTGCATCTGAAAGTAGAAACTCACCCGATTACAACGGTATGTGTACTTTTCCCCTAGGCCATTCTAGTTAATCGTTTCGAGCATCAGAACTGCGAAAATTTGGAGTTTCTCAAGCGTTTCTTACCTCAAATCTGCCATATCTCGCGAACGGATTGAACAATCCGCAAAATTTCTGTTGCATCTGAAACTCGCCCGATTACAACGGTGTGAGTAGTTTTCCCCTAGGCCGTTCTAGTTATTCGTTTCGAGCATCAGAACTGCGAAAATTTTGAGTTTCTCAAGCGTTTCTTACCTCAAAACTGCCATATCTCGCGAACGGATTGACCATTCCGCAAAATTTCTGTTGCATCTGAAAGTAGAAACTCGCCCGATTACAACGGTATGTGTACTTTTCCCCTAGGCCATTCTAGTTAATCGTTTCGAGCATCAGAACTGCGAAAATTTGGAGTTTCTCAAGCGTTTCTTACCTCAAATCTGCCATATCTCGCGAACGGATTGAACAATCCGCAAAATTTCTGTTGCATCTGAAACTCGCCCGATTACAACGGTGTGAGTAGTTTTCCCCTAGGCCGTTCTAGTTATTCGTTTCGAGCATCAGAACTGCGAAAATTTTGAGTTTCTCAAGCGTTTCTTACCTCAAAACTGCCATATCTCGCGAACGGATTGACCATTCCGCAAAATTTCTGTTGCATCTGAAAGTAGAAACTCGCCCGATTACAACGGTATGAGTAGTTTTCCTCTAGGCCGTTCTAGTTATTCGTTTCGAGCATCAGAACTGCGAAAATTTTGAGTTTCTCAAGCGTTTCTTACCTCCAAACTGCCACATCTCGCGAACGGATTGACCAATCCGCAAAATTTATGTTGCATCTGAAACTCGCCCGATTACAACGGTGTGAGTAGTTTTCCCCTAGGCCGTTCTAGTTATTCGTTTCGAGCATCAGAACTGCGAAAATTTTGAGTTTCTCAAGCGTTTCTTACCTCCAAACTGCCATATCTCGCGAACGGATTGACCAATCCGCAAAATTTCTTCTGCATGTGAAAGTAGAAACTTGCCCGATTACAACGGTATGTGTACTTTTCCCCTAGGCCATTCTAGTTAATCGTTTCGAGCATCAGAACTGGGAAATCTTGAGTTTGTCAAGCGTTTCTTACCTCCAAACTGCCATATCTCGCGAACGGATTGACCAATCCGCAAAATTTCTGTTGCATCTGAAAGTAGGGACTCGCCCAATTACAACGGTGTGTGTACTTTTCCCCTAGGCCATTCTAGTTAATCGTTTCGAGCATCAGAACTGTGAAAATTTTGAGTTTCTCAAGCGTTTCTTACCTCCAAACTGCCATAACTCGCGAACGGATTGACCAATCCGCAAAATTTCTGCTGCATCTGAAAGTAGAAGCTCGCCCGATTACAACGGTATGCGTACATTTCCCCTAGGCCATTCTGGTTAATTGTTTCGAGCATCAGAACTGTGAAAATTTTGAGTTTCTCAAGCGTTTCTTACTTCCAAACTGCCATATCTCGCGAACGGATTGACCAATCCGCAAAATTTCTGTTGCATCTGAAAGTAGAAACTCGCCCGATTACAACGGTGTATGTACCTTTCCACTAGGCCATTCTAGTTAATCGTTTGGAGCATCAGAAGTGTGAAAACTTTGAGTTTCTCAAGCGTTTCTTACCTCCAAACTGCCATATCTCGCGAACGGATTGACCAATCCGCAAAACTTCTGTTGCATCTGAAAGTAGAAACTCGCCCGATTACAACGGTATTTGTTGTTTTCCCCTAGGCCATTCTAGTTAATCGTTTCGGGCATCAGATATGTGAAAATTTTGAGTTTCTCAAGCGTTTCTTACCTCCAAACTGCCATATCTCGCGAACGGATTGACCAATCCGCAAAATTTCTGTTGCATCTGAAAGTAGAAACCCGCCCGATTACAACGGTATGAGTAGTTTTCCCCTAGGCCGTTCTAGTTATTCGTTTCGACCATCAGAACTGCGAAAATTTTGAGTTTGTCAAGCGTTTCTTAAACTGCCATATCTCTCGAACGGATTGAACAATCCGCAAAATTTCTGTTGCATCTGAAAGTAGAAACCCGCCCGATTACAACGGTATGAGTAGTTTTTGTCTAGGCCGTTCTGGTTATTCGTTTCGACCATCAGAACTGCGAAAATTTTGAGTTTGTCAAGCGTGTCTTACCTCAAAACTGCCATATCTCGCGAACGGATTGAACAATCCGCAAAATTTCTGTTGCATCTGAAAGTAGAAACCCGCCCGATTACAACGGTATGAGTAGTTTTCCCCTAGGCCGTTCTAGTTATTCGTTTCGAGCATCAGAACTGCTAAAATTTTGAGTTTGTCAAGCGTTTCTTACCTCAAATCTGCCATATCTCGCGAACGGATTGAACAATCCGCAAAATTTCTGTTGCATCTGAAAGTAGAAACCCGCCCGATTACAACGGTATGAGTAGTTTTCCTCTAGGCCGTTCTAGTTATCCGTTTCGAGCATCAGAACTGCGAAAACTTTGAGTTTCTCAAGCGTTTCTTACCTCAAAACTGCCATATCTCGCGAACGGATTGAACAATCCGCAAAATTTCTGTTGCATCTGAAAGTAGAAACCCGCCCGATTACAACGGTATGAGTAGTTTTCCTCTAGGCCGTTCTAGTTATTCGTTTCGACCATCAGAACTGCTAAAATTTTGAGTTTGTCAAGCGTTTCTTACATCAAAACTGCCATATCTCGCGAACGGATTGAACAATCCGCAAAATTTCTGTTGCATCTGAAAGTAGAAACTCGCCTGATTACAACGGTGTATGTACCTTTCCACTAGGCCATTCTAGTTAATCGTTTCGGGCATAAGATATGTGAAAATTTTGAGTTTCTCAAGCGTTTCTTACCTCCAAACTGCCATAACTCGCGAACGGATTGACCAATCCGCAAAATTTCTGTTGCATCTGAAAGTAGAAACTCGCCCGATTACAACGGTATGAGTAGTTTTGCCCTAGGCCGTTCTAGTTATTAGTTTCGAGCATCAGAACTGCAAAAATTTTGAGTTTCTCAAGCGTTTCTTACCTCAAAACTGCCATATCTCGCGAACGGATTGACCAATCCGCAAAATTTCTGCTGCATCTGAAAGTAGAAACTCGCCCGATTACAACGGTATGAGTAGTTTTCCTCTAGGCCGTTCTAGTTATTCGTTTCGACCATCAGAACTGCGAAAATTTTGAGTTTCTCAAGCGTGTCTTACATCAAAACTGCCATATCTCGCGAACGGATTGAACAATCCGCAAAATTTCTGTTGCATCTGAAAGTAGAAACTCGCCCGATTACAACGGTATGAGTAGTTTTCCCCTAGGCCGTTCTACTTATTAGTATCGAGCATCAGAACTGCGAAAATTTTTAGTTTTTCAAGCGTTTCTTACCTCCAAACTGCCATATCTCGCGAACGGATTGACCAATCCGCAAAATTTCTGTTGCATCTGAAAGTAGAAGCTCGCCCGATTCCAACGGTACGAGTAGTTTTCCCCTAGGCCATTCTAGTTAATCGTTTCGGGCATCAGATATGTGAAAATTTTGAGTTTCTCAAGCGTTTCTTACTTCCAAACTGCCATAACTCGCGAACGGATTGACCAATCCGCAAAATTTCTGCTGCATCTGAAAGTAGAAACTCACCCGATTACAACGGTATGTGTACTTTTCCCCTAGGCCATTCTAGTTAATCGTTTCGAGCATCAGAACTGCGAAAATTTGGAGTTTCTCAAGCGTTTCTTACCTCAAATCTGCCATATCTCGCGAACGGATTGAACAATCCGCAAAATTTCTGTTGCATCTGAAACTCGCCCGATTACAACGGTGTGAGTAGTTTTCCCCTAGGCCGTTCTAGTTATTCGTTTCGAGCATCAGAACTGCGAAAATTTTGAGTTTCTCAAGCGTTTCTTACCTCAAAACTGCCATATCTCGCGAACGGATTGACCATTCCGCAAAATTTCTGTTGCATCTGAAAGTAGAAACTCGCCCGATTACAACGGTATGTGTACTTTTCCCCTAGGCCATTCTAGTTAATCGTTTCGAGCATCAGAACTGCGAAAATTTGGAGTTTCTCAAGCGTTTCTTACCTCAAATCTGCCATATCTCGCGAACGGATTGAACAATCCGCAAAATTTCTGTTGCATCTGAAACTCGCCCGATTACAACGGTGTGAGTAGTTTTCCCCTAGGCCGTTCTAGTTATTCGTTTCGAGCATCAGAACTGCGAAAATTTTGAGTTTCTCAAGCGTTTCTTACCTCAAAACTGCCATATCTCGCGAACGGATTGACCATTCCGCAAAATTTCTGTTGCATCTGAAAGTAGAAACTCGCCCGATTACAACGGTATGAGTAGTTTTCCTCTAGGCCGTTCTAGTTATTCGTTTCGAGCATCAGAACTGCGAAAATTTTGAGTTTCTCAAGCGTTTCTTACCTCCAAACTGCCACATCTCGCGAACGGATTGACCAATCCGCAAAATTTATGTTGCATCTGAAACTCGCCCGATTACAACGGTGTGAGTAGTTTTCCCCTAGGCCGTTCTAGTTATTCGTTTCGAGCATCAGAACTGCGAAAATTTTGAGTTTCTCAAGCGTTTCTTACCTCCAAACTGCCATATCTCGCGAACGGATTGACCAATCCGCAAAATTTCTTCTGCATGTGAAAGTAGAAACTTGCCCGATTACAACGGTATGTGTACTTTTCCCCTAGGCCATTCTAGTTAATCGTTTCGAGCATCAGAACTGGGAAATCTTGAGTTTGTCAAGCGTTTCTTACCTCCAAACTGCCATATCTCGCGAACGGATTGACCAATCCCCAAAATTTCTGTTGCATCTGAAAGTAGGGACTCGCCCAATTACAACGGTGTGTGTACTTTTCCCCTAGGCCATTCTAGTTAATCGTTTCGAGCATCAGAACTGTGAAAATTTTGAGTTTCTCAAGCGTTTCTTACCTCCAAACTGCCATAACTCGCGAACGGATTGACCAATCCGCAAAATTTCTGCTGCATCTGAAAGTAGAAGCTCGCCCGATTACAACGGTATGCGTACATTTCCCCTAGGCCATTCTGGTTAATTGTTTCGAGCATCAGAACTGTGAAAATTTTGAGTTTCTCAAGCGTTTCTTACTTCCAAACTGCCATATCTCGCGAACGGATTGACCAATCCGCAAAATTTCTGTTGCATCTGAAAGTAGAAACTCGCCCGATTACAACGGTGTATGTACCTTTCCACTAGGCCATTCTAGTTAATCGTTTGGAGCATCAGAAGTGTGAAAACTTTGAGTTTCTCAAGCGTTTCTTACCTCCAAACTGCCATATCTCGCGAACGGATTGACCAATCCGCAAAACTTCTGTTGCATCTGAAAGTAGAAACTCGCCCGATTACAACGGTATTTGTTGTTTTCCCCTAGGCCATTCTAGTTAATCGTTTCGGGCATCAGATATGTGAAAATTTTGAGTTTCTCAAGCGTTTCTTACCTCCAAACTGCCATATCTCGCGAACGGATTGACCAATCCGCAAAATTTCTGTTGCATCTGAAAGTAGAAACCCGCCCGATTACAACGGTATGAGTAGTTTTCCCCTAGGCCGTTCTAGTTATTCGTTTCGACCATCAGAACTGCGAAAATTTTGAGTTTGTCAAGCGTTTCTTAAACTGCCATATCTCTCGAACGGATTGAACAATCCGCAAAATTTCTGTTGCATCTGAAAGTAGAAACCCGCCCGATTACAACGGTATGAGTAGTTTTTGTCTAGGCCGTTCTGGTTATTCGTTTCGACCATCAGAACTGCGAAAATTTTGAGTTTGTCAAGCGTGTCTTACCTCAAAACTGCCATATCTCGCGAACGGATTGAACAATCCGCAAAATTTCTGTTGCATCTGAAAGTAGAAACCCGCCCGATTACAACGGTATGAGTAGTTTTCCCCTAGGCCGTTCTAGTTATTCGTTTCGAGCATCAGAACTGCTAAAATTTTGAGTTTGTCAAGCGTTTCTTACCTCAAATCTGCCATATCTCGCGAACGGATTGAACAATCCGCAAAATTTCTGTTGCATCTGAAAGTAGAAACCCGCCCGATTACAACGGTATGAGTAGTTTTCCTCTAGGCCGTTCTAGTTATCCGTTTCGAGCATCAGAACTGCGAAAACTTTGAGTTTCTCAAGCGTTTCTTACCTCAAAACTGCCATATCTCGCGAACGGATTGAACAATCCGCAAAATTTCTGTTGCATCTGAAAGTAGAAACCCGCCCGATTACAACGGTATGAGTAGTTTTCCTCTAGGCCGTTCTAGTTATTCGTTTCGACCATCAGAACTGCTAAAATTTTGAGTTTGTCAAGCGTTTCTTACATCAAAACTGCCATATCTCGCGAACGGATTGAACAATCCGCAAAATTTCTGTTGCATCTGAAAGTAGAAACTCGCCCGATTACAACGGTATGAGTAGTTTTCCCCTAGGCCGTTCTACTTATTAGTATCGAGCATCAGAACTGCGAAAATTTTTAGTTTTTCAAGCGTTTCTTACCTCCAAACTGCCATATCTCGCGAACGGATTGACCAATCCGCAAAATTTCTGTTGCATCTGAAAGTAGAAGCTCGCCCGATTCCAACGGTATGAGTAGTTTTCCCCTAGGCCATTCTAGTTAATCGTTTCGGGCATCAGAAATGTGAAAATTTTGAGTTTCTCAAGCGTTTCTTACTTCCAAACTGCCATAACTCGCGAACGGATTGACCAATCCGCAAAATTTCTGCTGCATCTGAAAGTAGAAACTCGCCCGATTACAACGGTGTGTGTACTTTTCCCCTAGGCCATTCTAGTTAATCGTTTCGAGCATCAGAACTGCGAAAATTTGGAGTTTCTCAAGCGTTTCTTACCTCAAATCTGCCATATCTCGCGAACGGATTGAACAATCCGCAAAATTTCTGTTGCATCTGAAACTCGCCCGATTACAACGGTGTGAGTAGTTTTCCCCTAGGCCGTTCTAGTTATTCGTTTCGAGCATCAGAACTGCGAAAATTTTGAGTTTCTCAAGCGTTTCTTACCTCAAAACTGCCATATCTCGCGAACGGATTGACCATTCCGCAAAATTTCTGTTGCATCTGAAAGTAGAAACTCGCCCGATTACAACGGTATGAGTAGTTTTCCTCTAGGCCGTTCTAGTTATTCGTTTCGAGCATCAGAACTGCGAAAATTTTGAGTTTCTCAAGCGTTTCTTACCTCCAAACTGCCACATCTCGCGAACGGATTGACCAATCCGCAAAATTTATGTTGCATCTGAAACTCGCCCGATTATAACGGTGTGAGTAGTTTTCCCCTAGGCCGTTCTAGTTATTCGTTTCGAGCATCAGAACTGCGAAAATTTTGAGTTTCTCAAGCGTTTCTTACCTCAAAACTGCCATATCTCGCGAACGGATTGACCATTCCGCAAAATTTCTGTTGCATCTGAAAGTAGAAACTCGCCCGATTACAATGGTATGAGTAGTTTTCCTCTAGGCCGTTCTAGTTATTCGTTTCGAGCATCAGAAGTGCGAAAATTTTGAGTTTCTCAAGCGTTTCTTACCTCCAAACTGCCATATCTCGCGAACGGATTGACCAATCCGCAAAATTTATGTTGCATCTGAAAGTAGAAACTGGCCCGATTAGAACGGTATGCGTACTCTTCCCCTAGGCCGTTCTAGTTATTCGTTTCGAGCATCAGAACTGCGAAAATTTTGAGTTTCTCAAGCGTTTCTTACATCCAAACTGCCATATCTCGCGAACGGATTGACCAATCCGCAAAATTTCTTCTGCATGTGAAAGTAGAAACTTGCCCGATTACAACGGTATGTGTACTTTTCCCCTAGGCCATTCTAGTTAATCGTTTCGAGCATCAGAACTGGGAAATCTTGAGTTTGTCAAGCGTTTCTTACCTCCAAACTGCCATATCTCGCGAACTGATTGACCAATCCGCAAAATTTATGTTGCATCTGAAAGCAGAAACTCGCCCGATTACAACGGTATGCGTACTTTTC
Source organism: Ptiloglossa arizonensis (assembly GCF_051014685.1). NCBI lineage: Eukaryota > Metazoa > Arthropoda > Insecta > Hymenoptera > Colletidae > Ptiloglossa > Ptiloglossa arizonensis. The sequence goes on along the minus strand of NW_027478434.1, from coordinate 197,182 downwards.
CCCTAGGCCATTCTAGATAATCGTTTCGAGCATCAGAACTGCGAAAATTTTGAGTTTCTCAAGCGTTTCTTACATCAAAACTGCCATATCTCGCGAACGGATTGAACAATCCGCAAAATTTCTGTTGCATCTGAAAGTAGAAACCCGCCCGATTACAACGGTATGAGTAGTTTTCCTCTAGGCCGTTCTAGTTATCCGTTTCGAGCATCAGAACTGCTAAAATTTTGAGTTTGTCAAGCGTTTCTTACCTCAAAACTGCCATATCTCGCGAACGGATTGAACAATCCGCAAAATTTCTGTTGCATCTGAAAGTAGAAACCCGCTCGATTACAACGGTATGAGTAGTTTTCCTCTAGGCCGTTCTAGTTATCCGTTTCGAGCATCAGAACTGCGAAAATTTTGAGTTTCTCAAGCGTCTCTTACCTCAAAACTGCCATATCTCGCGAACGGATTGAACAATCCGCAAAATTTCTGTTGCATCTGAAAGTAGAAACCCGCCCGATTACAACGGTATGAGTAGTTTTCCTCTAGGCCGTTCTAGTTATTCGTTTCGAGCATCAGAACTGCGAAAATTTTGAGTTTGTCGAGCGTTTCTTAAACTGCCATATCTCGCGAACGGATTGAACAATCCGCAAAATTTCTGTTGCATCGGAAAGTAGAAACTCGCCCGATTACAACGGTATGAGTAGTTTTCCCCTAGGCCGTTCTAGTTATTAGTTTCGAGCATCAGAACTGCGAAAATTTTGAGTTTTTCAAGCGTTTCTTACCTCAAAACAGCCATATCTCGCGAACGGATTGACCAATCCGCAAAATTTCTGTTGCATCTGAAAGTAGAAACTCGCCCGATTACAACGGTATGAGTAGTTTTCCCCTAGGCCGTTCTAGTTATTAATTTCGAGCATCAGAACTGCGAAAATTTTGAGTTTTTCAAGCGTTTCTTACCTCAAAACTGCCATATCTCGCGAGCGGATTGACCAATCCGCAAAATTTCTGTTGCATCTGAAACTAGAAACTCGCCCGATTACAACGGTATTTGTAGTTTTCCCCTAGGCCGTTCTAGTTATTCGTTTCGAGCATCAGAACTGCGAAAATTTTGAGTTTTTCAAGCGTTTCTTACCTCAAAACTGCCATATCTCGCGAACGGATTGACCAATCCGCAAAATTTCTGCTGCATCTGAAAGTTGAAACTCGCCCGATTACAACGGTATGCGTACATTTCCCCTAGGCCATTCTGGTTAATCGTTTCGAGCATCAGAACTGTGAAAATTTTGAGTTTCTCAAGCGTTTCTTACTTCCAAACTGCCATATCTCGCGAACGGATTGACCAATCCGCAAAATTTCTGTTGCATCTGAAAGTAGAAACTCGCCCGATTACAACGGTGTATGTACCTTTCCAATAGGCCATTCTAGTTAATCGTTTCGGGCATAAGATATGTGAAAATTTTGAGTTTCTCAAGCGTTTCTTACCTCCAAACTGCCATAACTCGCGAACGGATTGACCAATCCGCAAAATTTCTGTTGCATCTGAAAGTAGACACCCGCCCGATTACAACGGTATGAGTAGTTTTCCTCTAGGCCGTTCTAGTTATTCGTTTCGAGCATCAGAACTGCGAAAATTTTGAGTTTCTCAAGCGTTTCTTACCTCCAAACTGCCATATCTCGCGAACGGATTGACCAATCTGCAAAATTTCTGTTGCATCTGAAACTCGCCCGATTACAACGGTGTGAGTAGTTTTCCCCTAGGCCGTTCTAGTTATTCGTTTCGAGCATCAGAACTGCGAAAATTTTGAGTTTATCGAGCGTTTCTTAAACTGCCATATCTCGCGAACGGATTGAACAATCCGCAAAATTTCTGTTGCATCTGAAAGTAGATACCCGCCCGATTACAACGGTATGAGTAGTTTTCCTCTAGGCCGTTCTAGTTATTCGTTTCGACCATCAGAACTGCGAAAATTTTGAGTTTGTCAAGCGTGTCTTACCTCAAAACTGCCATATCTCCCGAACGGATTGAACAATCCGCAAAATTTCTGTTGCATCTGGAAGTAGAAGCCCGCCCTATTACAACGATATGAGTAGTTTTCCTCAAGGCCGTTCTAGTTATTCGTTCCGAGCATCAGAACTGCGAAAATTTTGAGTTTCTCATGCGTTTCTTACCTAAAAACTGCCATGTCTCGCGAACGGATTGACCAATCTGCAAAATTTCTGTTGCATCTGAAACTCGCCCGATTACAACGGTGTGAGTAGTTTTCCTCTAGGCCGTTCTAGTTATTCGTTTCGAGCATCAGAACTGCGAAAATTTTGAGTTTCTCAAGCGTTTCTTACCTCCAAACTGCCATATCTCGCGAACGGATTGACCAATCTGCAAAATTTCTGTTGCATCTGAAACTCGCCCGATTTCAACGGTGTGAGTAGTTTTCCCCTAGGCCGTTCTAGTTATTCGTTTCGAGCATCAGAACTGCGAAAATTTTGAGTTTCTCAAGCGTCTCTTACCTCAAAACTGCCATATCTCGCGAACGGATTGAACGATCCGCAAAATTTCTGTTGCATCTGAAAGTAGAAACCCGCCCGATTACAACGGTATGAGTAGTTTTCCTCTAGGCCGTTCTAGTTATTCGTTTCGAGCATCAGAGCTGCGAAAATTTTGAGTTTATCGAGCGTTTCTTAAACTGCCATATCTCGCGAACGGATTGAACAATCCGCAAAATTTCTGTTGCATCTGAAAGTAGATACCCGCCCGATTACAACGGTATGAGTAGTTTTCCTCTAGGCCGTTCTAGTTATTCGTTTCGACCATCAGAACTGCGAAAATTTTGAGTTTGTCAAGCGTGTCTTACCTCAAAACTGCCATATCTCGCGAACGGATTGAACAATCCGCAAAATTTCTGTTGCATCTGGAAGTAGAAGCCCGCCCTATTACAACGGTATGAGTAGTTTTCCTCAAGGCCGTTCTAGTTATTCGTTCCGAGCATCAGAACTGCGAAAATTTTGAGTTTCTCAAGCGTTTCTTACCTCAAAACTGCCATATCTCGCGAACGGATTGACCAATCTGCAAAATTTCTGTTGCATCTGAAACTCGCCCGATTACAACGGTGTGAGTAGTTTTCCTCTAGGCCGTTCTAGTTATTCGTTTCGAGCATCAGAACTGCGAAAATTTTGAGTTTCTCAAGCGTTTCTTACCTCCAAACTGCCATATCTCGCGAACGGATTGTCCAATCTGCAAAATTTCTGTTGCATCTGAAACTCGCCCGATTACAACGGTGTGAGTAGTTTTCCCCTAGGCCGTTCTAGTTATTCGTTTCGAGCATCAGAACTGCGAAAATTTTGAGTTTCTCAAGCGTCTCTTACCTCAAAACTGCCATATCTCGCGAACGGATTGAACAATCCGCAAAATATCTGTTGCATCTGAAAGTAGAAACCCGCCCGATTACAACGGTATGAGTAGTTTTCCTCTAGGCCGTTCTAGTTATTCGTTTCGAGCATCAGAACTGCGAAAATTTTGAGTTTATCGAGCGTTTCTTAAACCGCCATATCTCGCGAACGGATTGAACAATCCGCAAAATTTCTGTTGCATCTGAAAGTAGATACCCGCCCGATTACAACGGTATGAGTAGTTTTCCTCTAGGCCGTTCTAGTTATTCGTTTCGACCATCAGAACTGCGAAAATTTTGAGTTTGTCAAGCGTGTCTTACCTCAAAACTGCCATATCTCGCGAACGGATTGAACAATCCGCAAAATTTCTGTTGCATCTGGAAGTAGAAGCCCGCCCTATTACAACGGTATGAGTAGTTTTCCTCTAGGCCGTTCTAGTTATTCGTTTCGAGCATCAGAACTGCGAAAATTTTGAGTTTCTCCAGCGTTTCTTACCTCAAAACTGCCATATCTCGCGAACGGATTGACCAATCTGCAAAATTTCTGTTGCATCTGAAACTCGCCCGATTACAACGGTGTGAGTAGTTTTCCCCTAGGACGTTCTAGTTATTCGTTTCGAGCATTAGAACTGCGAAAATTTTGAGTTTATCGAGCGTCTCTTAAACTGCCATATCTCGCGAACGGATTGAACAATCCGCAAAATTTCTGTTGCATCTGAAAGTAGAAACCCGCCCGATTACAGCGGTGTGAGTAGTTTTCCTCTCGGCCGTTCTAGTTATTCGTTTCGACCATCAGAACTGCGAAAATTTTGAGTTTCTCAAGCGTTTCTTACCCCAAAACAGCCATATCTCGCGAACGGATTGAACAATCCGCAAAATTTCTGTTGCATCTGAAACTCGCCCGATTACAACGGTGTGAGTAGTCTTCCCCTAGGCCGTTCTAGTTATTCGTTTCGAGCATCAGAACTGCGAAAATTTTGAGTTTCTCAAGCGTCTCTTACCTCAAAACTGCCATATCTCGCGAACGGATTGAACAATCCGCAAAATTTCTGTTGCATCTGAAAGTAGAAACCCGCCCGATTACAACGGTATGAGTAGTTTTCCTCTAGGCCGTTCTAGTTATTCGTTTCGAGCATCAGAACTGCGAAAATTTTGAGTTTATCGAGCGTTTCTTAAACTGCCATATCTCGCGAACGGATTGAACAATCCGCAAAATTTCTGTTGCATCTGAAAGTAGAAACCCGCCCGATTACAACGGTATGAGTAGTTTTCCTCTAGGCCGTTCTAGTTATTCGTTTCGACCATCAGAACTGCGAAAATTTTGAGTTTGTCAAGCGTGTCTTACCTCAAAACTGCCATATCTCGCGAACGGATTGAACAATCCGCAAAATTTCTGTTGCATCTGGAAGTAGAAGCCCGCCCTATTACAACGGTATGAGTAGTTTTCCTCTAGGCCATTCTAGTTATTCGTTTCGAGCATCAGAACTGCGAAAATTTTGAGTTTCTCAAGCGTTTCATACAACAAAACTGCCATATCTCGCGAACGGATTGAACAATCCGCAAAATTTCTGTTGCATCTGAAAGTAGAAACCCGCCCGATTACAACGGTATGAGTAGTTTTCCTCTAGGCCGTTCTAGTTATTCGTTTCGAGCATCAGAACTGCGAAAATTTTGAGTTTCTCAAGCGTTTCTTACCTCAAAACTGCCATATCTCGCGAACGGATTGACCATTCCGCAAAATTTCTGTTGCATCTGAAAGTAGAAACTCGCCCGATTACAACGGTATGAGTAGTTTTCCTCTAGGCCGTTCTAGTTATTCGTTTCGAGCATCAGAACTGCGAAAATTTTGAATTTCTCAAGCGTTTCTTACATCCAAACTGCCATATCTCGCGAACTGATTGACCTATCCGCAAAATTTCTTCTGCATGTGAAAGTAGAAACTTGCCCGATTACAACGGTATGTGTACTTTTCCCCTAGGCCATTCTAGTTAATCGTTTCGAGCATCAGAACTGCGAAAATTTTGATTTTCTCAAGCGTTTCTTACCTCCAAACTGCCATATCTCGCGAACGGATTGACCAATCCGCAAAATTTATGTTGCATCTGAAAGTAGAAACTGGCCCGATTAGAACGGTATGCGTACTCTTCCCCTAGGCTATTCTAGTTAACCGTTTCGAGCATCAGAACTGCGAAAATTTTGAGTTTCTCAAGCGTTTCTTACCTCCAAACTGCCATGTCTCGCGAACGGATTGACCAAGCTGCAAAATTTCTGTTGCATCTGAAAGTAGAAACTCGCCCGATTACAACGGTATGTGTACTTTTCCCCTAGGCCATTCTAGTTAATCGTTTCGAGCATCAGAACTGCGAAAATTTTGAGTTTCTCAAGCGTTTCTTACCTCCAAACTGCCATATCTCGCGAACGGATTGACCAATCCGCAAAATTTCTGTTGCATCTGAAACTCGCCCGATTACAACGGTGTGAGTAGTTTTCCCCTAGGCCGTTCTAGTTATTCGTTTCTAGCATCAGAACTGCGAAAATTTTGAGTTTCTCAAGTGTTTCTTACCTCAAAACTGCCATACCTCGCGAACGGCTTGGCCAATCCGCAAAATTTCTGTTGCATCTGAAAGTAGAAACTCGCCCGTTTACAACGGTATGAGTAGTTTTCCCCTAGGCCGTTCTAGTTATTCGTTTCGAGCATCAGAACTGCGAAAATTTTGAGTTTCTCAAGCGTTTCTTACCTCAAAACTGCCATACCTCGCGAACGGATTGACCAATCCGCAAAATTTCTGTTGCATCTGAAAGTAGAAACTCGCCCGATTACAACGGTATGAGTAGTTTTCCCCTAGGCCGTTCTAGTTATTGGTTTCGAGCTTCAGAACTGCGAAAATTTTGAGTTTCTCAAGCGTTTCTTACCTCTAAACTGCCATATCTCGCGAACGGATTGGCCAATCCGCAAAATTTTGTTTGCATCTGAGAGTAGAAACTCGCCCGCTTACAACGGTATGAGTAGTTTTCCCCTAGGCCGTTCTAGTTATTCGCTTCGAGCATCAGAACTGCGAAAATTTTGAGTTTCTCAAGCGTTTCTTACCTCAAAACTGCCATATCTCACGAACGGATTGACCAATCCGCAAAATTTCTGTTGCATCTGAAAGTAGAAACTCGCTCGATTACAACGGTATGAGTAGTTTTCCCCTAGGCCGTTCTAGTTATTCGTTTCGAGCATCAGAACTGCGAAAATTTTGAGTTTTTCAAGCGTTTCTTACCTCAAAACTGCCATATCTCGCGAACGGATTGACCAATCCGCAAAATTTCTGTTGCATCGGAAAGTAGAAACTCGCCCGATTACAACGGTATGAGTAGTTTTCCCCTAGGCCGTTCTAGTTATTAGTTTCGAGCATCAGAACTGCCAAAATTTTGAGTTTCTCAAGCGTTTCTTACCTCCACACTGCCACATCTCGCGAACGGATTGACCAATCCGCAAAATTTCTGTTGCATCTGAAACTCGCCCGATTACAACGGTGTGAGTAGTTTTCCCCTAGGCCGTTCTAGTTATTCGTTTCGAGCATCAGAACTGCGAAAATTTTGAGTTTCTCAAGCGTTTCTTACCTCAAAACTGCCATATCTCGCGAACGGATTGACCAATCCGCAAAATTTCTGTTGCATCTGAAAGTAGAAACTCGCCCGATTACAACGGTATGAGTAGTTTCCCCCTAGGCCGTTCTAGTTATTGGTTTCGAGCTTCAGAACTGCGAAAATTTTGAGTTTCTCAAGCGTTTCTTACCTCTAAACTGCCATATCTCGCGAACGGATCGGCCAATCCGCAAAATTTTGTTTGCATCTGAGAGTAGAAACTCGCCCGATTACAACGGTATGAGTAGTTTTCCCCTAGGCCGTTCTAGTTATTCGTTTCGAGCATCAGAACTGCGAAAATTTTGAGTTTCTCAAGCGTTTCTTACCTCAAAACTGCCATACCTCGCGAACGGATTGACCAATCCGCAAAATTTCTGTTGCATCTGAAAGTAGAAACTCGCCCGATGCCAACGGTATGAGTAGTTTTCCCCTAGGCCGTTCTAGTTAGTCGTTTCGAGCATCAGAACTGCGAAAATTTGGAGTTTCTCAAGCGTTTCTTACCTCCAAACTGCCATATCTCGCGAACGGATTGACCAATCCACAAAATTTCTGTTGCATCTGAAACTCGCCCGATTACATCGGTGTGAGTAGTTTTCCCCTAGGCCGTTCTAGTTATTCGTTTCGAGCATCAGAACTGCGAAAATTTTGATTTTCTCAAGCGTTTCTTACCTCAAAACTGCCATACCTCGCGAACGGATTGACCAATCCGCAAAATTTCTGTTGCATCTGAAAGTAGAAACTCGCCCGATTACAACGGTATGAGTAGTTTTCCCCTAGGCCGTTCTAGTTATTCGTTTCGAGCATCAGAACTGCGAAAATTTTGAGTTTCTCAAGCGTGTCTTACCTCAAAACTGCCATACCTCGCGAACGGATTGACCAATCCGCAAAATTTCTGTCGCATCTGAGAGTAGAAACTCGCCCGATTACAACGGTATGAGTAGTTTTCCCCTAGGCCGTTCTAGTTATTCGTTTCGAGCATCAGAACTGCGAAAATTTTGAGTTTTTCAAGCGTTTCTTACCTCAAAACTGCCATATCTCGCGAACGGATTGAACAATCCGCAAAATTTCTGTTGCATCTTAAACTTGCCCGATTACAACGGTGTGAGTAGTTTTCCCCTAGGCCGTTCTAGTTATTCGTTTCGAGCATCAGAACTGCGAAAATTTTGAGTTTTTCAAGCGTTTCTTACCTCAAAACTGCCATATCTCGCGAACGGATTGACCAATCCGCAAAATTTCTGTTGCATCTGAAAGTAGAAACTCGCCCGATTACAACGGTATGAGTAGTTTTCCCCTAGGCCGTTCTAGTTATTAGTTTCGAGCATCAGAACTGCGAAAATTTTGAGTTTCTCAAGCGTTTCTTACCTCCACACTGCCACATCTCGCGAACGGATTGACCAATCCGCAAAATTTCTGTCGCATCTGAAACTCGCCCGATTACAACGGTGTGAGTAGTTTTCCCCTAGGCCGTTCTAGTTATTCGTTTCGAGCATCAGAACTGCGAAAATTTTGAGTTTCTCAAGTGTTTCTTACCTCAAAACTGCTATACCTCGCGAACGGCTTGGCCAATCCGCAAAATTTCTGTTGCATCTGAAAGTAGAAGCTCGCCCGTTTACAACGGTATGAGTAGTTTTCCCCTAGGCCGTTCTAGTTATTCGTTTCGAGCATCAGAAGTGCGAAAATTTTGAGTTTCTCAAGCGTTTCTTACCTCCACACTGCCAGATCTCGCGAACGGATTTACCAATCCGCAAAATTTCTGTTGCATCTGAAACTCGCCCGATTACAACGGTGTGAGTAGTTTTCCCCTAGGCCGTTCTAGTTATTCGTTTCGAGCATCAGAACTGCGAAAATTTTGAGTTTCTCAAGTGTTTCTTACCTCAAAACTGCCATACCTCGCGAACGGCTTGGCCAATCCGCAAAATTTCTGTTGCATCTGAAAGTAGAAACTCGCCCGTTTACAACGGTATGAGTAGTTTTCCCCTAGGCCGTTCTAGTTATTCGTTTCGAGCATCAGAACTGCGAAAATTTTGAGTTTCTCAAGCGTTTCTTACCTCAAAACTGCCATACCTCGCGAACGGATTGACCAATCCGAAAATTTCTGTTGCATCTGAAAGTAGAAACTCGCCCGATGCCAACGGTATGAGTAGTTTTCCCCTAGGCCGTTCTAGTTAGTCGTTTCGAGCATCAGAACTGCGAAAATTTGGAGTTTCTCAAGCGTTTCTTACCTCCAAACTGCCATATATCGCGAACGGATTGACCAATCCACAAAATTTCTGTTGCATCTGAAACTCGCCCGATTACATCGGTGTGAGTAGTTTTCCCCTAGGCCGTTCTAGTTATTCGTTTCGAGCATCAGAACTGCGAAAATTTTGAGTTTCTCAAGCGTTGCTTACCTCCAAACTGCAATATCTCGCGAACCGATTGACCAATCCGCAAAATTTCTGTCGCATCTGAAAGTATAAACTCGCCCGACTACAACGGTATGAGTAGTTTTCCCCTAGGCCGTTCTAGTTATTCGTTTCGAGCATCAGAACTGCGAAAATTTTGAGTTTCTCAAGCGTTTCTTACCTCAAAACTGCCATATCTCGCGAACGGATTGAACAATCCGCAAAATTTCTGTTGCATCTGAAAGTAGAAACCCGCCCGATTACAAGGGTATGGGTAGTTTTCCTCTAGGCCGTTCCAGTTATTCGTTTCGAGCATCAGAACTGCGAAAATTTTGAGTTTCTCAAGGGTTTCTTACCTCAAAACTGCCATATCTCGGGAACGGATTGACAAATCCGCAAAATTTCTGTTGCATCTGAAAGTAGAAACTCGCCCGATTACAACGGTATGAGTAGTTTTCCCCTAGGCCGTTCTAGTTATTCGTTTCGAGCATCAGAACTGCGAAAATTTGGAGTTTCTCAAGCGTTTCTTACCTCCAAACTGCCATATCTCGCGAACGGATTGACCAATCCGCAAAATTTCTGTTGCATCTGAAAGTAGAAACTCGCCCGATTACAACGGTATGAGTAGTTTTCCCCTAGGCCGTGCTAGTTATTCGTTTCGAGCATCAGAACTGCGAAAATTTTGAGTTTTTCAAGCGTTTCTTACCTCAAAACTGCCATATCTCGCGAACGGATTGACCAATCCGCAAAATTTCTGTTGCATGTGAAAGTAGAAACTCGCCCGATTACAACGGTATGAATAGTTTTCCTCTAGGCCGTTCTAGTTATTAGTTTCGAGCATCAGAACTGCGAAAATTTTGAGTTTCTCAAGCGTTTCTTACCTCCACACTGCCATATCTCGCGAACGGATTGACCAATCCGCAAAATTTCTGTTGCATCTGAAAGTAGAAACTCGCCCGAATACAACGGTATGAGTAGTTTTCCCCTAGGCCGTTCTAGTTATTCGTTTCGAGCTTCAGAACTGCGAAAATTTTGAGTTTCGCAAGCGTTTCTTACCTCAAAACTGCCATATCTCGCGAACGGATTGGCCAATCCGCAAAATTTTGGTTATATCTGAAATTAGAAACTCGCCCGTTTACAACGGTATGAGTAGTTTTCCTCTAGGCCGTTCTAGTTATTCGTTTCGAGCATCAGAACCGCAAAAATTTTGAGTTTCTCAAGCGTTGCTTACCTCCAAACTGCAATATCTCGCGAACCGATTGACCAATCCGCAAAATTTCTGTTGCATCTGAAAGTAGAAACTCGCCCGATTACAACGGTATGAGTACTTTTCCCCTAAGCCGCCCTAGTTATTCGTTTCGAGCATCAGAACTGCGAAAATTTTGAGTTTCTCAAGCGTTTCTTACCTCAAAACTGCCATATCTCGCGAACGGATTGACCAATCCGCAAAATTTCTGTCGCATCTGAAAGTATAAACTCGCCCGACTACAACGGTATGAGTAGTTTTCCCCTAGGCCGTTCTAGTTATTCGTTTCGAGCATCAGAACTGCGAAAATTTTGAGTTTCTCAAGCGTTTCTTACCTCAAAACTGCCATATCTCGCGAACGGATTGAACAATCCGCAAAATTTCTGTTGCATCTGAAAGTAGAAACCCGCCCGATTACAAGGGTATGAGTAGCTTTCCTCTAGGCCGTTCCAGTTATTCGTTTCGAGCATCAGAACTGCGAAAATTTTGAGTTTCTCAAGGGTTTCTTACCTCAAAACTGCCATACCTCGTGAACGGATTGACCAATCCGCAAAATTTCTGTTGCATCTGAAAGTAGAAACACGCCCGATTACAACGGTATTAGTAGTTTTCCCCTAGGCCGTTCTAGTTATTCGTTTCGAGCTTCAGAACTGCGAAAATTTTGAGTTTCTCAAGCGTTTCTTACCTCAAAACTGCCATATCTCGCGAACGGATTGGCCAATCCGCAAAATTTTGGTTATATCTGAAATTAGAAACTCGCCCGTTTACAACGGTATGAGTAGTTTTCCTCTAGGCCGTTCTAGTTATTCGTTTCGAGCATCAGAACCGCAAAAATTTTGAGTTTCTCAAGCGTTGCTTACCTCCAAACTGCAATATCTCGCGAACCGATTGACCAATCCGCAAAATTTCTGTTGCATCTGAAAGTAGAAACTCGCCCGATTACAACGGTATGAGTACTTTTCCCCTAAGCCGCCCTAGTTATTCGTTTCGAGCATCAGAACTGCGAAAATTTTGAGTTTCTCAAGCGTTTCTTACCTCAAAACTGCCATATCTCGCGAACGGATTGACCAATCCGCAAAACTTCTGTTGCATCTGAAAGTAGAAACTCGCCCGATTACAACGGTATAAGTAGTTTTCCCCTAGGCCGTTCTAGTTATTCGTTTCGAGCATCAGAACTGCGAAAATTTTGAGTTTCTCAAGCGTTTCTTACCTCAAAACTGCCATATCTCGCGAACGGATTGAACAATCCGCAAAATTTCTGTTGCATCTGAAAGTAGAAACCCGCCCGATTACAAGGGTATGAGTAGTTTTCCTCTAGGCCGTTCCAGTTATTCGTTTCGAGCATCAGAACTGCGAAAATTTTGAGTTTCTCAAGGGTTTCTTACCTCAAAACTGCCATATCTCGGGAACGGATTGACAAATCCGCAAAATTTCTGTTGCATCTGAAAGTAGAAACTCGCCCGATTACAACGGTATGAGTAGTTTTCCCCTAGGCCGTTCTAGTTATTCGTTTCGAGCATCAGAACTGCGAAAATTTGGAGTTTCTCAAGCGTTTCTTACCTCCAAACTGCCATATCTCGCGAACGGATTGACCAATCCGCAAAATTTCTGTTGCATCTGAAAGTAGAAACTCGCCCGATTACAACGGTATGAGTAGTTTTCCCCCAGGCCGTTCTAGTTATTAGTTTCGAGCATCAGAACTGCGAAAATTTTGAGTTTCTCAAGCGTTTCTTACCTCCACACTGCCATATCTCGCGAACGGATTGACCAATCCGCAAAATTTCTGTTGCATCTGAAACTCGCCCGATTACAACGGTGTGAGTAGTTTTCCCCTAGGCCGTTCTAGTTATTCGTTTCGAGCATCAGAACTGCGAAAATTTTGAGTTTCTCAAGTGTTTCTTACCTCAAAACTGCCATACCTCGCGATCGGCTTTTCCAATCCGCAAAATTTGTGTTGCATCTGAAAGTAGAAACTCGCCCGTTTACAACGGTATGACTAGTTTCCCCCTAGGCCGTTCTAGTTATTCGTTTCGAGCATCAGAACTGCGAAAATTTTGAGTTTCTCAAGCGTTTCTTACCTCAAAACTGCCATATCTCGCGAACGGATTGGCCAATCCGCAAAATTTTGGTTGCATCTGAAAGTAGAAACTCGCCCGATTACAACGGTATGAGTGGTTTTCCCCTAGGCCGTTCTAGTTATTCGTTTCGAGCATCAGAACTGCGAAAATTTTGAGTTTCTCAAGCGTTTCTTACCTCAAAACTGCCATATCTCGCGAACGGATTGACCAATCCGCAAAATTTCTGTCGCATCTGAAAGTAGAAACTCGCCCGACTACAACGGTATGAGTAGTTTTCCCCTAGGCCGTTCTAGTTATTCGTTTCGAGCATCAGAACTGCGAAAATTTAGAGTTTCTCAAGCGTTTCTTACCTCCAAACTGCCATATCTCGCGAACGGATTGACCAATCCGCGAAATTTCTGTTGCATCTGAAACTCGCCCGATTACAACGGTGTGAGTAGTTTTCCCCTAGGCCGTTCTAGTTATTCGTTTCGAGCATCAGAACTGCGAAAATTTTGAGTTTCTCAAGCGTTTCTTACCTCAAAACTGCCATATCTCGGGAACGGATTGACCAATCCGCAAAATTTCTGTTGCATCTGAAAGTAGAAACTCGCCCGATTACAACGGTATGAGTAGTTTTCCCCTAGGCCGTTCTAGTTATTCGTTTCGAGCATCAGAACTGCGAAAATTTGGAGTTTCTCAAGCGTTTCTTACCTCCAAACTGCCATATCTCGCGAACGGATTGACCAGTCCGCAAAATTTCTGTTGCATCTGAAAGTAGAAACTCGCCCGATTACAACGGTGTGAGTAGTTTTCCCCTAGGCCGTGCTAGTTATTCGTTTCGAGCATCAGAACTGCGAAAATTTTGAGTTTTTCAAGCATTTCTTACCTCAAAACTGCCATATCTCGCGAACGGATTGACCAATCCGCAAAATTTCTGTTGCATGTGAAAGTAGAAACTCGCCCGATTACAATGGTATGAGTAGTTTTCCTCTAGGCCGTTCTAGTTATTAGTTTCGAGCATCAGAACTGCGAAAATTTTTAGTTTCTCAAGCGTTTCTTACCTCCACACTGCCATATCTCGCGAACGGATTGACCAATCCGCGAAATTTCTATTGCATCTGAAACTCGCCCGATTACAACGGTGTGAGTAGTTTTCCCCTAGGCCGTTCTAGTTATTCGTTTCGAGCATCAGAACTGCGAAAATTTTGAGTTTCTCAAGCGTTTCTTACCTCAAAACTGCCATATCTCGGGAACGGATTGACCAATTCTGCAAAATTTCTGTTGCATCTGAAAGTAGAAACTCGCCCGATTACAACGGTAAGAGTAGTTTTTCCCTAGGCCGTTCTAGTTATTCGTTTCGAGCATCAGAACTGCGAAAATTTTGAGTTTTTCAAGCGTTTCTTACCTCGAAACTGCCATATCTCGCGAACGGATTGACCAATCCGCAAAATTTCTGTTGCATCTGAAAGTAGAAACTCGCCCGATTACAACGGTATGAGTAGTTTTTCCCTAGGCCGTTCCAGTTATTCGTTTCGAGCATCAGAACTGCGAAAATTTTGAGTTTCTCAAGGGTTTCTTACCTCAAAACTGCCATACCTCGTGAACGGATTGACCAATCCGCAAAATTTCTGTTGCATCTGAAAGTAGAAACTCGCCCGATTACAACGGTATTAGTAGTTTTCCCCTAGGCCGTTCTAGTTATTCGTTTCGAGCTTCAGAACTGCGAAAATTTTGAGTTTCTCAAGCGTTTCTTACCTCAAAACTGCCATATCTCGCGAACGGATTGGCCAATCCGCAAAATTTTGGTTATATCTGAAATTAGAAACTCGCCCGTTTACAACGGTATGAGTAGTTTTCCTCTAGGCCGTTCTAGTTATTCGTTTCGAGCATCAGAACCGCAAAAATTTTGAGTTTCTCAAGCGTTGCTTACCTCCAAACTGCAATATCTCGCGAACCGATTGACCAATCCGCAAAATTTCTGTTGCATCTGAAAGTAGAAACTCGCCCGATTACAACGGTATGAGTACTTTTCCCCTAAGCCGCCCTAGTTATTCGTTTCGAGCATCAGAACTGCGAAAATTTTGAGTTTCTCAAGCGTTTCTTACCTCAAAACTGCCATATCTCGCGAACGGATTGACCAATCCGCAAAACTTCTGTTGCATCTGAAAGTAGAAACTCGCCCGATTACAACGGTATAAGTAGTTTTCCCCTAGGCCGTTCTAGTTATTCGTTTCGAGCATCAGAACTGCGAAAATTTTGAGTTTCTCAAGCGTTTCTTACCTCAAAACTGCCATATCTCGCGAACGGATTGAACAATCCGCAAAATTTCTGTTGCATCTGAAAGTAGAAACCCGCCCGATTACAAGGGTATGAGTAGTTTTCCTCTAGGCCGTTCCAGTTATTCGTTTCGAGCATCAGAACTGCGAAAATTTTGAGTTTCTCAAGGGTTTCTTACCTCAAAACTGCCATATCTCGGGAACGGATTGACAAATCCGCAAAATTTCTGTTGCATCTGAAAGTAGAAACTCGCCCGATTACAACGGTATGAGTAGTTTTCCCCTAGGCCGTTCTAGTTATTCGTTTCGAGCATCAGAACTGCGAAAATTTGGAGTTTCTCAAGCGTTTCTTACCTCCAAACTGCCATATCTCGCGAACGGATTGACCAATCCGCAAAATTTCTGTTGCATCTGAAAGTAGAAACTCGCCCGATTACAACGGTATGAGTAGTTTTCCCCTAGGCCGTGCTAGTTATTCGTTTCGAGCATCAGAACTGCGAAAATTTTGAGTTTTTCAAGCGTTTCTTACCTCAAAACTGCCATATCTCGCGAACGGATTGACCAATCCGCAAAATTTCTGTTGCATGTGAAAGTAGAAACTCGCCCGATTACAACGGTATGAGTAGTTTTCCTCTAGGCCGTTCTAGTTATTAGTTTCGAGCATCAGAAATGCGAAAATTTTGAGTTTCTCAAGCGTTTCTTACCTCCACACTGCCATAACTCGCGAACGGATTGACCAATCCGCGAAATTTCTGTTGCATCTGAAACTCGCCCGATTACAACGGTGTGAGTAGTTTTCCCCTAGGCCGTTCTAGTTATTCGTTTCGAGCATCAGAACTGCGAAAATTTTGAGTTTGTCAAGTGTTTCTTACCTCAAAACTGCCATACCACGCGATCGGCTTTTCCAATCCGCAAAATTTGTGTTGCATCTGAAAGTAGAAACTCGCCCGTTTACAACGGTATGACTAGTTTCCCCCTAGGCCGTTCTAGTTATTCGTTTCGAGCATCAGAACTGCGAAAATTTTGAGTTTCTCAAGCGTTTCTTACCTCAAAACTGCCATATCTCGCGAACGGATTGGCCAATCCGCAAAATTTTGGTTGCATCTGAAAGTAGAAACTCGCCCGATTACAACGGTATGAGTGGTTTTCCCCTAGGCCGTTCTAGTTATTCGTTTCGAGCATCAGAACTGCGAAAATTTTGAGTTTCTCAAGCGTTTCTTACCTCAAAACTGCCATATCTCGCGAACGGATTGACCAATCCGCAAAATTTCTGTCGCATCTGAAAGTAGAAACTCGCCCGACTACAACGGTATGAGTAGTTTTCCCCTAGGCCGTTCTAGTTATTCGTTTCGAGCATCAGAACTGCGAAAATTTAGAGTTTCTCAAGCGTTTCTTACCTCCAAACTGCCATATCTCGCGAACGGATTGACCAATCCGCGAAATTTCTGTTGCATCTGAAACTCGCCCGATTACAACGGTGTGAGTAGTTTTCCCCTAGGCCGTTCTAGTTATTCGTTTCGAGCATCAGAACTGCGAAAATTTTGAGTTTCTCAAGCGTTTCTTACCTCAAAACTGCCATATCTCGGGAACGGATTGACCAATCCGCAAAATTTCTGTTGCATCTGAAAGTAGAAACTCGCCCGATTACAACGGTATGAGTAGTTTTCCCCTAGGCCGTTCTAGTTATTCGTTTCGAGCATCAGAACTGCGAAAATTTGGAGTTTCTCAAGCGTTTCTTACCTCCAAACTGCCATATCTCGCGAACGGATTGACCAGTCCGCAAAATTTCTGTTGCATCTGAAAGTAGAAACTCGCCCGATTACAACGGTGTGAGTAGTTTTCCCCTAGGCCGTGCTAGTTATTCGTTTCGAGCATCAGAACTGCGAAAATTTTGAGTTTTTCAAGCGTTTCTTACCTCAAAACTGCCATATCTCGCGAACGGATTGACCAATCCGCAAAATTTCTGTTGCATGTGAAAGTAGAAACTCGCCCGATTACAATGGTATGAGTAGTTTTCCTCTAGGCCGTTCTAGTTATTAGTTTCGAGCATCAGAACTGCGAAAATTTTTAGTTTCTCAAGCGTTTCTTACCTCCACACTGCCATATCTCGCGAACGGATTGACCAATCCGCGAAATTTCTATTGCATCTGAAACTCGCCCGATTACAACGGTGTGAGTAGTTTTCCCCTAGGCCGTTCTAGTTATTCGTTTCGAGCATCAGAACTGCGAAAATTTTGAGTTTCTCAAGCGTTTCTTACCTCAAAACTGCCATATCTCGGGAACGGATTGACCAATTCTGCAAAATTTCTGTTGCATCTGAAAGTAGAAACTCGCCCGATTACAACGGTAAGAGTAGTTTTTCCCTAGGCCGTTCTAGTTATTCGTTTCGAGCATCAGAACTGCGAAAATTTTGAGTTTTTCAAGCGTTTCTTACCTCGAAACTGCCATATCTCGCGAACGGATTGACCAATCCGCAAAATTTCTGTTGCATCTGAAAGTAGAAACTCGCCCGATTACAACGGTATGAGTAGTTTTCCCCTAGGCCGTTCTAGTTATTAGTTTCGATCATCAGAAATGCGAAAATTTTGAGTTTCTCAAGCGTTTCTTGCCTCCACACTGCCATATCTCGCGAACGGATTGACCAATCCGCAAAATTTCTGTTGCATCTGAAACTCGCCCGATTACAACGGTGTGAGTAGTTTTCCCCTAGGCCGTTCTAGTTATTCGTTTCGAGCATCAGAACTGCGAAAATTTAGAGTTTCTCAAGCGTTTCTTACCTCCAAACTGCCATATCTCGCGAACGGATTGACCAATCCGCAAAATTTCTGTTGCATGTGAAAGTAGAAACTCGCCCGATTACAATGGTATGAGTAGTTTTCCTCTAGGCCGTTCTAGTTATTAGTTTCGAGCATCAGAACTGCGAAAATTTTGAGTTTCTCAAGCGTTTCTTACCTCCACACTGCCATATCTCGCGAACGGATTGACCAATCCGCAAAATTTCTGTTGCATCTGAAACTCGCCCGATTACAACGGTGTGAGTAGTTTTCCCCTAGGCCGTTCTAGTTATTCGTTTCGAGCATCAGAACTGCGAAAATTTGGAGTTTCTCAAGCGTTCCTTACCTCCAAACTGCCATATCTCGCGAACGGATTGACCAATCCTAAAAATTTCTGTTGCATGTGAAAGTTGTAACTCGCCCGATTACAACGGTATGAGTAGTTTTCCCCTAGGCCGTTCTAGTTATTCGTTTCGAGCATCAGAACTGCGAAAATTTTGAGTTTTTCAAGCGTTTCTTACCTCGAAACTGCCATATCTCGCGAACGGATTGACCAATCCGCAAAATTTCTGTTGCATCTGAAAGTAGAAACTCGCCCGATTACAACGGTATGAGTAGTTTTCCCCCAGGCCGTTCTAGTTATTAGTTTCGAGCATCAGAACTGCGAAAATTTTGAGTTTCTCAAGCGTTTCTTACCTCCACACTGCCATATCTCGCGAACGGATTGACCAATCCGCAAAATTTCTGTTGCATCTGAAACTCGCCCGATTACAACGGTGTGAGTAGTTTTCCCCTAGGCCGTTCTAGTTATTCGTTTCGAGCATCAGAACTGCGAAAATTTTGAGTTTCTCAAGTGTTTCTTACCTCAAAACTGCCATACCACGCGATCGGCTTTTCCAATCCGCAAAATTTGTGTTGCATCTGAAAGTAGAAACTCGCCCGTTTACAACGGTATGACTAGTTTCCCCCTAGGCCGTTCTAGTTATTCGTTTCGAGCATCAGAACTGCGAAAATTTTGAGTTTCTCAAGCGTTTCTTACCTCAAAACTGCCATATCTCGCGAACGGATTGGCCAATCCGCAAAATTTTGGTTGCATCTGAAAGTAGAAACTCGCCCGATTACAACGGTATGAGTGGTTTTCCCCTAGGCCGTTCTAGTTATTCGTTTCGAGCATCAGAACTGCGAAAATTTTGAGTTTCTCAAGCGTTTCTTACCTCAAAACTGCCATATCTCGCGAACGGATTGACCAATCCGCAAAATTTCTGTCGCATCTGAAAGTAGAAACTCGCCCGACTACAACGGTATGAGTAGTTTTCCCCTAGGCCGTTCTAGTTATTCGTTTCGAGCATCAGAACTGCGAAAATTTAGAGTTTCTCAAGCGTTTCTTACCTCCAAACTGCCATACCTCGCGAACGGATTGACCAATCCGCGAAATTTCTGTTGCATCTGAAACTCGCCCGATTACAACGGTGTGAGTAGTTTTCCCCTAGGCCGTTCTAGTTATTCGTTTCGAGCATCAGAACTGCGAAAATTTTGAGTTTCTCAAGCGTTTCTTACCTCAAAACTGCCATATCTCGGGAACGGATTGACCAATCCGCAAAATTTCTGTTGCATCTGAAAGTAGAAACTCGCCCGATTACAACGGTATGAGTAGTTTTCCCCTAGGCCGTTCTAGTTATTCGTTTCGAGCATCAGAACTGCGAAAATTTGGAGTTTCTCAAGCGTTTCTTACCTCCAAACTGCCATATCTCGCGAACGGATTGACCAGTCCGCAAAATTTCTGTTGCATCTGAAAGTAGAAACTCGCCCGATTACAACGGTGTGAGTAGTTTTCCCCTAGGCCGTGCTAGTTATTCGTTTCGAGCATCAGAACTGCGAAAATTTTGAGTTTTTCAAGCGTTTCTTACCTCAAAACTGCCATATCTCGCGAACGGATTGACCAATCCGCAAAATTTCTGTTGCATGTGAAAGTAGAAACTCGCCCGATTACAATGGTATGAGTAGTTTTCCTCTAGGCCGTTCTAGTTATTAGTTTCGAGCATCAGAACTGCGAAAATTTTTAGTTTCTCAAGCGTTTCTTACCTCCACACTGCCATATCTCGCGAACGGATTGACCAATCCGCGAAATTTCTATTGCATCTGAAACTCGCCCGATTACAACGGTGTGAGTAGTTTTCCCCTAGGCCGTTCTAGTTATTCGTTTCGAGCATCAGAACTGCGAAAATTTTGAGTTTCTCAAGCGTTTCTTACCTCAAAACTGCCATATCTCGGGAACGGATTGACCAATTCTGCAAAATTTCTGTTGCATCTGAAAGTAGAAACTCGCCCGATTACAACGGTAAGAGTAGTTTTTCCCTAGGCCGTTCTAGTTATTCGTTTCGAGCATCAGAACTGCGAAAATTTTGAGTTTTTCAAGCGTTTCTTACCTCGAAACTGCCATATCTCGCGAACGGATTGACCAATCCGCAAAATTTCTGTTGCATCTGAAAGTAGAAACTCGCCCGATTACAACGGTATGAGTAGTTTTCCCCTAGGCCGTTCTAGTTATTAGTTTCGATCATCAGAAATGCGAAAATTTTGAGTTTCTCAAGCGTTTCTTGCCTCCACACTGCCATATCTCGCGAACGGATTGACCAATCCGCAAAATTTCTGTTGCATCTGAAACTCGCCCGATTACAACGGTGTGAGTAGTTTTCCCCTAGGCCGTTCTAGTTATTCGTTTCGAGCATCAGAACTGCGAAAATTTAGAGTTTCTCAAGCGTTTCTTACCTCCAAACTGCCATATCTCGCGAACGGATTGACCAATCCGCAAAATTTCTGTTGCATGTGAAAGTAGAAACTCGCCCGATTACAATGGTATGAGTAGTTTTCCTCTAGGCCGTTCTAGTTATTAGTTTCGAGCATCAGAACTGCGAAAATTTTGAGTTTCTCAAGCGTTTCTTACCTCCACACTGCCATATCTCGCGAACGGAATGACCAATCCGCAAAATTTCTGTTGCATCTGAAACTCGCCCGATTACAACGGTGTGAGTAGTTTTCCCCTAGGCCGTGCTAGTTATTCGTTTCGAGCATCAGAACTGCGAAAATTTTGAGTTTCTCAAGTGTTTCTTACCTCAAAACTGCCATACCTCGCGATCGGCTTTTCCAATCCGCAAAATTTCTGTTGCATCTGAAAGTAGAAACTCGCCCGTTTACAACGGTATGACTAGTTTCCCCCTAGGCCGTTCTAGTTATTCGTTTCGAGCATCAGAACTGCGAAAATTTTGAGTTTCTCAAGCGTTTCTTACCTCAAAACTGCCATATCTCGCGAACGGATTGGCCAATCCGCAAAATTTTGGTTGCATCTGAAAGTAGAAACTCGCCCGATTACAACGGTATGAGTGGTTTTCCCCTAGGCCGTTCTAGTTATTCGTTTCGAGCATCAGAACTGCGAAAATTTTGAGTTTCTCAAGCTTTTCTTACCTCAAAACTGCCATATCTCGCGAACGGATTGACCAATCCGCAAAATTTCTGTCGCATCTGAAAGTAGAAACTCGCCCGACTACAACGGTATGAGTAGTTTTCCCCTAGGCCGTTCTAGTTATTCGTTTCGAGCATCAGAACTGCGAAAATTTAGAGTTTCTCAAGCGTTTCTTACCTCCAAACTGCCATATCTCGCGAACGGATTGACCAATCCGCGAAATTTCTGTTGCATCTGAAACTCGCCCGATTACAACGGTGTGAGTAGTTTTCCCCTAGGCCGTTCTAGTTATTCGTTTCGAGCATCAGAACTGCGAAAATTTTGAGTTTCTCAAGCGTTTCTTACCTCAAAACTGCCATATCTCGGGAACGGATTGACCAATCCGCAAAATTTCTGTTGCATCTGAAAGTAGAAACTCGCCCGATTACAACGGTATGAGTAGTTTTCCCCTAGGCCGTTCTAGTTATTCGTTTCGAGCATCAGAACTGCGAAAATTTGGAGTTTCTCAAGCGTTTCTTACCTCCAAACTGCCATATCTCGCGAACGGATTGACCAATCCGCAAAATTTCTGTTGCATCTGAAAGTAGAAACTCGCCCGATTACAACGGTGTGAGTAGTTTTCCCCTAGGCCGTGCTAGTTATTCGTTTCGAGCATCAGAACTGCGAAAATTTTGAGTTTTTCAAGCGTTTCTTACCTCAAAACTGCCATATCTCGCGAACGGATTGACCAATCCGCAAAATTTCTGTTGCATGTGAAAGTAGAAACTCGCCCGATTACAATGGTATGAGTAGTTTTCCTCTAGGCCGTTCTAGTTATTAGTTTCGAGCATCAGAACTGCGAAAATTTTTAGTTTCTCAAGCGTTTCTTACCTCCACACTGCCATATTTCGCGAACGGATTGACCAATCCGCGAAATTTCTATTGCATCTGAAACTCGCCCGATTACAACGGTGTGAGTAGTTTTCCCCTAGGCCGTTCTAGTTATTCGTTTCGAGCATCAGAACTGCGAAAATTTTGAGTTTCTCAAGCGTTTCTTACCTCAAAACTGCCATATCTCGGGAACGGATTGACCAATTCTGCAAAATTTCTGTTGCATCTGAAAGTAGAAACTCGCCCGATTACAACGGTAAGAGTAGTTTTTCCCTAGGCCGTTCTAGTTATTCGTTTCGAGCATCAGAACTGCGAAAATTTTGAGTTTTTCAAGCGTTTCTTACCTCGAAACTGCCATATCTCGCGAACGGATTGACCAATCCGCAAAATTTCTGTTGCATCTGAAAGTAGAAACTCGCCCGATTACAACGGTATGAGTAGTTTTCCCCTAGGCCGTTCTAGTTATTAGTTTCGATCATCAGAAATGCGAAAATTTTGAGTTTCTCAAGCGTTTCTTACCTCCACACTGCCATATCTCGCGAACGGATTGACCAATCCGCAAAATTTCTGTTGCATCTGAAACTCGCCCGATTACAACGGTGTGAGTAGTTTTCCCCTAGGCCGTTCTAGTTATTCGTTTCGAGCATCAGAACTGCGAAAATTTAGAGTTTCTCAAGCGTTTCTTACCTCCAAACTGCCATATCTCGCGAACGGATTGACCAATCCGCAAAATTTCTGTTGCATGTGAAAGTAGAAACTCGCCCGATTACAATGGTATGAGTAGTTTTCCTCTAGGCCGTTCTAGTTATTAGTTTCGAGCATCAGAACTGCGAAAATTTTGAGTTTCTCAAGCGTTTCTTACCTCCACACTGCCATATCTCGCGAACGGATTGACCAATCCGCAAAATTTCTGTTGCATCTGAAACTCGCCCGATTACAACGGTGTGAGTAGTTTTCCCCTAGGCCGTGCTAGTTATTCGTTTCGAGCATCAGAACTGCGAAAATTTAGAGTTTCTCAAGCGTTTCTTACCTCCAAACTGCCATATCTCGCGAACGGATTGACCAATCCGCGAAATTTCTGTTGCATCTGAAACTCGCCCGATTACAACGGTGTGAGTTGTTTTCCCCTAGGCCGTTCTAGTTATTCGTTTCGAGCATCAGAACTGCGAAAATTTTGAGTTTCTCAAGTGTTTCTTACCTCAAAACTGCCATACCTCGCGATCGGCTTTTCCAATCCGCAAAATTTCTGTTGCATCTGAAAGTAGAAACTCGCCCGTTTACAACGGTATGACTAGTTTCCCCCTAGGCCGTTCTAGTTATTCGTTTCGAGCATCAGAACTGCGAAAATTTTGAGTTTCTCAAGCGTTTGTTACCTCAAAACTGCCATATCTCGCGAACGGATTGGCCAATCCGCAAAATTTCGGTTGCATCTGAAAGTAGAAACTCGCCCGATTACAACAGTATGAGTAGTTTTCCCCTAGGCCGTTCTAGTTATTCGTTTCGAGCATCAGAACTGCGAAAATTTTGAGTTTTTCAAGCGTTTCTTACCTCAAAACTGCCATATCTCGCGAACGGATTGACCAATCCGCAAAATTTCTGTTGCATCTGAAAGTAGAAACTCGCCCGATTGTAACGGTATGAGTAGTTTTCCCCTAGGCCGTTCTAGTTATTAGTTTCGAGCATCAGAACTGCGAAAATTTGGAGTTTCTCAAGCGTTTCTTACCTCCAAACTGCCATATCTCGCGAACGGATTGACCAATCCGCAAAATTTCTGTTGCATCTGAAAGTAGAAACTCGCCCGATTACAACGGTGTGAGTAGTTTTCCCCTAGGCCGTGCTAGTTATTCGTTTCGAGCATCTGAACTGCGAAAATTTTGAGTTTTTCAAGCGTTTCTTACCTCAAAACTGCCATATCTCGCGAACGGATTGACCAATCCGCAAAATTTCTGTTGCATGTGAAAGTAGAAACTCGCCCGATTACAATGGTATGAGTAGTTTTCCTCTAGGCCGTTCTAGTTATTAGTTTCGAGCATCAGAACTGCGAAAATTTTTAGTTTCTCAAGCGTTTCTTACCTCAAAACTGCCATATCTCGGGAACGGATTGACCAATTCTGCAAAATTTCTGTTGCATCTGAAAGTAGAAACTCGCCCGATTCCAACGGTATGAGTAGTTTTTCCCTAGGCCGTTCTAGTTATTCGTTTCGAGCATCAGAACTGCGAAAATTTTGAGTTTTTCAAGCGTTTCTTACCTCGAAACTGCCATATCTCGCGAACGGATTGACCAATCCGCAAAATTTCTGTTGCATCTGAAAGTAGAAACTCGCCCGATTACAACGGTATGAGTAGTTTTCCCCTAGGCCGTTCTAGTTATTAGTTTCGAGCATCAGAAATGCGAAAATTTTGAGTTTCTCAAGCGTTTCTTACCTCCACACTGCCATATCTCGCGAACGGATTGACCAATCCGCAAAATTTCTGTTGCATCTGAAACTCGCCCGATTACAACGGTGTGAGTAGTTTTCCCCTAGGCCGTTCTAGTTATTCGTTTCGAGCATCAGAACTGCGAAAATTTAGAGTTTCTCAAGCGTTTCTTACCTCCAAACTGCCATATCTCGCGAACGGATTGACCAATCCGCAAAATTTGTGTGGGCATCTGAAACTCGCCCGATTACAACGGTATGAGTAGTTTTCCCCTAGCACGTTCTAGTTATTCGTTTCGAGCATCAGAACTGCGAAAATTTTGGGTTTCTCAAGCGTTTCTTACTTCAAAACTGCCATATCTCGGGAACGGATTGACCAATCCGCAAAATTTCTGTTGCATCTGAAAGTAGAAACTCGCCCGATTATAACGGTATGAGTAGTCTTCCCCTAGGCCGTTCTAGTTATTAGTTTCGAGCATCAGAACTGCGAAAATTTTGAGTTTCTCAAGCGTTTCTTACCTCCAAACTGCCATATCTCGCGAACGGATTGACCAATCCGCAAAATTTCTGTTGCATCTGAAAGTAGAAACTCGCCCGATTACAACAGTATGAGTAGTTTTCCCCTAGGCCGTTCTAGTTATTCGTTTCGAGCATCAGAACTGCGAAAATTTTGAGTTTTTCGAGCGTTTCTTACCACAAAACTGCCATATCTCGCGAACGGATTGACCAATCCGCAAAATTTCTGTTGCATCTGAAAGTAGAAACTCGCCCGACTACAACGGTATGAGTAGTTTTCCCCTAGGCCGTTCTAGTTATTCGTTTCGAGCATCAGAACTGCGAAAATTTAGAGTTTCTCAAGCGTTTCTTACCTCCAAACTGCCATATCTCGCGAACGGATTGACCAATCCGCGAAATTTCTGTTGCATCTGAAACTCGCCCGATTACAACGGTATGAGTAGTTTTCCCCTAGGCCGTTCTAGTTATTCGTTTCGAGCATCAGAACTGCGAAAATTTTGAGTTTCTCAAGCGTTTCTTACCTCAAAACTGCCATATCTCGCGAACGGATTGACCAATCCGCAAAATTTCTGTTGCATCTGAAAGTAGAAACTCGCCCGATTATAACGGTATGAGTAGTTTTCCCCTAGGCCGTTCTAGTTATTAGTTTCGAGCATCAGAACTGCGAAAATTTTGAGTTTCTCAAGCGTTTCTTACCTCCAAACTGCCATATCTCGCGAACGGATTGACCAATCCGCAAAATTTCTGTTGCATCTGAAAGTAGAAACTCGCCCGATTACAACAGTATGAGTAGTTTTCCCCTAGGCCGTTCTAGTTATTCGTTTCGAGCATCAGAACTGCGAAAATTTTGAGTTTTTCGAGCGTTTCTTACCACAAAACTGCCATATCTCGCGAACGGATTGACCAATCCGCAAAATTTCTGTTGCATCTGAAAGTAGAAACTCGCCCGACTACAACGGTATGAGTAGTTTTCCCCTAGGCCGTTCTAGTTATTCGTTTCGAGCATCAGAACTGCGAAAATTTAGAGTTTCTCAAGCGTTTCTTACCTCCAAACTGCCATATCTCGTGAACGGATTGACCAATCCGCGAAATTTCTGTTGCATCTGAAACTCGCCCGATTACAACGGTATGAGTAGTTTTCCCCTAGGCCGTTCTAGTTATTCGTTTCGGGCATCAGAACTGCGAAAATTTTGAGTTTCTCAAGCGTTTCTTACCTCAAAACTGCCATATCTCGCGAACGGATTGACCAATCCGCAAAATTTCTGTTGCATCTGAAACTCGCCCGATTATAACGGTATGAGTAGTTTTCCCCTAGGCCGTTCTAGTTATTAGTTTCGAGCATCAGAACTGCGAAAATTTTGAGTTTCTCAAGCGTTTCTTACCTCCAAACTGCCATATCTCGCGAACGGATTGACCAATCCGCAAAATTTCTGTTGCATCTGAAAGTAGAAACTCGCCCGATTACAACGGTATGAGTAGTTTTCCCCTAGGCCGTTCTAGTTATTAGTTTCGAGCATCAGAACTGCGAAAATTTGTAGTTTTTCAAGCGTTTCTTACCTCAAAACTGCCATATCTCGCGAACGGATTGACCAATCCCCAAAATTTCTGTTGCATCTGAAAGTAGAAACTCGCCCGATTACAACGGTATGAGTAGTTTTCCCCTAGTCCGTTCTAGTTATTCGTTTCGAGCATCAGAACTGCGAAAATTTTGAGTTTCTCAAGCGTTTCTTACCTCAAAACTGCCATATCTCGCGAACGGATTGACAAATCCGCAAAATTTCTGCTGCATCTGAAAGTAGAAACTCGCCCGATTATAACGGTATGAGTAGTTTTCCCCTAGGCCGTTCTAGTTATTAGTTTCGAGCATCAGAACTGCGAAAATTTTGAGTTTCTCAAGCGTTTCTTACATCAAAACTGCCATATCTCGCGAACGGATTGACCAATCCGCAAAATTTCGGTTGCATCTGAAAGTAGAAACTCGCCCGATTACAACAGTATGAGTAGTTTTCCCCTAGGCCGTTCTAGTTATTCGTTTCGAGCATCAGAACTGCGAAAATTTTGAGTTTTTCAAACGTTTCTTACCTCAAAACTGCCATATCTCGCGAACGGATTGACCAATCCCCAAAATTTCTGTTGCATCTGAAAGTAGAAACTCGCCCGATTATAACGGTATGAGTAGTTTTCCCCTAGGCCGTTCTAGTTATTAGTTTCGAGCATCAGAACTGCGAAAATTTTGAGTTTCTCAAGCGTTTCTTACCTCGAAACTGCCATATCTCGCGAACGGATTGACCAATCCGCAAAATTTCTGTTGCATCTGAAAGTAGAAACTCGCCCGATTACAACGGTATGAGTAGTTTTCCCCTAGGCCGTTCTAGTTATTAGTTTCGAGCATCAGAACTGCGAAAATTTTGAGTTTCTCAAGCGTTTCTTACATCAAAACTGCCATATCTCGCGAACGGATTGACCAATCCGCAAAATTTCTGTTGCATCTGAAAGTAGAAACTCGCCCGATTACAACAGTATGAGTAGTTTTCCCCTAGGCCGTTCTAGTTATTCGTTTCGAGCATCAGAACTGCGAAAATTTTGAGTTTTTCAAGCGTTTCTTACCTCAAAACTGCCATATCTCGCGAACGGATTGACCAATCCGCAAAATTTCTGTTGCATCTGAAAGTAGAAACTCGCCCGATTATAACGGTATGAGTAGTTTTCCCCTAGGCCGTTCTAGTTATTAGTTTCGAGCATCAGAACTGCGAAAATTTTGAGTTTCTCAAGCGTTTCTTACCTCCAAACTGCCATATCTCGCGAACGGATTGACCAAACCGAAAAATTTCTGTTGCATCTGAAACTCGCCCGATTACAACGGTGTGAGTAGTTTCCCCCTAGGCCGTTCTAGTTATTAGTTTCGAGCATCAGAACTGCGAAAATTTTGAGTTTTTCAAGCGTTTCTTACCTCCAAACTGACATATCTCGCGAACGGATTGACCAATCCGCAAAATTTCTGTTGCATCTGAAAGTAGAAACTCGCCCGATTACAACGGTATGAGTAGTTTTCCCCTAGGCCGTTCTAGTTATTCGTTTCGAGCATCAGAACTGCGAAAATTTTGTGTTTCTCAAGCGTTTCTTACTTCAAAACTGCCATATCTCGGGAACGGATTGACCAATCCGCAAAATTTCTGTTGCATCTGAAAGTAGAAGCTCGCCCGATTACAACGGTATGAGTAGTTTTCCCCTAGACCGTTCTAGTTATTCGTTTCGAGCATCAGAACTGCGAAAATTTAGAGTTTCTCAAGCGTTTCTTACCTCCAAACTGCCATATCTCGCGAACGGATTGACCAATCCGCAAAATTTGTGTTGCATCTGAAACTCGCCCGATTACAACGGTATGAGTAGTTTTCCCCTAGGCCGTTCTAGTTATTCGTTTCGAGCATCAGCACTGCGAAAATTTTGAGTTTTTCAAGCGTTTCTTACCTCAAAACTGCCATATCTCGCGTACGGATTGACCAATCCGCAAAATTTCTGTTGCATCTGAAAGTAGAAACACGCCCGATTATAACGGTATGAGTAGTTTTCCCCTGGGCCGTTCTAGTTATTAGTTTCGAGCATCAGAACTGCGAAAATTTTGAGTTTCTCAAGCGTTTCTTACCTCAAAACTGCCATATCTCGCGAACGGAATGACCAATCCGCAAAATTTCTGTTGCATCTGAAAGTAGAAACACGCCCGACTACAACGGTATGAGTAGTTTTCCCCTAGGCCGTTCTAGTTATTCGTTTCGAGCATCAGAACTGCGAAAATTTTGAGTTTCTCAAGCGTTTCTTACATCAAAACTGCCATATCTCGCGAACGGATTGAACAATCCGCAAAATTTCTGTTGCATCTGAAAGTAGAAACCCGCCCGATTACAAGGGTATGAGTAGTTTTCCTCTAGGCCGTTCTAGTTATTCGTTTCGAGCATCAGAACTGCGAAAATTTTGAGTTTCTCAAGCGTTTCTTACCTCAAAACTGCCATACCTCGCGAACGGATTGACCAATCCGCAAAATTTCTATTGCATCTGAAAGCAGAAACTCGCCCGATGCCAACGGTATGAGTAGTTTTCCCCTAGGCCGTTCTAGTTAGTCGTTTCGAGCATCAGAACTGCGAAAATTTGGAGTTTCTCAAGCATTTCTTACCTCCAAACTGCCATATCTCGCGAACGGATTGACCAATCCACAAAATTTCTGTTGCATCTGAAACTCGCCCGATTACATCGGTGTGAGTAGTTTTCCCCTAGGCCGTTCTAGTTATCCGTTTCGAGCATCAGAACTGCGAAAATTTTGATTTTCTCAAGCGTTTCTTACCTCCAAACTGCCATATCTCGCGAACGGATTGACCAATCCGCAAAATTTCTGTTGCATCTGAAAGTAGAAACTCGCCCGATTACAACGGTATGAGTAGTTTTCCCCTAGGCCGTTCTAGTTATTAGTTTCGAGCATCAGAACTGCGAAAATTTTGAGTTTCTCAAGCGTTTCTTACCTCAAAACTGCCATATCTCGCGAACGGATTGACCAATCCGCAAAATTTCTGTTGCATCTGAAAGTAGAAACTCGCCCGATTACAACGGTATGAGTAGTTTTCCCCTAGGCCGTTCTAGTTATTCGTTTCGAGCATCAGAACTGCGAAAATTTTGAGTTTTTCAAGCGTTTCTTACCTCCAAACTGCCATATCTCGCGAACGGATTGACCAATCCGCAAAATTTCTGTTGCATCTGAAAGTAGAAACCCGCCCGATTACAAGGGTATGAGTAGTTTTCCTCTAGGCCGTTCCAGTTATTCGTTTCGAGCATCAGAACTGCGAAAATTTTGAGTTTCCCAAGCGTTTCTTACCTCAAAACTGCCATATCTCGGGAACGGATTGACAAATCCTCAAAATTTCTGTTGCATCTGAAAGTAGAAACTCGCCCGATTACAACGGTATGAGTAGTTTTCCCCTAGGCCGTTCTAGTTATTCGTTTCGAGCATCAGAACTGTGAAAATTTGGAGTTTCTCAAGCGTTTCTTACCTCCAAACTGCCATATCTCGCGAACGGATTGACCAATCCGCAAAATTTCTGTTGCATCTGAAAGTAGAAACTCGCCCGATTACAACGGTATGAGTAGTTTTCCCCTAGGCCGTGCTAGTTATTCGTTTCGAGCATCAGAACTGCGAAAATTTTGTGTTTTTCAAGCGTTTCTTACCTCAAAACTGCCATATCTCGCGAACGGATTGACCAATCCTCAAAATTTCTGTTGCATCTGAAAGTAGAAACTCGCCCGATTACAACGGTATGAGTAGTTTTCCTCTAGGCCTTTCTAGTTATTAGTTTCGAGCATCAGAACTGGGAAAATTTTGAGTTTCTCAAGCGTTTGTTACCTCCACACTGCCATATCTCGCGAACGGATTGACCAATCCGCGAAATTTCTGTTGCATCTGAAACTCGCCCGATTACAACGGTGTGAGTAGTTTTCCCCTAGGCCGTTCTAGTTATTAGTTTCGAGCATCAGAACTGCGAAAATTTTGAGTTTCTCAAGCGTTTCTTACATCAAAACTGCCATATCTCGCGAACGGATTGACCAATCCGCAAAATTTCGGTTGCATCTGAAAGTAGAAACTCGCCCGATTACAACAGTATGAGTAGTTTTCCCCTAGGCCGTTCTAGTTATTCGTTTCGAGCATCAGAACTGCGAAAATTTTGAGTTTTTCAAGCGTTTCTTACTTCAAAACTGCCATATCTCGCGAACGGATTGACCAATCCGCAAAATTTCTGTTGCATCTGAAAGTAGAAACTCGCCCGATTATAACGGTATGAGTAGTTTTCCCCTAGGCCGTTCTAGTTATTAGTTTCGAGCATCAGAACTGCGAAAATTTTGAGTTTCTCAAGCGTTTCTTACCTCCAAACTGCCATATCTCGCGAACGGATTGACCAAACCGAAAAATTTCTGTTGCATCTGAAACTCGCCCGATTACAACGGTGTGAGTAGTTTTCCCCTAGGCCGTTCTAGTTATTAGTTTCGAGCATCAGAACTGCGAAAATTTTGAGTTTTTCAAGCGTTTCTTACCTCCAAACTGCCATATCTCGCGAACGGATTGACCAATCCGCAAAATTTGTGTTGCATCTGAAACTCGCCCGATTACAACGGTATGAGTAGTTTTCCCCTAGGCCGTTCTAGTTATTCGTTTCGAGCATCAGCACTGCGAAAATTTTGAGTTTTTCAAGCGTTTCTTACCTCAAAACTGCCATATCTCGCGAACGGATTGACCAATCCGCAAAATTTCTGTTGCATCTGAAAGTAGAAACTCGCCCGATTATAACGGTATGAGTAGTTTTCCCCTAGGCCGTTCTAGTTATTAGTTTCGAGCATCAGAACTGCGAAAATTTTGAGTTTCTCAAGCGTTTCTTACCTCAAAACTGCCATATCTCGCGAACGGATTGACCAATCCTCAAAATTTCTGTTGCATCTGAAAGTAGAAACTCGCCCGATTACAACGGTATGAGTAGTTTTCCTCTAGGCCTTTCTAGTTATTAGTTTCGAGCATCAGAACTGGGAAAATTTTGAGTTTCTCAAGCGTTTGTTACCTCCACACTGCCATATCTCGCGAACGGATTGACCAATCCGCGAAATTTCTGTTGCATCTGAAACTCGCCCGATTACAACGGTGTGAGTAGTTTTCCCCTAGGCCGTTCTAGTTATTAGTTTCGAGCATCAGAACTGCGAAAATTTTGATTTTCTCAAGCGTTTCTTACATCAAAACTGCCATATCTCGCGAACGGATTGACCAATCCGCAAAATTTCGGTTGCATCTGAAAGTAGAAACTCGCCCGATTACAACAGTATGAGTAGTTTTCCCCTAGGCCGTTCTAGTTATTCGTTTCGAGCATCAGAACTGCGAAAATTTTGAGTTTTTCAAGCGTTTCTTACTTCAAAACTGCCATATCTCGCGAACGGATTGACCAATCCGCAAAATTTCTGTTGCATCTGAAAGTAGAAACTCGCCCGATTATAACGGTATGAGTAGTTTTCCCCTAGGCCGTTCTAGTTATTAGTTTCGAGCATCAGAACTGCGAAAATTTTGAGTTTCTCAAGCGTTTCTTACCTCCAAACTGCCATATCTCGCGAACGGATTGACCAAACCGAAAAATTTCTGTTGCATCTGAAACTCGCCCGATTACAACGGTGTGAGTAGTTTTCCCCTAGGCCGTTCTAGTTATTAGTTTCGAGCATCAGAACTGCGAAAATTTTGAGTTTTTCAAGCGTTTCTTACCTCCAAACTGCCATATCTCGCGAACGGATTGACCAATCCGCAAAATTTCTGTTGCATCTGAAAGTAGAAACTCGCCCGATTACAACGGTATGAGTAGTTTTCCCCTAGGCCGTTCTAGTTATTCGTTTCGAGCATCAGAACTGCGAAAATTTTGTGTTTCTCAAGTGTTTCTTACTTCAAAACTGCCATATCTCGGGAACGGATTGACCAATCCGCAAAATTTCTGTTGCATCTGAAAGTAGAAGCTCGCCCGATTACAACGGTATGAGTAGTTTTCCCCTAGGCCGTTCTAGTTATTCGTTTCGAGCATCAGAACTGCGAAAATTTAGAGTTTCTCAAGCGTTTCTTACCTCCAAACTGCCATATCTCGCGAACGGATTGACCAATCCGCAAAATTTGTGTTGCATCTGAAACTCGCCCGATTACAACGGTATGAGTAGTTTTCCCCTAGGCCGTTCTAGTTATTCGTTTCGAGCATCAGCACTGCGAAAATTTTGAGTTTTTCAAGCGTTTCTTACCTCAAAACTGCCATATCTCGCGTACGGATTGACCAATCCGCAAAATTTCTGTTGCATCTGAAAGTAGAAACACGCCCGATTATAACGGTATGAGTAGTTTTCCCCTGGGCCGTTCTAGTTATTAGTTTCGAGCATCAGAACTGCGAAAATTTTGAGTTTCTCAAGCGTTTCTTACCTCAAAACTGCCATATCTCGCGAACGGAATGACCAATCCGCAAAATTTCTGTTGCATCTGAAAGTAGAAACACGCCCGACTACAACGGTATGAGTAGTTTTCCCCTAGGCCGTTCTAGTTATTCGTTTCGAGCATCAGCACTGCGAAAATTTTGAGTTTTTCAAGCGTTTCTTACCTCAAAACTGCCATATCTCGCGTACGGATTGACCAATCCGCAAAATTTCTGTTGCATCTGAAAGTAGAAACACGCCCGATTATAACGGTATGAGTAGTTTTCCCCTAGGCCGTTCTAGTTATTCGTTTCGAGCATCAGAACTGCGAAAATTTTGAGTTTCTCAAGCGTTTCTTACCTCCAAACTGCCATATCTCGCGAACGGATTGAACAATCCGCAAAATTTCTGTTGCATCTGAAAGTAGAAACTCGCCCGATTACAACGGTATGAGTAGTTTTCCCCTAGGCCGTTCTAGTTATTAGTTTCGAGCATCAGAACTGCGAAAATTTTGAGTTTCTCAAGCGTTTCTTTCCTCAAAACTGCCATATCTCGCGAACGGATTGACCAATCCGCAAAATTTCTGTTGCATCTGAAAGTAGAAACTCGCCCGATTACAACGGTATGAGTAGTTTTCCCCTAGGCCGTTCTAGTTATTCGTTTCGAGCATCAGAACTGCGAAAATTTTGAGTTTTTCAAGCGTTTCTTACCTCCAAACTGCCATATCTCGCGAACGGATTGACCAATCCGCAAAATTTCTGTTGCATCTGAAAGTAGAAACCCGCCCGATTACAAGGGTATGAGTAGTTTTCCCCTAGGCCGTTCTAGTTATTCGTTTCGAGCATCAGAACTGCGGAAATTTTGAGTTTCTCAAGCGTTCCTTACCTCAAAACTGCCATATCTCGGGAACGGATTGACCAATCCGCAAAATTTCTATTGCATCTGAAAGTAGAAACTCGCCCGATTACAACGGTATGAGTAGTTTTCCCCTAGGCCGTTCTAGTTATTCGTTTCGAGCATCAGAACTGCGAAAATTTGGAGTTTCTCAAGCGTTTCTTACCTCCAAACTGCCATATCTCGCGAACGGATTGACCAATCCGCAAAATTTCTGTTGCATCTGAAAGTAGTAACTCGCCCGATTACAACGGTATGAGTAGTTTTCCCCTAGGCCGTTCTAGTTATTCGTTTCGAGCATCAGAACTGCGAAAATTTTGAGTTTTTCAAGCGTTTCTTACCTCGAAACTGCCATATCTCGCGAACGGATTGACCAATCCGCAAAATTTCTGTTGCATCTGAAAGTAGAAACTCGCCCGATTACAACGGTATGAGTAGTTTTCCCCCAGGCCGTTCTAGTTATTAGTTTCGAGCATCAGAACTGCGAAAATTTTGAGTTTCTCAAGCGTTTCTTACCTCCACACTGCCATATCTCGCGACGGATTGACCAATCCGCAAAATTTCTGTTGCATCTGAAACTCGCCCGATTACAACGGTGTGAGTAGTTTTCCCCTAGGCCGTTCTAGTTATTCGTTTCGAGCATCAGAACTGCGAAAATTTTGAGTTTCTCAAGCGTTTCTTACCTCAAAACTGCCATATCTCCCGAACGGATTGAACAATCCGCAAAATTTCTAGTGCATCTGAAAGTAGATACTCGCCCGACTACAACGGTGTGAGTAGTTTTCCCCTAGGCCGTTCTAGTTATTCGTTTCGAGCATCAGAACTGCGAAAATTTTGAGTTTCTCAAGCGTTTCTTACCTCCAAACTGCCATATCTCGCGAACGGATTGACTAATCCGCGAAATTTCTGTTGCATCTGAAACTCGCCCGATTACAACGGTGTGAGTAGTTTTCCCCTAGGCCGTTCTAGTTATTCGTTTCGAGCATCAGAACTGCGAAAATTTTGAGTTTCTCAAGCGTTTCTTACCTCAAAACTGCCATATCTCGGGAACGGATTGACCAATCCGCAAAATTTCTGTTGCATCTGAAAGTAGAAACTCGCCCGATTACAACGGTATGAGTAGTTTTCCCCTAGGCCGTTCTAGTTATTCGTTTCGAGCATCAGAACTGCGAAAATTTGGAGTTTCTCAAGCGTTTCTTACCTCCAAACTGCCATATCTCGCGAACGGATTGACCAATCCGCAAAATTTCTGTTGCATCTGAAAGTAGAAACACGCCCGATTATAACGGTATGAGTAGTTTTCCCCTAGGCCGTTCTAGTTATTCGTTTCGAGCATCAGAACTGCGAAAATTTTGAGTTTCTCAAGCGTTTCTTACCTCCAAACTGCCATATCTCGCGAACGGATTGAACAATCCGCAAAATTTCTGTTGCATCTGAAAGTAGAAACTCGCCCGATTACAACGGTATGAGTAGTTTTCCCCTAGGCCGTTCTAGTTATTAGTTTCGAGCATCAGAACTGCGAAAATTTTGAGTTTCTCAAGCGTTTCTTACCTCAAAACTGCCATATCTCGCGAACGGATTGACCAATCCGCAAAATTTCTGTTGCATCTGAAAGTAGAAACTCGCCCGATTACAACGGTATGAGTAGTTTTCCCCTAGGCCGTTCTAGTTATTCGTTTCGAGCATCAGAACTGCGAAAATTTTGAGTTTTTCAAGCGTTTCTTACCTCCAAACTGCCATATCTCGCGAACGGATTGACCAATCCGCAAAATTTCTGTTGCATCTGAAAGTAGAAACCCGCCCGATTACAAGGGTATGAGTAGTTTTCCCCTAGGCCGTTCTAGTTATTCGTTTCGAGCATCAGAACTGCGGAAATTTTGAGTTTCTCAAGCGTTCCTTACCTCAAAACTGCCATATCTCGGGAACGGATTGACCAATCCGCAAAATTTCTATTGCATCTGAAAGTAGAAACTCGCCCGATTACAACGGTATGAGTAGTTTTCCCCTAGGCCGTTCTAGTTATTCGTTTCGAGCATCAGAACTGCGAAAATTTGGAGTTTCTCAAGCGTTTCTTACCTCCAAACTGCCATATCTCGCGAACGGATTGACCAATCCGCAAAATTTCTGTTGCATCTGAAAGTAGTAACTCGCCCGATTACAACGGTATGAGTAGTTTTCCCCTAGGCCGTTCTAGTTATTCGTTTCGAGCATCAGAACTGCGAAAATTTTGAGTTTTTCAAGCGTTTCTTACCTCGAAACTGCCATATCTCGCGAACGGATTGACCAATCCGCAAAATTTCTGTTGCATCTGAAAGTAGAAACTCGCCCGATTACAACGGTATGAGTAGTTTTCCCCCAGGCCGTTCTAGTTATTAGTTTCGAGCATCAGAACTGCGAAAATTTTGAGTTTCTCAAGCGTTTCTTACCTCCACACTGCCATATCTCGCGACGGATTGACCAATCCGCAAAATTTCTGTTGCATCTGAAACTCGCCCGATTACAACGGTGTGAGTAGTTTTCCCCTAGGCCGTTCTAGTTATTCGTTTCGAGCATCAGAACTGCGAAAATTTTGAGTTTCTCAAGCGTTTCTTACCTCAAAACTGCCATATCTCCCGAACGGATTGAACAATCCGCAAAATTTCTAGTGCATCTGAAAGTAGATACTCGCCCGACTACAACGGTGTGAGTAGTTTTCCCCTAGGCCGTTCTAGTTATTCGTTTCGAGCATCAGAACTGCGAAAATTTTGAGTTTCTCAAGCGTTTCTTACCTCCAAACTGCCATATCTCGCGAACGGATTGACTAATCCGCGAAATTTCTGTTGCATCTGAAACTCGCCCGATTACAACGGTGTGAGTAGTTTTCCCCTAGGCCGTTCTAGTTATTCGTTTCGAGCATCAGAACTGCGAAAATTTTGAGTTTCTCAAGCGTTTCTTACCTCAAAACTGCCATATCTCGGGAACGGATTGACCAATCCGCAAAATTTCTGTTGCATCTGAAAGTAGAAACTCGCCCGATTACAACGGTATGAGTAGTTTTCCCCTAGGCCGTTCTAGTTATTCGTTTCGAGCATCAGAACTGCGAAAATTTGGAGTTTCTCAAGCGTTTCTTACCTCCAAACTGCCATATCTCGCGAACGGATTGACCAATCCGCAAAATTTCTGTTGCATCTGAAAGTAGAAACTCGCCCGATTACAACGGTATGAGTAGTTTTCCCCTAGGCCGTGCTAGTTATTCGTTTCGAGCATCAGAACTGCGAAAATTTTGAGTTTTTCAAGCGTTTCTTACCTCAAAACTGCCATATCTCGCGAACGGATTGACCAATCCGCAAAATTTCTGTTGCATCTGAAAGTAGAAACTCGCCCGATTACAACAGTATGAGTAGTTTTCCCCTAGGCCGTTCTAGTTATTCGTTTCGAGCATCAGAACTGCGAAAATTTTGAGTTTTTCAAGCGTTTCTTACCTCAAAACTGCCATATCTCGCGAACGGATTGACCAATCCGCAAAATTTCTGTTGCATCTGAAAGTAGAAACTCGCCCGATTACAACGGTATGAGTAGTTTTCCCCCAGGCCGTTCTAGTTATTAGTTTCGAGCATCAGAACTGCGAAAATTTTGAGTTTCTCAAGCGTTTCTTACCTCCACACTGCCATATCTCGCGACGGATTGACCAATCCGCAAAATTTCTGTTGCATCTGAAACTCGCCCGATTACAACGGTGTGAGTAGTTTTCCCCTAGGCCGTTCTAGTTATTCGTTTCGAGCATCAGAACTGCGAAAATTTTGAGTTTCTCAAGCGTTTCTTACCTCAAAACTGCCATATCTCCCGAACGGATTGAACAATCCGCAAAATTTCTAGTGCATCTGAAAGTAGATACTCGCCCGACTACAACGGTGTGAGTAGTTTTCCCCTAGGCCGTTCTAGTTATTCGTTTCGAGCATCAGAACTGCGAAAATTTTGAGTTTCTCAAGCGTTTCTTACCTCCAAACTGCCATATCTCGCGAACGGATTGACTAATCCGCGAAATTTCTGTTGCATCTGAAACTCGCCCGATTACAACGGTGTGAGTAGTTTTCCCCTAGGCCGTTCTAGTTATTCGTTTCGAGCATCAGAACTGCGAAAATTTTGAGTTTCTCAAGCGTTTCTTACCTCAAAACTGCCATATCTCGGGAACGGATTGACCAATCCGCAAAATTTCTGTTGCATCTGAAAGTAGAAACTCGCCCGATTACAACGGTATGAGTAGTTTTCCCCTAGGCCGTTCTAGTTATTCGTTTCGAGCATCAGAACTGCGAAAATTTGGAGTTTCTCAAGCGTTTCTTACCTCCAAACTGCCATATCTCGCGAACGGATTGACCAATCCGCAAAATTTCTGTTGCATCTGAAAGTAGAAACTCGCCCGATTACAACGGTATGAGTAGTTTTCCCCTAGGCCGTGCTAGTTATTCGTTTCGAGCATCAGAACTGCGAAAATTTTGAGTTTTTCAAGCGTTTCTTACCTCAAAACTGCCATATCTCGCGAACGGATTGACCAATCCGCAAAATTTCTGTTGCATCTGAAAGTAGAAACTCGCCCGATTACAACAGTATGAGTAGTTTTCCCCTAGGCCGTTCTAGTTATTCGTTTCGAGCATCAGAACTGCGAAAATTTTGAGTTTTTCAAGCGTTTCTTACCTCAAAACTGCCATACCTCGCGAACGGATTGACCAATCCGCAAAATTTCTGTTGCATCTGAAAGTAGAAACTCGCCCGATTATAACGGTATGAGTAGTTTTCCCCTAGGCCGTTCTAGTTATTAGTTTCGAGCATCAGAACTGCGAAAATTTTGAGTTTCTCAAGCGTTTCTTTCCTCCAAACTGCCATATCTCGCGAACGGATTGACCAATCCGAAAAATTTCTGTTGCATCTGAAACTCGCCCGATTACAACGGTGTGAGAAGTTTTCCCCTAGGCCGTTCTAGTTATTAGTTTCGAGCATCAGAACTGCGAAAATTTTGAGTTTTTCAAGCGTTTCTTACCTCAAAACTACCATATCTCGCGAACGGATTGACCAATCCGCAAAATTTCTGTCGCATCTGAAAGTAGAAACTCGCCGGATTACAACGGTATGAGTAGTTTTCCCCTAGGCCGTTCTAGTTATTCGTTTCGAGCATCAGAACAGCGAAAATTTTGAGTTTCTCAAGCGTTCCTTACCTCCAAACTGCAATATCTCGCGAACGGATTGACCAATCCGCAAAATTTCTGTTGCATCTGAAAGTAGAAACTCGCCCGATTACAACGGTATGAGTAGTTTTCCCCTAGGCCGTTCTAGTTACTAGTTTCGAGCATCAGAACTGCGAAAATTTGTAGTTTTTCAAGCGTTCCTTACCTCAAAACTGCCATATCTCGGGAACGGATTGAACAATCCGCAAAATTTCTGTTGCATCTGAAAGTAGAAACTCGCCCGATTACAACGGTATGAGTAGTTTTCCCCTAGGCCGTTCTAGTTATTCGTTTCGAGCATCAGAACTGCGAAAATTTAGAGTTTCTCAAGCGTTTCTTACCTCAAAACTGCCATATCTCGCGAACGGATTGACCAATCCGCAAAATTTCTGTCGCATCTGAAAGTAGAAACACGCCGGATTACAACGGTATGAGTAGTTTTCCCCTAGGCCGTTCTAGTTATTCGTTTCGAGCATCAGAACCGCGAAAATTTTGAGTTTCTCAAGCGTTCCTTACCTCCAAACTGCAATATCTCGCGAACGGATTGACCAATCCGCAAAATTTCTGTTGCATCTGAAAGTAGAAACTCGCCCGATTACAACGGTATGAGTAGTTTTTCCCTAGGCCGTTCTAGTTATTCGTTTCGAGCATCAGAACTGCGAAAATTTTGAGTTTCTCAAGCGTTTCTTACCTCCAAACTGCCATATCTCGCGAACGGATTGACTAATCCGCGAAATTTCTGTTGCATCTGAAACTCGCCCGATTACAACGGTGTGAGTAGTTTTCCCCTAGGCCGTTCTAGTTATTCGTTTCGAGCATCAGAACTGCGAAAATTTTGAGTTTCTCAAGCGTTTCTTACCTCAAAACTGCCATATCTCGGGAACGGATTGACCAATCCGCAAAATTTCTGTTGCATCTGAAAGTAGAAACTCGCCCGATTACAACGGTATGAGTAGTTTTCCCCTAGGCCGTTCTAGTTATTCGTTTCGAGCATCAGAACTGCGAAAATTTGGAGTGTCTCAAGCGTTTCTTACCTCCAAACTGCCATATCTCGCGAACGGATTGACCAATCCGCAAAATTTCTGTTGCATCTGAAAGTAGAAACTCGCCCGATTACAACGGTATGAGTAGTTTTCCCCTAGGCCGTGCTAGTTATTCGTTTCGAGCATCAGAACTGCGAAAATTTTGAGTTTTTCAAGCGTTTCTTACCTCAAAACTGCCATATCTCGCGAACGGATTGACCAATCCGCAAAATTTCTGTTGCATCTGAAAGTAGAAACTCGCCCGATTACAACGGTATGAGTAGTTTTCCCCTAGGCCGTTCTAGTTATTAGTTTCGAGCATCAGAACTGCGAAAATTTTGAGTTTCTCAAGCGTTTCTTACCTCCAAACTGCCATATCTCGCGAACGGATTGACCAATCCGCAAAATTTTTGTTGCATCAGAAAGTAGAAACTCGCCCGATTACAACAGTATGAGTAGTTTTCCCCTAGGCCGTTCTAGTTATTCGTTTCGAGCATCAGAACTGCGAAAATTTTGAGTTTTTCAAGCGTTTCTTACCTCAAAACTGCCATATCTCGCGAACGGATTGACCAATCCGCAAAATTTCTGTTGCATCTGAAAGTAGAAACTCGCCCGATTATAACGGTATGAGTAGTTTTCCCCTAGGCCGTTCTAGTTATTAGTTTCGAGCATCAGAACTGCGAAAATTTTGAGTTTCTCAAGCGTTTCTTTCCTCCAAACTGCCATATCTCGCGAACGGATTGACCAATCCGAAAAATTTCTGTTGCATCTGAAACTCGCCCGATTACAACGGTGTGAGAAGTTTTCCCCTAGGCCGTTCTAGTTATTAGTTTCGAGCATCAGAACTGCGAAAATTTTGAGTTTTTCAAGCGTTTCTTACCTCAAAACTACCATATCTCGCGAACGGATTGACCAATCCGCAAAATTTCTGTCGCATCTGAAAGTAGAAACTCGCCGGATTACAACGGTATGAGTAGTTTTCCCCTAGGCCGTTCTAGTTATTCGTTTCGAGCATCAGAACAGCGAAAATTTTGAGTTTCTCAAGCGTTCCTTACCTCCAAACTGCAATATCTCGCGAACGGATTGACCAATCCGCAAAATTTCTGTTGCATCTGAAAGTAGAAACTCGCCCGATTACAACGGTATGAGTAGTTTTCCCCTAGGCCGTTCTAGTTACTAGTTTCGAGCATCAGAACTGCGAAAATTTGTAGTTTTTCAAGCGTTCCTTACCTCTCAACTGCCATATCTCGGGAACGGATTGACCAATCCGCAAAATTTCTGTTGCATCTGAAAGTAGAAACTCGCCCGATTACAACGGTATGAGTAGTTTTCCCCTAGGCCGTTCTAGTTATTCGTTTCGAGCATCAGAACTGCGAAAATTTAGAGTTTCTCAAGCGTTTCTTACCTCAAAACTGCCATATCTCGCGAACGGATTGACCAATCCGCAAAATTTCTGTCCCATCTGAAAGTAGAAACACCCCGGATTAGAACGGTATGAGTAGTTTTCCCCTAGGCCGTTCTAGTTATTCGTTTCGAGCATCAGAACTGCGAAAATTTTGAGTTTCTCAAGCGTTTCTTACCTCCAAACTGCCATATCTCGCGAACGGATTGACTAATCCGCGAAATTTCTGTTGCATCTGAAACTCGCCCGATTACAACGGTGTGAGTAGTTTTCCCCTAGGCCGTTCTAGTTATTCGTTTCGAGCATCAGAACTGCGAAAATTTTGAGTTTCTCAAGCGTTTCTTACCTCAAAACTGCCATATCTCGGGAACGGATTGACCAATCCGCAAAATTTCTGTTGCATCTGAAAGTAGAAACTCGCCCGATTACAACGGTATGAGTAGTTTTCCCCTAGGCCGTTCTAGTTATTCGTTTCGAGCATCAGAACTGCGAAAATTTGGAGTTTCTCAAGCGTTTCTTACCTCCAAACTGCCATATCTCGCGAACGGATTGACCAATCCGCAAAATTTCTGTTGCATCTGAAAGTAGAAACTCGCCCGATTACAACGGTATGAGTAGTTTTCCCCTAGGCCGTGCTAGTTATTCGTTTCGAGCATCAGAACTGCGAAAATTTTGAGTTTTTCAAGCGTTTCTTACCTCAAAACTGCCATATCTCGCGAACGGATTGACCAATCCGCAAAATTTCTGTTGCATCTGAAAGTAGAAACACGCCGGATTACAACGGTATGAGTAGTTTTCCCCTAGGCCGTTCTAGTTATTCGTTTCGAGCATCAGAACCGCGAAAATTTTGAGTTTCTCAAGCGTTCCTTACCTCCAAACTGCAATATCTCGCGAACGGATTGACCAATCCGCAAAATTTCTGTTGCATCTGAAAGTAGAAACTCGCCCGATTACAACGGTATGAGTAGTTTTTCCCTAGGCCGTTCTAGTTATTCGTTTCGAGCATCAGAACTGCGAAAATTTTGAGTTTCTCAAGCGTTTCTTACCTCCAAACTGCCATATCTCGCGAACGGATTGACTAATCCGCGAAATTTCTGTTGCATCTGAAACTCGCCCGATTACAACGGTGTGAGTAGTTTTCCCCTAGGCCGTTCTAGTTATTCGTTTCGAGCATCAGAACTGCGAAAATTTTGAGTTTCTCAAGCGTTTCTTACCTCAAAACTGCCATATCTCGGGAACGGATTGACCAATCCGCAAAATTTCTGTTGCATCTGAAAGTAGAAACTCGCCCGATTACAACGGTATGAGTAGTTTTCCCCTAGGCCGTTCTAGTTATTCGTTTCGAGCATCAGAACTGCGAAAATTTGGAGTGTCTCAAGCGTTTCTTACCTCCAAACTGCCATATCTCGCGAACGGATTGACCAATCCGCAAAATTTCTGTTGCATCTGAAAGTAGAAACTCGCCCGATTACAACGGTATGAGTAGTTTTCCCCTAGGCCGTGCTAGTTATTCGTTTCGAGCATCAGAACTGCGAAAATTTTGAGTTTTTCAAGCGTTTCTTACCTCAAAACTGCCATATCTCGCGAACGGATTGACCAATCCGCAAAATTTCTGTTGCATCTGAAAGTAGAAACTCGCCCGATTACAACGGTATGAGTAGTTTTCCCCTAGGCCGTTCTAGTTATTAGTTTCGAGCATCAGAACTGCGAAAATTTTGAGTTTCTCAAGCGTTTCTTACCTCCAAACTGCCATATCTCGCGAACGGATTGACCAATCCGCAAAATTTTTGTTGCATCAGAAAGTAGAAACTCGCCCGATTACAACAGTATGAGTAGTTTTCCCCTAGGCCGTTCTAGTTATTCGTTTCGAGCATCAGAACTGCG
The DNA here is from genome assembly GCF_051014685.1 of Ptiloglossa arizonensis. NCBI lineage: Eukaryota > Metazoa > Arthropoda > Insecta > Hymenoptera > Colletidae > Ptiloglossa > Ptiloglossa arizonensis. Next base: position 153,822 of record NW_027478434.1, on the reverse strand, counting down.
AAAATTTTGAGTTTTTCAAGCGTTTCTTACCTCAAAACTGCCATATCTCGCGAACGGATTGACCAATCCGCAAAATTTCTGTTGCATCTGAAAGTAGAAACTCGCCCGATTATAACGGTATGAGTAGTTTTCCCCTAGGCCGTTCTAGTTATTAGTTTCGAGCATCAGAACTGCGAAAATTTTGAGTTTCTCAAGCGTTTCTTTCCTCCAAACTGCCATATCTCGCGAACGGATTGACCAATCCGAAAAATTTCTGTTGCATCTGAAACTCGCCCGATTACAACGGTGTGAGAAGTTTTCCCCTAGGCCGTTCTAGTTATTAGTTTCGAGCATCAGAACTGCGAAAATTTTGAGTTTTTCAAGCGTTTCTTACCTCAAAACTACCATATCTCGCGAACGGATTGACCAATCCGCAAAATTTCTGTCGCATCTGAAAGTAGAAACTCGCCGGATTACAACGGTATGAGTAGTTTTCCCCTAGGCCGTTCTAGTTATTCGTTTCGAGCATCAGAACAGCGAAAATTTTGAGTTTCTCAAGCGTTCCTTACCTCCAAACTGCAATATCTCGCGAACGGATTGACCAATCCGCAAAATTTCTGTTGCATCTGAAAGTAGAAACTCGCCCGATTACAACGGTATGAGTAGTTTTCCCCTAGGCCGTTCTAGTTACTAGTTTCGAGCATCAGAACTGCGAAAATTTGTAGTTTTTCAAGCGTTCCTTACCTCTCAACTGCCATATCTCGGGAACGGATTGACCAATCCGCAAAATTTCTGTTGCATCTGAAAGTAGAAACTCGCCCGATTACAACGGTATGAGTAGTTTTCCCCTAGGCCGTTCTAGTTATTCGTTTCGAGCATCAGAACTGCGAAAATTTAGAGTTTCTCAAGCGTTTCTTACCTCAAAACTGCCATATCTCGCGAACGGATTGACCAATCCGCAAAATTTCTGTCCCATCTGAAAGTAGAAACACCCCGGATTAGAACGGTATGAGTAGTTTTCCCCTAGGCCGTTCTAGTTATTCGTTTCGAGCATCAGAACTGCGAAAATTTTGAGTTTCTCAAGCGTTTCTTACCTCCAAACTGCCATATCTCGCGAACGGATTGACTAATCCGCGAAATTTCTGTTGCATCTGAAACTCGCCCGATTACAACGGTGTGAGTAGTTTTCCCCTAGGCCGTTCTAGTTATTCGTTTCGAGCATCAGAACTGCGAAAATTTTGAGTTTCTCAAGCGTTTCTTACCTCAAAACTGCCATATCTCGGGAACGGATTGACCAATCCGCAAAATTTCTGTTGCATCTGAAAGTAGAAACTCGCCCGATTACAACGGTATGAGTAGTTTTCCCCTAGGCCGTTCTAGTTATTCGTTTCGAGCATCAGAACTGCGAAAATTTGGAGTTTCTCAAGCGTTTCTTACCTCCAAACTGCCATATCTCGCGAACGGATTGACCAATCCGCAAAATTTCTGTTGCATCTGAAAGTAGAAACTCGCCCGATTACAACGGTATGAGTAGTTTTCCCCTAGGCCGTGCTAGTTATTCGTTTCGAGCATCAGAACTGCGAAAATTTTGAGTTTTTCAAGCGTTTCTTACCTCAAAACTGCCATATCTCGCGAACGGATTGACCAATCCGCAAAATTTCTGTTGCATCTGAAAGTAGAAACACGCCGGATTACAACGGTATGAGTAGTTTTCCCCTAGGCCGTTCTAGTTATTCGTTTCGAGCATCAGAACCGCGAAAATTTTGAGTTTCTCAAGCGTTCCTTACCTCCAAACTGCAATATCTCGCGAACGGATTGACCAATCCGCAAAATTTCTGTTGCATCTGAAAGTAGAAACTCGCCCGATTACAACGGTATGAGTAGTTTTTCCCTAGGCCGTTCTAGTTATTCGTTTCGAGCATCAGAACTGCGAAAATTTTGAGTTTCTCAAGCGTTTCTTACCTCCAAACTGCCATATCTCGCGAACGGATTGACTAATCCGCGAAATTTCTGTTGCATCTGAAACTCGCCCGATTACAACGGTGTGAGTAGTTTTCCCCTAGGCCGTTCTAGTTATTCGTTTCGAGCATCAGAACTGCGAAAATTTTGAGTTTCTCAAGCGTTTCTTACCTCAAAACTGCCATATCTCGGGAACGGATTGACCAATCCGCAAAATTTCTGTTGCATCTGAAAGTAGAAACTCGCCCGATTACAACGGTATGAGTAGTTTTCCCCTAGGCCGTTCTAGTTATTCGTTTCGAGCATCAGAACTGCGAAAATTTGGAGTTTCTCAAGCGTTTCTTACCTCCAAACTGCCATATCTCGCGAACGGATTGACCAATCCGCAAAATTTCTGTTGCATCTGAAAGTAGAAACTCGCCCGATTACAACGGTATGAGTAGTTTTCCCCTAGGCCGTGCTAGTTATTCGTTTCGAGCATCAGAACTGCGAAAATTTTGAGTTTTTCAAGCGTTTCTTACCTCAAAACTGCCATATCTCGCGAACGGATTGACCAATCCGCAAAATTTCTGTTGCATCTGAAAGTAGAAACTCGCCCGATTACAACGGTATGAGTAGTTTTCCCCTAGGCCGTTCTAGTTATTCGTTTCGAGCATCAGAACTGCGAAAATTTAGAGTTTCTCAAGCGTTTCTTACCTCAAAACTGCCATATCTCGCGAACGGATTGACCAATCCGCAAAATTTCTGTCGCATCTGAAAGTAGAAACACGCCGGATTACAACGGTATGAGTAGTTTTCCCCTAGGCCGTTCTAGTTATTCGTTTCGAGCATCAGAACCGCGAAAATTTTGAGTTTCTCAAGCGTTCCTTACCTCCAAACTGCAATATCTCGCGAACGGATTGACCAATCCGCAAAATTTCTGTTGCATCTGAAAGTAGAAACTCGCCCGATTACAACGGTATGAGTAGTTTTTCCCTAGGCCGTTCTAGTTATTAGTTTCGAGCATCAGAACTGCGAAAATTTGTAGTTTTTCAAGCGTTTCTTACCTCAAAACTGCCATATCTCGCGAACGGATTGACCAATCCGCAAAATTTCTGCTGCATCTGAAAGTAGAAACTCGCCCGATTACAACGGTATGAGTAGTTTTCCCCTAGGCCGTTCTAGTTATTCGTTTCGAGCATCAGAACTGCGAAAATTTTGAGTTTCTCAAGCGTTTCTTACCTCAAAACTGCCATATCTCGGGAACGGATTGACCAATCCGCAAAATTTCTGTTGCATCTGAAAGTAGAAACTCGCCCGATTACAACGGTATGAGTAGTTTTCCCCTAGGCCGTTCTAGTTATTCGTTTCGAGCATCAGAACTGCGAAAATTTTGAGTTTCTCAAGCGTTTCTTTCCTCCAAACTGCCATATGTCGCGAACGGATTGACCAATCCGAAAAATTTCTGTTGCATCTGAAACTCGCCCGATTACAACGGTGTGAGAAGTTTTCCCCTAGGCCGTTCTAGTTATTAGTTTCGAGCATCAGAACTGCGAAAATTTTGAGTTTTTCAAGCGTTTCTTACCTCAAAACTGCCATATCTCGCGAACGGATTGACCAATCCGCAAAATTTCTGTTGCATCTGAAAGTAGAAACTCGCCCGATTACAACGGTATGAGTAGTTTTCCCCTAGGCCGTTCTAGTTATTCGTTTCGAGCATCAGAACTGCGAAAATTTTGAGTTTTTCAAGCGTTTCTTACCTCAAAACTGCCATATCTCGCGAACGGATTGACCAATCCGCAAAATTTCTGTTGCATCTGAAAGTAGAAACTCGCCCGATTACAACGGTATGAGTAGTTTTCCCCTAGGCCGTTCTAGTTATTAGTTTCGAGCATCAGAACTGCGAAAATTTTGAGTTTCTCAAGCGTTTCTTTCCTCCAAACTGCCATATCTCGCGAACGGATTGACCAATCCGAAAAATTTCTGTTGCATCTGAAACTCGCCCGATTACAACGGTGTGAGAAGTTTTCCCCTAGGCCGTTCTAGTTATTAGTTTCGAGCATCAGAACTGCGAAAATTTTGAGTTTTTCAAGCGTTTCTTACCTCAAAACTACCATATCTCGCGAACGGATTGACCAATCCGCAAAATTTCTGTCGCATCTGAAAGTAGAAACTCGCCCGATTACAACGGTATGAGTAGTTTTCCCCTAGGCCGTTCTAGTTATTCGTTTCGAGCATCAGAACTGCGAAAATTTGGAGTTTCTCAAGCGTTTCTTACCTCCAAACTGCCATATCTCGCGAACGGATTGACCAATCCGCAAAATTTCTGTTGCATCTGAAAGTAGAAACTCGCCCGATTACAACGGTATGAGTAGTTTTCCCCTAGGCCGTTCTAGTTATTCGTTTCGAGCATCAGAACTGCGAAAATTTGGAGTTTCTCAAGCGTTTCTTACCTCCAAACTGCCATATCTCGCGAACGGATTGACCAATCCGCAAAATTTCTGTTGCATCTGAAAGTAGAAACTCGCCCGATTACAACGGTATGAGTAGTTTTCCCCTAGGCCGTGCTAGTTATTCGTTTCGAGCATCAGAACTGCGAAAATTTTGAGTTTTTCAAGCGTTTCTTACCTCAAAACTGCCATATCTCGCGAACGGATTGACCAATCCGCAAAATTTCTGTTGCATCTGAAAGTAGAAACTCGCCCGATTACAACGGTATGAGTAGTTTTCCCCTAGGCCGTTCTAGTTATTCGTTTCGAGCATCAGAACTGCGAAAATTTAGAGTTTCTCAAGCGTTTCTTACCTCAAAACTGCCATATCTCGCGAACGGATTGACCAATCCGCAAAATTTCTGTCGCATCTGAAAGTAGAAACACGCCGGATTACAACGGTATGAGTAGTTTTCCCCTAGGCCGTTCTAGTTATTCGTTTCGAGCATCAGAACCGCGAAAATTTTGAGTTTCTCAAGCGTTCCTTACCTCCAAACTGCAATATCTCGCGAACGGATTGACCAATCCGCAAAATTTCTGTTGCATCTGAAAGTAGAAACTCGCCCGATTACAACGGTATGAGTAGTTTTTCCCTAGGCCGTTCTAGTTATTAGTTTCGAGCATCAGAACTGCGAAAATTTGTAGTTTTTCAAGCGTTTCTTACCTCAAAACTGCCATATCTCGCGAACGGATTGACCAATCCGCAAAATTTCTGCTGCATCTGAAAGTAGAAACTCGCCCGATTACAACGGTATGAGTAGTTTTCCCCTAGGCCGTTCTAGTTATTCGTTTCGAGCATCAGAACTGCGAAAATTTTGAGTTTCTCAAGCGTTTCTTACCTCAAAACTGCCATATCTCGGGAACGGATTGACCAATCCGCAAAATTTCTGTTGCATCTGAAAGTAGAAACTCGCCCGATTACAACGGTATGAGTAGTTTTCCCCTAGGCCGTTCTAGTTATTCGTTTCGAGCATCAGAACTGCGAAAATTTTGAGTTTCTCAAGCGTTTCTTTCCTCCAAACTGCCATATCTCGCGAACGGATTGACCAATCCGAAAAATTTCTGTTGCATCTGAAACTCGCCCGATTACAACGGTGTGAGAAGTTTTCCCCTAGGCCGTTCTAGTTATTAGTTTCGAGCATCAGAACTGCGAAAATTTTGAGTTTTTCAAGCGTTTCTTACCTCAAAACTGCCATATCTCGCGAACGGATTGACCAATCCGCAAAATTTCTGTTGCATCTGAAAGTAGAAACTCGCCCGATTACAACGGTATGAGTAGTTTTCCCCTAGGCCGTTCTAGTTATTCGTTTCGAGCATCAGAACTGCGAAAATTTTGAGTTTTTCAAGCGTTTCTTACCTCAAAACTGCCATATCTCGCGAACGGATTGACCAATCCGCAAAATTTCTGTTGCATCTGAAAGTAGAAACTCGCCCGATTACAACGGTATGAGTAGTTTTCCCCTAGGCCGTTCTAGTTATTAGTTTCGAGCATCAGAACTGCGAAAATTTTGAGTTTCTCAAGCGTTTCTTTCCTCCAAACTGCCATATCTCGCGAACGGATTGACCAATCCGAAAAATTTCTGTTGCATCTGAAACTCGCCCGATTACAACGGTGTGAGAAGTTTTCCCCTAGGCCGTTCTAGTTATTAGTTTCGAGCATCAGAACTGCGAAAATTTTGAGTTTTTCAAGCGTTTCTTACCTCAAAACTACCATATCTCGCGAACGGATTGACCAATCCGCAAAATTTCTGTCGCATCTGAAAGTAGAAACTCGCCGGATTACAATAGTATGAGTAGTTTTCCCCTAGGCCGTTCTAGTTATTCGTTTCGAGCATCAGAACAGCGAAAATTTTGAGTTTCTCAAGCGTTCCTTACCTCCAAACTGCAATATCTCGCGAACGGATTGACCAATCCGCAAAATTTCTGTTGCATCTGAAAGTAGAAACTCGCCCGATTACAACGGTATGAGTAGTTTTCCCCTAGGCCGTTCCAGTTACTAGTTTCGAGCATCAGAACTGCGAAAATTTGTAGTTTTTCAAGCGTTCCTTACCTCAAAACTGCCATATCTCGGGAACGGATTGACCAATCCGCAAAATTTCTGTTGCATCTGAAAGTAGAAACTCGCCCGATTACAACGGTATGAGTAGTTTTCCCCTAGGCCGTTCTAGTTATTCGTTTCGAGCATCAGAACTGCGAAAATTTAGAGTTTCTCAAGCGTTTCTTACCTCAAAACTGCCATATCTCGCGAACGGATTGACCAATCCGCAAAATTTCTGTCGCATCTGAAAGTAGAAACACGCCGGATTACAACGGTATGAGTAGTTTTCCCCTAGGCCGTTCTAGTTATTCGTTTCGAGCATCAGAACCGCGAAAATTTTGAGTTTCTCAAGCGTTCCTTACCTCCAAACTGCAATATCTCGCGAACGGATTGACCAATCCGCAAAATTTCTGTTGCATCTGAAAGTAGAAACTCGCCCGATTACAACGGTATGAGTAGTTTTTCCCTAGGCCGTTCTAGTTATTAGTTTCGAGCATCAGAACTGCGAAAATTTGTAGTTTTTCAAGCGTTTCTTACCTCAAAACTGCCATATCTCGCGAACGGATTGACCAATCCGCAAAATTTCTGCTGCATCTGAAAGTAGAAACTCGCCCGATTACAACGGTATGAGTAGTTTTCCCCTAGGCCGTTCTAGTTATTCGTTTCGAGCATCAGAACTGCGAAAATTTTGAGTTTCCCAAGCGTTTCTTACCTCAAAACTGCCATATCTCGGGAACGGATTGACCAATCCGCAAAATTTCTGTTGCATCTGAAAGTAGAAACTCGCCCGATTACAACGGTATGAGTAGTTTTCCCCTAGGCCGTTCTAGTTATTCGTTTCGAGCATCAGAACTGCGAAAATTTGGGGTTTCTCAAGCGTTTCTTACCTCAAAACTGCCATATCTCGCGAACGGATTGACCAATCCGCAAAATTTCTGTTGCATCTGAAAGTAGAAACTCGCCCGATTATAACGGTATGAGTAGTTTTCCCCTAGGCCGTTCTAGTTATTAGTTTCGAGCATCAGAACTGCGAAAATTTTGAGTTTCTCAAGCGTTTCTTTCCTCCAAACTGCCATATCTCGCGAAGGGATTGACCAATCCGAAAAATTTCTGTTGCATCTGAAACTCGCCGGATTACAACGGTATGAGTAGTTTTCCCCTAGGCCGTTCTAGTTATTCGTTTCGAGCATCAGAACCGCGAAAATTTTGAGTTTCTCAAGCGTTCCTTACCTCCAAACTGCAATATCTCGCGAACGGATAGACCAATCCGCAAAATTTCTGTCGCATCTGAAAGTAGAAACTCGCCGGATTACAACGGTATGAGTAGTTTTCCCCTAGGCCGTTCTAGTTATTCGTTTCGAGCATCAGAACCGCGAAAATTTTGAGTTTCTCAAGCGTTCCTTACCTCCAAACTGCAATATCTCGCGAACGGATAGACCAATCCGCAAAATTTCTGTTGCATCTGAAAGTAGAAACTCGCCCGATTACAACGCTATGAGTAGTTTTCCCCTAGGCCGTTCTAGTTATTCGTTTCGAGCATCAGAACTGCGAAAATTTGGGGTTTCTCAAGCGTTTCTTACTTCAAAACTGCCATATCTCGGGAACGGATTGACCAATCCGCAAAATTTCTGTTGCATCTGAAAGTAGAAACTCGCCCGATTATAACGGTATGAGTAGTTTTCCCCTAGGCCGTTCTAGTTATTAGTTTCGAGCATCAGAACTGCGAAAATGTTGAGTTTCTCAAGCGTTTCTTACCTCCAAACTGCCATATCTCGCGAACGGATTGACCAATCCGCAAAATTTCTGTTGCATCTGAAAGTAGAAACTCGCCCGATTACAACAGTATGAGTAGTTTTCCCCTAGGCCGTTCTAGTTATTAGTTTCGAGCATCAGAACTGCGAAAATTTGTAGTTTTTCAAGCGTTTCTTACCTCAAAACTGCCATATCTCGCGAACGGATTGACCAATCCGCAAAATTTCTGTTGCATCTGAAAGTAGAAACTCGCCCGATTAAAACGGTATGAGTAGTTTTCCCCTAGGCCGTTCTAGTTATTCGTTTCGAGCATCAGAACTGCGAAAATTTTGAGTTTCTCAAGCGTTTCTTACCTCAAAACTGCCATATCTCGGGAACGGATTGACCAATCCGCAAAATTTCTGTTGCATCTGAAAGTAGAAACTCGCCCGATTACAACGGTATGAGTAGTTTTCCCCTAGGCCGTTCTAGTTATTCGTTTCGAGCATCAGAACTGCGAAAATTTAGAGTTTCTCAAGCGTTTCTTACCTCCAAACTGCCATATCTCGCGAACGGATTGACCAATCCGCAAAATTTGTGTTGCATCTGAAACTCGCCCGATTACAACGGTATGAGTAGTTTTCCCCTAGGCCGTTCTAGTTATTCGTTTCGAGCATTAGAACTGCGAAAATTTTGGGTTTCTCAAGCGTTTCTTACTTCAAAACTGCCATATCTCGGGAACGGATTGACCAATCCGCAAAATTTCTGTTGCATCTGAAAGTAGAAACTCGCCCGATTATAACGGTATGAGTAGTTTTCCCCTAGGCCGTTCTAGTTATTAGTTTCGAGCATCAGAACTGCGAAAATTTTGAGTTTCTCAAGCGTTTCTTACCTCCAAACTGCCATATCTCGGGAACGGATTGACCAATCCGCAAAATTTCTGTTGCATCTGAAAGTAGAAACTCGCCCGATTATAACGGTATGAGTAGTTTTCCCCTAGGCCGTTCTAGTTATTAGTTTCGAGCATCAGAACTGCGAAAATTTTGAGTTTCTCAAGCGTTTCTTTCCTCCAAACTACCATATCTCGCGAACGGATTGACCAATCCGAAAAATTTCTGTTGCATCTGAAACTCGCCCGATTACAACGGTGTGAGAAGTTTTCCCCTAGGCCGTTCTAGTTATTAGTTTCGAGCATCAGAACTGCGAAAATTTTGAGTTTTTCAAGCGTTTCTTACCTCAAAACTGCCATATCTCGCGAACGGATTGACCAATCCGCAAAATTTCTGTCGCATCTGAAAGTAGAAACTCGCCGGATTACAACGGTATGAGTAGTTTTCCCCTAGGCCGTTCTAGTTATTAGTTTCGAGCATCAGAACTGCGAAAATTTTGAGTTTCTCAAGCGTTTCTTTCCTCCAAACTACCATATCTCGCGAACGGATTGACCAATCCGAAAAATTTCTGTTGCATCTGAAACTCGCCCGATTACAACGGTGTGAGAAGTTTTCCCCTAGGCCGTTCTAGTTATTAGTTTCGAGCATCAGAACTGCGAAAATTTTGAGTTTTTCAAGCGTTTCTTACCTCAAAACTGCCATATCTCGCGAACGGATTGACCAATCCGCAAAATTTCTGTTGCATCTGAAAGTAGAAACTCGCCCGATTACAACAGTATGAGTAGTTTTCCCCTAGGCCGTTCTAGTTATTAGTTTCGAGCATCAGAACTGCGAAAATTTGTAGTTTTTCAAGCGTTTCTTACCTCAAAACTGCCATATCTCGCGAACGGATTGACCAATCCGCAAAATTTCTGTTGCATCTGAAAGTAGAAACTCGCCCGATTAAAACGGTATGAGTAGTTTTCCCCTAGGCCGTTCTAGTTATTCGTTTCGAGCATCAGAACTGCGAAAATTTTGAGTTTCTCAAGCGTTTCTTACCTCAAAACTGCCATATCTCGGGAACGGATTGACCAATCCGCAAAATTTCTGTTGCATCTGAAAGTAGAAACTCGCCCGATTACAACGGTATGAGTAGTTTTCCCCTAGGCCGTTCTAGTTATTCGTTTCGAGCATCAGAACTGCGAAAATTTAGAGTTTCTCAAGCGTTTCTTACCTCCAAACTGCCATATCTCGCGAACGGATTGACCAATCCGCAAAATTTGTGTTGCATCTGAAACTCGCCCGATTACAACGGTATGAGTAGTTTTCCCCTAGGCCGTTCTAGTTATTCGTTTCGAGCATTAGAACTGCGAAAATTTTGGGTTTCTCAAGCGTTTCTTACTTCAAAACTGCCATATCTCGGGAACGGATTGACCAATCCGCAAAATTTCTGTTGCATCTGAAAGTAGAAACTCGCCCGATTATAACGGTATGAGTAGTTTTCCCCTAGGCCGTTCTAGTTATTAGTTTCGAGCATCAGAACTGCGAAAATTTTGAGTTTCTCAAGCGTTTCTTACCTCCAAACTGCCATATCTCGGGAACGGATTGACCAATCCGCAAAATTTCTGTTGCATCTGAAAGTAGAAACTCGCCCGATTATAACGGTATGAGTAGTTTTCCCCTAGGCCGTTCTAGTTATTAGTTTCGAGCATCAGAACTGCGAAAATTTTGAGTTTCTCAAGCGTTTCTTTCCTCCAAACTACCATATCTCGCGAACGGATTGACCAATCCGAAAAATTTCTGTTGCATCTGAAACTCGCCCGATTACAACGGTGTGAGAAGTTTTCCCCTAGGCCGTTCTAGTTATTAGTTTCGAGCATCAGAACTGCGAAAATTTTGAGTTTTTCAAGCGTTTCTTACCTCAAAACTGCCATATCTCGCGAACGGATTGACCAATCCGCAAAATTTCTGTCGCATCTGAAAGTAGAAACTCGCCGGATTACAACGGTATGAGTAGTTTTCCCCTAGGCCGTTCTAGTTATTCGTTTCGAGCATCAGAACCGCGAAAATTTTGAGTTTCTCAAGCGTTCCTTACCTCCAAACTGCAATATCTCGCGAACGGATTGACCAATCCGCAAAATTTCTGTTGCATCTGAAAGTAGAAACTCGCCCGATTACAACGGTATGAGTAGTTTTCCCCTAGGCCGTTCTAGTTATTAGTTTCGAGCATCAGAACTGCGAAAATTTGTAGTTTTTCAAGCGTTTCTTACCTCAAAACTGCCATATCTCGCGAACGGATTGTCCAATCCGCAAAATTTCTGCTGCATCTGAAAGTAGAAACTCGCCCGATTACAACGGTATGAGTAGTTTTCCCCTAGGCCGTTCTAGTTATTCGTTTCGAGCATCAGAACTGCGAAAATTTTGAGTTTCTCAAGCGTTTCTTACCTCCAAACTGCAATATCTCGCGAACGGATTGACCAATCCGCAAAATTTCTGTTGCATCTGAAAGTAGAAACTCGCCCGATTACAACGGTATGAGTAGTTTTCCCCTAGGCCGTTCTAGTTATTACTTTCGAGCATCAGAACTGCGAAAATTTGTAGTTTTTCAAGCGTTTCTTACCTCAAATCTGCCATATCTCGCGAACGGATTGACCAATCCGCAAAATTTCTGTTGCATCTGAAAGTAGAAACTCGCCCGATTACAACGGTATGAGTAGTTTTCCCCTAGGCCGTTCTAGTTATTCGTTTCGAGCATCAGAACTGCGAAAATTTTGAGTTTCTCAAGCGTTTCTTACCTCAAAACTGCCATATCTCGGGAACGGATTGACCAATCCGCAAAATTTCTGTTGCATCTGAAAGTAGAAACTCGCCCGATTACAACGGTATGAGTAGTTTTCCCCTAGGACGTTCTAGTTATTCGTTTCGAGCATCAGAACTGCGAAAATTTAGAGTTTCTCAAGCGTTTCTTACCTCCAAACTGCCATATCTCGCGAACGGATTGACCGATCCGCAAAATTTGTGTTGCATCTGAAACTCGCCCGATTACAACGGTATGAGTAGTTTTCCCCTAGGCCGTTCTAGTTATTCGTTTCGAGCATCAGAACTGCGAAAATTTTGGGTTTCTCAAGCGTTTCTTACTTCAAAACTGCCATATCTCGGGAACGGATTGACCAATCCGCAAAATTTCTGTTGCATCTGAAAGTAGAAACTCGCCCGATTACAACGGTATGAGTAGTTTTCCCCTAGGCCGTTCTAGTTATTCGTTTCGAGCATCACAACTGCGAAAATTTTGAGTTTTTCAAGCGTTTCTTACGTCCAAACTGCCATATCTCACGAACGGATTGACAAATCCGCAAAATTTCTGTTGCATCTGAAAGTAGAAGCTCGCCCGATTACAAGGGTATGAGTAGTTTTCCCCTAGTCCGTTCTAGTTATTCGTTTCGAGCATCAGAACTGCGAAAATTTTGAGTTTCTCAAGCGTTTCTTACTTCAAAACTGCCATATCTCGGGAACGGATTGACCAATCCGCAAAATTTCTGTTGCATCTGAAAGTAGAAACTCGCCCGATTATAACGGTATGAGTAGTTTTCCCCTAGGCCGTTCTAGTTATTAGTTTCGAGCATCAGAACTGCGAAAATTTTGAGTTTCTCAAGCGTTTCTTACCTCCAAACTGCCATATCTCGGGAACGGATTGACCAATCCGCAAAATTTCTGTTGCATCTGAAAGTAGAAACTCGCCCGATTACAACGGTATGAGTAGTTTTCCCCTAGGCCGTTCTAGTTATTCGTTTCGAGCATCAGAACTGCGAAAATTTTGAGTTTTTCAAGCGTTTCTTACCTCAAAACTGCCATATCTCGCGAACGGATTGACCAATCCGCAAAATTTCTGTTGCATCTGAAAGTAGAAACTCGCCCGATTATAACGGTATGAGTAGTTTTCCCCTAGGCCGTTCTAGTTATTAGTTTCGAGCATCAGAACTGCGAAAATTTTGAGTTTCTCAAGCGTTTCTTTCCTCCAAACTACCATATCTCGCGAACGGATTGACCAATCCGAAAAATTTCTGTTGCATCTGAAACTCGCCCGATTACAACGGTGTGAGAAGTTTTCCCCTAGGCCGTTCTAGTTATTAGTTTCGAGCATCAGAACTGCGAAAATTTTGAGTTTTTCAAGCGTTTCTTACCTCAAAACTGCCATATCTCGCGAACGGATTGACCAATCCGCAAAGTTTCTGTCGCATCTGAAAGTAGAAACTCGCCGGATTACAACGGTATGAGTAGTTTTCCCCTAGGCCGTTCTAGTTATTCGTTTCGAGCATCAGAACCGCGAAAATTTTGAGTTTCTCAAGCGTTCCTTACCTCCAAACTGCAATATCTCGCGAACGGATTGACCAATCCGCAAAATTTCTGTTGCATCTGATAGTAGAAACTCGCCCGATTACAACGGTATGAGTAGTTTTCCCCTAGGCCGTTCTAGTTATTAGTTTCGAGCATCAGAACTGCGAAAATTTGTAGTTTTTCAAGCGTTTCTTACCTCAAAACTGCCATATCTCGCGAACGGATTGACCAATCCGCAAAATTTCTGCTGCATCTGAAAGTAGAAACTCTCCCGATTACAACGGTATGAGTAGTTTTCCCCTAGGCCGTTCTAGTTATTCGTTTCGAGCATCAGAACTGCGAAAATTTTGAGTTTCTCAAGCGTTTCTTACCTCCAAACTGCAATATCTCGCGAACGGATTGACCAATCCGCAAAATTTCTGTTGCATCTGAAAGTAGAAACTCGCCCGATTACAACGGTATGAGTAGTTTTCCCCTAGGCCGTTCTAGTTATTACTTTCGAGCATCAGAACTGCGAAAATTTGTAGTTTTTCAAGCGTTTCTTACCTCAAATCTGCCATATCTCGCGAACGGATTGACCAATCCGCAAAATTTCTGTTGCATCTGAAAGTAGAAACTCGCCCGATTACAACGGTATGAGTAGTTTTCCCCTAGGCCGTTCTAGTTATTCGTTTCGAGCATCAGAACTGCGAAAATTTTGAGTTTCTCAAGCGTTTCTTACCTCAAAACTGCCATATCTCGGGAACGGATTGACCAATCCGCAAAATTTCTGTTGCATCTGAAAGTAGAAACTCGCCCGATTACAACGGTATGAGTAGTTTTCCCCTAGGACGTTCTAGTTATTCGTTTCGAGCATCAGAACTGCGAAAATTTAGAGTTTCTCAAGCGTTTCTTACCTCCAAACTGCCATATCTCGCGAACGGATTGACCGATCCGCAAAATTTGTGTTGCATCTGAAACTCGCCCGATTACAACGGTATGAGTAGTTTTCCCCTAGGCCGTTCTAGTTATTCGTTTCGAGCATCAGAACTGCGAAAATTTTGGGTTTCTCAAGCGTTTCTTACTTCAAAACTGCCATATCTCGGGAACGGATTGACCAATCCGCAAAATTTCTGTTGCATCTGAAAGTAGAAACTCGCTCGATTACAACGGTATGAGTAGTTTTCCCCTAGGCCGTTCTAGTTATTCGTTTCGAGCATCACAACTGCGAAAATTTTGAGTTTTTCAAGCGTTTCTTACGTCCAAACTGCCATATCTCACGAACGGATTGACAAATCCGCAAAATTTCTGTTGCATCTGAAAGTAGAAGCTCGCCCGATTACAAGGGTATGAGTAGTTTTCCCCTAGTCCGTTCTAGTTATTCGTTTCGAGCATCAGAACTGCGAAAATTTTGAGTTTCTCAAGCGTTTCTTACTTCAAAACTGCCATATCTCGGGAACGGATTGACCAATCCGCAAAATTTCTGTTGCATCTGAAAGTAGAAACTCGCCCGATTATAACGGTATGAGTAGTTTTCCCCTAGGCCGTTCTAGTTATTAGTTTCGAGCATCAGAACTGCGAAAATTTTGAGTTTCTCAAGCGTTTCTTACCTCCAAACTGCCATATCTCGGGAACGGATTGACCAATCCGCAAAATTTCTGTTGCATCTGAAAGTAGAAACTCGCCCGATTACAACGGTATGAGTAGTTTTCCCCTAGGCCGTTCTAGTTATTCGTTTCGAGCATCAGAACTGCGAAAATTTTGAGTTTTTCAAGCGTTTCTTACCTCAAAACTGCCATATCTCGCGAACGGATTGACCAATCCGCAAAATTTCTGTTGCATCTGAAAGTAGAAACTCGCCCGATTATAACGGTATGAGTAGTTTTCCGCTAGGCCGTTCTAGTTATTCGTTTCGAGCATCAGAACTGCGAAAATTTAGAGTTTCTCAAGCGTTTCTTACCTCCAAACTGCCATATCTCGCGAACGGATTGACCGATCCGCAAAATTTGTGTTGCATCTGAAACTCGCCCGATTACAACGGTATGAGTAGTTTTCCCCTAGGCCGTTCTAGTTATTCGTTTCGAGCATCAGAACTGCGAAAATTTTGGGTTTCTCAAGCGTTTCTTACTTCAAAACTGCCATATCTCGGGAACGGATTGACCAATCCGCAAAATTTCTGTTGCATCTGAAAGTAGAAACTCGCCCGATTACAACGGTATGAGTAGTTTTCCCCTAGGCCGTTCTAGTTATTCGTTTCGAGCATCACAACTGCGAAAATTTTGAGTTTTTCAAGCGTTTCTTACGTCCAAACTGCCATATCTCACGAACGGATTGACAAATCCGCAAAATTTCTGTTGCATCTGAAAGTAGAAGCTCGCCCGATTACAAGGGTATGAGTAGTTTTCCCCTGGGCCGTTCTAGTTATTAGTTTCGAGCATCAGAACTGCGAAAATTTTGAGTTTCTCAAGCGTTTCTTACCTCCATACTGCCATATCTCGCGAACGGATTGACCAATCCGCAAAATTTCTGTTGCATCTGAAACTCGCCCGATTACAACGGTGTGAGTAGTTTTCCCCTAGGCCGTTCTAGTTATTAGTTTCGAGCATCAGAACTGCGAAAATTTTGAGTTTTTCAAGCGTTTCTTACCTCAAAACTGCCATATCTCGCGAACGGATTGACCAATCCGCAATATTTCTGTCGCATCTGAAAGTAGAAACTCGCCCGATTACAACGGTATGAGTAGTTTTCCCCTAGGCCGTTCTAGTTATTCGTTTCGAGCATCAGAACTGCGAAAATTTTGAGTTTCTCAAGCGTTTCTTACCTCAAAACTGCCATATCTCGCGAACGGAATGACCAATCCGCAAAATTTCTGTTGCATCTGAAAGTAGAAACACGCCCGACTACAACCGTATGAGTAGTTTTCCCCTAGGCCGTTCTAGTTATTCGTTTCGAGCAACAGAACTGCGAAAATTTTGAGTTTCTCAAGCGTTTCTTACCTCAAAACTGCCATATCTCGCGAACGGATTGAACAATCCGCAAAATTTCTGTTGCATCTGAAAGTAGAAACCCGCCCGATTACAAGGGTATGAGTAGTTTTCCTCTAGGCCGTTCTAGTTATTCGTTTCGAGCATCAGAACTGCGAAAATTTTGAGTTTCTCAAGCGTTTCTTACCTCCAAACTGCCATATCTCGCGAACGGATTGACCAATCCGCAAAATTTCTGTTGCATCTGAAAGTAGAAACTCGCCCGATTACAACAGTATGAGTAGTTTTCCCCTAGGCCGTTCTAGTTATTCGTTTCGAGCATCAGAACTGCGAAAATTTTGAGTTTTTCAAGCGTTTCTTACTTCAAAACTGCCATATCTCGCGAACGGATTGACCAATCCGCAAAATTTCTGTTGCATCTGAAAGTAGAAACTCGCCCGATTATAACGGTATGAGTAGTTTTCCCCTAGGCCGTTCTAGTTATTAGTTTCGAGCATCAGAACTGCGAAAATTTTGAGTTTCTCAAGCGTTTCTTACTTCAAAACTGCCATATCTCGCCAACGGATTGACCAATCCGCAAAATTTCTGTTGCATCTGAAAGTAGAAACTCGCCCGATTACAACAGTATGAGTAGTTTTCCCCTAGGCCGTTCTAGTTATTAGTTTCGAGCATCAGAACTGCGAAAATTTTGAGTTTCTTAAGCGTTTCTTACCTCCAAACTGCCATATCTCGCGAACGGATTGACCAATCCGAAAAATTTCTGTTGCATCTGAAACTCGCCCGATTACAACGGTGTGAGTAGTTTTCCCCTAGGCCTTTCTAGTTATTCGTTTCGAGCATCAGAACTGCGAAAATTTAGAGTTTCTCAAGCGTTTCTTACCTCCAAACTGCCATATCTCGCGAACGGATTGACCAATCCGCAAAATTTGTGTTGCATCTGAAACTCGCCCGATTACAACGGTATGAGTAGTTTTCCCCTAGGCCGTTCTAGTTATTCGTTTCGAGCATCAGCACTGCGAAAATTTTGAGTTTTTCAAGCGTTTCTTACCTCAAAACTGCCATATCTCGCGAACGGATTGACCAATCTGCAAAATTTCTGTTGCATCTGAAAGTAGAAATTCGCCCGATTATAACGGTATGAGTAGTTTTCCCCTAGGCCGTCCTAGTTATTCGTTTCGAGCATCAGAACTGCGAAAATTTTTAGTTTCTCAAGCGTTTCTTACCTCCAAACTGCCATATCTCGCGAACGGATTGACCAATCCGCAAAATTTCTGTTGCATCTGTAAGTAGAAACTCGCCCGATTACAACGGTATGAGTAGTTTTCCCCTAGGCTGTTCTAGTTATTCGTTTCGAGCATCAGAACTGCGAAAATTTTGAGTTTTTCAAGCGTTTCTTACGTCAAAACTGCCATATCTCGCGAGCGGATTGACCAATCCGCAAAATTTCTGTTGCATCTGAAAGTAGAAACTCGCCCGATTACAACGGTATGAGTAGTTTTCCCCTAGGCCGTCCTAGTTATTCGTTTCGAGCATCAGAACTACGAAAATTTTTAGTTTTTCAAGCGTTTCTTACCTCAAAACTGCCATATCTCGCGAACGGATTGACCAATCCGCAAAATTTCTGTTGCATCTGAAAGTAGAAACTCGCCCGATTACAACGGGATGAGTAGTTTTCCCCGAGGCCGTTCTAGTTATTAGTTTTGAGCATCAGAACTGCGAAAATTTTGTGTTTCTCAAGCGTTTCTTACCTCAAAACTGCCATATCTCGCGAACGGATTGACCAATCCGCAAAATTTCTGTTGCATCTGAAAGTAGAAACTCGCCCGATTACAACGGTATGAGTAGTTTTCCCCTAGGCCGTTCTAGTTATTCGTTTCGAGCATCAGAACTGCGAAAATTTTGAGTTTTTCAAGCGTTTCTTACCTCAAAACTGCCATATCTCGCGAACAGATTGACCAATCCGCAAAATTTCTGTTGCATCTGAAACTCGCCCGATTACAACGGTGTGAGTAGTTTTCCCCTAGGCCGTTCTAGTTATTAGTTTCGAGCATCAGAACTGCGAAAATTTTGAGTTTTTCAAGCGTTTCTTACCTCAAAACTGCCATACCTCGCGAACGGATTGACCAATCCGCAATATTTCTGTTGCATCTGAAACTCGCCCGATTACAACGGTATGAGTAGTTTTCCCCTAGGCCGTTCTAGTTATTCGTTTCGAGCATCAGAACTGCGAAAATTTTGAGTTTCTCAAGCGTTTCTTACCTCAAAACTGCCATATCTCGCGAACGGATTGACCAATCCGCAAAATTTCTGTTGCATCTGAAAATCGCCCGATTACAACGGTGTGAGTAGTTTTCCCCTAGGCCGTTCTAGCTATTAGTTTCGAGCATCAGAACTGCGAAAATTTTGAGTTTTTCAAGCGTTTCTTACCTCAAAACTACCATATCTCGCGAACGGATTGACCAATCCGCAAAATTTCTGTCGCATCTGAAAGTAGAAACTCGCCCGATTACAACGGTATGAGTAGTTTTCCCCTAGGCCGTTCTAGTTATTCGTTTCGAGCATCAGAACTGCGAAAATTTTGAGTTTCTCAAGCGTTTCTTACCTCCAAACTGCCATATCTCGCGAACGGATTGACCAATCCGCAAAATTTCTGTTGCATCTGAAAGTAGAAACTCGCCCGACTACAACAGTATGAGTAGTTTTCCCCTAGGCCGTTCTAGTTATTCGTTTCGAGCATCAGAACTGCGAAAATTTTGAGTTTCTCAAGCGTTTCTTACCTCAAAACTGCCATATCTCGCGAACGGATTGAACAATCCGCAAAATTTCTGTTGCATCTGAAAGTAGAAACCCGCCCGATTACAAGGGTATGAGTAGTTTTCCTCTAGGCCGTTCTAGTTATTCGTTTCGAGCATCAGAACTGCGAAAATTTTGAGTTTCTCAAGCGTTTCTTACCTCAAAACTGCCATATCTCGGGAACGGATTGACCAATCCGCAAAGTTTCTGTTGCATCTGAAAGTAGAAACTCGCCCGATTACAACGGTGTGAGTAGTTTTCCCCTAGGCCGTTCTAGTTATTCGTTTCGAGCATCAAAACTGCGAAAATTTTGAGTTTCTCAAGCGTTTCTTACCTCCAAACTGCCATATCTCGCTAACGGATTGACCAATCCGCAAAATTTCTGTTGCATCTGAAACTCGCCCGATTACAACGGTGTGAGTAGTTTTCCCCTAGGCCGTTCTAGTTATTCGTTTCGAGCATCAGAACCGCGAAAATTTTGAGTTTCTCAAGCGTTCCTTACCTCCAAACTGCAATATCTCGCGAATGGATTGACCAATCCGCAAAATTTCTGTTGCATCTGAAAGTAGAAACTCGCACGATTACAACGGTATGAGTAGTTTTCCCCTAGGCCGTTCTAGTTATTAGTTTCGAGCATCAGAACTGCGAAAATTTGTAGTTTTTCAATCGTTTCTTACCTCAAAACTGCCATATCTCGCGAACGGATTGATCAATCCGCAAAATTTCTGTTGCATCTGAAACTCGCCCGATTACAACGGTGTGAGTAGTTTTCCCCTAGGCCGTTCTAGTTATTCGTTTCGAGCATCAGAACTGCGAAAATTTTGTGTTTCTCAAGCGTTTCTTACCTCAAAACTGCCATACCTCGCGAACGGATTGACCAATCCGCAAAATTTCTGTTGCATCTGAAAGTAGAAACTCGCCCGACTACAAGGGTATGAGTAGTTTTCCCCTAGTCCGTTCTAGTTATTAGTTTCGAGCATCAGAACTGCGAAAATTTTGTGTTTCTCAAGCGTTTCTTACCTCAAAACTGCCATATCTCGAGAACGGATTGACCAATCCGCAAAATTTCTGTTGCACCTGAAACTCGCCCGGTTACAACGGTGTGAGTAGTTTTCCCCTAGGCCGTTCTAGTTATTAGTTTCGAGCATCAGAACTGCGAAAATTTTGAGTTTTTCAAGCGTTTCTTACCTCAAAACTGCCATATCTCACGAACGGATTGACCAATCCGCAAAATTTCTGTCGCATCTGAAAGTAGAAACTCGCCGGATTACAACGGTATGAGTAGTTTTCCCCTAGGCCGTTCTAGATATTAGTTTCGAGCATCAGAACTGCGAAAATTTGGAGTTTCTCAAGCGTTTCTTACCTCCAAACTGCCATATCTCGCGAACGGATTGACCAATACGCAAAATTTCTGTTGCATCTGAAACTCGCCCGATTACAACGGTGTGAGTAGTTTTCCCCTAGGCCGTTCTAGTTATTCGTTTCGATCATCAGAACTGCGAAAATTTTGAGTTTCTCAAGCGTTTCTTACCTCAAAACTGCCATACCTCGCGAACGGATTGACCAATCCGCAAAATTTCTGTTGCATCTGAAAGTAGAAACTCGCCCGATTACAACGGTATGAGTAGTTTTCCCCTAGGCCGTTCTAGTTATTAGTTTCGAGCATCAGAACTGCGAAAATGTTGTGTTTCTCAAGCGTTTCTTACCTCAAAACTGCCATATCTCGCGAACGGATTGACCAATCCGCAAAATTTCTGTTGCATCTGAAAGTAGAATCTCGCCCGATTACAACGGTATGAGTAGTTATCCCCTAGGCCGTTTTAGTTATCCGTTTCGAGCATCAGAACTGCGAAAATTTTGCGTTTTTCAAGCGTTTCTTACCTCAAAACTGCCATATCTCGCGAACGGATTGACCAATCCGCAAAATTTCTGTTGCATCTGAAAGTAGAAATTCGCCCGATTATAACGGTATGAGTAGTTTTCCCCTAGGCCGTCCTAGTTATTCGTTTCGAGCATCAGAACTGCGAAAATTTTGAGTTTTTCAAGCGTTTCTTACGTCAAAACTGCCATATCTCGCGAACGGATTGACCAATCCGCAAAATTTCTGTTGCATCTGAAAGTGGAAACTCGCCCGATTACAACGGTATGAGTAGTTTTCCCCTAGGCCGTCCTAGTTATTCGTTTCGAGCATAAGAACTGCGAAAATTTTGAGTTTCTCAAGCGTTTCTTACCTCCAAACTGCCATATCTCGCGAACGGATTGACCAATCCGCAAAATTTCTGTTGCATCTGAAACTCGCCCGATTACAACGGTGTGAGTAGTTTTCCCCTAGGCCGTTCTAGTTATTCGTTTCGAGCATCAGAACCGCGAAAATTTTGAGTTCCTCAAGCGTTCCTTACCTCCAAACTGCAATATCTCGCGAACGGATTGACCAATCCGCAAAATTTCTGTTGCATCTGAAAGTAGAAACTCGCCCGATTACAACGGTATGAGTAGTTTTCCCCTAGGCCGTTCTAGTTATTAGTTTCGAGCATCAGAACTGCGAAAATTTTGTGTTTCTCAAGCGTTTCTTACCTCAAAACTGCCATATCTCGAGAACGGATTGACCAATCCGCAAAATTTCTGTTGCACCTGAAACTCGCCCGGTTACAACGGTGTGAGTAGTTTTCCCCTAGGCCGTTCTAGTTATTAGTTTCGAGCATCAGAACTGCGAAAATTTTTAGTTTCTCAAGCGTTTCTTACCTCAAAACTGCCATACCTCGCGAACGGATTGACCAATCCGCAAAATTTCTGTTGCATCTGAAAGTAGAAACTCGCCCGACTACAATGGTATGAGTAGTTTTCCCCTAGTCCGTTCTAGTTATTAGTTTCGAGCATCAGAACTGCGAAAATTTTGTGTTTCTCAAGCGTTTCTTACCTCAAAACTGCCATATCTCGAGAACGGATTGACCAATCCGCAAAATTTCTGTTGCACCTGAAACTCGCCCGGTTACAACGGTGTGAGTAGTTTTCCCCTAGGCCGTTCTAGTTATTAGTTTCGAGCATCAGAACTGCGAAAATTTTGAGTTTTTCAAGCGTTTCTTACCTCAAAACTGCCATATCTCACGAACGGATTGACCAATCCGCAAAATTTCTGTCGCATCTGAAAGTAGAAACTCGCCGGATTACAACGGTATGAATAGTTTTCCCCTAGGCCGTTCTAGATATTAGTTTCGAGCATCAGAACTGCGAAAATTTGGAGTTTCTCAAGCGTTTCTTACCTCCAAACTGCCATATCTCGCGAACGGATTGACCAATACGCAAAATTTCTGTTGCATCTGAAACTCGCCCGATTACAACGGTGTGAGTAGTTTTCCCCTAGGCCGTTCTAGTTATTCGTTTCGATCATCAGAACTGCGAAAATTTTGAGTTTCTCAAGCGTTTCTTACCTCAAAACTGCCATACCTCGCGAACGGATTGACCAATCCGCAAAATTTCTGTTGCATCTGAAAGTAGAAACTCGCCCGATTACAACGGTATGAGTAGTTTTCCCCTAGGCCGTTCTAGTTATTAGTTTCGAGCATCAGAACTGCGAAAATGTTGTGTTTCTCAAGCGTTTCTTACCTCAAAACTGCCATATCTCGCGAACGGATTGACCAATCCGCAAAATTTCTGTTGCATCTGAAAGTAGAATCTCGCCCGATTACAACGGTATGAGTAGTTTTCCCCTAGGCCGTTTTAGTTATCCGTTTCGAGCATCAGAACTGCGAAAATTTTGCGTTTTTCAAGCGTTTCTTACCTCAAAACTGCCATATCTCGCGAACGGATTGACCAATCCGCAAAATTTCTGTTGCATCTGAAAGTAGAAATTCGCCCGATTATAACGGTATGAGTAGTTTTCCCCTAGGCCGTCCTAGTTATTCGTTTCGAGCATCAGAACTGCGAAAATTTTGAGTTTTTCAAGCGTTTCTTACGTCAAAACTGCCATATCTCGCGAACGGATTGACCAATCCGCAAAATTTCTGTTGCATCTGAAAGTGGAAACTCGCCCGATTACAACGGTATGAGTAGTTTTCCCCTAGGCCGTCCTAGTTATTCGTTTCGAGCATAAGAACTGCGAAAATTTTGAGTTTCTCAAGCGTTTCTTACCTCCAAACTGCCATATCTCGCGAACGGATTGACCAATCCGCAAAATTTCTGTTGCATCTGAAACTCGCCCGATTACAACGGTGTGAGTAGTTTTCCCCTAGGCCGTTCTAGTTATTCGTTTCGAGCATCAGAACCGCGAAAATTTTGAGTTCCTCAAGCGTTCCTTACCTCCAAACTGCAATATCTCGCGAACGGATTGACCAATCCGCAAAATTTCTGTTGCATCTGAAAGTAGAAACTCGCCCGATTACAACGGTATGAGTAGTTTTCCCCTAGGCCGTTCTAGTTATTAGTTTCGAGCATCAGAACTGCGAAAATTTTGTGTTTCTCAAGCGTTTCTTACCTCAAAACTGCCATATCTCGAGAACGGATTGACCAATCCGCAAAATTTCTGTTGCACCTGAAACTCGCCCGGTTACAACGGTGTGAGTAGTTTTCCCCTAGGCCGTTCTAGTTATTAGTTTCGAGCATCAGAACTGCGAAAATTTTTAGTTTCTCAAGCGTTTCTTACCTCAAAACTGCCATACCTCGCGAACGGATTGACCAATCCGCAAAATTTCTGTTGCATCTGAAAGTAGAAACTCGCCCGACTACAATGGTATGAGTAGTTTTCCCCTAGTCCGTTCTAGTTATTAGTTTCGAGCATCAGAACTGCGAAAATTTTGTGTTTCTCAAGCGTTTCTTACCTCAAAACTGCCATATCTCGAGAACGGATTGACCAATCCGCAAAATTTCTGTTGCACCTGAAACTCGCCCGGTTACAACGGTGTGAGTAGTTTTCCCCTAGGCCGTTCTAGTTATTAGTTTCGAGCATCAGAACTGCGAAAATTTTGAGTTTTTCAAGCGTTTCTTACCTCAAAACTGCCATATCTCACGAACGGATTGACCAATCCGCAAAATTTCTGTCGCATCTGAAAGTAGAAACTCGCCGGATTACAACGGTATGAATAGTTTTCCCCTAGGCCGTTCTAGATATTAGTTTCGAGCATCAGAACTGCGAAAATTTGGAGTTTCTCAAGCGTTTCTTACCTCCAAACTGCCATATCTCGCGAACGGATTGACCAATACGCAAAATTTCTGTTGCATCTGAAACTCGCCCGATTACAACGGTGTGAGTAGTTTTCCCCTAGGCCGTTCTAGTTATTCGTTTCGATCATCAGAACTGCGAAAATTTTGAGTTTCTCAAGCGTTTCTTACCTCAAAACTGCCATACCTCGCGAACGGATTGACCAATCCGCAAAATTTCTGTTGCATCTGAAAGTAGAATCTCGCCCGATTACAACGGTATGAGTAGTTTTCCCCTAGGCCGTTTTAGTTATCCGTTTCGAGCATCAGAACTGCGAAAATTTTGCGTTTTTCAAGCGTTTCTTACCTCAAAACTGCCATATCTCGCGAACGGATTGACCAATCCGCAAAATTTCTGTTGCATCTGAAAGTAGAAATTCGCCCGATTATAACGGTATGAGTAGTTTTCCCCTAGGCCGTCCTAGTTATTCGTTTCGAGCATCAGAACTGCGAAAATTTTGAGTTTTTCAAGCGTTTCTTACGTCAAAACTGCCATATCTCGCGAACGGATTGACCAATCCGCAAAATTTCTGTTGCATCTGAAAGTGGAAACTCGCCCGATTACAACGGTATGAGTAGTTTTCCCCTAGGCCGTCCTAGTTATTCGTTTCGAGCATAAGAACTGCGAAAATTTTGAGTTTCTCAAGCGTTTCCTACCTCCAAACTGCCATATCTCGCGAACGGATTGACCAATCCGCAAAATTTCTGTTGCATCTGAAACTCGCCCGATTACAACGGTGTGAGTAGTTTTCCCCTAGGCCGTTCTAGTTATTCGTTTCGAGCATCAGAACCGCGAAAATTTTGAGTTCCTCAAGCGTTCCTTACCTCCAAACTGCAATATCTCGCGAACGGATTGACCAATCCGCAAAATTTCTGTTGCATCTGAAAGTAGAAACTCGCCCGATTACAACGGTATGAGTAGTTTTCCCCTAGGCCGTTCTAGTTATTAGTTTCGAGCATCAGAACTGCGAAAATTTGTAGTTTTTCAATCGTTTCTTACCTCAAAACTGCCATATCTCGCGAACGGATTGATCAATCCGCAAAATTTCTGTTGCATCTGAAACTCGCCCGATTACAACGGTGTGAGTAGTTTTCCCCTAGGCCGTTCTAGTTATTAGTTTCGAGCATCAGAACTGCGAAAATTTTGAGTTTTTCGAGCGTTTCTTACCTCAAAACTGCCATATCTCGCGAACGGATTGACCAATCCGCAAAATTTCTGTCGCATCTGAAAGTAGAAACTCGCCGGATTACAACGGTATGAGTAGTTTTCCCCTAGGCCGTTCTAGATATTAGTTTCGAGCATCAGAACTGCGAAAATTTGGAGTTTCTCAAGCGTTTCATACCTCCAAACTGCCATATCTCGCGAACGGATTGACCAATACGCAAAATTTCTGTTGCATCTGAAACTCGCCCGATTACAACGGTGTGAGTAGTTTTCCCCTAGGCCGTTCTAGTTATTCGTTTCGAGCATCAGAACTGCGAAAATTTTGAGTTTCTCAAGCGTTTCTTACCTCAAAACTGCCATACCTCGCGAACGGATTGACCAATCCGCAAAATTTCTGTTGCATCTGAAACTCGCCCGATTACAACGGTGTGAGTAGTTTTCCCCTAGGCCGTTCTAGTTATTCGTTTCGAGCATCAGAACTGCGAAAATTTTTAGTTTCTCAAGCGTTTCTTACCTCAAAACTGCCATACCTCGCGAACGGATTGACCAATCCGCAAAATTTCTGTTGCATCTGAAAGTAGAAACTCGCCCGACTACAAGGGTATGAGTAGTTTTCCCCTAGTCCGTTCTAGTTATTAGTTTCGGGCATCAGAACTGCGAAAATTTTGTGTTTCTCAAGCGTTTCATACCTCCAAACTGCCATATCTCGCGAACGGATTGACCAATACGCAAAATTTCTGTTGCATCTGAAACTCGCCCGATTACAACGGTGTGAGTAGTTTTCCCCTAGGCCGTTCTAGTTATTCGTTTCGAGCATCAGAACTGCGAAAATTTTGAGTTTCTCAAGCGTTTCTTACCTCAAAACTGCCATACCTCGCGAACGGATTGACCAATCCGCAAAATTTCTGTTGCATCTGAAAGTAGAAACTCGCCCGACTACAATGGTATGAGTAGTTTTCCCCTAGTCCGTTCTAGTTATTAGTTTCGAGCATCAGAACTGCGAAAATTTTGTGTTTCTCAAGCGTTTCTTACCTCAAAACTGCCATATCTCGAGAACGGATTGACCAATCCGCAAAATTTCGGTTGCACCTGAAACTCGCCCGGTTACAACGGTGTGAGTTGTTTTCCCCTAGGCCGTTCTAGTTATTAGTTTCGAGCATCAGAACTGCGAAAATTTTGAGTTTTTCAAGCGTTTCTTACCTCAAAACTGCCATATCTCGAGAACGGATTGACCAATCCGCAAAATTTCTGTTGCACCTGAAACTCGCCAGGTTACAACGGTATGAGCAGTTTTCTCCTAGGCCGTTCTAGATATTAGTTTGGAGCATCAGAACTGCGAAAATTTGGAGTTTCTCAAGCGTTTCTTACCTCCAAACTGCCATATCTCGCGAACGGATTGACCAATACCCAAAATTTCTGTTGCATCTGAAACTCGCCCGATTACAACGGTGTGAGTAGTTTTCCCCTAGGCCGTTCTAGTTATTCGTTTCGATCATCAGAACTGCGAAAATTTTGAGTTTCTCAAGCGTTTCTTACCTCAAAACTGCCATACCTCGCGAACGGATTGACCAATCCGCAAAATTTCTGTTGCATCTGAAAGTAGAAACTCGCCCGATTACAACGGTATGAGTAGTTTTCCCCTAGGCTGTTCTAGTTATTCGTTTCGAGCATCAGAACTGCGAAAATTTTGAGTTTTTCAAGCGTTTCTTACGTCAAAACTGCCATATCTCGCGAACGGATTGACCAATCCGCAAAATTTCTGTTGCATCTGAAAGTAGAAACTCGCCCGATTATAACGGTATGAGTAGTTTTCCCCTAGGCCGTTCTACTTATTAGTTTCGAGCATCAGAACTGCGAAAATTTTGTGTTTCTCAAGCGTTTCTTACCTCCAAACTGCCATATCTCGCGAACGGATTGACCAATCCGCAAAATTTCTGTTGCATCTGAAACTCGCCCGATTACAACGGTGTGAGTAGTTTTCCCCTAGGCCGTTCTAGTTATTAGTTTCGAGCATCAGAACTGCGAAAATGTTGTGTTTCTCAAGCGTTTCTTACCTCAAAACTGCCATATCTCGCGAACGGATTGACCAATCCGCAAAATTTCTGTTGCATCTGAAAGTAGAATCTCGCCCCATTACAACGGTATGAGTAGTTTTCCCCTAGGCCGTTCTAATTATCCGTTTCGAGCATCAGAACTGCGAAAATTTTGAGTTTTTCAAGCGTTTCTTACCTCAAAACTGCCATATCTCGCGAACGGATTGACCAATCCGCAAAATTTCTGTTGCATCTGAAAGTAGAATCTCGCCCGATTACAACGGTATGAGTAGTTTTCCCCTAGGCCGTTCTAATTATCCGTTTCGAGCATCAGAACTGCGAAAATTTTGAGTTTTTCAAGCGTTTCTTACGTCAAAACTGCCATATCTCGCGAACGGATTGACCAATCCGCAAAATTTCTGTTGCATCTGAAAGTAGAAACTCGCCCGATTATAACGGTATGAGTAGTTTTCCCCTAGGCCGTTCTACTTATTAGTTTCGAGCATCAGAACTGCGAAAATTTTGAGTTTCTCAAGCGTTTCTTACCTCCAAACTGCCATATCTCGCGAACGGATTGACCAATCCGCAAAATTTCTGTTGCATCTGAAACTCGCCCGATTACAACGGTGTGAGTAGTTTTCCCCTAGGCCGTTCTAGTTATTAGTTTCGAGCATCAGAACTGCGAAAATGTTGTGTTTCTCAAGCGTTTCTTACCTCAAAACTGCCATATCTCGCGAACGGATTGACCAATCCGCAAAATTTCTGTTGCATCTGAAAGTAGAATCTCGCCCGATTACAACGGTATGAGTAGTTTTCCCCTAGGCCGTTCTAATTATCCGTTTCGAGCATCAGAACTGCGAAAATTTTGAGTTTTTCAAGCGTTTCTTACCTCAAAACTGCCATATCTCGCGAACGGATTGACCAATCCGCAAAATTTCTGTTGCATCTGAAAGTAGAAATTCGCCCGATTATAACGGTATGAGTAGTTTTCCCCTAGGCCGTCCTAGTTATTCGTTTCGAGCATCAGAACTGCGAAAATTTTTAGTTTCTCAAGCGTTTCTTACCTCCAAACTGCCATATCTCGCGAACGGATTGACCAATCCGCAAAATTTCTGTTGCATCTGAAAGTAGAAACTCGCCCGATTACAACGGTATGAGTAGTTTTCCCCTAGGCTGTTCTAGTTATTCGTTTCGAGCATCAGAACTGCGAAAATTTTGAGTTTTTCAAGCGTTTCTTACGTCAAAACTGCCATATCTCGCGAACGGATTGACCAATCCGCAAAATTTCTGTTGCATCTGAAAGTAGAAACTCGCCCGATTATAACGGTATGAGTAGTTTTCCCCTAGGCCGTTCTACTTATTAGTTTCGAGCATCAGAACTGCGAAAATTTTGAGTTTCTCAAGCGTTTCTTACCTCCAAACTGCCATATCTCGCGAACGGATTGACCAATCCGCAAAATTTCTGTTGCATCTGAAACTCGCCCGATTACAACGGTGTGAGTAGTTTTCCCCTAGGCCGTTCTAGTTTTTCGTTTCGAGCATCAGAACCGCGAAAATTTTGAGTTTCTCAAGCGTTCCTTACCTCCAAACTGCAATATCTCGCGAACGGATTGACCAATCCGCAAAATTTCTGTTGTATCTGAAAGTAGAAACTCGCCCGATTACAACGGTCTGAGTAGTTTTCCCCTAGGCCGTTCCTGTTATTCGTTTCGAGCATCAGAACTGCGAAAATTTTGAGTTTCTCAAGCGTTTCTTACCTCAAAACTGCCATATCTCGCGAACGGATTGACCAATCCGCAAAATTTCTGTTGCATCTGAAAGTAGAAACTCGCCCGACTACAAGGGTATGAGTAGTTTTCCCCTAGTCCGTTCTAGTTATTAGTTTCGAGCATCAGAACTGCGAAAATTTTGTGTTTCTCAAGCGTTTCTTACCTCAAAACTGCCATATCTCGAGAACGGATTGACCAATCCGCAAAATTTCTGTTGCATCTGAAACTCGCCCGGTTACAACGGTGTGAGTAGTTTTCCCCTAGGCCGTCCTAGTTATTCGTTTCGAGCATCAGAACTGCGAAAATTTTTAGTTTCTCAAGCGTTTCTTACCTCCAAACTGCCATATCTCGCGAACGGATTGACCAATCCGCAAAATTTCTGTTGCATCTGAAAGTAGAAACTCGCCCGATTACAACGGTATGAGTAGTTTTCCCCTAGGCCTTTCTAGTTATTAGTTTCGAGCATCAGAACTGCGAAAATTTTGAGTTTTTCCAGCGTTTCTTACCTCAAAACTGCCATATCTCGCGAACGGATTGACCAATCCGCAAAATTTCTGTCGCATCTGAAAGTAGAAACTCGCCGGATTACAACGGTATGAGTAGTTTTCCCCTAGGCCGTTCTAGATATTAGTTTCGAGCATCAGAACTGCGAAAATTTGGAGTTTCTCAAGCGTTTCTTACCTCCAAACTGCCATATCTCGCGAACGGATTGACCAATACGCAAAATTTCTGTTGCATCTGAAACTCGCCCGATTACAACGGTGTGAGTAGTTTTCCCCTAGGCCGTTCTAGTTATTCGTTTCGAGCATCAGAACTGCGAAAATTTTGAGTTTCTCAAGCGTTTCTTACTTCAAAACTGCCATACCTCGCGAACGGATTGACCAATCCGCAAAATTTCTGTTGCATCTGAAAGTAGAAACTCGCCCGACTACAAGGGTATGAGTAGTTTTCCCCTAGTCCGTTCTAGTTATTAGTTTCGAGCATCAGAACTGCGAAAATTTTGTGTTTCTCAAGCGTTTCTTACATCAAAACTGCCATATCTCGAGAACGGATTGACCAATCCGCAAAATTTCTGTTGCACCTGAAACTCGCCCGGTTACAACGGTGTGAGTAGTTTTCCCCTAGGCCGTTCTAGTTATTAGTTTCGAGCATCAGAACTGCGAAAATTTTGAGTTTTTCAAGCGTTTCTTACCTCAAAACTGCCATATCTCACGAACGGATTGACCAATCCGCAAAATTTCTGTCGCATCTGAAAGTAGAAACTCGCCGGATTACAACGGTATGAGTAGTTTTCCCCTAGGCCGTTCTAGATATTAGTTTCGAGCATCAGAACTGCGAAAATTTTGAGTTTTTCAAGCGTTTCTTAACTCAAAACTGCCATATCTCGCGAACGGATTGACCAATCCGCAAAATTTCTGTTGCATCTGAAAGTAGAAATTCGCCCGATTATAACGGTATGAGTAGTTTTCCCCTAGGCCGTCCTAGTTATTCGTTTCGAGCATCAGAACTGCGAAAATTTTTAGTTTCTCAAGCGTTTCTTACCTCCAAACTGCCATATCTCGCGAACGGATTGACCAATCCGCAAAATTTCTGTTGCATCAGAAAGTAGAAACTCGCCCGATTACAACGGTATCAGTAGTTTTCCCCTAGGCCGTTCTAGTTATTCGTTTCGAGCATCAGAACTGCGAAAATTTTGAGTTTTTCAAGCGTTTCTTACGTCAAAACTGCCATATCTCGCGAACGGATTGACCAATCTGCAAAATTTCTGTTGCATCTGAAAGTAGAAACTCGCCCGATTATAACGGTATGAGTAGTTTTCCCCTAGGCCGTTCTACTTATTAGTTTCGAGCATCAGAAATGCGAAAATTTTGAGTTTCTCAAGCGTTTCTTACCTCCAAACTGCCATATCTCGCGAACGGATTGACCAATCCGCAAAATTTCTGTTGCATCTGAAACTCGCCCGATTACAACGGTGTGAGTAGTTTTCCCCTAGGCCGTTCTAGTTATTCGTTTCGAGCATCAGAACCGCGAAAATTTTGAGTCTCTCAAGCGTTCCTTACCTCTAAACTGCAATATCTCGCGAACGGATTGACCAATCCGCAAAATTTCTGTTGCATCTGAAAGTAGAAACTCGCCCGATTACAACGGTATGAGTAGTTTTCCCCTAGGCCGTTCTAGTTATTCGTTTCGAGCATCAGAACCGCGAAAATTTTGAGTCTCTCAAGCGTTCCTTACCTCTAAACTGCAATATCTCGCGAACGGATTGACCAATCCGCAAAATTTCTGTTGCATCTGAAAGTAGAAACTCGCCCGATTACAACGGTATGAGTAGTTTTCCCCTAGGCCGTTCTTGTTATTCGTTTCGAGCATCAGAACTGCGAAAATTTTGAGTTTCTCAAGCGTTTCTTACCTCAAAACTGCCATATCTCGCGAACGGATTGACCAATCCGCAAAATTTCTGTTGCATCTGAAAGTAGAAACTCGCCCGACTACAAGGGTATGAGTAGTTTTCCCCTAGTCCGTTCTAGTTATTAGTTTCGAGCATCAGAACTGCGAAAATTTTGTGTTTCTCAAGCGTTTCTTACCTCAAAACTACCATATCTCGAGAACGGATTGACCAATCCGCAAAATTTCTGTTGCATCTGAAACTCGCCCGGTTACAACGGTGTGAGTAGTTTTCCCCTAGGCCGTTCTAGTTATTAGTTTCGAGCATCAGAACTGCGAAAATTTTGAGTTTTTCGAGCGTTTCTTACATCAAAACTGCCATATCTCGCGAACGGATTGACCAATCCGCAAAATTTCTGTCGCATCTGAAAGTAGAAACTCGCCGGATTACAACGGTATGAGTAGTTTTCCCCTAGGCCGTTCTAGATATTAGTTTCGAGCATCAGAACTGCGAAAATTTGGAGTTTCTCAAGCGTTTCTTACCTCCAAACTGCCATATCTCGCGAACGGATTGACCAATACGCAAAATTTCTGTTGCATCTGAAACTCGCCCGATTACAACGGTGTGAGTAGTTTTCCCCTAGGCCGTTCTAGTTATTCGTTTCGAGCATCAGAACTGCGAAAATTTTGAGTTTCTCAAGTGTTTCTTACTTCAAAACTGCCATACCTCGCGAACGGATTGACCAATCCGCAAAATTTCTGTTGCATCTGAAAGCAGAAACTCGCCCGAATACAAGGGTATGAGTAGTTTTCCCCTAGTCCGTTCTAGTTATTAGTTTCGAGCATCAGAACTGCGAAAATTTTGTGTTTCTCAAGCGTTTCTTACCTCAAAACTGCCATTTCTCGAGAACGGATTGACCAATCCGCAAAATTTCTGTTGCACCTGAAACTCGCCCGGTTACAACGGTGTGAGTAGTTTTCCCCTAGGCCGTTCTAGATATTAGTTTCGAGCATCAGAACTGCGAAAATTTTGAGTTTTTCAAGCGTTTCTTACCTCAAAACTGCCATATCTCACGAACGGATAGACCAATCCGCAAAATTTCTGTCGCATCTGAAAGTAGAAACTCGCCGGATTACAACGGTATGAGTAGTTTTCCCCTAGGCCGTTCTAGATATTAGTTTCGAGCATAAGAACTGCGAAAATTTGGAGTTTCTCAAGCGTTTCTTACCTCCAAACTGCCATATCTCGCGAACGGATTGACCAATACGCAAAATTTCTGTTGCATCTGAAACTCGCCCGATTACAACGGTGTGAGTAGTTTTCCCCTAGGCCGTTCTAGTTATTAGTTTCGGGCATCAGAACTGCGAAAATTTTGAGTTTTTCAAGCGTTTCTTACCTCAAAACTGCCATA
The DNA here is from genome assembly GCF_051014685.1 of Ptiloglossa arizonensis. Lineage (NCBI taxonomy): Eukaryota > Metazoa > Arthropoda > Insecta > Hymenoptera > Colletidae > Ptiloglossa > Ptiloglossa arizonensis. Next base: position 120,730 of record NW_027478434.1, on the reverse strand, counting down.
TCTCGCGAACGGATTGACCAATCCGCAAAATTTCTGTTGCATCTGAAAGTAGAAACTCGCCCGATTATAACGGTATGAGTAGTTTTCCCCTAGGCCGTCCTAGTTATTCGTTTCGAGCATCAGAACTGCGAAAATTTTTAGTTTCTCAAGCGTTTCTTACCTCCAAACTGCCATATCTCGCGAACGGATTGACCAATCCGCAAAATTTCTGTTGCATCTGAAAGTAGAAACTCGCCCGATTACAACGGTATGAGTAGTTTTCCCCTAGGCCGTTCTAGTTATTCGTTTCGAGCATCAGAACTGCGAAAATTTTGAGTTTTTCAAGCGTTTCTTACGTCAAAACTGCCATATCTCGCGAACGGATTGACAAATCCGCAAAATTTCTGTTGCATCTGAAAGTAGAAACTCGCCCGATTATAACGGTATGAGTAGTTTTCCCCTAGGCCGTTCTAGTTATTAGTTTCGAGCATCAGAACTGCGAAAATTTTGAGTTTCTCAAGCGTTTCTTACCTCAAAACTGCCATATCTCGCGAACGGATTGACCAATCCGCAAAATTTCTGTTGCATCTGAAAGTAGAAACTCGCCCGATTATAACGGTATGAGTAGTTTTCCCCTAGGCCGTCCTAGTTATTCGTTTCGAGCATCAGAACTGCGAAAATTTTTAGTTTCTCAAGCGTTTCTTACCTCCAAACTGCCATATCTCGCGAACGGATTGACCAATCCGCAAAATTTCTGTTGCATCTGAAAGTAGAAACTCGCCCGATTACAACGGTATGAGTAGTTTTCCCCTAGGCCGTTCTAGTTATTCGTTTCGAGCATCAGAACTGCGAAAATTTTGAGTTTTTCAAGCGTTTCTTACGTCAAAACTGCCATATCTCGCGAACGGATTGACAAATCCGCAAAATTTCTGTTGCATCTGAAAGTAGAAACTCGCCCGATTATAACGGTATGAGTAGTTTTCCCCTAGGCCGTTCTAGTTATTAGTTTCGAGCATCAGAACTGCGAAAATTTTGAGTTTCTCAAGCGTTTCTTACCTCCAAACTGCCATATCTCGCGAACGGATTGACCAATCCGCAAAATTTCTGTTGCATCTGAAACTCGCCCGATTACAACGGTGTGAGTAGTTTTCCCCTAGGCCGTTCTAGTTATTCGTTTCGAGCATCAGAACCGCGAAAATTTTGAGTATCTCAAGCGTTCCTTACCTCCAAACTGCAATATCTCGCGAACGGATTGACCAATCCGCAAAATTTCTGTTGCATCTGAAAGTAGAAACTCGCCCGACTACAAGGGTATGAGTAGTTTTCCCCTAGTCCGTTCTAGTTATTAGTTTCGACCATCAGAACTGCGAAAATTTTGTGTTTCTCAAGCGTTTCTTACCTCAAAGCTGCCATATCTCGAGAACGGATTGACCAATCCGCAAAATTTCTGTTGCATCTGAAACTCGCCCGGTTACAACGGTGTGAGTAGTTTTCCCCTAGGCCGTTCTAGTTATTAGTTTCGAGCATCAGAACTGCGAAAATTTTGAGTTTTTCGAGCGTTTCTTACCTCAAAACTGCCATATCTCGCGAACGGATTGACCAATCCGCAAAATTTCTGTCGCATCTGAAAGTAGAAACTCGCCGGATTACAACGGTATGAGTAATTTTCCCCTAGGCCGTTCTAGATATTAGTTTCGAGCATCAGAACTGCGAAAATTTGGAGTTTCTCAAGCGTTTCTTACCTCCAAACTGCCATATCTCGCGAACGGATTGACCAATACGCAAAATTTCTCTTGCATCTGAAACTCGCCCGATTACAACGGTGTGAGTAGTTTTCCCCTAGTCCGTTCTAGTTATTAGTTTCGAGCATCAGAACTGCGAAAATTTTGTGTTTCTCAAGCGTTTCTTACCTCAAAACTGCCATTTCTCGAGAACGGATTGACCAATCCGCAAAATTTCTGTCGCATCTGAAAGTAGAAACTCGCCGGATTACAACGGTATGAGTAGTTTTCCCCTAGGCCGTTCTAGATATTAGTTTCGAGCATCAGAACTGCGAAAATTTGGAGTTTCTCAAGCGTTTCTTACCTCCAAACTGCCATATCTCGCGAACGGATTGACCAATACGCAAAATTTCTGTTGCATCTGAAACTCGCCCGATTACAACGGTGTGAGTAGTTTTCCCCTAGGCCGTTCTAGTTATTCGTTTCGAGCATCAGAACTGCGAAAATTTTGAGTTTCTCAAGCGTTTCTTACTTCAAAACTGCCATACCTCGCGAACGGATTGACCAATCCGCAAAATTTCTGTTGCATCTGAAAGCAGAAACTCGCCCGAATACAAGGGTATGAGTAGTTTTCCCCTAGTCCGTCCTAGTTATTAGTTTCGAGCATCAGAACTGCGAAAATTTTGTGTTTCTCAAGCGTTTCTTACCTCAAAACTGCCATTTCTCGAGAACGGATTGACCAATCCGCAAAATTTCTGTTGCACCTGAAACTCGCCCGGTTACAACGGTGTGAGTAGTTTTCCCCTAGGCCGTTCTAGATATTAGTTTCGAGCATCAGAACTGCGAAAATTTTGAGTTTTTCAAGCGTTTCTTACCTCAAAACTGCCATATCTCACGAACGGATTGACCAATCCGCAAAATTTCTGTCGCATCTGAAAGTAGAAACTCGCCGGATTACAACGGTATGAGTAGTTTTCCCCTAGGCCGTTCTAGATATTAGTTTCGAGCATAAGAACTGCGAAAATTTGGAGTTTCTCAAGCGTTTCTTACCTCCAAACTGCCATATCTCGCGAACGGATTGACCAATACGCAAAATTTCTGTTGCATCTGAAACTCGCCCGATTACAACGGTGTGAGTAGTTTTCCCCTAGGCCGTTCTAGTTATTCGTTTCGATCATCAGAACTGCGAAAATTTTGAGTTTCTCAAGCGTTTCTTACCTCAAAACTGCCATACCTCGCGAACGGATTGACCAATCCGCAAAATTTCTGTTGCATCTGAAAGTAGAAACTCGCCCGATTACAACGGTATGAGTAGTTTTCCCCTAGGCCGTTCTAGTTATTAGTTTCGAGCATCAGAACTGCGAAAATTTTGAGTTTTTCGAGCGTTTCTTACCTCAAAACTGCCATATCTCGCGAACGGATTGACCAATCCGCAAAATTTCTGTCGCATCTGAAAGTAGAAACTCGCCGGATTACAACGGTATGAGTAGTTTTGCCCTAGGCCGTTCTAGATATTAGTTTCGAGCATAAGAACTGCGAAAATTTGGAGTTTCTCAAGCGTTTCTTACCTCAAAACTGCCATACCTCGCGAACGGATTGACCAATCCGCAAAATTTCTGTTGCATCTGAAACTCGCCCGATTACAACGGTGTGAGTAGTTTTCCCCTAGGCCGTTCTAGTTATTCGTTTCGAGCATCAGAACCGCGAAAATTTTGAGTCTCCCAAGCGTTCCTTACCTCTAAACTGCAATATCTCGCGAACGGATTGACCAATCCGCAAAATTTCTGTTGCATCTGAAAGTAGAAACTCGCCCGATTACAACGGTATGAGTAGTTTTCCCCTAGGCCGTTCTAGTTATTCGTTTCGAGCATCAGAACCGCGAAAATTTTGAGTCTCTCAAGCGTTCCTTACCTCTAAACTGCAATATCTCGCGAACGGATTGACCAATCCGCAAAATTTCTGTTGCATCTGAAAGTAGAAACTCGCCCGATTACAACGGTATGAGTAGTTTTCCCCTAGGCCGTTCTTGTTATTCGTTTCGAGCATCAGAACTGCGAAAATTTTGAGTTTCTCAAGCGTTTCTTACCTCAAAACTGCCATATCTCGCGAACGGATTGACCAATCCGCAAAATTTCTGTTGCATCTGAAAGTAGAAACTCGCCCGACTACAAGGGTATGAGTAGTTTTCCCCTAGTCCGTTCTAGTTATTAGTTTCGAGCATCAGAACTGCGAAAATTTTGTGTTTCTCAAGCGTTTCTTACCTCAAAACTACCATATCTCGAGAACGGATTGACCAATCCGCAAAATTTCTGTTGCATCTGAAACTCGCCCGGTTACAACGGTGTGAGTAGTTTTCCCCTAGGCCGTTCTAGTTATTAGTTTCGAGCATCAGAACTGCGAAAATTTTGAGTTTTTCGAGCGTTTCTTACCTCAAAACTGCCATATCTCGCGAACGGATTGACCAATCCGCAAAATTTCTGTCGCATCTGAAAGTAGAAACTCGCCGGATTACAACGGTATGAGTAGTTTTCCCCTAGGCCGTTCTAGATATTAGTTTCGAGCATCAGAACTGCGAAAATTTGGAGTTTCTCAAGCGTTTCTTACCTCCAAACTGCCATATCTCGCGAACGGATTGACCAATACGCAAAATTTCTGTTGCATCTGAAACTCGCCCGATTACAACGGTGTGAGTAGTTTTCCCCTAGGCCGTTCTAGTTATTCGTTTCGAGCATCAGAACTGCGAAAATTTTGAGTTTCTCAAGTGTTTCTTACTTCAAAACTGCCATACCTCGCGAACGGATTGACCAATCCGCAAAATTTCTGTTGCATCTGAAAGCAGAAACTCGCCCGAATACAAGGGTATGAGTAGTTTTCCCCTAGTCCGTTCTAGTTATTAGTTTCGAGCATCAGAACTGCGAAAATTTTGTGTTTCTCAAGCGTTTCTTACCTCAAAACTGCCATTTCTCGAGAACGGATTGACCAATCCGCAAAATTTCTGTTGCACCTGAAACTCGCCCGGTTACAACGGTGTGAGTAGTTTTCCCCTAGGCCGTTCTAGATATTAGTTTCGAGCATCAGAACTGCGAAAATTTTGAGTTTTTCAAGCGTTTCTTACCTCAAAACTGCCATATCTCACGAACGGATTGACCAATCCGCAAAATTTCTGTCGCATCTGAAAGTAGAAACTCGCCGGATTACAACGGTATGAGTAGTTTTCCCCTAGGCCGTTCTAGATATTAGTTTCGAGCATAAGAACTGCGAAAATTTGGAGTTTCTCAAGCGTTTCTTACCTCCAAACTGCCATATCTCGCGAACGGATTGACCAATACGCAAAATTTCTGTTGCATCTGAAACTCGCCCGATTACAACGGTGTGAGTAGTTTTCCCCTAGGCCGTTCTAGTTATTCGTTTCGATCATCAGAACTGCGAAAATTTTGAGTTTCTCAAGCGTTTCTTACCTCAAAACTGCCATACCTCGCGAACGGATTGACCAATCCGCAAAATTTCTGTTGCATCTGAAAGTAGAAACTCGCCCGATTACAACGGTATGAGTAGTTTTCCCCTAGGCCGTTCTAGTTATTAGTTTCGAGCATCAGAACTGCGAAAATTTTGAGTTTTTCGAGCGTTTCTTACCTCAAAACTGCCATATCTCGCGAACGGATTGACCAATCCGCAAAATTTCTGTCGCATCTGAAAGCAGAAACTCGCCGGATTACAACGGTATGAGTAGTTTTGCCCTAGGCCGTTCTAGATATTAGTTTCGAGCATAAGAACTGCGAAAATTTGGAGTTTCTCAAGCGTTTCTTACCTCAAAACTGCCATACCTCGCGAACGGATTGACCAATCCGCAAAATTTCTGTTGCATCTGAAAGTAGAAACTCGCCCGACTACAAGGGTATGAGTAGTTTTCCCCTAGTCCGTTCTAGTTATTTGTTTCGAGCATCAGAACTGCGAAAATTTTGTGTTTCTCAAGCGTTTCTTACCTCAAAACTGCCATATCTCGAGAACGGATTGACCAATCCGCAAAATTTCTGTTGCACCTGAAACTCGCCCGGCTACAACGGTGTGAGTACTTTTCCCCTAGGCCGTTCTAGTTATTAGTTTCGGGCATCAGAACTGCGAAAATTTTGAGTTTTTCAAGCGTTTCTTACCTCAAAACTGCCATATCTCGCGAACGGATTGACCAATCCGCAAAATTTCTGTTGCATCTGAAAGTAGAAACTCGCCCGATTATAACGGTATGAGTAGTTTTCCCCTAGGCCGTCCTAGTTATTCGTTTCGAGCATCAGAACTGCGAAAATTTTTAGTTTCTCAAGCGTTTCTTACCTCCAAACTGCCATATCTCGCGAACGGATTGACCAATCCGCAAAATTTCTGTTGCATCTGAAAGTAGAAACTCGCCCGATTACAACGGTATGAGTAGTTTTCCCCTAGGCCGTTCTAGTTATTCGTTTCGAGCATCAGAACTGCGAAAATTTTGAGTTTTTCAAGCGTTTCTTACGTCAAAACTGCCATATCTCGCGAACGGATTGACAAATCCGCAAAATTTCTGTTGCATCTGAAAGTAGAAACTCGCCCGATTATAACGGTATGAGTAGTTTTCCCCTAGGCCGTTCTAGTTATTAGTTTCGAGCATCAGAACTGCGAAAATTTTGAGTTTCTCAAGCGTTTCTTACCTCAAAACTGCCATATCTCGCGAACGGATTGACCAATCCGCAAAATTTCTGTTGCATCTGAAAGTAGAAACTCGCCCGATTATAACGGTATGAGTAGTTTTCCCCTAGGCCGTCCTAGTTATTCGTTTCGAGCATCAGAACTGCGAAAATTTTTAGTTTCTCAAGCGTTTCTTACCTCCAAACTGCCATATCTCGCGAACGGATTGACCAATCCGCAAAATTTCTGTTGCATCTGAAAGTAGAAACTCGCCCGATTACAACGGTATGAGTAGTTTTCCCCTAGGCCGTTCTAGTTATTCGTTTCGAGCATCAGAACTGCGAAAATTTTGAGTTTTTCAAGCGTTTCTTACGTCAAAACTGCCATATCTCGCGAACGGATTGACAAATCCGCAAAATTTCTGTTGCATCTGAAAGTAGAAACTCGCCCGATTATAACGGTATGAGTAGTTTTCCCCTAGGCCGTTCTAGTTATTAGTTTCGAGCATCAGAACTGCGAAAATTTTGAGTTTCTCAAGCGTTTCTTACCTCCAAACTGCCATATCTCGCGAACGGATTGACCAATCCGCAAAATTTCTGTTGCATCTGAAACTCGCCCGATTACAACGGTGTGAGTAGTTTTCCCCTAGGCCGTTCTAGTTATTCGTTTCGAGCATCAGAACCGCGAAAATTTTGAGTATCTCAAGCGTTCCTTACCTCCAAACTGCAATATCTCGCGAACGGATTGACCAATCCGCAAAATTTCTGTTGCATCTGAAAGTAGAAACTCGCCCGACTACAAGGGTATGAGTAGTTTTCCCCTAGTCCGTTCTAGTTATTAGTTTCGACCATCAGAACTGCGAAAATTTTGTGTTTCTCAAGCGTTTCTTACCTCAAAGCTGCCATATCTCGAGAACGGATTGACCAATCCGCAAAATTTCTGTTGCATCTGAAACTCGCCCGGTTACAACGGTGTGAGTAGTTTTCCCCTAGGCCGTTCTAGTTATTAGTTTCGAGCATCAGAACTGCGAAAATTTTGAGTTTTTCGAGCGTTTCTTACCTCAAAACTGCCATATCTCGCGAACGGATTGACCAATCCGCAAAATTTCTGTCGCATCTGAAAGTAGAAACTCGCCGGATTACAACGGTATGAGTAATTTTCCCCTAGGCCGTTCTAGATATTAGTTTCGAGCATCAGAACTGCGAAAATTTGGAGTTTCTCAAGCGTTTCTTACCTCCAAACTGCCATATCTCGCGAACGGATTGACCAATACGCAAAATTTCTCTTGCATCTGAAACTCGCCCGATTACAACGGTGTGAGTAGTTTTCCCCTAGTCCGTTCTAGTTATTAGTTTCGAGCATCAGAACTGCGAAAATTTTGTGTTTCTCAAGCGTTTCTTACCTCAAAACTGCCATTTCTCGAGAACGGATTGACCAATCCGCAAAATTTCTGTCGCATCTGAAAGTAGAAACTCGCCGGATTACAACGGTATGAGTAGTTTTCCCCTAGGCCGTTCTAGATATTAGTTTCGAGCATCAGAACTGCGAAAATTTGGAGTTTCTCAAGCGTTTCTTACCTCCAAACTGCCATATCTCGCGAACGGATTGACCAATACGCAAAATTTCTGTTGCATCTGAAACTCGCCCGATTACAACGGTGTGAGTAGTTTTCCCCTAGGCCGTTCTAGTTATTCGTTTCGAGCATCAGAACTGCGAAAATTTTGAGTTTCTCAAGCGTTTCTTACTTCAAAACTGCCATACCTCGCGAACGGATTGACCAATCCGCAAAATTTCTGTTGCATCTGAAAGCAGAAACTCGCCCGAATACAAGGGTATGAGTAGTTTTCCCCTAGTCCGTCCTAGTTATTAGTTTCGAGCATCAGAACTGCGAAAATTTTGTGTTTCTCAAGCGTTTCTTACCTCAAAACTGCCATTTCTCGAGAACGGATTGACCAATCCGCAAAATTTCTGTTGCACCTGAAACTCGCCCGGTTACAACGGTGTGAGTAGTTTTCCCCTAGGCCGTTCTAGATATTAGTTTCGAGCATCAGAACTGCGAAAATTTTGAGTTTTTCAAGCGTTTCTTACCTCAAAACTGCCATATCTCACGAACGGATTGACCAATCCGCAAAATTTCTGTCGCATCTGAAAGTAGAAACTCGCCGGATTACAACGGTATCAGTAGTTTTCCCCTAGGCCGTTCTAGATATTAGTTTCGAGCATAAGAACTGCGAAAATTTGGAGTTTCTCAAGCGTTTCTTACCTCCAAACTGCCATATCTCGCGAACGGATTGACCAATACGCAAAATTTCTGTTGCATCTGAAACTCGCCCGATTACAACGGTGTGAGTAGTTTTCCCCTAGGCCGTTCTAGTTATTCGTTTCGATCATCAGAACTGCGAAAATTTTGAGTTTCTCAAGCGTTTCTTACCTCAAAACTGCCATACCTCGCGAACGGATTGACCAATCCGCAAAATTTCTGTTGCATCTGAAAGTAGAAACTCGCCCGATTACAACGGTATGAGTAGTTTTCCCCTAGGCCGTTCTAGTTATTAGTTTCGAGCATCAGAACTGCGAAAATTTTGAGTTTTTCGAGCGTTTCTTACCTCAAAACTGCCATATCTCGCGAACGGATTGACCAATCCGCAAAATTTCTGTCGCATCTGAAAGTAGAAACTCGCCGGATTACAACGGTATGAGTAGTTTTGCCCTAGGCCGTTCTAGATATTAGTTTCGAGCATAAGAACTGCGAAAATTTGGAGTTTCTCAAGCGTTTCTTACCTCAAAACTGCCATACCTCGCGAACGGATTGACCAATCCGCAAAATTTCTGTTGCATCTGAAAGTAGAAACTCGCCCGACTACAAGGGTATGAGTAGTTTTCCCCTAGTCCGTTCTAGTTATTTGTTTCGAGCATCAGAACTGCGAAAATTTTGTGTTTCTCAAGCGTTTCTTACCTCAAAACTGCCATATCTCGAGAACGGATTGACCAATCCGCAAAATTTCTGTTGCACCTGAAACTCGCCCGGCTACAACGGTGTGAGTAGTTTTCCCCTAGACCGTTCTAGTTATTAGTTTCGGGCATCAGAACTGCGAAAATTTTGAGTTTTTCAAGCGTTTCTTACCTCAAAACTGCCATATCTCGCGAACGGATTGACCAATCCGCAAAATTTCTGTTGCATCTGAAAGTAGAAACTCGCCCGATTATAACGGTATGAGTAGTTTTCCCCTAGGCCGTCCTAGTTATTCGTTTCGAGCATCAGAACTGCGAAAATTTTTAGTTTCTCAAGCGTTTCTTACCTCCAAACTGCCATATCTCGCGAACGGATTGACCAATCCGCAAAATTTCTGTTGCATCTGAAAGTAGAAACTCGCCCGATTACAACGGTATGAGTAGTTTTCCCCTAGGCCGTTCTAGTTATTCGTTTCGAGCATCAGAACTGCGAAAATTTTGAGTTTTTCAAGCGTTTCTTACGTCAAAACTGCCATATCTCGCGAACGGATTGACCAATCCGCAAAATTTCTGTTGCATCTGAAAGTAGAAACTCTCCCGATTATAACGGTATGAGTAGTTTTCCCCTAGGCCGTTCTAGTTATTAGTTTCGAGCATCAGAACTGCGAAAATTTTGAGTTTCTCAAGCGTTTCTTACCTCCAAACTGCCATATCTCGCGAACGGATTGACCAATCCGCAAAATTTCTGTTGCATCTGAAACTCGCCCGATTACAACGGTGTGAGTAGTTTTCCCCTAGGCCGTTCTAGTTATTCGTTTCGAGCATCAGAACCGCGAAAATTTTGAGTATCTCAAGCGTTCCTTACCTCCAAACTGCAATATCTCGCGAACGGATTGACCAATCCGCAAAATTTCTGTTGCATCTGAAAGTAGAAACTCGCCCGACTACAAGGGTATGAGTAGTTTTCCCCTAGTCCGTTCTAGTTATTAGTTTCGACCATCAGAACTGCGAAAATTTTGTGTTTCTCAAGCGTTTCTTACCTCAAAACTGCCATATCTCGAGAACGGATTGACCAATCCGCAAAATTTCTGTTGCATCTGAAACTCGCCCGGTTACAACGGTGTGAGTAGTTTACCCCTAGGCCGTTCTAGTTATTAGTTTCGAGCATCAGAACTGCGAAAATTTTGAGTTTTTCGAGCGTTTCTTACCTCAAAACTGCCATATCTCGCGAACGGATTGACCAATCCGCAAAATTTCTGTCGCATCTGAAAGTAGAAACTCGCCGGATTACAACGGTATGAGTAGTTTTCCCCTAGGCCGTTCTAGATATTAGTTTCGAGCATCAGAACTGCGAAAATTTGGAGTTTCTCAAGCGTTTCTTACCTCCAAACTGCCATATCTCGCGAACGGATTGACCAATACGCAAAATTTCTCTTGCATCTGAAACTCGCCCGATTACAACGGTGTGAGTAGTTTTCCCCTAGGCCGTTCTAGTTATTCGTTTCGAGCATCAGAACTGCGAAAATTTTGAGTTTCTCAAGCGTTTCTTACCTCAAAACTGCCATACCTCGCGAACGGATTGACCAATCCGCAAAATTTCTGTTGCATCTGAAAGTAGAAACTCGCCCGACTACAAGGGTATGAGTAGTTTTCCCCTAGTCCGTTCTAGTTATTAGTTTCGAGCATCAGAACTGCGAAAATTTTGTGTTTCTCAAGCGTTTCTTACCGCACAACTGCCATATCTCGCGAACGGATTGACCAATACGCAAAATTTCTGTTGCATCTGAAACTCGCCCGATTACAACGGTGTGAGTAGTTTTCCCCTAGGCCGTTCTAGTTATTCGTTTCGATCATCAGAACTGCGAAAATTTTGAGTTTCTCAAGCGTTTCTTCCCTCAAAACTGCCATACCTCGCGAACGGATTGACCAATCCGCAAAATTTCTGTTGCATCTGAAAGTAGAAACTCGCCCGATTACAACGGTATGAGTAGTTTTCCCCTAGGCCGTTCTAGTTATTCGTTTCGAGCATCAGAACTGCGAAAATTTTGAGTTTTTCAAGCGTTTCTTACGTCAAAACTGCCATATCTGGCGAACGGATTGACCAATCCGCAAAATTTCTGTTGCATCTGAAAGTAGAAACTCGCCCGATTATAACGGTATGAGTAGTTTTCCCCTAGGCCGTTCTAGTTATTAGTTTCGAGCATCAGAAATGCGAAAATTTTGAGTTTCTCAAGCGTTTCTTACCTCCAAACTGCCATATCTCGCGAACGGATTGACCAATCCGCAAAATTTCTGTTGCATCTGAAACTCGCCCGATTACAACGGTGTGAGTAGTTTTCCCCTAAGCCGTTCTAGTTATTCGTTTCGAGCATCAGAACCGCGAAAATTATGAGTTTCTCAAGCGTTCCTTACTTCCAAGCTGCAATATCTCGCGAACGGATTGACAAATCCGCAAAATTTCTGTTGCATCTGAAAGTAGAAACTCGCCCGATTACAACGGTATGAGTAGTTTTCCCCTAGGCCGTTCTAGTTATTAGTTTCGAGCATCAGAACTGCGAAAATTTGTAGTTTTTCAATCGTTTCTTATCTCAAAACTGCCATATCTCGCGAACGGATTGACCAATCCGCAAAATTTCTGTTGCATCTGAAAGTAGAAACTCGCCCGATTACAACGGTATGAGTAGTTTTCCCCTAGGCCGTTCTTGTTATTCGTTTCGAGCATCAGAACTGCGAAAATTTTGAGTTTCTCAAGCGTTTCTTACCTCAAAACTGCCGTATCTCGCGAACGGATTGACCAATCCGCAAAATTTCTGTCGCATCTGAAAGTAGAAACTCGCCGGATTACAACGGTATGAGTAGTTTTCCCCTAGGCCGTTCTAGATATTAGTTTCGAGCATCAGAACTGCGAAAATTTGGAGTTTCTCAAGCGTTTCTTACCTCCAAACTGCCATATCTCGCGAACGGATTGACCAATACGCAAAATTTCTCTTTCATCTGAAACTCGCCCGATTACAACGGTGTGAGTAGTTTTCCCCTAGGCCGTTCTAGTTATTCGTTTCGAGCATCAGAACTGCGAAAATTTTGAGTTTCTCAAGCGTTTCTTACCTCAAAACTGCCATACCTCGCGAACGGATTGACCAATCCGCAAAATTTCTGTTGCATCTGAAAGTAGAAACTCGCCCGACTACAAGGGTATGAGTAGTTTTCCCCTAGTCCGTTCTAGTTATTAGTTTCGAGCATCAGAACTGCGAAAATTTTGTGTTTCTCAAGCGTTTCTTACCGCACAACTGCCATATCTCGAGAACGGATTGACCAATCCGCAAAATTTCTGTTGCACCTGAAAATCGCCCGGTTACAACGGTGTGAGTAGTTTTCCCCTAGGCCGTTCTAGTTATTAGTTTCGAGCATCAGAACTGCGAAAATTTGTAGTTTTTCAATCGTTTCTTATCTCAAAACTGCCATATCTCGCGAACGGATTGACCAATCCGCAAAATTTCTGTTGCATCTGAAAGTAGAAACTCGCCCGATTACAACGGTATGAGTAGTTTTCCCCTAGGCCGTTCTTGTTATTCGTTTCGAGCATCAGAACTGCGAAAATTTTGAGTTTCTCAAGCGTTTCTTACCTCAAAACTGCCATATCTCGCGAACGGATTGACCAATCCGCAAAATTTCTGTTGCATCTGAAAGTAGAAACTCACCCGACTACAAGTGTATGAGTAGTTTTCCCCTAGTCCGTTCTAGTTATTAGTTTCGAGCATCAGAACTGCGAAAATTTTGTGTTTCTCAAGCGTTTCTTACCGCAAAACTGCCATATCTCGAGAACGGATTGACCAATCCGCAAAATTTCTGTTGCATCTGAAACTCGCCCGGTTACAACGGTGTGAGTAGTTTCCCCCTAGGCCGTTCTAGGTATTAGTTTCGAGCATCAGAACTGCGAAAATTTTGAGTTTTTCGAGCGTTTCTTACCTCAAAACTGCCATATCTCGCGAACGGATTGACCAATCCGCAAAATTTCTGTCGCATCTGAAAGTAGAAACTCGCCGGATTACAACGGTATGAGTAGTTTTCCCCTAGGCCGTTCTAGATATTAGTTTCGAGCATCAGAACTGCGAAAATTTGGAGTTTCTCAAGCGTTTCTTACCTCCAAACTGCCATATCTCGCGAACGGATTGACCAATACGCAAAATTTCTCTTGCATCTGAAACTCGCCCGATTACAACGGTGTGAGTAGTCTTCCCCTAGGCCGTTCTAGTTATTCGTTTCGAGCATCAGAACTGCGAAAATTTTGAGTTTCTCAAGCGTTTCTTACCTCAAAACTGCCATACCTCGCGAACGGATTGACCAATCCGCAAAATTTCTGTTGCATCTGAAAGTAGAAACTCGCCCGACTACAAGGGTATGAGTAGTTTTCCCCTAGTCCGTTCTAGTTATTAGTTTCGAGCATCAGAACTGCGAAAATTTTGTGTTTCTCAAGCGTTTCTTACCGCACAACTGCCATATCTCGAGAACGGATTGACCAATCCGCAAAATTTCTGTTGCACCTGAAACTCGCCCGGTTACAACGGTGTGAGTAGTTTTCCCCTAGGCCGTTCTAGTTATTAGTTTCGAGCATCAGAACTGCGAAAATTTTGAGTTTTTCAAGCGTTTCTTACCTCAAAACTGCCATATCTCGCGAACGGATTGACCAATCCGCAAAATTTCTGTCGCATCTGAAAGTAGAAACTCGCCGGATTACAACGGTATGAGTAGTTTTCCCCTAGGCCGTTCTAGATATTAGTTTCGAGCATCAGAACTGCGAAAATTTGGAGTTTCTCAAGCGTTTCTTACCTCCAAGCTGCAATATCTCGCGAACGGATTGACCAATACGCAAAATTTCTGTTGCATCTGAAACTCGCCCGATTACAACGGTGTGAGTAGTTTTCCCCTAGGCCGTTCTAGTTATTCGTTTCGATCATCAGAACTGCGAAAATTTTGAGTTTCTCAAGCGTTTCTTCCCTCAAAACTGCCATACCTCGCGAACGGATTGACCAATCCGCAAAATTTCTGTTGCATCTGAAAGTAGAAACTCGCCCGATTACAACGGTATGAGTAGTTTTCCCCTAGGCCGTTCTAGTTATTCGTTTCGAGCATCAGAACTGCGAAAATTTTGAGTTTTTCAAGCGTTTCTTACGTCAAAACTGCCATATCTCGCGAACGGATTGACCAATCCGCAAAATTTCTGTTGCATCTGAAAGTAGAAACTCGCCCGATTATAACGGTATGAGTAGTTTTCCCCCAGGCCGTTCTAGTTATTAGTTTCGAGCATCAGAACTGCGAAAATTTTGAGTTTCTCAAGCGTTTCTTACCTCCAAACTGCCATATCTCGCGAACGGATTGACCAATCCGCAAAATTTCTGTTGCATCTGAAACTCGCCCGATTACAACGGTGTGAGTAGTTTTCCCCTAGGCCGTTCTAGTTATTCGTTTCGAGCATCAGAACCGCGAAAATTATGAGTTTCTCAAGCGTTCCTTACCTCCAAGCTGCAATATCTCGCGAACGGATTGACCAATCCGCAAAATTTCTGTTGCATCTGAAAGTAGAAACTCGCCCGATTACAACGGTGTGAGTAGTTTTCCCCTAGGCCGTTCTAGTTATTAGTTTCGAGCATCAGAACTGCGAAAATTTTGAGTTTTTCAAGCGTTTCTTACCTCAAAACTGCCATATCTCGCGAACGGATTGACCAATCCGCAAAATTTCTGTTGCATCTGAAAGTAGAAACTCGCCCGATTACAACGGTATGAGTTGTTTTCCCCTAGGCCGTTCTTGTTATTCGTTACGAGCATCAGAACTGCGAAAATTTTGAGTTTCTCAAGCGTTTCTTACCTCAAAACTGCCATATCTCGCGAACGGATTGACCAATCCGCAAAATTTCTGTTGCATCTGAAAGTAGAAACTCGCCCGATTACAACGGTATGAGTAGTTTTCCCCTAGGCCGTTCTAGTTATTCGTTTCGAGCATCAGAACCGCGAAAATTTTGAGTTTCTCAAGCGTATCCTTACCTCCAAACTGCAATATCTCGCGAACGGTAAGACCAATCCGCAAAATTTCTGTTGCATCTGAAAGTAGAAACTCGCCCGATTACAATGGTATGAGTAGTTTTCCCCTAGTCCGTTCTAGTTATTAGTTTCGAGCATCAGAACTGCGAAAATTTTGTGTTTCTCAAGCGTTTCTTACCTCAAAACTGCCATATCTCGCGAACGGTTTGACCAATCCGCAAAATTTCTGTCGCATCTGAAAGTAGAAACTCGCCGGATTACAACGGTATGAGTAGTTTTCCCCTAGGCCGTTCTAGATATTAGTTTCGAGCATCAGAACTGCGAAAATTTGGAGTTTCTCAAGCGTTTCTTACCTCCAAACTGCCATATCTCGCGAACGGATTAACCAATACGCAAAATTTCTCTTGCATCTGAAACTCGCCCGATTACAACGGTGTGAGTAGTTTTCCCCTAGGCCGTTCTAGTTATTCGTTTCGAGCATCAGAACTGCGAAAATTTTGAGTTTCTCAAGCGTTTCTTACCTCAAAACTGCCATACCTCGCGAACGGATTGACCAATCCGCAAAATTTCTGTTGCATCTGAAAGTAGAAACTCGCCCGACTACAAGGGTATGAGTAGTTTTCCCCTAGTCCGTTCTAGTTATTAGTTTCGAGCATCAGAACTGCGAAAATTTTGTGTTTCTCAAGCGTTTCTTACCGCACAACTGCCATATCTCGAGAACGGATTGACCAATCCGCAAAATTTCTGTTGCACCTGAAACTCGCCCGGTTACAACGGTGTGAGTAGTTTTCCCCTAGGCCGTTCTAGTTATTAGTTTCGAGCATCAGAACTGCGAAAATTTTGAGTTTTTCAAGCGTTTCTTACCTCAAAACTGCCATATCTCGCGAACGGATTGACCAATCCGCAAAATTTCTGTCGCATCTGAAAGTAGAAACTCGCCGGATTACAACGGTATGAGTAGTTTTCCCCTAGGCCGTTCTAGATATTAGTTTCGAGCATCAGAACTGCGAAAATTTGGAGCTTCTCAAGCGTTTCTTACCTCCAAGCTGCAATATCTCGCGAACGGATTGACCAATACGCAAAATTTCTGTTGCATCTGAAACTCGCCCGATTACAACGGTGTGAGTAGTTTTCCCCTAGGCCGTTCTAGTTATTCGTTTCGATCATCAGAACTGCGAAAATTTTGAGTTTCTCAAGCGTTTCTTCCCTCAAAACTGCCATACCTCGCGAACGGATTGACCAATCCGCAAAATTTCTGTTGCATCTGAAAGTAGAAACTCGCCCGATTACAACGGTATGAGTAGTTTTCCCCTAGGCCGTTCTAGTTATTCGTTTCGAGCATCAGAACTGCGAAAATTTTGAGTTTTTCAAGCGTTTCTTACGTCAAAACTGCCATATCTCGCGAACGGATTGACCAATCCGCAAAATTTCTGTTGCATCTGAAAGTAGAAACTCGCCCGATTATAACGGTATGAGTAGTTTTCCCCCAGGCCGTTCTAGTTATTAGTTTCGAGCATCAGAACTGCGAAAATTTTGAGTTTCTCAAGCGTTTCTTACCTCCAAACTGCCATATCTCGCGAACGGATTGACCAATCCGCAAAATTTCTGTTGCATCTGAAACTCGCCCGATTACAACGGTGTGAGTAGTTTTCCCCTAGGCCGTTCTAGTTATTCGTTTCGAGCATCAGAACCGCGAAAATTATGAGTTTCTCAAGCGTTCCTTACCTCCAAGCTGCAATATCTCGCGAACGGATTGACCAATCCGCAAAATTTCTGTTGCATCTGAAAGTAGAAACTCGCCCGATTACAACGGTGTGAGTAGTTTTCCCCTAGGCCGTTCTAGTTATTAGTTTCGAGCATCAGAACTGCGAAAATTTTGAGTTTTTCAAGCGTTTCTTACCTCAAAACTGCCATATCTCGCGAACGGATTGACCAATCCGCAAAATTTCTGTTGCATCTGAAAGTAGAAACTCGCCCGATTACAACGGTATGAGTTGTTTTCCCCTAGGCCGTTCTTGTTATTCGTTACGAGCATCAGAACTGCGAAAATTTTGAGTTTCTCAAGAGTTTCTTACCTCAAAACTGCCATATCTCGCGAACGGATTGACCAATCCGCAAAATTTCTGTTGCATCTGAAAGTAGAAACTCGCCCGATTACAACGGTATGAGTAGTTTTCCCCTAGGCCGTTCTAGTTATTCGTTTCGAGCATCAGAACCGCGAAAATTTTGAGTTTCTCAAGCGTATCCTTACCTCCAAACTGCAATATCTCGCGAACGGTATGACCAATCCGCAAAATTTCTGTTGCATCTGAAAGTAGAAACTCGCCCGATTACAATGGTATGAGTAGTTTTCCCCTAGTCCGTTCTAGTTATTAGTTTCGAGCATCAGAACTGCGAAAATTTTGTGTTTCTCAAGCGTTTCTTACCTCAAAACTGCCATATCTCGCGAACGGTTTGACCAATCCGCAAAATTTCTGTCGCATCTGAAAGTAGAAACTCGCCGGATTACAACGGTATGAGTAGTTTTCCCCTAGGCCGTTCTAGATATTAGTTTCGAGCATCAGAACTGCGAAAATTTGGAGTTTCTCAAGCGTTTCTTACCTCCAAACTGCCATATCTCGCGAACGGATTAACCAATACGCAAAATTTCTCTTGCATCTGAAACTCGCCCGATTACAACGGTGTGAGTAGTTTTCCCCTAGGCCGTTCTAGTTATTCGTTTCGAGCATCAGAACTGCGAAAATTTTGAGTTTCTCAAGCGTTTCTTACCTCAAAACTGCCATACCTCGCGAACGGATTGACCAATCCGCAAAATTTCTGTTGCATCTGAAAGTAGAAACTCGTCCGACTACAAGGGTATGAGTAGTTTTCCCCTAGTCCGTTCTAGTTATTAGTTTCGAGCATCAGAACTGCGAAAATTTTGTGTTTCTCAAGCGTTTCTTACCGCAAAACTGCCATATCTCGAGAACGGATTGACCAATCCGCAAAATTTCTGTTGCATCTGAAAGTAGAAACTAGCCCGATTACAACGGTATGAGTAGTTTTCCCCTAGGTCGTTCTAGTTATTAGTTTCGAGCATCAGAACTGCGAAAATTCTGAGTTTTTCAAGCGTTTCTTACCTCAAAACTGCCATATCTCGCGAACGGATTGACCAATCCGCAAATTTTCTGTTGCATCTGAAAGTAGAAACTCGCCCGATTACAACGGTATGAGTAGTTTTCCCCTAGGTCGTTCTAGTTATTCGTTTCGAGCATCAGAACTGCGAAAATTTTGAGTTTCTCAAGCGTTTCTTGCCTCAAAACTGCCATATCTCGCGAACGGATTGAACAATCCGCAAAATTTCTATTGCATCTGAGAGTAGAAACCCGCCCGATTACAAAGGCATGAGTAGTTTTCCCCTAAGCCGTTCTAGTTATTCGTTTCGAGCATCAGAACTGCGAAAATTTTGAGTTTTTCAAGCGTTTCTTACCTCCAAACTGCCATATCTCGCGAACGGATTGACCAATCCGCAAAATTTCTATTGCATCTGAAAGTAGAAACTCGCCCGATTACAACGGTATGAGTAGTTTTCCCCTAGTCCGTTCTAGTTATTCGTTTCGATCATGAGAACTGCGAAAATTTTGAGTTTTTCAAGCGTTTCTTACCTCCAAACTGACATATCTCGCGAACGGATTGACCAATCCGCAAAATTTCTGTTGCTTCTGAAAGTAGAAGCTCGCCCGATTACAACGGTATGAGTAGTTTTCCCCTAGGTCGTTCTAGTTATTAGTTTCGAGCATCAGAACTGCGAAAATTTTGAGTTTTTCAAGCGTTTCTTACCTCCAAACTGACATATCTCGCGAACGGATTGACCAATCCGCAAAATTTCTGTTGCATCTGAAAGTAGAACCTCGCCCGATTACAACGGTATGAGTAGTTTTCCCCTAGGCCGTTCTAGTTATTCGTTTCGAGCATCAGAACTGCGAAAATTTTGAGTTTTTCAAGCGTTTCTTACATCCAAACTGCCATATCTCGCGAACGGATTGACCAATCCGCAAAATTTCTGTTGCATCTGAAAGTAGAAACTTGCCCGATTACAACGGTATGAGTAGTTTTCCCCTAGGCCGTTCTAGTTATTCGTTTCGATCATTAGAACTGCGAAAATTTTGAGTTTTTCAAGCGTTTCTTACAACAAAACTGCCATATCTCGCGAACGGATTGACCAATCCGCAAAGTTTCTGTTGCATCTGAAAGTAGAAACTCGGCCCATTACAACGGTATGAGTAGTTTTCCCCTAGGTCGTTCTAGTTATTTGTTTCGAGCATCAGAACTGCGAAAATTTTGAGTTTTTCAAGCGTTTCTTACCTCCAAACTGCCATATCTCGCGAACGGATTGACCAATCCGCAAAATTTCTGTTGCATCTGAAAGTAGAAACTCGCCCGATTACAACGGTATGAGTAGTTTTCCCCTAGGCCGTTCTAGTTATTCGTTTCGAGCATGAGAACTGCGAAAATTTTGAGTTTTTCAAGCGTTTCTTACATCAAAACTGCCATATCTCGCGAACGGATTGACCAATCCGCAAATTTTCTGTTGCATCTGAAAGTAGAAACTCGCCCGATTACAACGGTATGAGTAGTTTTCCCCTAGGTCGTTCTAGTTATTAGTTTCGAGCATCAGAACTGCGAAAATTTTGAGTTTTTCAAGCGTTTCTTACCTCCAAACTGCCATATCTCGCGAACGGATTGACCAATCCGCAAAATTTCTGTTGCATCTGAAAGTAGAAACTCGCCCGATTACAACGGTATGAGTAGTTTTCCCCTAGGCCGTTCTAGTTATTCGTTTCGAGCATGAGAACTGCGAAAATTTTGAGTTTTTCAAGCGTTTCTTACCTCAAAACTGCCATATCTCGCGAACGGATTGACCAATCCGCAAAATTTCTGTTGCATCTGAAAGTAGAAACTCGCCCGATTACAACGGTATGAGTAGTTTTCCCCTAGGTCGTTCTAGTTATTCGTTTCGAGCATGAGAACTGCGAAAAATTTTGAGTTTTTCAAGCGTTTCTTACCTCCAAACTGACATATCTCGCGAACGGATTGACCAATCCGCAAAATTTCTGTTGCTTCTGAAAGTAGAAGCTCGCCCGATTACAACGGTATGAGTAGTTTTCCCCTAGGTCGTTCTAGTTATTAGTTTCGAGCATCAGAACTGCGAAAATTTTGAGTTTTTCAAGCGTTTCTTACCTCCAAACTGACATATCTCGCGAACGGATTGACCAATCCGCAAAATTTCTGTTGCATCTGAAAGTAGAAACTTGCCCGATTACAACGGTATGAGTAGTTTTCCCCTAGGCCGTTCTAGTTATTCGTTTCGATCATTAGAACTGCGAAAATTTGAGTTTTTCAAGCGTTTCTTACAACAAAACTGCCATATCTCGCGAACGGATTGACCAATCCGCAAAATATCTGTTGCATCTGAAAGTAGAAACTCGCCCGATTACAACGGTATGAGTAGTTTTCCCCTAGGCCGTTCTAGTTATTCGTTTCGAGCATGAGAACTGCGAAAATTTTGAGTTTTTCAAGCGTTTCTTACCTCAAAACTGCCATATCTCGCGAACGGATTGAACAATCCGCAAAATTTCTGTTGCATCTGAAAGTAGAAACTCGCCCGATTACAACGGTATGAGTAGTTTTCCCCTAGGTCGTTCTAGTTGTTAGTTTCGAGCATCAGAACTGCGAAAATTTTGAGTTTTTCAAGCGTTTCTTACCTCAAAACTGCCATATCTCGCGAACGGATTGACCAACCCGCAAAGTTTCTGTTGCATCTGAAAGTAGAAACTCGCCCGATTACAACGGTATGAGTAGTTTTCCCCTAGGCGGTTCTAGTTATTCGTTTCGAGCATGAGAACTGCGAAAATTTTGAGTTTTTCAAGCGTTTCTTACCTCAAAACTGCCATATCTCGCGAACGGATTGACCAATCCGCAAAATTTCTGTTGCATCTGAAAGTAGAAACTCGCCCGATTACAACGGTATGAGTAGTTTTCCCCTAGGTCGTTCTAGTTATTAGTTTCGAGCATCAGAACTGCGAAAATTTTGAGTTTTTCAAGCGTTTCTTACCTCAAAACTGCCATATCTCGCGGACGGGTTTAACAATCCGCAAAATTTCTCTTGCATCTGAAAGTAGAAACTCGCCCGATTACAACGGTATGAGTAGTTTTCCCCTAGGCCGTTCTAGTTATTCGTTTCGAGCATCAGAACTGCGAAAATTTTGAGTTTTTCAAGCGTGTCTTACCTCCAAACTGCCGTATCTCGCGAACGGATTGACCAATCCGCAAAATTTCTGTTGCATCTGAAAGTAGAAACTCGCCCGATTACAACGGTATGAGTAGTTTTCCCCTAGGCCGTTCTAGTTATTCGTTTCGATCATTAGAACTGCGAAAATTTTGAGTTTTTCAAGCGTTTCTTACAACAAAACTGCCATATATCGCGAACGGATTGACCAATCCGCAAAATATCTGTTGCATCTGAAAGTAGAAACTCGCCCGATTACAACGGTATGAGTAGTTTTCCCTAGGCCGTTCTAGTTATTCGTTTCGAGCATGAGAACTGCGAAAATTTTGAGTTTTTCAAGCGTTTCTTACCTCAAAACTGCCATATCTCGCGAACGGATTGAACAATCCGCAAAATTTCTGTTGCATCTGAAAGTAGAAACTCGCCCGATTACAACGGTATGAGTAGTTTTCCCCTAGGTCGTTCTAGTTATTAGTTTCGAGCATCAGAACTGCGAAGATTTTGAGTTTTTCAAGCGTTTCTTACCTCAAAACTGCCATATCTCGCGAACGGATTGACCAACCCGCAAAATTTCTGTTGCATCTGAAAGTAGAAACTTGCCCGATTACAACGGTATGAGTAGTTTTCCCCTAGGCCGTTCTAGTTATTCGTTTCGATCATTAGAACTGCGAAATTTTGAGTTTTTCAAGCGTTTCTTACCTCAAAACTGCCATATCTCGCGAACGGATTGACCAATCCGCAAATTTTCTGTTGCATCTGAAAGTAGAAACTCGCCCGATTACAACGGTATGAGTAGTTTTCCCCTAGGTCGTTCTAGTTATTAGTTTCGAGCATCAGAACTGCGAAAATTTTGAGTTTTTCAAGCGTTTCTTACCTCCAAACTGCCATATCTCGCGAAAGGATTGACCAATCCGCAAAATTTCTGTTGCATCTGAAAGTAGAAACTCGCCCGATTACAACGGTATGAGTAGTTTTCCCCTAGGTCGTTCTAGTTATTAGTTTCGAGCATCAGAACTGCGAAAATTTTGAGTTTTTCAAGCTTTTCTTACCTCCAAACAGCCATATCTCGCGAACGGATTGACCCATCCGCAAAATTTCTGTTGCATCTGAAAGTAGAAACTCGCCCGATTACAACGGTATGTGTAGTTTTCCCTAGGCCGTTCTAGTTATTCGTTTCGAGCATGAGAACTGCGAAAATTTTGAGTTTTTCAAGCGTTTCTTACCTCAAAACTGCCATATCTCGCGAACGATTGACCAATCCGCAAAATTTCTGTTGCATCTGAAAGTAGAAACTCGCCCGATTACAACGGTATGAGTAGTTTTCCCCTAGGTCCTTCTAGTTATTCGTTTCGAGCATGAGAACTGCGAAATTTTGAGTTTTTCAAGCGTTTCTTACCTCCAAACTGCCATATCTCGCGAACTGATTGACCAATCCGCAAAATTTCTGTTGCATCTGAAAGTAGAAACTTGCCCGATTACAACGGTATGAGTAGTTTTCCCCTAGGCCGTTCTAGTTATTCGTTTCGATCATTAGAACTGCGAAAATTTTGAGTTTTTCAAGCGTTCCTTACAACAAAACTGCCATATCTCGCGAACGGATTGACCAATCCGCAAAATTTCTGTTGCATCTGAAAGTAGAAACTCGCCCGATTACAACGGTATGAGTAGTTTTCCCCTAGGCCGTTCTAGTTATTCGTTTCGAGCATCAGAACTGCGAAAATTTTGAGTTTTTCAAGCGTTTCTTACCTCAAAACTGCCATATCTCGCGAACGGATTGACCAATCCGCAAAATTTCTGTTGCATCTGAAAGTAGAAACTCGCCCGATTACAACGGTATGAGTAGTTTTCCCCTAGGTCGTTCTAGTTATTCGTTTCGAGCATGAGAACTGCGAAAATTTTGAGTTTTTCAAGCGTTTCTTACCTCCAAACTGACATATCTCGCGAACGGATTGACCAATCCGCAAAATTTCTGTTGCATCTGAAAGTAGAAGCTCGCCCGATTACAACGGTATGAGTAGTTTTCCCCTAGGTCGTTCTAGTTATTAGTTTCGAGCATCAGAACTGCGAAAATTTTGAGTTTTTCAAGCGTTTCTTACATCCAAACTGACATATCTCGCGAACGGATTGACCAATCCGCAAAATTTCTGTTGCATCTGAAAGTAGAAGCTCGCCCGATTACAACGGTATGAGTAGTTTTCCCCTAGGCCGTTCTAGTTATTCGTTTCGAGCATCAGAACTGCGAAAATTTTGAGTTTTTCAAGCGTTTCTTACATCCAAACTGCCATATCTCGGGAACGGATTGACCAATCCGCAAAATTTCTGTTGCATCTGAAAGTAGAAACTTGCCCGATTAAAACGGTATGAGTAGTTTTCCCCTAGGGCGTTCTAGTTATACGTTTCGATCATGAGAACTGCGAAAATTTTGAGTTTATTCAAGCGTTTCTTACCTCCAAACTGCCATATCTCGCGAACGGATTGACCAATCCGCAAAATTTCAGTTGCATCTGAAAGTAGAAACTTGCCCGATTAAAACGGTATGAGTAGTTTTCCCCTAGGCCGTTCTAGTTATACGTTTCGATCATGAGAACTGCGAAAATTTTGAGTTTATTCAAGCGTTTCTTACCTCAAAACTGCCATATATCGCGAACGGATTGAGAAATCCGCAAAATTTCTGTTGCATCTGAAAGTAGAAACTCGCCCGATTACAACGGTATGAGTAGTTTTCCCCTAGGTCGTTCTAGTTATTAGTTTCGAGCATCAGAACTGCGAAAATTTTGAGTTTTTCAAGCATTTCTTACCTCAAAACTGCCATATCTCGCGAACGGATTGACCAATCCGCAAAATTTCTGTTGCATCTGAAAGTAGAAACTCGCCCGATTACAACAGTATGAGTAGTTTTCCCCTAGGTCGTTCTAGTTATTAGTTTCGAGCATCAGAACTGCGAAAATTTTGAGTTTTTCAAGCGTTTCTTACCTCAAAACTGCCATATCTCGCGAACGGATTGACCAATCCGCAAAATTTCTGTTGCATCTGAAAGTAGAAACTTGCCCGATTACAACGGTATGAGTAGTTTTCCCCTAGGTCGTTCTAGTTATTAGTTTCGAGCATCAGAACTGCGAAAATTTTGAGTTTTTCAAGCGTTTCTTACCTCCAAACTGCCATATCTCGCGAACGGATTGACCAATCCGCAAAATTTCTGTTGCATCTGAAAGTAGAAACTCGCCCGATTACAACAGTATGAGTAGGTTTCCCCTAGGTCGTTCTAGTTATTAGTTTCGAGCATCAGAACTGCGAAAATTTTGAGTTTTTCAAGCGTTTCTTACCTCAAAACTGCCATATCTCGCCAACGGATTGACCAATCCGCAAAATTTCTGTTGCATCTGAAAGTTGAAACTCGCCCGATTACAACGGTATGAGTAGTTTTCCCCTAGGTCGTTCTAGTTATTAGTTTCGAGCATCAGAACTGCGAAAATTTTGAGTTTTTCAAGCGTTTCTTACCTCAAAACTGCCATATCTCGCGAACGGATTGACCAATCCGCAAATTTTCTGTTGCATCTGAAAGTAGAAACTCGCCCGATTACAACGGTATGAGTAGTTTTCCCCTAGGTCGTTCTAGTTATTAGTTTCGAGCATCAGAACTGCGAAAATTTTGAGTTTTTCAAGCGTTTCTTACCTCCAAACTGCCATATCTCGCGAACTGATTGACCAATCCGCAAAATTTCTGTTGCATCTGAAAGTAGAAACTTGCCCGATTACAACGGTATGAGTAGTTTTCCCCTAGGCCGTTCTAGTTATTCGTTTCGATCATTAGAACTGCGAAAATTTTGAGTTTTTCAAGCGTTTCTTACCTCAAAACTGCCATATCTCGCGAACGGATTGACCAATCCGCAAAATTTCTGTTGCATCTGAAAGTAGAAACTAGCCCGATTACAACGGTATGAGTAGTTTTCCCCTAGGTCGTTCTAGTTATTAGTTTCGAGCATCAGAACTGCGAAAATTTTGAGTTTTTCAAGCGTTTCTTACCTCCAAACTGCCATATCTCGCGAAAGGATTGACCAATCCGCAAAATTTCTGTTGCATCTGAAAGTAGAAACTCGCCCGATTACAACGGTATGAGTAGTTTTCCCCTAGGTCGTTCTAGTTATTAGTTTCGAGCATCAGAACTGCGAAAATTTTGAGTTTTTCAAGCTTTTCTTACCTCCAAACAGCCATATCTCGCGAACGGATTGACCAATCCGCAAAATTTCTGTTGCATCTGAAAGTAGAAACTCGCCCGATTACAACGGTATGTGTAGTTTTCCCCTAGGCCGTTCTAGTTATTCGTTTCGAGCATGAGAACTGCGAAAATTTTGAGTTTTTCAAGCGTTTCTTACCTCAAAACTGCCATATCTCGCGAACGGATTGACCAATCCGCAAAATTTCTGTTGCATCTGAAAGTAGAAACTCGCCCGATTACAACGGTATGAGTAGTTTTCCCCTAGGTCCTTCTAGTTATTCGTTTCGAGCATGAGAACTGCGAAAATTTTGAGTTTTTCAAGCGTTTCTTACCTCAAAACTGCCATATCTCGCGAACGGATTGACCAATCCGCAAAATTTCTGTTGCATCTGAAAGTAGAAACTAGCCCGATTACAACGGTATGAGTAGTTTTCCCCTAGGTCGTTCTAGTTATTAGTTTCGAGCATCAGAACTGCGAAAATTTTGAGTTTTTCAAGCGTTTCTTACCTCCAAACTGCCATATCTCGCGAAAGGATTGACCAATCCGCAAAATTTCTGTTGCATCTGAAAGTAGAAACTCGCCCGATTACAACGGTATGAGTAGTTTTCCCCTAGGTCGTTCTAGTTATTAGTTTCGAGCATCAGAACTGCGAAAATTTTGAGTTTTTCAAGCTTTTCTTACCTCCAAACAGCCATATCTCGCGAACGGATTGACCAATCCGCAAAATTTCTGTTGCATCTGAAAGTAGAAACTCGCCCGATTACAACGGTATGTGTAGTTTTCCCCTAGGCCGTTCTAGTTATTCGTTTCGAGCATGAGAACTGCGAAAATTTTGAGTTTTTCAAGCGTTTCTTACCTCAAAACTGCCATATCTCGCGAACGGATTGACCAATCCGCAAAATTTCTGTTGCATCTGAAAGTAGAAACTCGCCCGATTACAACGGTATGAGTAGTTTTCCCCTAGGTCCTTCTAGTTATTCGTTTCGAGCATGAGAACTGCGAAAATTTTGAGTTTTTCAAGCGTTTCTTACCTCCAAACTGCCATATCTCGCGAACTGATTGACCAATCCGCAAAATTTCTGTTGCATCTGAAAGTAGAAACTTGCCCGATTACAACGGTATGAGTAGTTTTCCCCTAGGCCGTTCTAGTTATTCGTTTCGATCATTAGAACTGCGAAAATTTTGAGTTTTTCAAGCGTTCCTTACAACAAAACTGCCATATCTCGCGAACGGATTGACCAATCCGCAAAATTTCTGTTGCATCTGAAAGTAGAAACTCGCCCGATTACAACGGTATGAGTAGTTTTCCCCTAGGCCGTTCTAGTTATTCGTTTCGAGCATCAGAACTGCGAACATTTTGAGTTTTTCAAGCGTTTCTTACCTCAAAACTGCCATATCTCGCGAACGGATTGACCAATCCGCAAAATTTCTGTTGCATCTGAAAGTAGAAACTCGCCCGATTACAACGGTATGAGTAGTTTTCCCCTAGGTCGTTCTAGTTATTCGTTTCGAGCATGAGAACTGCGAAAATTTTGAGTTTTTCAAGCGTTTCTTACCTCCAAACTGACATATCTCGCGAACGGATTGACCAATCCGCAAAATTTCTGTTGCATCTGAAAGTAGAAGCTCGCCCGATTACAACGGTATGAGTAGTTTTCCCCTAGGTCGTTCTAGTTATTAGTTTCGAGCATCAGAACTGCGAAAATTTTGAGTTTTTCAAGCGTTTCTTACATCCAAACTGACATATCTCGCGAACGGATTGACCAATCCGCAAAATTTCTGTTGCATCTGAAAGTAGAAGCTCGCCCGATTACAACGGTATGAGTAGTTTTCCCCTAGGCCGTTCTAGTTATTCGTTTCGAGCATCAGAACTGCGAAAATTTTGAGTTTTTCAAGCGTTTCTTACATCCAAACTGCCATATCTCGGGAACGGATTGACCAATCCGCAAAATTTCTGTTGCATCTGAAAGTAGAAACTTGCCCGATTAAAACGGTATGAGTAGTTTTCCCCTAGGGCGTTCTAGTTATTCGTTTCGATCATGAGAACTGCGAAAATTTTGAGTTTATTCAAGCGTTTCTTACCTCCAAACTGCCATATCTCGCGAACGGATTGACCAATCCGCAAAATTTCAGTTGCATCTGAAAGTAGAAACTTGCCCGATTAAAACGGTATGAGTAGTTTTCCCCTAGGCCGTTCTAGTTATACGTTTCGATCATGAGAACTGCGAAAATTTTGAGTTTATTCAAGCGTTTCTTACCTCAAAACTGCCATATATCGCGAACGGATTGAGAAATCCGCAAAATTTCTGTTGCATCTGAAAGTAGAAACTCGCCCGATTACAATGGTATGAGTAGTTTTCCCCTAGTCCGTTCTAGTTATTAGTTTCGAGCATCAGAACTGCGAAAATTTTGTGTTTCTCAAGCGTTTCTTACCTCAAAACTGCCATATCTCGCGAACGGTTTGACCAATCCGCAAAATTTCTGTCGCATCTGAAAGTAGAAACTCGCCGGATTACAACGGTATGAGTAGTTTTCCCCTAGGCCGTTCTAGATATTAGTTTCGAGCATCAGAACTGCGAAAATTTGGAGTTTCTCAAGCGTTTCTTACCTCCAAACTGCCATATCTCGCGAACGGATTAACCAATACGCAAAATTTCTCTTGCATCTGAAACTCGCCCGATTACAACGGTGTGAGTAGTTTTCCCCTAGGCCGTTCTAGTTATTCGTTTCGAGCATCAGAACTGCGAAAATTTTGAGTTTCTCAAGCGTTTCTTACCTCAAAACTGCCATACCTCGCGAACGGATTGACCAATCCGCAAAATTTCTGTTGCATCTGAAAGTAGAAACTCGTCCGACTACAAGGGTATGAGTAGTTTTCCCCTAGTCCGTTCTAGTTATTAGTTTCGAGCATCAGAACTGCGAAAATTTTGTGTTTCTCAAGCGTTTCTTACCGCAAAACTGCCATATCTCGAGAACGGATTGACCAATCCGCAAAATTTCTGTTGCATCTGAAAGTAGAAACTAGCCCGATTACAACGGTATGAGTAGTTTTCCCCTAGGTCGTTCTAGTTATTAGTTTCGAGCATCAGAACTGCGAAAATTCTGAGTTTTTCAAGCGTTTCTTACCTCAAAACTGCCATATCTCGCGAACGGATTGACCAATCCGCAAATTTTCTGTTGCATCTGAAAGTAGAAACTCGCCCGATTACAACGGTATGAGTAGTTTTCCCCTAGGTCGTTCTAGTTATTCGTTTCGAGCATCAGAACTGCGAAAATTTTGAGTTTCTCAAGCGTTTCTTGCCTCAAAACTGCCATATCTCGCGAACGGATTGAACAATCCGCAAAATTTCTATTGCATCTGAGAGTAGAAACCCGCCCGATTACAAAGGCATGAGTAGTTTTCCCCTAAGCCGTTCTAGTTATTCGTTTCGAGCATCAGAACTGCGAAAATTTTGAGTTTTTCAAGCGTTTCTTACCTCCAAACTGCCATATCTCGCGAACGGATTGACCAATCCGCAAAATTTCTATTGCATCTGAAAGTAGAAACTCGCCCGATTACAACGGTATGAGTAGTTTTCCCCTAGTCCGTTCTAGTTATTCGTTTCGATCATGAGAACTGCGAAAATTTTGAGTTTTTCAAGCGTTTCTTACCTCCAAACTGACATATCTCGCGAACGGATTGACCAATCCGCAAAATTTCTGTTGCTTCTGAAAGTAGAAGCTCGCCCGATTACAACGGTATGAGTAGTTTTCCCCTAGGTCGTTCTAGTTATTAGTTTCGAGCATCAGAACTGCGAAAATTTTGAGTTTTTCAAGCGTTTCTTACCTCCAAACTGACATATCTCGCGAACGGATTGACCAATCCGCAAAATTTCTGTTGCATCTGAAAGTAGAACCTCGCCCGATTACAACGGTATGAGTAGTTTTCCCCTAGGCCGTTCTAGTTATTCGTTTCGAGCATCAGAACTGCGAAAATTTTGAGTTTTTCAAGCGTTTCTTACATCCAAACTGCCATATCTCGCGAACGGATTGACCAATCCGCAAAATTTCTGTTGCATCTGAAAGTAGAAACTTGCCCGATTACAACGGTATGAGTAGTTTTCCCCTAGGCCGTTCTAGTTATTCGTTTCGATCATTAGAACTGCGAAAATTTTGAGTTTTTCAAGCGTTTCTTACAACAAAACTGCCATATCTCGCGAACGGATTGACCAATCCGCAAAGTTTCTGTTGCATCTGAAAGTAGAAACTCGGCCCATTACAACGGTATGAGTAGTTTTCCCCTAGGTCGTTCTAGTTATTTGTTTCGAGCATCAGAACTGCGAAAATTTTGAGTTTTTCAAGCGTTTCTTACCTCCAAACTGCCATATCTCGCGAACGGATTGACCAATCCGCAAAATTTCTGTTGCATCTGAAAGTAGAAACTCGCCCGATTACAACGGTATGAGTAGTTTTCCCCTAGGCCGTTCTAGTTATTCGTTTCGAGCATGAGAACTGCGAAAATTTTGAGTTTTTCAAGCGTTTCTTACATCAAAACTGCCATATCTCGCGAACGGATTGACCAATCCGCAAATTTTCTGTTGCATCTGAAAGTAGAAACTCGCCCGATTACAACGGTATGAGTAGTTTTCCCCTAGGTCGTTCTAGTTATTAGTTTCGAGCATCAGAACTGCGAAAATTTTGAGTTTTTCAAGCGTTTCTTACCTCCAAACTGCCATATCTCGCGAACGGATTGACCAATCCGCAAAATTTCTGTTGCATCTGAAAGTAGAAACTCGCCCGATTACAACGGTATGAGTAGTTTTCCCCTAGGCCGTTCTAGTTATTCGTTTCGAGCATGAGAACTGCGAAAATTTTGAGTTTTTCAAGCGTTTCTTACCTCAAAACTGCCATATCTCGCGAAGAGATTGACCAATCCGCAAAATTTCTGTTGCATCTGAAAGTAGAAACTCGCCCGATTACAACGGTATGAGTAGTTTTCCCCTAGGTCGTTCTAGTTATTCGTTTCGAGCATGAGAACTGCGAAAATTTTGAGTTTTTCAAGCGTTTCTTACCTCCAAACTGACATATCTCGCGAACGGATTGACCAATCCGCAAAATTTCTGTTGCTTCTGAAAGTAGAAGCTCGCCCGATTACAACGGTATGAGTAGTTTTCCCCTAGGTCGTTCTAGTTATTAGTTTCGAGCATCAGAACTGCGAAAATTTTGAGTTTTTCAAGCGTTTCTTACCTCCAAACTGACATATCTCGCGAACGGATTGACCAATCCGCAAAATTTCTGTTGCATCTGAAAGTAGAAACTTGCCCGATTACAACGGTATGAGTAGTTTTCCCCTAGGCCGTTCTAGTTATTCGTTTCGATCATTAGAACTGCGAAAATTTTGAGTTTTTCAAGCGTTTCTTACAACAAAACTGCCATATCTCGCGAACGGATTGACCAATCCGCAAAATATCTGTTGCATCTGAAAGTAGAAACTCGCCCGATTACAACGGTATGAGTAGTTTTCCCCTAGGCCGTTCTAGTTATTCGTTTCGAGCATGAGAACTGCGAAAATTTTGAGTTTTTCAAGCGTTTCTTACCTCAAAACTGCCATATCTCGCGAACGGATTGAACAATCCGCAAAATTTCTGTTGCATCTGAAAGTAGAAACTCGCCCGATTACAACGGTATGAGTAGTTTTCCCCTAGGTCGTTCTAGTTGTTAGTTTCGAGCATCAGAACTGCGAAAATTTTGAGTTTTTCAAGCGTTTCTTACCTCAAAACTGCCATATCTCGCGAACGGATTGACCAACCCGCAAAGTTTCTGTTGCATCTGAAAGTAGAAACTCGCCCGATTACAACGGTATGAGTAGTTTTCCCCTAGGCGGTTCTAGTTATTCGTTTCGAGCATGAGAACTGCGAAAATTTTGAGTTTTTCAAGCGTTTCTTACCTCAAAACTGCCATATCTCGCGAACGGATTGACCAATCCGCAAAATTTCTGTTGCATCTGAAAGTAGAAACTCGCCCGATTACAACGGTATGAGTAGTTTTCCCCTAGGTCGTTCTAGTTATTAGTTTCGAGCATCAGAACTGCGAAAATTTTGAGTTTTTCAAGCGTTTCTTACCTCAAAACTGCCATATCTCGCGGACGGGTTTAACAATCCGCAAAATTTCTCTTGCATCTGAAAGTAGAAACTCGCCCGATTACAACGGTATGAGTAGTTTTCCCCTAGGCCGTTCTAGTTATTCGTTTCGAGCATCAGAACTGCGAAAATTTTGAGTTTTTCAAGCGTGTCTTACCTCCAAACTGCCGTATCTCGCGAACGGATTGACCAATCCGCAAAATTTCTGTTGCATCTGAAAGTAGAAACTCGCCCGATTACAACGGTATGAGTAGTTTTCCCCTAGGCCGTTCTAGTTATTCGTTTCGATCATTAGAACTGCGAAAATTTTGAGTTTTTCAAGCGTTTCTTACAACAAAACTGCCATATATCGCGAACGGATTGACCAATCCGCAAAATATCTGTTGCATCTGAAAGTAGAAACTCGCCCGATTACAACGGTATGAGTAGTTTTCCCCTAGGCCGTTCTAGTTATTCGTTTCGAGCATGAGAACTGCGAAAATTTTGAGTTTTTCAAGCGTTTCTTACCTCAAAACTGCCATATCTCGCGAACGGATTGAACAATCCGCAAAATTTCTGTTGCATCTGAAAGTAGAAACTCGCCCGATTACAACGGTATGAGTAGTTTTCCCCTAGGTCGTTCTAGTTATTAGTTTCGAGCATCAGAACTGCGAAGATTTTGAGTTTTTCAAGCGTTTCTTACCTCAAAACTGCCATATCTCGCGAACGGATTGACCAACCCGCAAAATTTCTGTTGCATCTGAAAGTAGAAACTTGCCCGATTACAACGGTATGAGTAGTTTTCCCCTAGGCCGTTCTAGTTATTCGTTTCGATCATTAGAACTGCGAAAATTTTGAGTTTTTCAAGCGTTTCTTACCTCAAAACTGCCATATCTCGCGAACGGATTGACCAATCCGCAAATTTTCTGTTGCATCTGAAAGTAGAAACTCGCCCGATTACAACGGTATGAGTAGTTTTCCCCTAGGTCGTTCTAGTTATTAGTTTCGAGCATCAGAACTGCGAAAATTTTGAGTTTTTCAAGCGTTTCTTACCTCCAAACTGCCATATCTCGCGAAAGGATTGACCAATCCGCAAAATTTCTGTTGCATCTGAAAGTAGAAACTCGCCCGATTACAACGGTATGAGTAGTTTTCCCCTAGGTCGTTCTAGTTATTAGTTTCGAGCATCAGAACTGCGAAAATTTTGAGTTTTTCAAGCTTTTCTTACCTCCAAACAGCCATATCTCGCGAACGGATTGACCCATCCGCAAAATTTCTGTTGCATCTGAAAGTAGAAACTCGCCCGATTACAACGGTATGTGTAGTTTTCCCCTAGGCCGTTCTAGTTATTCGTTTCGAGCATGAGAACTGCGAAAATTTTGAGTTTTTCAAGCGTTTCTTACCTCAAAACTGCCATATCTCGCGAACGGATTGACCAATCCGCAAAATTTCTGTTGCATCTGAAAGTAGAAACTCGCCCGATTACAACGGTATGAGTAGTTTTCCCCTAGGTCCTTCTAGTTATTCGTTTCGAGCATGAGAACTGCGAAAATTTTGAGTTTTTCAAGCGTTTCTTACCTCCAAACTGCCATATCTCGCGAACTGATTGACCAATCCGCAAAATTTCTGTTGCATCTGAAAGTAGAAACTTGCCCGATTACAACGGTATGAGTAGTTTTCCCCTAGGCCGTTCTAGTTATTCGTTTCGATCATTAGAACTGCGAAAATTTTGAGTTTTTCAAGCGTTCCTTACAACAAAACTGCCATATCTCGCGAACGGATTGACCAATCCGCAAAATTTCTGTTGCATCTGAAAGTAGAAACTCGCCCGATTACAACGGTATGAGTAGTTTTCCCCTAGGCCGTTCTAGTTATTCGTTTCGAGCATCAGAACTGCGAAAATTTTGAGTTTTTCAAGCGTTTCTTACCTCAAAACTGCCATATCTCGCGAACGGATTGACCAATCCGCAAAATTTCTGTTGCATCTGAAAGTAGAAACTCGCCCGATTACAACGGTATGAGTAGTTTTCCCCTAGGTCGTTCTAGTTATTCGTTTCGAGCATGAGAACTGCGAAAATTTTGAGTTTTTCAAGCGTTTCTTACCTCCAAACTGACATATCTCGCGAACGGATTGACCAATCCGCAAAATTTCTGTTGCATCTGAAAGTAGAAGCTCGCCCGATTACAACGGTATGAGTAGTTTTCCCCTAGGTCGTTCTAGTTATTAGTTTCGAGCATCAGAACTGCGAAAATTTTGAGTTTTTCAAGCGTTTCTTACATCCAAACTGACATATCTCGCGAACGGATTGACCAATCCGCAAAATTTCTGTTGCATCTGAAAGTAGAAGCTCGCCCGATTACAACGGTATGAGTAGTTTTCCCCTAGGCCGTTCTAGTTATTCGTTTCGAGCATCAGAACTGCGAAAATTTTGAGTTTTTCAAGCGTTTCTTACATCCAAACTGCCATATCTCGGGAACGGATTGACCAATCCGCAAAATTTCTGTTGCATCTGAAAGTAGAAACTTGCCCGATTAAAACGGTATGAGTAGTTTTCCCCTAGGGCGTTCTAGTTATACGTTTCGATCATGAGAACTGCGAAAATTTTGAGTTTATTCAAGCGTTTCTTACCTCCAAACTGCCATATCTCGCGAACGGATTGACCAATCCGCAAAATTTCAGTTGCATCTGAAAGTAGAAACTTGCCCGATTAAAACGGTATGAGTAGTTTTCCCCTAGGCCGTTCTAGTTATACGTTTCGATCATGAGAACTGCGAAAATTTTGAGTTTATTCAAGCGTTTCTTACCTCAAAACTGCCATATATCGCGAACGGATTGAGAAATCCGCAAAATTTCTGTTGCATCTGAAAGTAGAAACTCGCCCGATTACAACGGTATGAGTAGTTTTCCCCTAGGTCGTTCTAGTTATTAGTTTCGAGCATCAGAACTGCGAAAATTTTGAGTTTTTCAAGCATTTCTTACCTCAAAGCTGCCATATCTCGCGAACGGATTGACCAATCCGCAAAATTTCTGTTGCATCTGAAAGTAGAAACTCGCCCGATTACAACAGTATGAGTAGTTTTCCCCTAGGTCGTTCTAGTTATTAGTTTCGAGCATCAGAACTGCGAAAATTTTGAGTTTTTCAAGCGTTTCTTACCTCAAAACTGCCATATCTCGCGAACGGATTGACCAATCCGCAAAATTTCTGTTGCATCTGAAAGTAGAAACTTGCCCGATTACAACGGTATGAGTTGTTTTCCCCTAGGTCGTTCTAGTTATTAGTTTCGAGCATCAGAACTGCGAAAATTTTGAGTTTTTCAAGCGTTTCTTACCTCCAAACTGCCATATCTCGCGAACGGATTGACCAATCCGCAAAATTTCTGTTGCATCTGAAAGTAGAAACTCGCCCGATTACAACAGTATGAGTAGGTTTCCCCTAGGTCGTTCTAGTTATTAGTTTCGAGCATCAGAACTGCGAAAATTTTGAGTTTTTCAAGCGTTTCTTACCTCAAAACTGCCATATCTCGCCAACGGATTGACCAATCCGCAAAATTTCTGTTGCATCTGAAAGTTGAAACTCGCCCGATTACAACGGTATGAGTAGTTTTCCCCTAGGTCGTTCTAGTTATTAGTTTCGAGCATCAGAACTGCGAAAATTTTGAGTTTTTCAAGCGTTTCTTACCTCAAAACTGCCATATCTCGCGAACGGATTGACCAATCCGCAAATTTTCTGTTGCATCTGAAAGTAGAAACTCGCCCGATTACAACGGTATGAGTAGTTTTCCCCTAGGTCGTTCTAGTTATTAGTTTCGAGCATCAGAACTGCGAAAATTTTGAGTTTTTCAAGCGTTTCTTACCTCCAAACTGCCATATCTCGCGAACTGATTGACCAATCCGCAAAATTTCTGTTGCATCTGAAAGTAGAAACTTGCCCGATTACAACGGTATGAGTAGTTTTCCCCTAGGCCGTTCTAGTTATTCGTTTCGATCATTAGAACTGCGAAAATTTTGAGTTTTTCAAGCGTTTCTTACCTCAAAACTGCCATATCTCGCGAACGGATTGACCAATCCGCAAAATTTCTGTTGCATCTGAAAGTAGAAACTAGCCCGATTACAACGGTATGAGTAGTTTTCCCCTAGGTCGTTCTAGTTATTAGTTTCGAGCATCAGAACTGCGAAAATTTTGAGTTTTTCAAGCGTTTCTTACCTCCAAACTGCCATATCTCGCGAAAGGATTGACCAATCCGCAAAATTTCTGTTGCATCTGAAAGTAGAAACTCGCCCGATTACAACGGTATGAGTAGTTTTCCCCTAGGTCGTTCTAGTTATTAGTTTCGAGCATCAGAACTGCGAAAATTTTGAGTTTTTCAAGCTTTTCTTACCTCCAAACAGCCATATCTCGCGAACGGATTGACCAATCCGCAAAATTTCTGTTGCATCTGAAAGTAGAAACTCGCCCGATTACAACGGTATGTGTAGTTTTCCCCTAGGCCGTTCTAGTTATTCGTTTCGAGCATGAGAACTGCGAAAATTTTGAGTTTTTCAAGCGTTTCTTACCTCAAAACTGCCATATCTCGCGAACGGATTGACCAATCCGCAAAATTTCTGTTGCATCTGAAAGTAGAAACTCGCCCGATTACAACGGTATGAGTAGTTTTCCCCTAGGTCCTTCTAGTTATTCGTTTCGAGCATGAGAACTGCGAAAATTTTGAGTTTTTCAAGCGTTTCTTACCTCAAAACTGCCATATCTCGCGAACGGATTGACCAATCCGCAAAATTTCTGTTGCATCTGAAAGTAGAAACTAGCCCGATTACAACGGTATGAGTAGTTTTCCCCTAGGTCGTTCTAGTTATTAGTTTCGAGCATCAGAACTGCGAAAATTTTGAGTTTTTCAAGCGTTTCTTACCTCCAAACTGCCATATCTCGCGAAAGGATTGACCAATCCGCAAAATTTCTGTTGCATCTGAAAGTAGAAACTCGCCCGATTACAACGGTATGAGTAGTTTTCCCCTAGGTCGTTCTAGTTATTAGTTTCGAGCATCAGAACTGCGAAAATTTTGAGTTTTTCAAGCTTTTCTTACCTCCAAACAGCCATATCTCGCGAACGGATTGACCAATCCGCAAAATTTCTGTTGCATCTGAAAGTAGAAACTCGCCCGATTACAACGGTATGTGTAGTTTTCCCCTAGGCCGTTCTAGTTATTCGTTTCGAGCATGAGAACTGCGAAAATTTTGAGTTTTTCAAGCGTTTCTTACCTCAAAACTGCCATATCTCGCGAACGGATTGACCAATCCGCAAAATTTCTGTTGCATCTGAAAGTAGAAACTCGCCCGATTACAACGGTATGAGTAGTTTTCCCCTAGGTCCTTCTAGTTATTCGTTTCGAGCATGAGAACTGCGAAAATTTTGAGTTTTTCAAGCGTTTCTTACCTCCAAACTGCCATATCTCGCGAACTGATTGACCAATCCGCAAAATTTCTGTTGCATCTGAAAGTAGAAACTTGCCCGATTACAACGGTATGAGTAGTTTTC
The DNA here is from genome assembly GCF_051014685.1 of Ptiloglossa arizonensis. Taxonomy (NCBI): domain Eukaryota; kingdom Metazoa; phylum Arthropoda; class Insecta; order Hymenoptera; family Colletidae; genus Ptiloglossa; species Ptiloglossa arizonensis. Next base: position 83,274 of record NW_027478434.1, on the reverse strand, counting down.
CCCTAGGCCGTTCTAGTTATTCGTTTCGATCATTAGAACTGCGAAAATTTTGAGTTTTTCAAGCGTTCCTTACAACAAAACTGCCATATCTCGCGAACGGATTGACCAATCCGCAAAATTTCTGTTGCATCTGAAAGTAGAAACTCGCCCGATTACAACGGTATGAGTAGTTTTCCCCTAGGCCGTTCTAGTTATTCGTTTCGAGCATCAGAACTGCGAACATTTTGAGTTTTTCAAGCGTTTCTTACCTCAAAACTGCCATATCTCGCGAACGGATTGACCAATCCGCAAAATTTCTGTTGCATCTGAAAGTAGAAACTCGCCCGATTACAACGGTATGAGTAGTTTTCCCCTAGGTCGTTCTAGTTATTCGTTTCGAGCATGAGAACTGCGAAAATTTTGAGTTTTTCAAGCGTTTCTTACCTCCAAACTGACATATCTCGCGAACGGATTGACCAATCCGCAAAATTTCTGTTGCATCTGAAAGTAGAAGCTCGCCCGATTACAACGGTATGAGTAGTTTTCCCCTAGGTCGTTCTAGTTATTAGTTTCGAGCATCAGAACTGCGAAAATTTTGAGTTTTTCAAGCGTTTCTTACATCCAAACTGACATATCTCGCGAACGGATTGACCAATCCGCAAAATTTCTGTTGCATCTGAAAGTAGAAGCTCGCCCGATTACAACGGTATGAGTAGTTTTCCCCTAGGCCGTTCTAGTTATTCGTTTCGAGCATCAGAACTGCGAAAATTTTGAGTTTTTCAAGCGTTTCTTACATCCAAACTGCCATATCTCGGGAACGGATTGACCAATCCGCAAAATTTCTGTTGCATCTGAAAGTAGAAACTTGCCCGATTAAAACGGTATGAGTAGTTTTCCCCTAGGGCGTTCTAGTTATACGTTTCGATCATGAGAACTGCGAAAATTTTGAGTTTATTCAAGCGTTTCTTACCTCCAAACTGCCATATCTCGCGAACGGATTGACCAATCCGCAAAATTTCAGTTGCATCTGAAAGTAGAAACTTGCCCGATTAAAACGGTATGAGTAGTTTTCCCCTAGGCCGTTCTAGTTATACGTTTCGATCATGAGAACTGCGAAAATTTTGAGTTTATTCAAGCGTTTCTTACCTCAAAACTGCCATATATCGCGAACGGATTGAGAAATCCGCAAAATTTCTGTTGCATCTGAAAGTAGAAACTCGCCCGATTACAACGGTATGAGTAGTTTTCCCCTAGGTCGTTCTAGTTATTAGTTTCGAGCATCAGAACTGCGAAAATTTTGAGTTTTTCAAGCATTTCTTACCTCAAAACTGCCATATCTCGCGAACGGATTGACCAATCCGCAAAATTTCTGTTGCATCTGAAAGTAGAAACTCGCCCGATTACAACAGTATGAGTAGTTTTCCCCTAGGTCGTTCTAGTTATTAGTTTCGAGCATCAGAACTGCGAAAATTTTGAGTTTTTCAAGCGTTTCTTACCTCAAAACTGCCATATCTCGCGAACGGATTGACCAATCCGCAAAATTTCTGTTGCATCTGAAAGTAGAAACTTGCCCGATTACAACGGTATGAGTAGTTTTCCCCTAGGTCGTTCTAGTTATTAGTTTCGAGCATCAGAACTGCGAAAATTTTGAGTTTTTCAAGCGTTTCTTACCTCCAAACTGCCATATCTCGCGAACGGATTGACCAATCCGCAAAATTTCTGTTGCATCTGAAAGTAGAAACTCGCCCGATTACAACAGTATGAGTAGGTTTCCCCTAGGTCGTTCTAGTTATTAGTTTCGAGCATCAGAACTGCGAAAATTTTGAGTTTTTCAAGCGTTTCTTACCTCAAAACTGCCATATCTCGCGAACGGATTGACCAATCCGCAAAATTTCTGTTGCATCTGAAAGTAGAAGCTCGCCCGATTACAACGGTATGAGTAGTTTTCCCCTAGGCAGTTGTAGTTATTCGTTTCGAGCATCAGAACTGCGAAAATTTTGAGTTTTTCAAGCGTTTCTTACCTCCAAACTGCCATATCTCGCGAACGGAATGACCAATCCGCAAAATTTCTGTTGCATCTGAAAGTAGAAACTTGCCCGATTACAACGGTATGAGTAGTTTTCCCCTAGGCCGTTCTAGTTATTCGTTTCGAGCATCAGAACTGCGAAAATTTTGAGTTCCTCAAGCGTTCCTTGCCTCAAAACTGCCATATCTCGCGAACGGATTGAACAATCCGCAAAATTTCTATTGCATCTGAGAGTAGAAACCCGCCCGATTACAAAGGCATGAGTAGTTTTCCCCTAAGCCGTTCTAGTTATTCGTTTCGAGCATCAGAACTGCGAAAATTTTGAGTTTCTCAAGCGTTTCTTACCCCCAAACTGCCATATCTCGCGAACGGATTGACCAATCCGCAAAATTTCTGTTGCATCTGAAAGTAGAAACTAGCCCGATTACAACGGTATGAGTAGTTTTCCCCTAGGTCGTTCTAGTTATTAGTTTCGAGCATCAGAACTGCGAAAATTCTGAGTTTTTCAAGCGTTTCTTACCTCAAAACTGCCATATCTCGCGAACGGATTGACCAATCCGCAAATTTTCTGTTGCATCTGAAAGTAGAAACTCGCCCGATTACAACGGTATGAGTAGTTTTCCCCTAGGTCGTTCTAGTTATTCGTTTCGAGCATCAGAACTGCGAAAATTTTGAGTTTCTCAAGCGTTTCTTGCCTCAAAACTGCCATATCTCGCGAACGGATTGAACAATCCGCAAAATTTCTATTGCATCTGAGAGTAGAAACCCGCCCGATTACAAAGGCATGAGTAGTTTTCCCCTAAGCCGTTCTAGTTATTCGTTTCGAGCATCAGAACTGCGAAAATTTTGAGTTTTTCAAGCGTTTCTTACCTCAAAACTGCCATATCTCGCGAACGGATTGAACAATCCGCAAAATTTCTCTTGCATCTGAAAGTAGAAACTCGCCCGATTACAACGGTATGGGTAGTTTTCCCCTAGGCCGTTCTAGTTATTTGTTTCGAGCATCAGAACTGCGAAAATTTTGAGTTCTTCAAGCGTTTCTTACCTCAAAACTGCCATATATCGCGAACGGATTGACCAATCCGCAAAATTTCTGTTGCATCTGAAAGTAGAAACTCGCCCGATTACAACGGTATGAGTAGTTTTCCCCTAGGCGGTTCTAGTTATTCGTTTCGAGCATGAGAACTGCGAAAATTTTGAGTTTTTCAAGCGTTTCTTACCTCAAAACTGCCATATCTCGCGAACGGATTGACCAATCCGCAAAATTTCTGTTGCATCTGAAAGTTGAAACTCGCCCGATTACAACGGTATGAGTAGTTTTCCTCTAGGTCGTTCTAGTTATTAGTTTCGAGCATCAGAACTGCGAAAATTTTGAGTTTTTCAAGCGTTTCTTACCTCAAAACTGCCATATCTCGCGAACGGATTGACCAATCCGCAAATTTTCTGTTGCATCTGAAAGTAGAAACTCGCCCGATTACAACGGTATGAGTAGTTTTCCCCTAGGTCGTTCTAGTTATTAGTTTCGAGCATCAGAACTGCGAAAATTTTGAGTTTTTCAAGCGTTTCTTACCTCCAAACTGCCATATCTCGCGAACGGATTGACCAATCCGCAAAATTTCTGTTGCATCTGAAAGTAGAAACTCGCCCGATTACAACGGTATGAGTAGTTTTCCCCTAGGCCGTTCTAGTTATTCGTTTCGAGCATGAGAACTGCGAAAATTATGAGTTTTTCAAGCGTTTCTTACCTCAAAACTGCCATATCTCGCGAACGGATTGACCAATCCGCAAAATTTCTGTTGCATCTGAAAGTAGAAACTCGCCCGATTACAACGGTATGAGTAGTTTTCCCCTAGGTCGTTCTAGTTATTCGTTTCGAGCATGAGAACTGCGAAAATTTTGAGTTTTTCAAGCGTTTCTTACCTCCAAACTGACATATCTCGCGAACGGAATGACCAATCCGCAAAATTTCTATTGCATCTGAGAGTAGAAACCCGCCCGATTACAACGGTATGAGTAGTTTTCCCCTAGGCGGTTCTAGTTATTTGTTTCGAGCATCAGAACTGCGAAAATTTTGAGTTTTTCAAGCGTTTCTTACCTCAAAACTGCCATATATCGCGAACGGATTGACCAATCCGCAAAATTTCTGTTGCATCTGAAAGTAGAAACTCGCCCGATTACAACGGTATGAGTAGTTTTCCCCTAGGCGGTTCTAGTTATTCGTTTCGAGCATGAGAACTGCGAAAATTTTGAGTTTTTCAAGCGTTTCTTACCTCAAAACTGCCATATCTCGCGAACGGATTGACCAATCCGCAAAATTTCTGTTGCATCTGAAAGTTGAAACTCGCCCGATTACAACGGTATGAGTAGTTTTCCTCTAGGTCGTTCTAGTTATTAGTTTCGAGCATCAGAACTGCGAAAATTTTGAGTTTTTCAAGCGTTTCTTACCTCAAAACTGCCATATCTCGCGAACGGATTGACCAATCCGCAAATTTTCTGTTGCATCTGAAAGTAGAAACTCGCCCGATTACAACGGTATGAGTAGTTTTCCCCTAGGTCGTTCTAGTTATTAGTTTCGAGCATCAGAACTGCGAAAATTTTGAGTTTTTCAAGCGTTTCTTACCTCCAAACTGCCATATCTCGCGAACGGATTGACCAATCCGCAAAATTTCTGTTGCATCTGAAAGTAGAAACTCGCCCGATTACAACGGTATGAGTAGTTTTCCCCTAGGCGGTTCTAGTTATTCGTTTCGAGCATGAGAACTGCGAAAATTTTGAGTTTTTCAAGCGTTTCTTACCTCAAAACTGCCATATCTCGCGAACGGATTGACCAATCCGCAAAATTTCTGTTGCATCTGAAAGTTGAAACTCGCCCGATTACAACGGTATGAGTAGTTTTCCTCTAGGTCGTTCTAGTTATTAGTTTCGAGCATCAGAACTGCGAAAATTTTGAGTTTTTCAAGCGTTTCTTACCTCCAAACTGACATATCTCGCGAACGGAATGACCAATCCGCAAAATTTCTGTTGCTTCTGAAAGTAGAAGCTCGCCCGATTACAACGGTATGAGTAGTTTTCCCCTAGGTCGTTCTAGTTATTCGTTTCGAGCATCAGAACTGCGAAAATTTTGAGTTTTTCAAGCGTTTCTTACCTCAAAACTGCCATATCTCGCGAACGGATTGACCAATCCGCAAAATTTCTGTTGCATCTGAAAGTAGAAACTCGCCCGATTACAACGGTATGAGTAGTTTTCCCCTAGGCCGTTCTAGTTATTTGTTTCGAGCATCAGAACTGCGAAAATTTTGAGTTTTTCAAGCGTTTCTTACCTCAAAACTGCCATATATCGCGAACGGATTGACCAATCCGCAAAATTTCTGTTGCATCTGAAAGTAGAAACTCGCCCGATTACAACGGTATGAGTAGTTTTCCCCTAGGCGGTTCTAGTTATTCGTTTCGAGCATGAGAACTGCGAAAATTTTGAGTTTTTCAAGCGTTTCTTACCTCAAAACTGCCATATCTCGCGAACGGATTGACCAATCCGCAAAATTTCTGTTGCATCTGAAAGTTGAAACTCGCCCGATTACAACGGTATGAGTAGTTTTCCTCTAGGTCGTTCTAGTTATTAGTTTCGAGCATCAGAACTGCGAAAATTTTGAGTTTTTCAAGCGTTTCTTACCTCAAAACTGCCATATCTCGCGAACGGATTGACCAATCCGCAAATTTTCTGTTGCATCTGAAAGTAGAAACTCGCCCGATTACAAAGGCATGAGTAGTTTTCCCCTAAGCCGTTCTAGTTATTCGTTTCGAGCATCAGAACTGCGAAAATTTTGAGTTTTTCAAGCGTTTCTTACCTCAAAACTGCCATATCTCGCGAACGGATTGAACAATCCGCAAAATTTCTCTTGCATCTGAAAGTAGAAACTCGCCCGATTACAACGGTATGAGTAGTTTTCCCCTAGGCCGTTCTAGTTATTTGTTTCGAGCATCAGAACTGCGAAAATTTTGAGTTTTTCAAGCGTTTCTTACCTCAAAACTGCCATATATCGCGAACGGATTGACCAATCCGCAAAATTTCTGTTGCATCTGAAAGTAGAAACTCGCCCGATTACAACGGTATGAGTAGTTTTCCCCTAGGCGGTTCTAGTTATTCGTTTCGAGCATGAGAACTGCGAAAATTTTGAGTTTTTCAAGCGTTTCTTACCTCAAAACTGCCATATCTCGCGAACGGATTGACCAATCCGCAAAATTTCTGTTGCATCTGAAAGTTGAAACTCGCCCGATTACAACGGTATGAGTAGTTTTCCTCTAGGTCGTTCTAGTTATTAGTTTCGAGCATCAGAACTGCGAAAATTTTGAGTTTTTCAAGCGTTTCTTACCTCAAAACTGCCATATCTCGCGAACGGATTGACCAATCCGCAAATTTTCTGTTGCATCTGAAAGTAGAAACTCGCCCGATTACAACGGTATGAGTAGTTTTCCCCTAGGCCGTTCTAGTTATTTGTTTCGAGCATCAGAACTGCGAAAATTTTGAGTTTTTCAAGCGTTTCTTACCTCCAAACTGCCATATCTCGCGAACGGATTGACCAATCCGCAAAATTTCTGTTGCATCTGAAAGTAGAAACTCGCCCGATTACAACGGTATGAGTAGTTTTCCCCTAGGCCGTTCTAGTTATTCGTTTCGAGCATGAGAACTGCGAAAATTATGAGTTTTTCAAGCGTTTCTTACCTCAAAACTGCCATATCTCGCGAACGGATTGACCAATCCGCAAAATTTCTGTTGCATCTGAAAGTAGAAACTCGCCCGATTACAACGGTATGAGTAGTTTTCCCCTAGGTCGTTCTAGTTATTCGTTTCGAGCATGAGAACTGCGAAAATTTTGAGTTTTTCAAGCGTTTCTTACCTCCAAACTGACATATCTCGCGAACGGAATGACCAATCCGCAAAATTTCTGTTGCTTCTGAAAGTAGAAGCTCGCCCGATTACAACGGTATGAGTAGTTTTCCCCTAGGTCGTTCTAGTTATTCGTTTCGAGCATCAGAACTGCGAAAATTTTGAGTTTTTCAAGCGTTTCTTACCTCAAAACTGCCATATCTCGCGAACGGATTGACCAATCCGCAAAATTTCTGTTGCATCTGAAAGTAGAAACTCGCCCGATTACAACGGTATGAGTAGTTTTCCCCTAGGCCGTTCTAGTTATTTGTTTCGAGCATCAGAACTGCGAAAATTTTGAGTTTTTCAAGCGTTTCTTACCTCAAAACTGCCATATATCGCGAACGGATTGACCAATCCGCAAAATTTCTGTTGCATCTGAAAGTAGAAACTCGCCCGATTACAACGGTATGAGTAGTTTTCCCCTAGGCGGTTCTAGTTATTCGTTTCGAGCATGAGAACTGCGAAAATTTTGAGTTTTTCAAGCGTTTCTTACCTCAAAACTGCCATATCTCGCGAACGGATTGACCAATCCGCAAAATTTCTGTTGCATCTGAAAGTTGAAACTCGCCCGATTACAACGGTATGAGTAGTTTTCCTCTAGGTCGTTCTAGTTATTAGTTTCGAGCATCAGAACTGCGAAAATTTTGAGTTTTTCAAGCGTTTCTTACCTCAAAACTGCCATATCTCGCGAACGGATTGACCAATCCGCAAATTTTCTGTTGCATCTGAAAGTAGAAACTCGCCCGATTACAACGGTATGAGTAGTTTTCCCCTAGGTCGTTCTAGTTATTAGTTTCGAGCATCAGAACTGCGAAAATTTTGAGTTTTTCAAGCGTTTCTTACCTCCAAACTGCCATATCTCGCGAACGGATTGACCAATCCGCAAAATTTCTGTTGCATCTGAAAGTAGAAACTCGCCCGATTACAACGGTATGAGTAGTTTTCCCCTAGGCCGTTCTAGTTATTCGTTTCGAGCATGAGAACTGCGAAAATTATGAGTTTTTCAAGCGTTTCTTACCTCAAAACTGCCATATCTCGCGAACGGATTGACCAATCCGCAAAATTTCTGTTGCATCTGAAAGTAGAAACTCGCCCGATTACAACGGTATGAGTAGTTTTCCCCTAGGCGGTTCTAGTTATTCGTTTCGAGCATGAGAACTGCGAAAATTTTGAGTTTTTCAAGCGTTTCTTACCTCAAAACTGCCATATCTCGCGAACGGATTGACCAATCCGCAAAATTTCTGTTGCATCTGAAAGTTGAAACTCGCCCGATTACAACGGTATGAGTAGTTTTCCTCTAGGTCGTTCTAGTTATTAGTTTCGAGCATCAGAACTGCGAAAATTTTGAGTTTTTCAAGCGTTTCATACCTCAAAACTGCCATATCTCGCGAACGGATTGACCAATCCGCAAATTTTCTGTTGCATCTGAAAGTAGAAACTCGCCCGATTACAACGGTATGAGTAGTTTTCCCCTAGGTCGTTCTAGTTATTAGTTTCGAGCATCAGAACTGCGAAAATTTTGAGTTTTTCAAGCGTTTCTTACCTCCAAACTGCCATATCTCGCGAACGGATTGACCAATCCGCAAAATTTCTGTTGCATCTGAAAGTAGAAACTCGCCCGATTACAACGGTATGAGTAGTTTTCCCCTAGGCCGTTCTAGTTATTCGTTTCGAGCATGAGAACTGCGAAAATTATGAGTTTTTCAAGCGTTTCTTACCTCAAAACTGCCATATCTCGCGAACGGATTGACCAATCCGCAAAATTTCTGTTGCATCTGAAAGTAGAAACTCGCCCGATTACAACGGTATGAGTAGTTTTCCCCTAGGTCGTTCTAGTTATTCGTTTCGAGCATGAGAACTGCGAAAATTTTGAGTTTTTCAAGCGTTTCTTACCTCCAAACTGACATATCTCGCGAACGGAATGACCAATCCGCAAAATTTCTGTTGCTTCTGAAAGTAGAAGCTCGCCCGATTACAACGGTATGAGTAGTTTTCTCCTAGGTCGTTCTAGTTATTAGTTTCGAGCATCAGAACTGCGAAAATTTTGAGTTTTTCAAGCGTTTCTTACCTCCAAACTGACATATCTCGCGAACGGATTGACCAATCCGCAAAATTTCTGTTGCATCTGAAAGTAGAACCTCGCCCGATTACAACGGTATGAGTAGTTTTCCCCTAGGCCGTTCTAGTTATTCGTTTCGATCATTAGAACTGCGAAAATTTTGAGTTTTTCAAGCGTTTCTTACAACAAAACTGCCATATCTCGCGAACGGATTGACCAATCCGCAAAATATCTGTTGCATCTGAAAGTAGAAACTCGCCCGATTACAACGGTATGAGTAGTTTTCCCCTAGGCCGTTCTAGTTATTCGTTTCGAGCATGAGAACTGCGAAAATTTTGAGTTTTTCAAGCGTTTCTTACCTCAAAACTGCCATATCTCGCGAACGGATTGACCAATCCGCAAAATTTCTGTTGCATCTGAAAGTAGAAACTCGCCCGATTACAACGGTATGAGTAGTTTTCCCCTAGGCCGTTCTAGTTATTCGTTTCGAGCATGAGAACTGCGAAAATTTTGAGTTTTTCAAGCGTTTCTTACCTCAAAACTGCCATATCTCGCGAACGGATTGACCAATCCGCAAAATTTCTGTTGCATCTGAAAGTAGAAACTCGCCCGATTACAACGGTATGAGTAGTTTTCCCCTAGGTCGTTCTAGTTATTCGTTTCGAGCATCAGAACTGCGAAAATTTTGAGTTTCTCAAGCGTTTCTTGCCTCAAAACTGCCATATCTCGCGAACGGATTGAACAATCCGCAAAATTTCTATTGCATCTGAGAGTAGAAACCCGCCCGATTACAACGGTATGAGTAGTTTTCCCCTAGGTCGTTCTAGTTATTAGTTTCGAGCATCAGAACTGCGAAAATTTTGAGTTTTTCAAGCGTTTCTTACCTCAAAACTGCCATATATCGCGAACGGATTGACCAATCCGCAAAATTTCTGTTGCATCTGAAAGTAGAAACTCGCCCGATTACAACGGTATGAGTAGTTTTCCCCTAGGTCGTTCTAGTTATTAGTTTCGAGCATCAGAACTGCGAAAATTTTGAGTTTTTCAAGCGTTTCTTACCTCAAAACTGCCATATCTCGCGAACGGATTGAACAATCCGCAAAATTTCTCTTGCATCTGAAAGTAGAAACTCGCTCGATTACAACGGTATGAGTAGTTTTCCCCTAGGCCGTTCTAGTTATTTGTTTCGAGCATCAGAACTGCGAAAATTTTGAGTTTTTCAAGCGTTTCTTACCTCAAAACTGCCATATATCGCGAACGGATTGACCAATCCGCAAAATTTCTGTTGCATCTGAAAGTAGAAACTCGCCCGATTACAACGGTTTGAGTAGTTTTCCCCTAGGCGGTTCTAGTAATTCGTTTCGAGCATGAGAACTGCGAAAATTTTGAGTTTTTCAAGCGTTTCTTACCTCAAAACTGCCATATCTCGCGAACGGATTGACCAATCCGCAAAATTTCTGTTGCATCTGAAAGTTGAAACTCGCCCGATTACAACGGTATGAGTAGTTTTCCTCTAGGTCGTTCTAGTTATTCGTTTCGAGCATGAGAACTGCGAAAATTTTGAGTTTTTCAAGCGTTTCTTACCTCAAAACTGCCATATCTCGCGAACGGATTGACCAATCCGCAAATTTTCTGTTGCATCTGAAAGTAGAAACTCGCCCGATTACAACGGTATGAGTAGTTTTCCCCTAGGTCGTTCTAGTTATTCGTTTCGAGCATGAGAACTGCGAAAATTTTGAGTTTTTCAAGCGTTTCTTACCTCCAAACTGACATATCTCGCGAACGGAATGACCAATCCGCAAAATTTCTGTTGCTTCTGAAAGTAGAAGCTCGCCCGATTACAACGGTATGAGTAGTTTTCCCCTAGGTCATTCTAGTTATTCGTTTCGAGCATCAGAACTGCGAAAATTTTGAGTTTCTCAAGCGTTTCTTGCCTCAAAACTGCCATATCTCGCGAACGGATTGAACAATCCGCAAAATTTCTATTGCATCTGAGAGTAGAAACCCGCCGGATTACAAAGGCATGAGTAGTTTTCCCCTAAGCCGTTCTAGTTATTCGTTTCGAGCATCAGAACTGCGAAAATTTTGAGTTTTTCAAGCGTTTCTTACCTCAAAACTGCCATATCTCGCGAACGGATTGAACAATCCGCAAAATTTCTCTTGCATCTGAAAGTAGAAACTCGCCCGATTACAACGGTATGAGTAGTTTTCCCCTAGGCCGTTCTAGTTATTTGTTTCGAGCATCAGAACTGCGAAAATTTTGAGTTTTTCAAGCGTTTCTTACCTCAAAACTGCCATATATCGCGAACGGATTGACCAATCCGCAAAATTTCTGTTGCATCTGAAAGTAGAAACTCGCCCGATTACAACGGTATGAGTAGTTTTCCCCTAGGCGGTTCTAGTTATTCGTTTCGAGCATGAGAACTGCGAAAATTTTGAGTTTTTCAAGCGTTTCTTACCTCAAAACTGCCATATCTAGCGAACGGATTGACCAATCCGCAAAATTTCTGTTGCATCTGAAAGTTGAAACTCGCCCGATTACAACGGTATGAGTAGTTTTCCTCTAGGTCGTTCTAGTTATTAGTTTCGAGCATCAGAACTGCGAAAATTTTGAGTTTTTCAAGCGTTTCTTACCTCAAAACTGCCATATCTCGCGAACGGATTGACCAATCCGCAAATTTTCTGTTGCATCTGAAAGTAGAAACTCGCCCGATTACAACGGTATGAGTAGTTTTCCCCTAGGTCGTTCTAGTTATTAGTTTCGAGCATCAGAACTGCGAAAATTTTGAGTTTTTCAAGCGTTTCTTACCTCCAAACTGCCATATCTCGCGAACGGATTGACCAATCCGCAAAATTTCTGTTGCATCTGAAAGTAGAAACTCGCCCGATTACAACGGTATGAGTAGTTTTCCCCTAGGCCGTTCTAGTTATTCGTTTCGAGCATGAGAACTGCGAAAATTATGAGTTTTTCAAGCGTTTCTTACCTCAAAACTGCCATATCTCGCGAACGGATTGACCAATCCGCAAATTTTCTGTTGCATCTGAAAGTAGAAACTCGCCCGATTACAACGGTATGAGTAGTTTTCCCCTAGGTCGTTCTAGTTATTAGTTTCGAGCATCAGAACTGCGAAAATTTTGAGTTTTTCAAGCGTTTCTTACCTCCAAACTGCCATATCTCGCGAACGGATTGACCAATCCGCAAAATTTCTGTTGCATCTGAAAGTAGAAACTCGCCCGATTACAACGGTATGAGTAGTTTTCCCCTAGGCCGTTCTAGTTATTCGTTTCGAGCATGAGAACTGCGAAAATTATGAGTTTTTCAAGCGTTTCTTACCTCAAAACTGCCATATCTCGCGAACGGATTGACCAATCCGCAAAATTTCTGTTGCATCTGAAAGTAGAAACTCGCCCGATTACAACGGTATGAGTAGTTTTCCCCTAGGTCGTTCTAGTTATTCGTTTCGAGCATGAGAACTGCGAAAATTTTGAGTTTTTCAAGCGTTTCTTACCTCCAAACTGACATATCTCGCGAACGGAATGACCAATCCGCAAAATTTCTGTTGCTTCTGAAAGTAGAAGCTCGCCCGATTACAACGGTATGAGTAGTTTTCCCCTAGGTCGTTCTAGTTATTAGTTTCGAGCATCAGAACTGCGAAAATTTTGAGTTTTTCAAGCGTTTCTTACCTCCAAACTGACATATCTCGCGAACGGATTGACCAATCCGCAAATTTTCTGTTGCATCTGAAAGTAGAAACTCGCCCGATTACAACGGTATGAGTAGTTTTCCCCTAGGTCGTTCTAGTTATTAGTTTCGAGCATGAGAACTGCGAAAATTTTGAGTTTTTCAAGCGTTTCTTACCTCCAAACTGACATATCTCGCGAACGGAATGACCAATCCGCAAAATTTCTGTTGCTTCTGAAAGTAGAAGCTCGCCCGATTACAACGGTATGAGTAGTTTTCCCCTAGGTCGTTCTAGTTATTCGTTTCGAGCATCAGAACTGCGAAAATTTTGAGTTTTTCAAGCGTTTCTTACCTCAAAACTGCCATATCTCGCGAACGGATTGACCAATCCGCAAAATTTCTGTTGCATCTGAAAGTAGAAACTCGCCCGATTACAACGGTATGAGTAGTTTTCCCCTAGGCCGTTCTAGTTATTTGTTTCGAGCATCAGAACTGCGAAAATTTTGAGTTTTTCAAGCGTTTCTTACCTCAAAACTGCCATATATCGCGAACGGATTGACCAATCCGCAAAATTTCTGTTGCATCTGAAAGTAGAAACTCGCCCGATTACAACGGTATGAGTAGTTTTCCCCTAGGCCGTTCTAGTTATTCGTTTCGAGCATGAGAACTGCGAAAATTATGAGTTTTTCAAGCGTTTCTTACCTCAAAACTGCCATATCTCGCGAACGGATTGACCAATCCGCAAAATTTCTGTTGCATCTGAAAGTAGAAACTCGCCCGATTACAACGGTATGAGTAGTTTTCCCCTAGGCGGTTCTAGTTATTCGTTTCGAGCATGAGAACTGCGAAAATTTTGAGTTTTTCAAGCGTTTCTTACCTCAAAACTGCCATATCTCGCGAACGGATTGACCAATCCGCAAAATTTCTGTTGCATCTGAAAGTTGAAACTCGCCCGATTACAACGGTATGAGTAGTTTTCCTCTAGGTCGTTCTAGTTATTAGTTTCGAGCATCAGAACTGCGAAAATTTTGAGTTTTTCAAGCGTTTCATACCTCAAAACTGCCATATCTCGCGAACGGATTGACCAATCCGCAAATTTTCTGTTGCATCTGAAAGTAGAAACTCGCCCGATTACAACGGTATGAGTAGTTTTCCCCTAGGTCGTTCTAGTTATTAGTTTCGAGCATCAGAACTGCGAAAATTTTGAGTTTTTCAAGCGTTTCTTACCTCCAAACTGCCATATCTCGCGAACGGATTGACCAATCCGCAAAATTTCTGTTGCATCTGAAAGTAGAAACTCGCCCGATTACAACGGTATGAGTAGTTTTCCCCTAGGCCGTTCTAGTTATTCGTTTCGAGCATGAGAACTGCGAAAATTATGAGTTTTTCAAGCGTTTCTTACCTCAAAACTGCCATATCTCGCGAACGGATTGACCAATCCGCAAAATTTCTGTTGCATCTGAAAGTAGAAACTCGCCCGATTACAACGGTATGAGTAGTTTTCCCCTAGGTCGTTCTAGTTATTCGTTTCGAGCATGAGAACTGCGAAAATTTTGAGTTTTTCAAGCGTTTCTTACCTCCAAACTGACATATCTCGCGAACGGAATGACCAATCCGCAAAATTTCTGTTGCTTCTGAAAGTAGAAGCTCGCCCGATTACAACGGTATGAGTAGTTTTCTCCTAGGTCGTTCTAGTTATTAGTTTCGAGCATCAGAACTGCGAAAATTTTGAGTTTTTCAAGCGTTTCTTACCTCCAAACTGACATATCTCGCGAACGGATTGACCAATCCGCAAAATTTCTGTTGCATCTGAAAGTAGAACCTCGCCCGATTACAACGGTATGAGTAGTTTTCCCCTAGGCCGTTCTAGTTATTCGTTTCGATCATTAGAACTGCGAAAATTTTGAGTTTTTCAAGCGTTTCTTACAACAAAACTGCCATATCTCGCGAACGGATTGACCAATCCGCAAAATATCTGTTGCATCTGAAAGTAGAAACTCGCCCGATTACAACGGTATGAGTAGTTTTCCCCTAGGCCGTTCTAGTTATTCGTTTCGAGCATGAGAACTGCGAAAATTTTGAGTTTTTCAAGCGTTTCTTACCTCAAAACTGCCATATCTCGCGAACGGATTGACCAATCCGCAAAATTTCTGTTGCATCTGAAAGTAGAAACTCGCCCGATTACAACGGTATGAGTAGTTTTCCCCTAGGCCGTTCTAGTTATTCGTTTCGAGCATGAGAACTGCGAAAATTTTGAGTTTTTCAAGCGTTTCTTACCTCAAAACTGCCATATCTCGCGAACGGATTGACCAATCCGCAAAATTTCTGTTGCATCTGAAAGTAGAAACTCGCCCGATTACAACGGTATGAGTAGTTTTCCCCTAGGTCGTTCTAGTTATTCGTTTCGAGCATCAGAACTGCGAAAATTTTGAGTTTCTCAAGCGTTTCTTGCCTCAAAACTGCCATATCTCGCGAACGGATTGAACAATCCGCAAAATTTCTATTGCATCTGAGAGTAGAAACCCGCCCGATTACAAAGGCATGAGTAGTTTTCCCCTAAGCCGTTCTAGTTATTCGTTTCGAGCATCAGAACTGCGAAAATTTTGAGCTTCTCAAGCGTTTCTTACCCCCAAACTGCCATATCTCGCGAACGGATTGACCAATCCGCAAAATTTCTGTTGCATCTGAAAGTAGAAACTCGCCCGATTACAACGGTATGAGTAGTTTTCCCCTAGGTCGTTCTAGTTATTAGTTTCGAGCATCAGAACTGCGAAAATTTTGAGTTTTTCAAGCGTTTCTTACCTCAAAACTGCCATATCTCGCGAACGGATTGAACAATCCGCAAAATTTCTCTTGCATCTGAAAGTAGAAACTCGCTCGATTACAACGGTATGAGTAGTTTTCCCCTAGGCCGTTCTAGTTATTTGTTTCGAGCATCAGAACTGCGAAAATTTTGAGTTTTTCAAGCGTTTCTTACCTCAAAACTGCCATATATCGCGAACGGATTGACCAATCCGCAAAATTTCTGTTGCATCTGAAAGTAGAAACTCGCCCGATTACAACGGTATGAGTAGTTTTCCCCTAGGCGGTTCTAGTTATTCGTTTCGAGCATGAGAACTGCGAAAATTTTGAGTTTTTCAAGCGTTTCTTACCTCAAAACTGCCATATCTCGCGAACGGATTGACCAATCCGCAAATTTTCTGTTGCATCTGAAAGTAGAAACTCGCCCGATTACAACGGTATGAGTAGTTTTCCCCTAGGTCGTTCTAGTTATTAGTTTCGAGCATCAGAACTGCGAAAATTTTGAGTTTTTCAAGCGTTTCTTACCTCCAAACTGCCATATCTCGCGAACGGATTGACCAATCCGCAAAATTTCTGTTGCATCTGAAAGTAGAAACTCGCCCGATTACAACGGTATGAGTAGTTTTCCCCTAGGCCGTTCTAGTTATTCGTTTCGAGCATGAGAACTGCGAAAATTTTGAGTTTTTCAAGCGTTTCTTACCTCAAAACTGCCATATCTCGCGAACGGATTGACCAATCCGCAAAATTTCTGTTGCATCTGAAAGTAGAAACTTGCCCGATTACAACGGTATGAGTAGTTTTCCCCTAGGCCGTTCTAGTTATTCGTTTCGATCATTAGAACTGCGAAAATTTTGAGTTTTTCAAGCGTTTCTTACAACAAAACTGCCATATCTCGCGAACGGATTGACCAATCCGCAAAATATCTGTTGCATCTGAAAGTAGAAACTCGCCCGATTACAACGGTATGAGTAGTTTTCCCCTAGGCCGTTCTAGTTATTCGTTTCGAGCATGAGAACTGCGAAAATTTTGAGTTTTTCAAGCGTTTCTTACCTCAAAACTGCCATATCTCGCGAACGGATTGACCAATCCGCAAAATTTCTGTTGCATCTGAAAGTAGAAACTCGCCCGATTACAACGGTATGAGTAGTTTTCCCCTAGGCCGTTCTAGTTATTCGTTTCGAGCATGAGAACTGCGAAAATTTTGAGTTTTTCAAGCGTTTCTTACCTCAAAACTGCCACATCTCGCGAACGGATTGACCAATCCGCAAAATTTCTGTTGCATCTGAAAGTAGAAACTCGCCCGATTACAACGGTATGAGTAGTTTTCCCCTAGGTCGTTCTAGTTATTCGTTTCGAGCATCAGAACTGTGAAAATTTTGAGTTTCTCAAGCGTTTCTTGCCTCAAAACTGCCATATCTCGCGAACGGATTGAACAATCCGCAAAATTTCTATTGCATCTGAGAGTAGAAACTCGCCCGATTACAACGGTATGAGTAGTTTTCCCCTAGGTCGTTCTAGTTATTAGTTTCGAGCATCAGAACTGCGAAAATTTTGAGTTTTTCAAGCGTTTCTTACCTCAAAACTGCCATATATCGCGAACGGATTGACCAATCCGCAAAATTTCTGTTGCATCTGAAAGTAGAAACTCGCCCGATTACAACGGTATGAGTAGTTTTCCCCTAGGTCGTTCTAGTTATTAGTTTCGAGCATCAGAACTGCGAAAATTTTGAGTTTTTCAAGCGTTTCTTACCTCAAAACTGCCATATCTCGCGAACGGATTGAACAATCCGCAAAATTTCTCTTGCATCTGAAAGTAGAAACTCGCTCGATTACAACGGTATGAGTAGTTTTCCCCTAGGCCGTTCTAGTTATTTGTTTCGAGCATCAGAACTGCGAAAATTTTGAGTTTTTCAAGCGTTTCTTACCTCAAAACTGCCATATATCGCGAACGGATTGACCAATCCGCAAAATTTCTGTTGCATCTGAAAGTAGAAACTCGCCCGATTACAACGGTTTGAGTAGTTTTCCCCTAGGCGGTTCTAGTAATTCGTTTCGAGCATGAGAACTGCGAAAATTTTGAGTTTTTCAAGCGTTTCTTACTTCAAAACTGCCATATCTCGCGAACGGATTGACCAATCCGCAAAATTTCTGTTGCATCTGAAAGTTGAAACTCGCCCGATTACAACGGTATGAGTAGTTTTCCTCTAGGTCGTTCTAGTTATTCGTTTCGAGCATGAGAACTGCGAAAATTTTGAGTTTTTCAAGCGTTTCTTACCTCAAAACTGCCATATCTCGCGAACGGATTGACCAATCCGCAAATTTTCTGTTGCATCTGAAAGTAGAAACTCGCCCGATTACAACGGTATGAGTAGTTTTCCCCTAGGTCGTTCTAGTTATTCGTTTCGAGCATGAGAACTGCGAAAATTTTGAGTTTTTCAAGCGTTTCTTACCTCCAAACTGACATATCTCGCGAACGGAATGACCAATCCGCAAAATTTCTGTTGCTTCTGAAAGTAGAAGCTCGCCCGATTACAACGGTATGAGTAGTTTTCCCCTAGGTCGTTCTAGTTATTCGTTTCGAGCATCAGAACTGCGAAAATTTTGAGTTTCTCAAGCGTTTCTTGCCTCAAAACTGCCATATCTCGCGAACGGATTGAACAATCCGCAAAATTTCTATTGCATCTGAGAGTAGAAACCCGCCGGATTACAAAGGCATGAGTAGTTTTCCCCTAAGCCGTTCTAGTTATTCGTTTCGAGCATCAGAACTGCGAAAATTTTGAGTTTTTCAAGCGTTTCTTACCTCAAAACTGCCATATCTCGCGAACGGATTGAACAATCCGCAAAATTTCTCTTGCATCTGAAAGTAGAAACTCGCCCGATTACAACGGTATGAGTAGTTTTCCCCTAGGCCGTTCTAGTTATTTGTTTCGAGCATCAGAACTGCGAAAATTTTGAGTTTTTCAAGCGTTTCTTACCTCAAAACTGCCATATATCGCGAACGGATTGACCAATCCGCAAAATTTCTGTTGCATCTGAAAGTAGAAACTCGCCCGATTACAACGGTATGAGTAGTTTTCCCCTAGGCGGTTCTAGTTATTCGTTTCGAGCATGAGAACTGCGAAAATTTTGAGTTTTTCAAGCGTTTCTTACCTCAAAACTGCCATATCTAGCGAACGGATTGACCAATCCGCAAAATTTCTGTTGCATCTGAAAGTTGAAACTCGCCCGATTACAACGGTATGAGTAGTTTTCCTCTAGGTCGTTCTAGTTATTAGTTTCGAGCATGAGAACTGCGAAAATTTTGAGTTTTTCAAGCGTTTCTTACCTCAAAACTGCCATATCTCGCGAACGGATTGACCAATCCGCAAAATTTCTGTTGCATCTGAAAGTAGAAACTCGCCCGATTACAACGGTATGAGTAGTTTTCCCCTAGGCCGTTCTAGTTATTCGTTTCGAGCATGAGAACTGCGAAAATTTTGAGTTTTTCAAGCGTTTCTTACCTCAAAACTGCCACATCTCGCGAACGGATTGACCAATCCGCAAAATTTCTGTTGCATCTGAAAGTAGAAACTCGCCCGATTACAACGGTATGAGTAGTTTTCCCCTAGGTCGTTCTAGTTATTCGTTTCGAGCATCAGAACTGTGAAAATTTTGAGTTTCTCAAGCGTTTCTTGCCTCAAAACTGCCATATCTCGCGAACGGATTGAACAATCCGCAAAATTTCTATTGCATCTGAGAGTAGAAACTCGCCCGATTACAACGGTATGAGTAGTTTTCCCCTAGGTCGTTCTAGTTATTAGTTTCGAGCATCAGAACTGCGAAAATTTTGAGTTTTTCAAGCGTTTCTTACCTCAAAACTGCCATATATCGCGAACGGATTGACCAATCCGCAAAATTTCTGTTGCATCTGAAAGTAGAAACTCGCCCGATTACAACGGTATGAGTAGTTTTCCCCTAGGTCGTTCTAGTTATTAGTTTCGAGCATCAGAACTGCGAAAATTTTGAGTTTTTCAAGCGTTTCTTACCTCAAAACTGCCATATCTCGCGAACGGATTGAACAATCCGCAAAATTTCTCTTGCATCTGAAAGTAGAAACTCGCTCGATTACAACGGTATGAGTAGTTTTCCCCTAGGCCGTTCTAGTTATTTGTTTCGAGCATCAGAACTGCGAAAATTTTGAGTTTTTCAAGCGTTTCTTACCTCAAAACTGCCATATATCGCGAACGGATTGACCAATCCGCAAAATTTCTGTTGCATCTGAAAGTAGAAACTCGCCCGATTACAACGGTTTGAGTAGTTTTCCCCTAGGCGGTTCTAGTAATTCGTTTCGAGCATGAGAACTGCGAAAATTTTGAGTTTTTCAAGCGTTTCTTACCTCAAAACTGCCATATCTCGCGAACGGATTGACCAATCCGCAAAATTTCTGTTGCATCTGAAAGTTGAAACTCGCCCGATTACAACGGTATGAGTAGTTTTCCTCTAGGTCGTTCTAGTTATTCGTTTCGAGCATGAGAACTGCGAAAATTTTGAGTTTTTCAAGCGTTTCTTACCTCAAAACTGCCATATCTCGCGAACGGATTGACCAATCCGCAAATTTTCTGTTGCATCTGAAAGTAGAAACTCGCCCGATTACAACGGTATGAGTAGTTTTCCCCTAGGTCGTTCTAGTTATTCGTTTCGAGCATGAGAACTGCGAAAATTTTGAGTTTTTCAAGCGTTTCTTACCTCCAAACTGACATATCTCGCGAACGGAATGACCAATCCGCAAAATTTCTATTGCATCTGAGAGTAGAAACCCGCCGGATTACAAAGGCATGAGTAGTTTTCCCCTAAGCCGTTCTAGTTATTCGTTTCGAGCATCAGAACTGCGAAAATTTTGAGTTTTTCAAGCGTTTCTTACCTCAAAACTGCCATATCTCGCGAACGGATTGAACAATCCGCAAAATTTCTCTTGCATCTGAAAGTAGAAACTCGCCCGATTACAACGGTATGAGTAGTTTTCCCCTAGGCCGTTCTAGTTATTTGTTTCGAGCATCAGAACTGCGAAAATTTTGAGTTTTTCAAGCGTTTCTTACCTCAAAACTGCCATATATCGCGAACGGATTGACCAATCCGCAAAATTTCTGTTGCATCTGAAAGTAGAAACTCGCCCGATTACAACGGTATGAGTAGTTTTCCCCTAGGCGGTTCTAGTTATTCGTTTCGAGCATGAGAACTGCGAAAATTTTGAGTTTTTCAAGCGTTTCTTACCTCAAAACTGCCATATCTAGCGAACGGATTGACCAATCCGCAAAATTTCTGTTGCATCTGAAAGTTGAAACTCGCCCGATTACAACGGTATGAGTAGTTTTCCTCTAGGTCGTTCTAGTTATTAGTTTCGAGCATCAGAACTGCGAAAATTTTGAGTTTTTCAAGCGTTTCTTACCTCAAAACTGCCATATCTCGCGAACGGATTGACCAATCCGCAAATTTTCTGTTGCATCTGAAAGTAGAAACTCGCCCGATTACAACGGTATGAGTAGTTTTCCCCTAGGTCGTTCTAGTTATTAGTTTCGAGCATCAGAACTGCGAAAATTTTGAGTTTTTCAAGCGTTTCTTACCTCCAAACTGCCATATCTCGCGAACGGATTGACCAATCCGCAAAATTTCTGTTGCATCTGAAAGTAGAAACTCGCCCGATTACAACGGTATGAGTAGTTTTCCCCTAGGCCGTTCTAGTTATTCGTTTCGAGCATGAGAACTGCGAAAATTATGAGTTTTTCAAGCGTTTCTTACCTCAAAACTGCCATATCTCGCGAACGGATTGACCAATCCGCAAATTTTCTGTTGCATCTGAAAGTAGAAACTCGCCCGATTACAACGGTATGAGTAGTTTTCCCCTAGGTCGTTCTAGTTATTAGTTTCGAGCATCAGAACTGCGAAAATTTTGAGTTTTTCAAGCGTTTCTTACCTCCAAACTGCCATATCTCGCGAACGGATTGACCAATCCGCAAAATTTCTGTTGCATCTGAAAGTAGAAACTCGCCCGATTACAACGGTATGAGTAGTTTTCCCCTAGGCCGTTCTAGTTATTCGTTTCGAGCATGAGAACTGCGAAAATTTTGAGTTTTTCAAGCGTTTCTTACCTCCAAACTGACATATCTCGCGAACGGAATGACCAATCCGCAAAATTTCTGTTGCTTCTGAAAGTAGAAGCTCGCCCGATTACAACGGTATGAGTAGTTTTCCCCTAGGTCGTTCTAGTTATTAGTTTCGAGCATCAGAACTGCGAAAATTTTGAGTTTTTCAAGCGTTTCTTACCTCCAAACTGACATATCTCGCGAACGGATTGACCAATCCGCAAAATTTCTGTTGCATCTGAAAGTAGAACCTCGCCCGATTACAACGGTATGAGTAGTTTTCCCCTAGGCCGTTCTAGTTATTCGTTTCGATCATTAGAACTGCGAAAATTTTGAGTTTTTCAAGCGTTTCTTACAACAAAACTGCCATATCTCGCGAACGGATTGACCAATCCGCAAAATATCTGTTGCATCTGAAAGTAGAAACTCGCCCGATTACAACGGTATGAGTAGTTTTCCCCTAGGCCGTTCTAGTTATTCGTTTCGAGCATGAGAATTGCGAAAATTTTGAGTTTTTCAAGCGTTTCTTACCTCAAAACTGCCATATCTCGCGAACGGATTGACCAATCCGCAAAATTTCTGTTGCATCTGAAAGTAGAAACTCGCCCGATTACAACGGTATGAGTAGTTTTCCCCTAGGCCGTTCTAGTTATTCGTTTCGAGCATGAGAACTGCGAAAATTTTGAGTTTTTCAAGCGTTTCTTACCTCAAAACTGCCATATCTCGCGAACGGATTGACCAATCCGCAAAATTTCTGTTGCATCTGAAAGTAGAAACTCGCCCGATTACAACGGTATGAGTAGTTTTCCCCTAGGTCGTTCTAGTTATTCGTTTCGAGCATCAGAACTGCGAAAATTTTGAGTTTCTCAAGCGTTTCTTGCCTCAAAACTGCCATATCTCGCGAACGGATTGAACAATCCGCAAAATTTCTATTGCATCTGAGAGTAGAAACCCGCCCGATTACAAAGGCATGAGTAGTTTTCCCCTAAGCCGTTCTAGTTATTCGTTTCGAGCATCAGAACTGCGAAAATTTTGAGCTTCTCAAGCGTTTCTTACCCCCAAACTGCCATATCTCGCGAACGGATTGACCAATCCGCAAAATTTCTGTTGCATCTGAAAGTAGAAACTCGCCCGATTACAACGGTATGAGTAGTTTTCCCCTAGGTCGTTCTAGTTATTAGTTTCGAGCATCAGAACTGCGAAAATTTTGAGTTTTTCAAGCGTTTCTTACCTCAAAACTGCCATATCTCGCGAACGGATTGAACAATCCGCAAAATTTCTCTTGCATCTGAAAGTAGAAACTCGCTCGATTACAACGGTATGAGTAGTTTTCCCCTAGGCCGTTCTAGTTATTTGTTTCGAGCATCAGAACTGCGAAAATTTTGAGTTTTTCAAGCGTTTCTTACCTCAAAACTGCCATATATCGCGAACGGATTGACCAATCCGCAAAATTTCTGTTGCATCTGAAAGTAGAAACTCGCCCGATTACAACGGTATGAGTAGTTTTCCCCTAGGCGGTTCTAGTTATTCGTTTCGAGCATGAGAACTGCGAAAATTTTGAGTTTTTCAAGCGTTTCTTACCTCAAAACTGCCATATCTCGCGAACGGATTGACCAATCCGCAAATTTTCTGTTGCATCTGAAAGTAGAAACTCGCCCGATTACAACGGTATGAGTAGTTTTCCCCTAGGTCGTTCTAGTTATTAGTTTCGAGCATCAGAACTGCGAAAATTTTGAGTTTTTCAAGCGTTTCTTACCTCCAAACTGCCATATATCGCGAACGGATTGACCAATCCGCAAAATTTCTGTTGCATCTGAAAGTAGAAACTCGCCCGATTACAACGGTATGAGTAGTTTTCCCCTAGGTCGTTCTAGTTATTAGTTTCGAGCATCAGAACTGCGAAAATTTTGAGTTTTTCAAGCGTTTCTTACCTCAAAACTGCCATATCTCGCGAACGGATTGAACAATCCGCAAAATTTCTCTTGCATCTGAAAGTAGAAACTCGCTCGATTACAACGGTATGAGTAGTTTTCCCCTAGGCCGTTCTAGTTATTTGTTTCGAGCATCAGAACTGCGAAAATTTTGAGTTTTTCAAGCGTTTCTTACCTCAAAACTGCCATATATCGCGAACGGATTGACCAATCCGCAAAATTTCTGTTGCATCTGAAAGTAGAAACTCGCCCGATTACAACGGTATGAGTAGTTTTCCCCTAGGCGGTTCTAGTAATTCGTTTCGAGCATGAGAACTGCGAAAATTTTGAGTTTTTCAAGCGTTTCTTACCTCAAAACTGCCATATCTCGCGAACGGATTGACCAATCCGCAAAATTTCTGTTGCATCTGAAAGTTGAAACTCGCCCGATTACAACGGTATGAGTAGTTTTCCTCTAGGTCGTTCTAGTTATTAGTTTCGAGCATCAGAACTGCGAAAATTTTGAGTTTTTCAAGCGTTTCTTACCTCAAAACTGCCATATCTCGCGAACGGATTGACCAATCCGCAAATTTTCTGTTGCATCTGAAAGTAGAAACTCGCCCGATTACAACGGTATGAGTAGTTTTCCCCTAGGTCGTTCTAGTTATTAGTTTCGAGCATCAGAACTGCGAAAATTTTGAGTTTTTCAAGCGTTTCTTACCTCCAAACTGCCATATCTCGCGAACGGATTGACCAATCCGCAAAATTTCTGTTGCATCTGAAAGTAGAAACTCGCCCGATTACAACGGTATGAGTAGTTTTCCCCTAGGCCGTTCTAGTTATTCGTTTCGAGCATCAGAACTGCGAAAATTTTGAGTTTTTCAAGCGTTTCTTACATCCAAACTGCCATATCTCGCGAACGGATTGACCAATCCGCAAAATTTCTGTTGCATCTGAAAGTAGAAATTTGCCCGATTACAACGGTATGAGTAGTTTTCCCCTAGGCCGTTCTAGTTATTCGTTTCGATCATTAGAACTGCGAAAATTTTGAGTTTTTCAAGCGTTTCTTACAACGAAACTGCCATATCTCGCGAACGGATTGACCAATCCGCAAAATATCTGTTGCATCTGAAAGTAGAAACTCGCCCGATTACAACGGTATGAGTAGTTTTCCTCTAGGCCCTTCTAGTTATTCGTTTCGAGCATGAGAACTGCGAAAATTTTGAGTTTTTCAAGCGTTTCATACCTCAAAACTGCCATATCTCGCGAACGGATTGACCAATCCGCAAAATTTCTGTTGCATCTGAAAGTAGAAACTCGCCCGATTACAACGGTATGAGTAGTTTTCCCCTAGGCCGTTCTAGTTATTCGTTTCGAGCATGAGAACTGCGAAAATTTTGAGTTTTTCAAGCGTTTCTTACCTCAAAACTGCCATATCTCGCGAACGGATTGACCAATCCGCAAAATTTCTGTTGCATCTGAAAGTAGAAACTCGCCCGATTACAACGGTATGAGTAGTTTTCCCCTAGGTCGTTCTAGTTATTAGTTTCGAGCATCAGAACTGCGAAAATTTTGAGTTTTTCAAGCGTTTCTTACCTCCAAACTGACATATCTCGCGAACGGATTGACCAATCCGCAAAATTTCTGTTGCATCTGAAAGTAGAACCTCGCCCGATTACAACGGTATGAGTAGTTTTCCCCTAGGCCGTTCTAGTTATTCGTTTCGAGCATCAGAACTGCGAAAATTTTGAGTTTTTCAAGCGTTTCTTACATCCAAACTGCCATATCTCGCGAACAGATTGACCAATCCGCAAAATTTCTGTTGCATCTGAAAGTAGAAACTCGCCCGATTACAACGGTATGAGTAGTTTTCCCCTAGGTCGTTCTAGTTATTCGTTTCGAGCATCAGAACTGCGAAAATTTTTAGTTTTTCAAGCGTTTCTTACCTCAAAACTGCCATATCTCGCGAACGGATTGACCAATCCGCAAAATTTCTGTTGCATCTGAAAGTAGAAACTCGCCCGATTACAACGGTATGAGTAGTTTTCCCCTAGGTCGTTCTAGTTATTCGTTTCGAGCATCAGAACTGCGAAAATTTTTAGTTTTTCAAGCGTTTCTTACATCCAAACTGCCATATCTCGCGAACGGATTGACCAATCCGCAAAATTTCTGTTGCATCTGAAAGTAGAAACTTGCCCGATTAAAACGGTATGAGTAGTTTTCCCCTAGGCCGTTCTAGTTATACGTTTCGATCATGAGAACTGCGAAAATTTTGAGTTTATTCAAGCGTTTCTTACATCAAAACTGCCATATCTCGCGAACGGATTGACCAATCCGCAAAATTTCTGTTGCATCTGAAAGTAGAAACTCGCCCGATTACAACGGTATGAGTAGTTTTCCCCTAGGCCGTTCTAGTTATTAGTTTCGAGCATCAGAACTGCGAAAATTTTGAGTTTTTCAAGCGTTTCTTACCTCAAAACTGCCATATATCGCGAACGGATTGACCAATCCGTAAAATTTCTGTTGCATCTGAAAGTAGAAACTCGCCCGATTACAACGGTATGAGTAGTTTTCCCCTAGGCGGTTCTAGTTATTCGTTTCGAGCATGAGAACTGCGAAAATTTTGAGTTTTTCCAGCGTTTCTTACCTCAAAACTGCCATATCTCGCGAACGGATTGACCAATCCGCAAAATTTCTGTTGCGTCTGAAAGTAGAAAATCGCCCGGTTACAACGGTATGAGTAGTTTTCCCCTAGGTCGTTCTAGTTATTAGTTTCGAGCATCAGAACTGCGAAAATTTTGAGTTTTTCAAGCGTTTCTTACCTCAAAACTGCCATATCTAGCGAACGGATTGACCAATCCGCAAAATTTCTGTTGCATCTGAAAGTTGAAACTCGCCCGATTACAACGGTATGAGTAGTTTTCCTCTAGGTCGTTCTAGTTATTAGTTTCGAGCATCAGAACTGCGAAAATTTTGAGTTTTTCAAGCGTTTCTTACCTCAAAACTGCCATATCTCGCGAACGGATTGACCAATCCGCAAATTTTCTGTTGCATCTGAAAGTAGAAACTCGCCCGATTACAACGGTATGAGTAGTTTTCCCCTAGGTCGTTCTAGTTATTAGTTTCGAGCATCAGAACTGCGAAAATTTTGAGTTTTTCAAGCGTTTCTTACCTCCAAACTGCCATATCTCGCGAACGGATTGACCAATCCGCAAAATTTCTGTTGCATCTGAAAGTAGAAACTCGCCCGATTACAACGGTATGAGTAGTTTTCCCCTAGGCCGTTCTAGTTATTCGTTTCGAGCATGAGAACTGCGAAAATTATGAGTTTTTCAAGCGTTTCTTACCTCAAAACTGCCATATCTCGCGAACGGATTGACCAATCCGCAAATTTTCTGTTGCATCTGAAAGTAGAAACTCGCCCGATTACAACGGTATGAGTAGTTTTCCCCTAGGTCGTTCTAGTTATTAGTTTCGAGCATCAGAACTGCGAAAATTTTGAGTTTTTCAAGCGTTTCTTACCTCCAAACTGCCATATCTCGCGAACGGATTGACCAATCCGCAAAATTTCTGTTGCATCTGAAAGTAGAA
The DNA here is from genome assembly GCF_051014685.1 of Ptiloglossa arizonensis. Taxonomy (NCBI): domain Eukaryota; kingdom Metazoa; phylum Arthropoda; class Insecta; order Hymenoptera; family Colletidae; genus Ptiloglossa; species Ptiloglossa arizonensis. The sequence goes on along the minus strand of NW_027478434.1, from coordinate 56,179 downwards.
ACTCGCCCGATTACAACGGTATGAGTAGTTTTCCCCTAGGCCGTTCTAGTTATTCGTTTCGAGCATGAGAACTGCGAAAATTTTGAGTTTTTCAAGCGTTTCTTACCTCCAAACTGACATATCTCGCGAACGGAATGACCAATCCGCAAAATTTCTGTTGCTTCTGAAAGTAGAAGCTCGCCCGATTACAACGGTATGAGTAGTTTTCCCCTAGGTCGTTCTAGTTATTAGTTTCGAGCATCAGAACTGCGAAAATTTTGAGTTTTTCAAGCGTTTCTTACCTCCAAACTGACATATCTCGCGAACGGATTGACCAATCCGCAAAATTTCTGTTGCATCTGAAAGTAGAACCTCGCCCGATTACAACGGTATGAGTAGTTTTCCCCTAGGCCGTTCTAGTTATTCGTTTCGATCATTAGAACTGCGAAAATTTTGAGTTTTTCAAGCGTTTCTTACAACAAAACTGCCATATCTCGCGAACGGATTGACCAATCCGCAAAATATCTGTTGCATCTGAAAGTAGAAACTCGCCCGATTACAACGGTATGAGTAGTTTTCCCCTAGGCCGTTCTAGTTATTCGTTTCGAGCATGAGAATTGCGAAAATTTTGAGTTTTTCAAGCGTTTCTTACCTCAAAACTGCCATATCTCGCGAACGGATTGACCAATCCGCAAAATTTCTGTTGCATCTGAAAGTAGAAACTCGCCCGATTACAACGGTATGAGTAGTTTTCCCCTAGGCCGTTCTAGTTATTCGTTTCGAGCATGAGAACTGCGAAAATTTTGAGTTTTTCAAGCGTTTCTTACCTCAAAACTGCCATATCTCGCGAACGGATTGACCAATCCGCAAAATTTCTGTTGCATCTGAAAGTAGAAACTCGCCCGATTACAACGGTATGAGTAGTTTTCCCCTAGGTCGTTCTAGTTATTCGTTTCGAGCATCAGAACTGCGAAAATTTTGAGTTTCTCAAGCGTTTCTTGCCTCAAAACTGCCATATCTCGCGAACGGATTGAACAATCCGCAAAATTTCTATTGCATCTGAGAGTAGAAACCCGCCCGATTACAAAGGCATGAGTAGTTTTCCCCTAAGCCGTTCTAGTTATTCGTTTCGAGCATCAGAACTGCGAAAATTTTGAGCTTCTCAAGCGTTTCTTACCCCCAAACTGCCATATCTCGCGAACGGATTGACCAATCCGCAAAATTTCTGTTGCATCTGAAAGTAGAAACTCGCCCGATTACAACGGTATGAGTAGTTTTCCCCTAGGTCGTTCTAGTTATTAGTTTCGAGCATCAGAACTGCGAAAATTTTGAGTTTTTCAAGCGTTTCTTACCTCAAAACTGCCATATCTCGCGAACGGATTGAACAATCCGCAAAATTTCTCTTGCATCTGAAAGTAGAAACTCGCTCGATTACAACGGTATGAGTAGTTTTCCCCTAGGCCGTTCTAGTTATTTGTTTCGAGCATCAGAACTGCGAAAATTTTGAGTTTTTCAAGCGTTTCTTACCTCAAAACTGCCATATATCGCGAACGGATTGACCAATCCGCAAAATTTCTGTTGCATCTGAAAGTAGAAACTCGCCCGATTACAACGGTATGAGTAGTTTTCCCCTAGGCGGTTCTAGTTATTCGTTTCGAGCATGAGAACTGCGAAAATTTTGAGTTTTTCAAGCGTTTCTTACCTCAAAACTGCCATATCTCGCGAACGGATTGACCAATCCGCAAATTTTCTGTTGCATCTGAAAGTAGAAACTCGCCCGATTACAACGGTATGAGTAGTTTTCCCCTAGGTCGTTCTAGTTATTAGTTTCGAGCATCAGAACTGCGAAAATTTTGAGTTTTTCAAGCGTTTCTTACCTCCAAACTGCCATATCTCGCGAACGGATTGACCAATCCGCAAAATTTCTGTTGCATCTGAAAGTAGAAACTCGCCCGATTACAACGGTATGAGTAGTTTTCCCCTAGGCCGTTCTAGTTATTCGTTTCGAGCATGAGAACTGCGAAAATTTTGAGTTTTTCAAGCGTTTCTTACCTCAAAACTGCCATATCTCGCGAACGGATTGACCAATCCGCAAAATTTCTGTTGCATCTGAAAGTAGAAACTTGCCCGATTACAACGGTATGAGTAGTTTTCCCCTAGGCCGTTCTAGTTATTCGTTTCGATCATTAGAACTGCGAAAATTTTGAGTTTTTCAAGCGTTTCTTACAACAAAACTGCCATATCTCGCGAACGGATTGACCAATCCGCAAAATATCTGTTGCATCTGAAAGTAGAAACTCGCCCGATTACAACGGTATGAGTAGTTTTCCCCTAGGCCGTTCTAGTTATTCGTTTCGAGCATGAGAACTGCGAAAATTTTGAGTTTTTCAAGCGTTTCTTACCTCAAAACTGCCATATCTCGCGAACGGATTGACCAATCCGCAAAATTTCTGTTGCATCTGAAAGTAGAAACTCGCCCGATTACAACGGTATGAGTAGTTTTCCCCTAGGCCGTTCTAGTTATTCGTTTCGAGCATGAGAACTGCGAAAATTTTGAGTTTTTCAAGCGTTTCTTACCTCAAAACTGCCACATCTCGCGAACGGATTGACCAATCCGCAAAATTTCTGTTGCATCTGAAAGTAGAAACTCGCCCGATTACAACGGTATGAGTAGTTTTCCCCTAGGTCGTTCTAGTTATTCGTTTCGAGCATCAGAACTGTGAAAATTTTGAGTTTCTCAAGCGTTTCTTGCCTCAAAACTGCCATATCTCGCGAACGGATTGAACAATCCGCAAAATTTCTATTGCATCTGAGAGTAGAAACTCGCCCGATTACAACGGTATGAGTAGTTTTCCCCTAGGTCGTTCTAGTTATTAGTTTCGAGCATCAGAACTGCGAAAATTTTGAGTTTTTCAAGCGTTTCTTACCTCAAAACTGCCATATATCGCGAACGGATTGACCAATCCGCAAAATTTCTGTTGCATCTGAAAGTAGAAACTCGCCCGATTACAACGGTATGAGTAGTTTTCCCCTAGGTCGTTCTAGTTATTAGTTTCGAGCATCAGAACTGCGAAAATTTTGAGTTTTTCAAGCGTTTCTTACCTCAAAACTGCCATATCTCGCGAACGGATTGAACAATCCGCAAAATTTCTCTTGCATCTGAAAGTAGAAACTCGCTCGATTACAACGGTATGAGTAGTTTTCCCCTAGGCCGTTCTAGTTATTTGTTTCGAGCATCAGAACTGCGAAAATTTTGAGTTTTTCAAGCGTTTCTTACCTCAAAACTGCCATATATCGCGAACGGATTGACCAATCCGCAAAATTTCTGTTGCATCTGAAAGTAGAAACTCGCCCGATTACAACGGTATGAGTAGTTTTCCCCTAGGCGGTTCTAGTAATTCGTTTCGAGCATGAGAACTGCGAAAATTTTGAGTTTTTCAAGCGTTTCTTACCTCAAAACTGCCATATCTCGCGAACGGATTGACCAATCCGCAAAATTTCTGTTGCATCTGAAAGTTGAAACTCGCCCGATTACAACGGTATGAGTAGTTTTCCTCTAGGTCGTTCTAGTTATTAGTTTCGAGCATCAGAACTGCGAAAATTTTGAGTTTTTCAAGCGTTTCTTACCTCAAAACTGCCATATCTCGCGAACGGATTGACCAATCCGCAAATTTTCTGTTGCATCTGAAAGTAGAAACTCGCCCGATTACAACGGTATGAGTAGTTTTCCCCTAGGTCGTTCTAGTTATTAGTTTCGAGCATCAGAACTGCGAAAATTTTGAGTTTTTCAAGCGTTTCTTACCTCCAAACTGCCATATCTCGCGAACGGATTGACCAATCCGCAAAATTTCTGTTGCATCTGAAAGTAGAAACTCGCCCGATTACAACGGTATGAGTAGTTTTCCCCTAGGCCGTTCTAGTTATTCGTTTCGAGCATCAGAACTGCGAAAATTTTGAGTTTTTCAAGCGTTTCTTACATCCAAACTGCCATATCTCGCGAACGGATTGACCAATCCGCAAAATTTCTGTTGCATCTGAAAGTAGAAATTTGCCCGATTACAACGGTATGAGTAGTTTTCCCCTAGGCCGTTCTAGTTATTCGTTTCGATCATTAGAACTGCGAAAATTTTGAGTTTTTCAAGCGTTTCTTACAACGAAACTGCCATATCTCGCGAACGGATTGACCAATCCGCAAAATATCTGTTGCATCTGAAAGTAGAAACTCGCCCGATTACAACGGTATGAGTAGTTTTCCTCTAGGCCCTTCTAGTTATTCGTTTCGAGCATGAGAACTGCGAAAATTTTGAGTTTTTCAAGCGTTTCATACCTCAAAACTGCCATATCTCGCGAACGGATTGACCAATCCGCAAAATTTCTGTTGCATCTGAAAGTAGAAACTCGCCCGATTACAACGGTATGAGTAGTTTTCCCCTAGGCCGTTCTAGTTATTCGTTTCGAGCATGAGAACTGCGAAAATTTTGAGTTTTTCAAGCGTTTCTTACCTCAAAACTGCCATATCTCGCGAACGGATTGACCAATCCGCAAAATTTCTGTTGCATCTGAAAGTAGAAACTCGCCCGATTACAACGGTATGAGTAGTTTTCCCCTAGGTCGTTCTAGTTATTAGTTTCGAGCATCAGAACTGCGAAAATTTTGAGTTTTTCAAGCGTTTCTTACCTCCAAACTGACATATCTCGCGAACGGATTGACCAATCCGCAAAATTTCTGTTGCATCTGAAAGTAGAACCTCGCCCGATTACAACGGTATGAGTAGTTTTCCCCTAGGCCGTTCTAGTTATTCGTTTCGAGCATCAGAACTGCGAAAATTTTGAGTTTTTCAAGCGTTTCTTACATCCAAACTGCCATATCTCGCGAACAGATTGACCAATCCGCAAAATTTCTGTTGCATCTGAAAGTAGAAACTCGCCCGATTACAACGGTATGAGTAGTTTTCCCCTAGGTCGTTCTAGTTATTCGTTTCGAGCATCAGAACTGCGAAAATTTTTAGTTTTTCAAGCGTTTCTTACCTCAAAACTGCCATATCTCGCGAACGGATTGACCAATCCGCAAAATTTCTGTTGCATCTGAAAGTAGAAACTCGCCCGATTACAACGGTATGAGTAGTTTTCCCCTAGGTCGTTCTAGTTATTCGTTTCGAGCATCAGAACTGCGAAAATTTTTAGTTTTTCAAGCGTTTCTTACATCCAAACTGCCATATCTCGCGAACGGATTGACCAATCCGCAAAATTTCTGTTGCATCTGAAAGTAGAAACTTGCCCGATTAAAACGGTATGAGTAGTTTTCCCCTAGGCCGTTCTAGTTATACGTTTCGATCATGAGAACTGCGAAAATTTTGAGTTTATTCAAGCGTTTCTTACATCAAAACTGCCATATCTCGCGAACGGATTGACCAATCCGCAAAATTTCTGTTGCATCTGAAAGTAGAAACTCGCCCGATTACAACGGTATGAGTAGTTTTCCCCTAGGCCGTTCTAGTTATTAGTTTCGAGCATCAGAACTGCGAAAATTTTGAGTTTTTCAAGCGTTTCTTACCTCAAAACTGCCATATATCGCGAACGGATTGACCAATCCGTAAAATTTCTGTTGCATCTGAAAGTAGAAACTCGCCCGATTACAACGGTATGAGTAGTTTTCCCCTAGGCGGTTCTAGTTATTCGTTTCGAGCATGAGAACTGCGAAAATTTTGAGTTTTTCCAGCGTTTCTTACCTCAAAACTGCCATATCTCGCGAACGGATTGACCAATCCGCAAAATTTCTGTTGCGTCTGAAAGTAGAAAATCGCCCGGTTACAACGGTATGAGTAGTTTTCCCCTAGGTCGTTCTAGTTATTAGTTTCGAGCATCAGAACTGCGAAAATTTTGAGTTTTTCAAGCGTTTCTTACCTCAAAACTGCCATATCTCGCGAACGGATTGACCAATCCGCAAATTTTCTGTTGCATCTGAAAGTAGAAACTCGCCCGATTACAACGGTATGAGTAGTTTTCCCCTAGGTCGTTCTAGTTATTCGTTTCGAGCATCAGAACTGCGAAAATTTTTAGTTTTTCAAGCGTTTCTTACCTCAAAACTGCCATATCTCGCGAACGGATTGACCAATCCGCAAAATTTCTGTTGCATCTGAAAGTAGAACCTCGCCCGATTACAACGGTATGAGTAGTTTTCCCCTAGGCCGTTCTAGTTATTCGTTTCGAGCATCAGAACTGCGAAAATTTTGAGTTTTTCAAGCGTTTCTTACATCCAAACTGCCATATCTCGCGAACAGATTGACCAATCCGCAAAATTTCTGTTGCATCTGAAAGTAGAAACTCGCCCGATTACAACGGTATGAGTAGTTTTCCCCTAGGTCGTTCTAGTTATTCGTTTCGAGCATCAGAACTGCGAAAATTTTTAGTTTTTCAAGCGTTTCTTACCTCAAAACTGCCATATCTCGCGAACGGATTGACCAATCCGCAAAATTTCTGTTGCATCTGAAAGTAGAAACTCGCCCGATTACAACGGTATGAGTAGTTTTCCCCTAGGTCGTTCTAGTTATTCGTTTCGAGCATCAGAACTGCGAAAATTTTTAGTTTTTCAAGCGTTTCTTACCTCCAAACTGCCATATCTCGCGAACGGATTGACCAATCCGCAAAATTTCTGTTGCATCTGAAAGTAGAAACTTGCCCGATTAAAACGGTATGAGTAGTTTTCCCCTAGGCCGTTCTAGTTATACGTTTCGATCATGAGAACTGCGAAAATTTTGAGTTTATTCAAGCGTTTCTTACATCAAAACTGCCATATCTCGCGAACGGATTGACCAATCCGCAAAATTTCTGTTGCATCTGAAAGTAGAAACTCGCCCGATTACAACGGTATGAGTAGTTTTCCCCTAGGTCGTTCTAGTTATTAGTTTCGAGCATCAGAACTGCGAAAATTTTGAGTTTTTCAAGCGTTTCTTACCTCAACACTGCCATATCTCGCGAACGGATTGACCAATCCGCAAAATTTCTGTTGCATCTGAAAGTAGAAACTCGCCCGATTACAACGGTATGAGTAGTTTTCCCCTAGGCCGTTCTAGTTATTTGTTTCGAGCATCAGAACTGCGAAAATTTTGAGTTTTTCAAGCGTTTCTTACCTCAAAACTGCCATATATCGCGAACGGATTGACCAATCCGTAAAATTTCTGTTGCATCTGAAAGTAGAAACTCGCCCGATTACAACGGTATGAGTAGTTTTCCCCTAGGCGGTTCTAGTTATTCGTTTCGAGCATGAGAACTGCGAAAATTTTGAGTTTTTCCAGCGTTTCTTACCTCAAAACTGCCATATCTCGCGAACGGATTGACCAATCCGCAAAATTTCTGTTGCGTCTGAAAGTAGAAAATCGCCCGGTTACAACGGTATGAGTAGTTTTCCCCTAGGTCGTTCTAGTTATTAGTTTCGAGCATCAGAACTGCGAAAATTTTGAGTTTTTCAAGCGTTTCTTACCTCAAAACTGCCATATCTCGCGAACGGATTGACCAATCCGCAAATTTTCTGTTGCATCTGAAAGTAGAAACTCGCCCGATTACAACGGTATGAGTAGTTTTCCCCTAGGTCGTTCTAGTTATTAGTTTCGAGCATCAGAACTGCGAAAATTTTGAGTTTTTCAAGCGTTTCTTACCTCCAAACTGCCATATCTCGCGAACGGATTGACCAATCCGCAAAATTTCTGTTGCATCTGAAAGTAGAAACTCGCCCGATTACAACGGTATGAGTAGTTTTCCCCTAGGCCGTTCTAGTTATTCGTTTCGAGCATGAGAACTGCGAAAATTTTGAGTTTTTCAAGCGTTTCTTACCTCGAAACTGCCATATCTCGCGAACGGATTGACCAATCCGCAAAATTTCTGTTGCATCTGAAAGTAGAAACTCGCCCGATTACAACGGTATGAGTAGTTTTCCCCTAGGCCGTTCTAGTTATTTGTTTCGAGCATCAGAACTGCGAAAATTTTGAGTTTTTCAAGCGTTTCTTACCTCAAAACTGCCATATATCGCGAACGGATTGACCAATCCGCAAAATTTCTGTTGCATCTGAAAGTAGAAACTCGCCCAATTACAACGGTATGAGTAGTTTTCCCCTAGGCGGTCCTAGTTATTCGTTTCGAGCATGAGAACTGCGAAAATTTTGAGTTTTTCAAGCGTTTCTTACCTCAAAACTGCCATATCTCGCGAACGGATTGACCAATCCACAAAATTTCTGTTGCATCTGAAAGTAGAAAATCGCCCGATTACAACGGTATGAGTAGTTTTCCCCTAGGTCGTTCTAGTTATTAGTTTCAGCATCAGAACTGCGAAAAATTTGAGTTTTTCAAGCGTTTCTTACCTCCAAACTGACATATCTCGCGAACGGATTGACCAATCCGCAAAATTTCTGTTTCATCTGAAAGTAGAAGCTCGCCCGATTACAACGGTATGAGTAGTTTTCCCCTAGGCCGTTCTAGTTATTCGTTTCGAGCATCAAAACTGCGAAAATTTTGAGTTTTTCAAGCGTTTCTTACCTCCAAACTGCCATATCTCGCGAACGGATTGACCAATCCGCAAAATTTCTGTTGCATCTGAAAGTAGAAACTCGCCCGATTACAACGGTATGAGTAGTTTTCCCCTAGGCCGTTCTAGTTATTCGTTTCGATCATGAGAACTGCGAAAATTTTGAGTTTTTCAAGCGTTTCTTACATCAAAACTGCCATATCTCGCGAACGGATTGACCAATCCGCAAAATTTCTGTTGCATCTGAAAGTAGAAACTCGCCCGATTACAACGGTATGAGTAGTTTTCCCCTAGGTCGTTCTAGTTATTAGTTTCGAGCATCAGAACTGCGAAAATTTGGAGTTTTTCAAGCGTTTCTTACCTCAAAACTGCCATATCTCGCGAACGGATTGACCAATCCGCAAAATTTCTGTTGCATCTGAAAGTAGAAACTCGCCCGATTACAACGGTATGAGTAGTTTTCCCCTAGGCTTTCTAGTTATTGGTTTCGAGCATCAGAACTGCGAAAATTTTTAGTTTTTCAAGCGTTTCTTACCTCCAAACTGCCATATCTCGCGAACGGATTGACCAATCCGCAAAATTTCTGTTGCATCTGAAAGTAGAAACTTGCCCGATTAAAACGGTATGAGTAGTTTTCCCCTAGGCCGTTCTAGTTATACGTTTCGATCATGAGAACTGCGAAAATTTTGAGTTTATTCAAGCGTTTCTTACCTCAAAACTGCCATATCTCGCGAACGGATTGAACAATCCGCAAAATTTCTGTTGCATCTGAAGTAGAAACTCGCCCGATTACAACGGTATGAGTAGTTTTCCCCTAGGTCGTTCTAGTTATTAGTTTCGAGCATCAGAACTGCGAAAATTTTGAGTTTTTCAAGCGTTTCTTACCTCAAAACTGCCATATCTCGCGAACGGATTGACCAATCCGCAAAATTTCTGTTGCATCTGAAAGTAGAAACTCGCCCGATTACAACGGTATGAGTAGTTTTCCCCTAGGCTTTCTAGTTATTCGTTTCGAGCATCAGAACTGCGAAAATTTTTAGTTTTTCAAGCGTTTCTTACCTCCAAACTGCCATATCTCGCGAACGGATTGACCAATCCGCAAAATTTCTGTTGCATCTGAAAGTAGAAACTCGCCCGATTACAACGGTATGAGTAGTTTTCCCCTAGGCCGTTCTAGTTATTTGTTTCGAGCATCAGAACTGCGAAAATTTTGAGTTTTTCAAGCGTTTCTTACCTCAAAACTGCCATATATCGCGAACGGATTGACCAATCCGCAAAATTTCTGTTGCATCTGAAAGTAGAAACTCGCCCAATTACAACGGTATGAGTAGTTTTCCCCTAGGCGGTCCTAGTTATTCGTTTCGAGCATGAGAACTGCGAAAATTTTGAGTTTTTCAAGCGTTTCTTACCTCAAAACTGCCATATCTCGCGAACGGATTGACCAATCCACAAAATTTCTGTTGCATCTGAAAGTAGAAAATCGCCCGATTACAACGGTATGAGTAGTTTTCCCCTAGGTCGTTCTAGTTATTAGTTTCAGCATCAGAACTGCGAAAATTTTGAGTTTTTCAAGCGTTTCTTACCTCCAAACTGACATATCTCGCGAACGGATTGACCAATCCGCAAAATTTCTGTTTCATCTGAAAGTAGAAGCTCGCCCGATTACAACGGTATGAGTAGTTTTCCCCTAGGCCGTTCTAGTTATTCGTTTCGAGCATCAAAACTGCGAAAATTTTGAGTTTTTCAAGCGTTTCTTACCTCCAAACTGCCATATCTCGCGAACGGATTGACCAATCCGCAAAATTTCTGTTGCATCTGAAAGTAGAAACTCGCCCGATTACAACGGTATGAGTAGTTTTCCCCTAGGCCGTTCTAGTTATTCGTTTCGATCATGAGAACTGCGAAAATTTTGAGTTTTTCAAGCGTTTCTTACATCAAAACTGCCATATCTCGCGAACGGATTGACCAATCCGCAAAATTTCTGTTGCATCTGAAAGTAGAAACTCGCCCGATTACAACGGTATGAGTAGTTTTCCCCTAGGTCGTTCTAGTTATTAGTTTCGAGCATCAGAACTGCGAAAATTTGGAGTTTTTCAAGCGTTTCTTACCTCAAAACTGCCATATCTCGCGAACGGAGTGACCAATCCGCAAAATTTCTGTTGCATCTGAAAGTAGAAACTCGCCCGATTACAACGGTATGAGTAGTTTTCCCCTAGGCTTTCTAGTTATTCGTTTCGAGCATCAGAACTGCGAAAATTTTTAGTTTTTCAAGCGTTTCTTACCTCCAAACTGCCATATCTCGCGAACGGATTGACCAATCCGCAAAATTTCTGTTGCATCTGAAAGTAGAAACTTGCCCGATTAAAACGGTATGAGTAGTTTTCCCCTAGGCCGTTCTAGTTATACGTTTCGATCATGAGAACTGCGAAAATTTTGAGTTTATTCAAGCGTTTCTTACCTCAAAACTGCCATATCTCGCGAACGGATTGACCAATCCGCAAAATTTCTGTTGCATCTGAAGTAGAAACTCGCCCGATTACAACGGTATGAGTAGTTTTCCCCTAGGTCGTTCTAGTTATTAGTTTCGAGCATCAGAACTGCGAAAATTTTGAGTTTTTCAAGCGTTTCTTACCTCAAAACTGCCATATCTCGCGAACGGATTGACCAATCCGCAAAATTTCTGTTGCATCTGAAAGTAGAAACTCGCCCGATTACAACGGTATGAGTAGTTTTCCCCTAGGCTTTCTAGTTATTCGTTTCGAGCATCAGAACTGCGAAAATTTTTAGTTTTTCAAGCGTTTCTTACCTCCAAACTGCCATATCTCGCGAACGGATTGACCAATCCGCAAAATTTCTGTTGCATCTGAAAGTAGAAACTTGCCCGATTAAAACGGTATGAGTAGTTTTCCCCTAGGCCGTTCTAGTTATACGTTTCGATCATGAGAACTGCGAAAATTTTGAGTTTATTCAAGCGTTTCTTACCTCAAAACTGCCATATCTCGCGAACGGATTGACCAATCCGCAAAATTTCTGTTGCATCTGAAAGTAGAAACTCGCCCGATTACAACGGTATGAGTAGTTTTCCCCTAGGTCGTTCTAGTTGTTAGTTTCGAGCATCAGAACTGCGAAAATTTTGAGTTTTTCAAGCGTTTCTTACCTCAAAACTGCCATATCTCGCGAACAGATTGACCAATCCGCAAAATTTCTGTTGCATCTGAAAGTAGAAACTCGCCCGATTACAACGGTATGAGTAGTTTTCCCCTAGGTCGTTCTAGTTATTCGTTTCGAGCATCAGAAATGCGAAAATTTTTAGTTTTTCAAGCGTTTCTTACCTCAAAACTGCCATATCTCGCGAACGGATTGACCAATCCGCAAAATTTCTGTTGCATCTGAAAGTAGAAACTCGCCCGATTACAACGGTATGAGTAGTTTTCCCCTAGGTCGTTCTAGTTATTCGTTTCGAGCATCAGAACTGCGAAAATTTTTAGTTTTTCAAGCGTTTCTTACCTCCAAACTGCCATATCTCGCGAACGGATTGACCAATCCGCAAAATTTCTGTTGCATCTGAAAGTAGAAACTTGCCCGATTAAAACGGTATGAGTAGTTTTCCCCTAGGCCGTTCTAGTTATACGTTTCGATCATGAGAACTGCGAAAATTTTGAGTTTATTCAAGCGTTTCTTACATCAAAACTGCCATATCTCGCGAACGGATTGACCAATCCGCAAAATTTCTGTTGCATCTGAAAGTAGAAACTCGCCCGATTACAACGGTATGAGTAGTTTTCCCCTAGGTCGTTCTAGCTATTAGTTTCGAGCATCAGAACTGCGAAAATTTTGAGTTTTTCAAGCGTTTCTTACCTCAACACTGCCATATCTCGCGAACGGATTGACCAATCCGCAAAATTTCTGTTGCATCTGAAAGTAGAAACTCGCCCGATTACAACGGTATGAGTAGTTTTCCCCTAGGCCGTTCTAGTTATTTGTTTCGAGCATCAGAACTGCGAAAATTTTGAGTTTTTCAAGCGTTTCTTACCTCAAAACTGCCATATATCGCGAACGGATTGACCAATCCGTAAAATTTCTGTTGCATCTGAAAGTAGAAACTCGCCCGATTACAACGGTATGAGTAGTTTTCCCCTAGGCGGTTCTAGTTATTCGTTTCGAGCATGAGAACTGCGAAAATTTTGAGTTTTTCCAGCGTTTCTTACCTCAAAACTGCCATATCTCGCGAACGGATTGACCAATCCGCAAAATTTCTGTTGCGTCTGAAAGTAGAAAATCGCCCGGTTACAACGGTATGAGTAGTTTTCCCCTAGGTCGTTCTAGTTATACGTTTCGATCATGAGAACTGCGAAAATTTTGAGTTTATTCAAGCGTTTCTTACCTCAAAACTGCCATATCTCGCGAACGGATTGACCAATCCGCAAAATTTCTGTTGCATCTGAAAGTAGAAACTCGCCCGATTACAACGGTATGAGTAGTTTTCCCCTAGGTCGTTCTAGTTGTTAGTTTCGAGCATCAGAACTGCGAAAATTTTGAGTTTTTCAAGCGTTTCTTACCTCAAAACTGCCATATCTCGCGAACGGATTGACCAATCCGCAAAATTTCTGTTGCATCTGAAAGTAGAAACTCGCCCGATTACAACGGTATGAGTAGTTTTCCCCTAGGCCGTTCTAGTTATTTGTTTCGAGCATCAGAACTGCGAAAATTTTGAGTTTTTCAAGCGTTTCTTACCTCAAAACTGCCATATATCGCGAACGGATTGACCAATCCGCAAAATTTCTGTTGCATCTGAAAGTAGAAACTCGCCCAATTACAACGGTATGAGTAGTTTTCCCCTAGGCGGTCCTAGTTATTCGTTTCGAGCATGAGAACTGCGAAAATTTTGAGTTTTTCAAGCGTTTCTTACCTCAAAACTGCCATATCTCGCGAACGGATTGACCAATCCACAAAATTTCTGTTGCATCTGAAAGTAGAAAATCGCCCGATTACAACGGTATGAGTAGTTTTCCCCTAGGTCGTTCTAGTTATTAGTTTCAGCATCAGAACTGCGAAAATTTTGAGTTTTTCAAGCGTTTCTTACCTCCAAACTGACATATCTCGCGAACGGATTGACCAATCCGCAAAATTTCTGTTTCATCTGAAAGTAGAAGCTCGCCCGATTACAACGGTATGAGTAGTTTTCCCCTAGGCCGTTCTAGTTATTCGTTTCGAGCATCAAAACTGCGAAAATTTTGAGTTTTTCAAGCGTTTCTTACCTCCAAACTGCCATATCTCGCGAACGGATTGACCAATCCGCAAAATTTCTGTTGCATCTGAAAGTAGAAACTCGCCCGATTACAACGGTATGAGTAGTTTTCCCCTAGGCCGTTCTAGTTATTCGTTTCGATCATGAGAACTGCGAAAATTTTGAGTTTTTCAAGCGTTTCTTACATCAAAACTGCCATATCTCGCGAACGGATTGACCAATCCGCAAAATTTCTGTTGCATCTGAAAGTAGAAACTCGCCCGATTACAACGGTATGAGTAGTTTTCCCCTAGGTCGTTCTAGTTATTAGTTTCGAGCATCAGAACTGCGAAAATTTGGAGTTTTTCAAGCGTTTCTTACCTCAAAACTGCCATATCTCGCGAACGGATTGACCAATCCGCAAAATTTCTGTTGCATCTGAAAGTAGAAACTCGCCCGATTACAACGGTATGAGTAGTTTTCCCCTAGGCTTTCTAGTTATTCGTTTCGAGCATCAGAACTGCGAAAATTTTTAGTTTTTCAAGCGTTTCTTACCTCCAAACTGCCATATCTCGCGAACGGATTGACCAATCCGCAAAATTTCTGTTGCATCTGAAAGTAGAAACTTGCCCGATTAAAACGGTATGAGTAGTTTTCCCCTAGGCCGTTCTAGTTATACGTTTCGATCATGAGAACTGCGAAAATTTTGAGTTTATTCAAGCGTTTCTTACCTCAAAACTGCCATATCTCGCGAACGGATTGACCAATCCGCAAAATTTCTGTTGCATCTGAAGTAGAAACTCGCCCGATTACAACGGTATGAGTAGTTTTCCCCTAGGTCGTTCTAGTTATTAGTTTCGAGCATCAGAACTGCGAAAATTTTGAGTTTTTCAAGCGTTTCTTACCTCAAAACTGCCATATCTCGCGAACGGATTGACCAATCCGCAAAATTTCTGTTGCATCTGAAAGTAGAAACTCGCCCGATTACAACGGTATGAGTAGTTTTCCCCTAGGCTTTCTAGTTATTCGTTTCGAGCATCAGAACTGCGAAAATTTTTAGTTTTTCAAGCGTTTCTTACCTCCAAACTGCCATATCTCGCGAACGGATTGACCAATCCGCAAAATTTCTGTTGCATCTGAAAGTAGAAACTTGCCCGATTAAAACGGTATGAGTAGTTTTCCCCTAGGCCGTTCTAGTTATACGTTTCGATCATGAGAACTGCGAAAATTTTGAGTTTATTCAAGCGTTTCTTACCTCAAAACTGCCATATCTCGCGAACGGATTGACCAATCCGCAAAATTTCTGTTGCATCTGAAAGTAGAAACTCGCCCGATTACAACGGTATGAGTAGTTTTCCCCTAGGTCGTTCTAGTTGTTAGTTTCGAGCATCAGAACTGCGAAAATTTTGAGTTTTTCAAGCGTTTCTTACCTCAAAACTGCCATATCTCGCGAACAGATTGACCAATCCGCAAAATTTCTGTTGCATCTGAAAGTAGAAACTCGCCCGATTACAACGGTATGAGTAGTTTTCCCCTAGGTCGTTCTAGTTATTCGTTTCGAGCATCAGAAATGCGAAAATTTTTAGTTTTTCAAGCGTTTCTTACCTCAAAACTGCCATATCTCGCGAACGGATTGACCAATCCGCAAAATTTCTGTTGCATCTGAAAGTAGAAACTCGCCCGATTACAACGGTATGAGTAGTTTTCCCCTAGGTCGTTCTAGTTATTCGTTTCGAGCATCAGAACTGCGAAAATTTTTAGTTTTTCAAGCGTTTCTTACCTCCAAACTGCCATATCTCGCGAACGGATTGACCAATCCGCAAAATTTCTGTTGCATCTGAAAGTAGAAACTTGCCCGATTAAAACGGTATGAGTAGTTTTCCCCTAGGCCGTTCTAGTTATACGTTTCGATCATGAGAACTGCGAAAATTTTGAGTTTATTCAAGCGTTTCTTACATCAAAACTGCCATATCTCGCGAACGGATTGACCAATCCGCAAAATTTCTGTTGCATCTGAAAGTAGAAACTCGCCCGATTACAACGGTATGAGTAGTTTTCCCCTAGGTCGTTCTAGCTATTAGTTTCGAGCATCAGAACTGCGAAAATTTTGAGTTTTTCAAGCGTTTCTTACCTCAACACTGCCATATCTCGCGAACGGATTGACCAATCCGCAAAATTTCTGTTGCATCTGAAAGTAGAAACTCGCCCGATTACAACGGTATGAGTAGTTTTCCCCTAGGCCGTTCTAGTTATTTGTTTCGAGCATCAGAACTGCGAAAATTTGGAGTTTTTCAAGCGTTTCTTACCTCAAAACTGCCATATCTCGCGAACGGATTGACCAATCCGCAAAATTTCTGTTGCATCTGAAAGTAGAAACTCGCCCGATTACAACGGTATGAGTAGTTTTCCCCTAGGCTTTCTAGTTATTCGTTTCGAGCATCAGAACTGCGAAAATTTTTAGTTTTTCAAGCGTTTCTTACCTCCAAACTGCCATATCTCGCGAACGGATTGACCAATCCGCAAAATTTCTGTTGCATCTGAAAGTAGAAACTTGCCCGATTAAAACGGTATGAGTAGTTTTCCCCTAGGCCGTTCTAGTTATACGTTTCGATCATGAGAACTGCGAAAATTTTGAGTTTATTCAAGCGTTTCTTACCTCAAAACTGCCATATCTCGCGAACGGATTGACCAATCCGCAAAATTTCTGTTGCATCTGAAGTAGAAACTCGCCCGATTACAACGGTATGAGTAGTTTTCCCCTAGGTCGTTCTAGTTATTAGTTTCGAGCATCAGAACTGCGAAAATTTTGAGTTTTTCAAGCGTTTCTTACCTCAAAACTGCCATATCTCGCGAACGGATTGACCAATCCGCAAAATTTCTGTTGCATCTGAAAGTAGAAACTCGCCCGATTACAACGGTATGAGTAGTTTTCCCCTAGGCTTTCTAGTTATTCGTTTCGAGCATCAGAACTGCGAAAATTTTTAGTTTTTCAAGCGTTTCTTACCTCCAAACTGCCATATCTCGCGAACGGATTGACCAATCCGCAAAATTTCTGTTGCATCTGAAAGTAGAAACTTGCCCGATTAAAACGGTATGAGTAGTTTTCCCCTAGGCCGTTCTAGTTATACGTTTCGATCATGAGAACTGCGAAAATTTTGAGTTTATTCAAGCGTTTCTTACCTCAAAACTGCCATATCTCGCGAACGGATTGACCAATCCGCAAAATTTCTGTTGCATCTGAAAGTAGAAACTCGCCCGATTACAACGGTATGAGTAGTTTTCCCCTAGGTCGTTCTAGTTGTTAGTTTCGAGCATCAGAACTGCGAAAATTTTGAGTTTTTCAAGCGTTTCTTACCTCAAAACTGCCATATCTCGCGAACAGATTGACCAATCCGCAAAATTTCTGTTGCATCTGAAAGTAGAAACTCGCCCGATTACAACGGTATGAGTAGTTTTCCCCTAGGTCGTTCTAGTTATTCGTTTCGAGCATCAGAAATGCGAAAATTTTTAGTTTTTCAAGCGTTTCTTACCTCAAAACTGCCATATCTCGCGAACGGATTGACCAATCCGCAAAATTTCTGTTGCATCTGAAAGTAGAAACTCGCCCGATTACAACGGTATGAGTAGTTTTCCCCTAGGTCGTTCTAGTTATTCGTTTCGAGCATCAGAACTGCGAAAATTTTTAGTTTTTCAAGCGTTTCTTACCTCCAAACTGCCATATCTCGCGAACGGATTGACCAATCCGCAAAATTTCTGTTGCATCTGAAAGTAGAAACTTGCCCGATTAAAACGGTATGAGTAGTTTTCCCCTAGGCCGTTCTAGTTATACGTTTCGATCATGAGAACTGCGAAAATTTTGAGTTTATTCAAGCGTTTCTTACATCAAAACTGCCATATCTCGCGAACGGATTGACCAATCCGCAAAATTTCTGTTGCATCTGAAAGTAGAAACTCGCCCGATTACAACGGTATGAGTAGTTTTCCCCTAGGTCGTTCTAGCTATTAGTTTCGAGCATCAGAACTGCGAAAATTTTGAGTTTTTCAAGCGTTTCTTACCTCAACACTGCCATATCTCGCGAACGGATTGACCAATCCGCAAAATTTCTGTTGCATCTGAAAGTAGAAACTTGCCCGATTACAACGGTATGAGTAGTTTTCCCCTAGGCCGTTCTAGTTATTTGTTTCGAGCATCAGAACTGCGAAAATTTTGAGTTTTTCAAGCGTTTCTTACCTCAAAACTGCCATATATCGCGAACGGATTGACCAATCCGTAAAATTTCTGTTGCATCTGAAAGTAGAAACTCGCCCGATTACAACGGTATGAGTAGTTTTCCCCTAGGCGCTTCTAGTTATTCGTTTCGAGCATGAGAACTGCGAAAATTTTGAGTTTTTCCAGCGTTTCTTACCTCAAAACTGCCATATCTCGCGAACGGATTGACCAATCCGCAAAATTTCTGTTGCGTCTGAAAGTAGAAAATCGCCCGGTTACAACGGTATGAGTAGTTTTCCCCTAGGTCGTTCTAGTTATACGTTTCGATCATGAGAACTGCGAAAATTTTGAGTTTATTCAAGCGTTTCTTACCTCAAAACTGCCATATCTCGCGAACGGATTGACCAATCCGCAAAATTTCTGTTGCATCTGAAAGTAGAAACTCGCCCGATTACAACGGTATGAGTAGTTTTCCCCTAGGTCGTTCTAGTTGTTAGTTTCGAGCATCAGAACTGCGAAAATTTTGAGTTTTTCAAGCGTTTCTTACCTCAAAACTGCCATATCTCGCGAACAGATTGACCAATCCGCAAAATTTCTGTTGCATCTGAAAGTAGAAACTCGCCCGATTACAACGGTATGAGTAGTTTTCCCCTAGGTCGTTCTAGTTATTCGTTTCGAGCATCAGAATTGCGAAAATTTTTAGTTTTTCAAGCGTTTCTTACCTCAAAACTGCCATATCTCGCGAACGGATTGACCAATCCGCAAAATTTCTGTTGCATCTGAAAGTAGAAACTCGCCCGATTACAACGGTATGAGTAGTTTTCCCCTAGGTCGTTCTAGTTATTCGTTTCGAGCATCAGAACTGCGAAAATTTTTAGTTTTTCAAGCGTTTCTTACCTCCAAACTGCCATATCTCGCGAACGGATTGACCAATCCGCAAAATTTCTGTTGCATCTGAAAGTAGAAACTTGCCCGATTAAAACGGTATGAGTAGTTTTCCCCTAGGCCGTTCTAGTTATACGTTTGGATCATGAGAACTGCGAAAATTTTGAGTTTATTCAAGCGTTTCTTACATCAAAACTGCCATATCTCGCGAACGGATTGACCAATCCGCAAAATTTCTGTTGCATCTGAAAGTAGAAACTCGCCCGATTACAACGGTGTGAGTAGTTTTCCCCTAGGTCGTTCTAGCTATTAGTTTCGAGCATCAGAACTGCGAAAATTTTGAGTTTTTCAAGCGTTTCTTACCTCAACACTGCCATATCTCGCGAACGGATTGACCAATCCGCAAAATTTCTGTTGCATCTGAAAGTAGAAACTCGCCCGATTACAACGGTATGAGTAGTTTTCCCCTAGGCCGTTCTAGTTATTTGTTTCGAGCATCAGAACTGCGAAAATTTTGAGTTTTTCAAGCGTTTCTTACCTCAAAACTGCCATATATCGCGAACGGATTGACCAATCCGTAAAATTTCTGTTGCATCTGAAAGTAGAAACTCGCCCGATTACAACGGTATGAGTAGTTTTCCCCTAGGCGGTTCTAGTTATTCGTTTCGAGCATGAGAACTGCGAAAATTTTGAGTTTTTCCAGCGTTTCTTACCTCAAAACTGCCATATCTCGCGAACGGATTGACCAATCCGCAAAATTTCTGTTGCGTCTGAAAGTAGAAAATCGCCCGGTTACAACGGTATGAGTAGTTGTCCCCTAGGTCGTTCTAGTTATTAGTTTCGAGCATCAGAACTGCGAAAATTTTGAGTTTTTCAAGCGTTTCTTACCTCAAAACTGCCATATCTCGCGAACGGATTGACCAATCCGCAAATTTTCTGTTGCATCTGAAAGTAGAAACTCGCCCGATTACAACGGTATGAGTAGTTTTCCCCTAGGTCGTTCTAGTTATTAGTTTCGAGCATCAGAACTGCGAAAATTTTGAGTTTTTCAAGCGTTTCTTACCTCCAAACTGCCATATCTCGCGAACGGATTGACCAATCCGCAAAATTTCTGTTGCATCTGAAAGTAGAAACTCGCCCGATTACAACGGTATGAGTAGTTTTCCCCCAGGCCGTTCTAGTTATTCGTTTCGAGCATGAGAACTGCGAAAATTTTGAGTTTTTCAAGCGTTTCTTACCTCGAAACTGCCATATCTCGCGAACGGATTGACCAATCCGCAAAATTTCTGTTGCATCTGAAAGTAGAAACTCGCCCGATTACAACGGTATGAGTAGTTTTCCCCTAGGCCGTTCTAGTTATTTGTTTCGAGCATCAGAACTGCGAAAATTTTGAGTTTTTCAAGCGTTTCTTACCTCAAAACTGCCATATATCGCGAACGGATTGACCAATCCGCAAAATTTCTGTTGCATCTGAAAGTAGAAACTCGCCCGATTACAATGGTATGAGTAGTTTTCCCCTAGGCGGTTCTAGTTATTCGTTTCGAGCATGAGAACTGCGAAAATTTTGAGTTTTTCAAGCGTTTCTTACCTCAAAACTGCCATATCTCGCGAACGGATTGACCAATCCACAAAATTTCTGTTGCATCTGAAAGTAGAAAATCGCCCGATTACAACGGTATGAGTAGTTTTCCCCTAGGTCGTTCTAGTTATTAGTTTCAGCATCAGAACTGCGAAAATTTTGAGTTTTTCAAGCGTTTCTTACCTCCAAACTGACATATCTCGCGAACGGATTGACCAATCCGCAAAATTTCTGTTGCATCTGAAAGTAGAAGCTCGCCCGATTACAACGGTATGAGTAGTTTTCCCCTAGGCCGTTCTAGTTATTCGTTTCGAGCATCAAAACTGCGAAAATTTTGAGTTTTTCAAGCGTTTCTTACCTCAAAACTGCCATATCTCGCGAACGGATTGACCAATCCGCAAAATTTCTGTTGCGTCTGAAAGTAGAAACTCGCCCGATTACAACGGTATGAGTAGTTTTCCCCTAGGTCGTTCTAGTTATTCGTTTCGAGCATCAGAATTGCGAAAATTTTTAGTTTTTCAAGCGTTTCTTACCTCAAAACTGCCATATCTCGCGAACGGATTGACCAATCCGCAAAATTTCTGTTGCATCTGAAAGTAGAAACTCGCCCGATTACAACGGTATGAGTAGTTTTCCCCTAGGTCGTTCTAGTTATTCGTTTCGAGCATCAGAACTGCGAAAATTTTTAGTTTTTCAAGCGTTTCTTACCTCCAAACTGCCATATCTCGCGAACGGATTGACCAATCCGCAAAATTTCTGTTGCATCTGAAAGTAGAAACTTGCCCGATTAAAACGGTATGAGTAGTTTTCCCCTAGGCCGTTCTAGTTATACGTTTGGATCATGAGAACTGCGAAAATTTTGAGTTTATTCAAGCGTTTCTTACATCAAAACTGCCATATCTCGCGAACGGATTGACCAATCCGCAAAATTTCTGTTGCATCTGAAAGTAGAAACTCGCCCGATTACAACGGTGTGAGTAGTTTTCCCCTAGGTCGTTCTAGCTATTAGTTTCGAGCATCAGAACTGCGAAAATTTTGAGTTTTTCAAGCGTTTCTTACCTCAACACTGCCATATCTCGCGAACGGATTGACCAATCCGCAAAATTTCTGTTGCATCTGAAAGTAGAAACTCGCCCGATTACAACGGTATGAGTAGTTTTCCCCTAGGCCGTTCTAGTTATTTGTTTCGAGCATCAGAACTGCGAAAATTTTGAGTTTTTCAAGCGTTTCTTACCTCAAAACTGCCATATATCGCGAACGGATTGACCAATCCGTAAAATTTCTGTTGCATCTGAAAGTAGAAACTCGCCCGATTACAACGGTATGAGTAGTTTTCCCCTAGGCGGTTCTAGTTATTCGTTTCGAGCATGAGAACTGCGAAAATTTTGAGTTTTTCCAGCGTTTCTTACCTCAAAACTGCCATATCTCGCGAACGGATTGACCAATCCGCAAAATTTCTGTTGCGTCTGAAAGTAGAAAATCGCCCGGTTACAACGGTATGAGTAGTTGTCCCCTAGGTCGTTCTAGTTATTAGTTTCGAGCATCAGAACTGCGAAAATTTTGAGTTTTTCAAGCGTTTCTTACCTCAAAACTGCCATATCTCGCGAACGGATTGACCAATCCGCAAATTTTCTGTTGCATCTGAAAGTAGAAACTCGCCCGATTACAACGGTATGAGTAGTTTTCCCCTAGGTCGTTCTAGTTATTAGTTTCGAGCATCAGAACTGCGAAAATTTTGAGTTTTTCAAGCGTTTCTTACCTCCAAACTGCCATATCTCGCGAACGGATTGACCAATCCGCAAAATTTCTGTTGCATCTGAAAGTAGAAACTCGCCCGATTACAACGGTATGAGTAGTTTTCCCCCAGGCCGTTCTAGTTATTCGTTTCGAGCATGAGAACTGCGAAAATTTTGAGTTTTTCAAGCGTTTCTTACCTCGAAACTGCCATATCTCGCGAACGGATTGACCAATCCGCAAAATTTCTGTTGCATCTGAAAGTAGAAACTCGCCCGATTACAACGGTATGAGTAGTTTTCCCCTAGGCCGTTCTAGTTATTTGTTTCGAGCATCAGAACTGCGAAAATTTTGAGTTTTTCAAGCGTTTCTTACCTCAAAACTGCCATATATCGCGAACGGATTGACCAATCCGCAAAATTTCTGTTGCATCTGAAAGTAGAAACTCGCCCGATTACAATGGTATGAGTAGTTTTCCCCTAGGCGGTTCTAGTTATTCGTTTCGAGCATGAGAACTGCGAAAATTTTGAGTTTTTCAAGCGTTTCTTACCTCAAAACTGCCATATCTCGCGAACGGATTGACCAATCCACAAAATTTCTGTTGCATCTGAAAGTAGAAAATCGCCCGATTACAACGGTATGAGTAGTTTTCCCCTAGGTCGTTCTAGTTATTAGTTTCAGCATCAGAACTGCGAAAATTTTGAGTTTTTCAAGCGTTTCTTACCTCCAAACTGACATATCTCGCGAACGGATTGACCAATCCGCAAAATTTCTGTTGCATCTGAAAGTAGAAGCTCGCCCGATTACAACGGTATGAGTAGTTTTCCCCTAGGCCGTTCTAGTTATTCGTTTCGAGCATCAAAACTGCGAAAATTTTGAGTTTTTCAAGCGTTTCTTACCTCCAAACTGCCATATCTCGCGAACGGATTGACCAATCCGCAAAATTTCTGTTGCATCTGAAAGTAGAAACTCGCCCGATTACAACGGTATGAATAGTTTTCCCCTAGGCCGTTCTAGTTATTCGTTTCGATCATGAGAACTGCGAAAATTTTGAGTTTTTCAAGCGTTTCTTACATCAAAACTGCCATATCTCGCGAACGGATTGACCAATCCGCAAAATTTCTGTTGCATCTGAAAGTTGAAACTCGCCCGATTACAACGGTATGAGTAGTTTTCCCCTAGGTCGTTCTAGTTATTAGTTTCGAGCATGAGAACTGCGAAAATTTTGAGTTTTTCAAGCGTTTCTTACCTCCAAACTGACATATCTCGCGAACGGATTGACCAATCCGCAAAATTTCTGTTGCATCTGAAAGTAGAAGCTCGCCCGATTACAACGGTATGAGTAGTTTTCCCCTAGGCCGTTCTAGTTATTCGTTTCGAGCATCAAAACTGCGAAAATTTTGAGTTTTTCAAGCGTTTCTTACCTCCAAACTGCCATATCTCGCGAACGGATTGACCAATCCGCAAAATTTCTGTTGCATCTGAAAGTAGAAACTCGCCCGATTACAACGGTATGAGTAGTTTTCCCCTAGGCCGTTCTAGTTATTCGTTTCGATCATGAGAACTGCGAAAATTTTGAGTTTTTCAAGCGTTTCTTACATCAAAACTGCCATATCTCGCGAACGGATTGACCAATCCGCAAAATTTCTGTTGCATCTGAAAGTTGAAACTCGCCCGATTACAACGGTATGAGTAGTTTTCCCCTAGGTCGTTCTAGTTATTAGTTTCAGCATCAGAACTGCGAAAATTTGAGTTTTTCAAGCGTTTCTTACCTCCAAACTGCCATATCTCGCGAACGGATTGACCAATCCGCAAAATTTCTGTTGCATCTGAAAGTAGAAGCTCGCCCGATTACAACGGTATGAGTAGTTTTCCCCTAGGCCGTTCTAGTTATTCGTTTCGAGCATCAAAACTGCGAAATTTTGAGTTTTTCAAGCGTTTCTTACCTCCAAACTGCCATATCTCGCGAACGGATTGACCAATCCGCAAAATTTCTGTTGCATCTGAAAGTAGAAACTCGCCCGATTACAACGGTATGAGTAGTTTTCCCCTAGGCCGTTCTAGTTATTCGTTTCGATCATGAGAACTGCGAAAATTTTGAGTTTTTCAAGCGTTTCTTACATCAAAACTGCCATATCTCGCGAACGGATTGACCAATCCGCAAAATTTCTGTTGCATCTGAAAGTTGAAACTCGCCCGATTACAACGGTATGAGTAGTTTTCCCCTAGGTCGTTCTAGTTATTAGTTTCGAGCATGAGAACTGCGAAAATTTTGAGTTTTTCAAGCGTTTCTTACCTCCAAACTGACATATCTCGCGAACGGATTGACCAATCCGCAAAATTTCTGTTGCATCTGAAAGTAGAAGCTCGCCCGATTACAACGGTATGAGTAGTTTTCCCCTAGGCCGTTCTAGTTATTCGTTTCGAGCATCAAAACTGCGAAAATTTTGAGTTTTTCAAGCGTTTCTTACCTCCAAACTGCCATATCTCGCGAACGGATTGACCAATCCGCAAAATTTCTGTTGCATCTGAAAGTAGAAACTCGCCCGATTACAACGGTATGAGTAGTTTTCCCCTAGGCCGTTCTAGTTATTCGTTTCGATCATGAGAACTGCGAAAATTTTGAGTTTTTCAAGCGTTTCTTACATCAAAACTGCCATATCTCGCGAACGGATTGACCAATCCGCAAAATTTCTGTTGCATCTGAAAGTTGAAACTCGCCCGATTACAACGGTATGAGTAGTTTTCCCCTAGGTCGTTCTAGTTATTAGTTTCGAGCATGAGAACTGCGAAAATTTTGAGTTTTTCAAGCGTTTCTTACCTCCAAACTGACATATCTCGCGAACGGATTGACCAATCCGCAAAATTTCTGTTGCATCTGAAAGTAGAAGCTCGCCCGATTACAACGGTATGAGTAGTTTTCCCCTAGGTCGTTCTAGTTATTAGTTTCGAGCATCAGATCTGCGAAAATTTTGAGTTTTTCAAGCGTTTCTTACCTCAAAACTGCCATATCTCGCGAACGGATTGACCAATCCGCAAAATTTCTGTTGCATCTGAAAGTAGAAACTTGCCCGATTAAAACGGTATGAGTAGTTTTCCCCTAGGCCGTTCTAGTTATACGTTTCGATCATGAGAACTGCGAAAATTTTGAGTTTATTCAAGCGTTTCTTACATCAAAACTGCCATATCTCGCGAACGGATTGACCAATCCGCAAAATTTCTGTTGCATCTGAAAGTAGAAACTCGCCCGATTACAACGGTATGAGTAGTTTTCCCCTAGGTCGTTCTAGTTATTAGTTTCGAGCA
This sequence comes from Ptiloglossa arizonensis, assembly GCF_051014685.1. Taxonomy (NCBI): domain Eukaryota; kingdom Metazoa; phylum Arthropoda; class Insecta; order Hymenoptera; family Colletidae; genus Ptiloglossa; species Ptiloglossa arizonensis. The sequence continues at coordinate 30,742 of NW_027478434.1, read as the reverse complement.
TCAGAACTGCGAAAATTTTGAGTTTTTCAAGCGTTTCTTACCTCAAAACTGCCATATCTCGCGAACGGATTGACCAATCCGCAAAATTTCTGTTGCATCTGAAAGTAGAAACTCGCCCGATTACAACAGTATGAGTAGTTTTCCCCTAGGCCGTTCTAGTTATTTGTTTCGAGCATCAGAACGGCGAAAATTTTGAGTTTTTCAAGCGTTTCTTACCTCAAAACTGCCATATATCGCGAACGGATTGACCAATCCGTAAAATTTCTGTTGCATCTGAAAGTAGAAACTCGCCCGATTACAACGGTATGAGTAGTTTTCCCCTAGGCGGTTCTAGTTATTCGTTTCGAGCATGAGAACTGCGAAAATTTTGAGTTTTTCCAGCGTTTCTTACCTCAAAACTGCCATATCTCGCGAACGGATTGACCAATCCGCAAAATTTCTGTTGCATCTGAAAGTAGAAAATCGCCGGTTACAACGGTATGAGTAGTTTTCCCCTAGGTCGTTCTAGTTATTAGTTTCGAGCATCAGAACTGCGAAAATTTTGAGTTTTTCAAGCGTTTCTTACCTCAAAACTGCCATATCTCGCGAACGGATTGACCAATCCGCAAATTTTCTGTTGCATCTGAAAGTAGAAACTCGCCCCGATTACAACGGTATGAGTAGTTTTCCCCTAGGCCGTTCTAGTTATTCGTTTCGATCATGAGAACTGCGAAAATTTTGAGTTTTTCAAGCGTTTCTTACATCAAAACTGCCATATCTCGCGAACGGATTGACCAATCCGCAAAATTTCTGTTGCATCTGAAAGTTGAAACTCGCCCGATTACAACGGTATGAGTAGTTTTCCCCTAGGTCGTTCTAGTTATTAGTTTCGAGCATGAGAACTGCGAAAATTTTGAGTTTTTCAAGCGTTTCTTACCTCCAAACTGACATATCTCGCGAACGGATTGACCAATCCGCAAAATTTCTGTTGCATCTGAAAGTAGAAGCTCGCCCGATTACAACGGTATGAGTAGTTTTCCCCTAGGCCGTTCTAGTTATTCGTTTCGAGCATCAAAACTGCGAAAATTTTGAGTTTTTCAAGCGTTTCTTACCTCCAAACTGCCATATCTCGCGAACGGATTGACCAATCCGCAAAATTTCTGTTGCATCTGAAAGTAGAAACTCGCCCGATTACAACGGTATGAGTAGTTTTCCCCTAGGCCGTTCTAGTTATTCGTTTCGATCATGAGAACTGCGAAAATTTTGAGTTTTTCAAGCGTTTCTTACATCAAAACTGCCATATCTCGCGAACGGATTGACCAATCCGCAAAATTTCTGTTGCATCTGAAAGTTGAAACTCGCCCGATTACAACGGTATGAGTAGTTTTCCCCTAGGTCGTTCTAGTTATTAGTTTCGAGCATGAGAACTGCGAAAATTTTGAGTTTTTCAAGCGTTTCTTACCTCCAAACTGACATATCTCGCGAACGGATTGACCAATCCGCAAAATTTCTGTTGCATCTGAAAGTAGAAGCTCGCCCGATTACAACGGTATGAGTAGTTTTCCCCTAGGTCGTTCTAGTTATTAGTTTCGAGCATCAGATCTGCGAAAATTTTGAGTTTTTCAAGCGTTTCTTACCTCAAAACTGCCATATCTCGCGAACGGATTGACCAATCCGCAAAATTTCTGTTGCATCTGAAAGTAGAAACTTGCCCGATTAAAACGGTATGAGTAGTTTTCCCCTAGGCCGTTCTAGTTATACGTTTCGATCATGAGAACTGCGAAAATTTTGAGTTTATTCAAGCGTTTCTTACATCAAAACTGCCATATCTCGCGAACGGATTGACCAATCCGCAAAATTTCTGTTGCATCTGAAAGTAGAAACTCGCCCGATTACAACGGTATGAGTAGTTTTCCCCTAGGTCGTTCTAGTTATTAGTTTCGAGCATCAGAACTGCGAAAATTTTGAGTTTTTCAAGCGTTTCTTACCTCAAAACTGCCATATCTCGCGAACGGATTGACCAATCCGCAAAATTTCTGTTGCATCTGAAAGTAGAAACTCGCCCGATTACAACAGTATGAGTAGTTTTCCCCTAGGCCGTTCTAGTTATTTGTTTCGAGCATCAGAACGGCGAAAATTTTGAGTTTTTCAAGCGTTTCTTACCTCAAAACTGCCATATATCGCGAACGGATTGACCAATCCGTAAAATTTCTGTTGCATCTGAAAGTAGAAACTCGCCCGATTACAACGGTATGAGTAGTTTTCCCCTAGGCGGTTCTAGTTATTCGTTTCGAGCATGAGAACTGCGAAAATTTTGAGTTTTTCCAGCGTTTCTTACCTCAAAACTGCCATATCTCGCGAACGGATTGACCAATCCGCAAAATTTCTGTTGCATCTGAAAGTAGAAAATCGCCCCGGTTACAACGGTATGAGTAGTTTTCCCCTAGGTCGTTCTAGTTATTAGTTTCGAGCATCAGAACTGCGAAAATTTTGAGTTTTTCAAGCGTTTCTTACCTCAAAACTGCCATATCTCGCGAACGGATTGACCAATCCGCAAATTTTCTGTTGCATCTGAAAGTAGAAACTCGCCCGATTACAACGGTATGAGTAGTTTTCCCCTAGGTCGTTCTAGTTATTAGTTTCGAGCATCAGAACTGCGAAAATTTTGAGTTTTTCAAGCGTTTCTTACATCCAAACTGCCATATCTCGCGAACGGATTGACCAATCCGCAAAATTTCTGTTGCATCTGAAAGTAGAAACTCGCCCAATTACAACGGTATGAGTAGTTTTCCCCTAGGCCGTTCTAGTTATTCGTTTCGAGCATGAGAACTGCGAAAATTTTGAGTTTTTCAAGCGTTTCTTACCTCAAAACTGCCATATCTCGCGAACGGATTGACCAATCCGCAAAATTTCTGTTGCATCTGAAAGTAGAAACTCGCCCGATTACAACGGTATGAGTAGTTTTCCCCTAGGCCGTTCTAGTTATTTGTTTCGAGCATCAGAACTGCGAGAATTTTGAGTTTTTCAAGCGTTTCTTACCTCAAAACTGCCATATATCGCGAACGGATTGACCAATCCGCAAAATTTCTGTTGCATCTGAAAGTAGAAACTCGCCCGATTACAACGGTATGAGTAGTTTTCACCTAGGCGGTTCTAGTTATTCGTTTCGAGCATGAGAACTGCGAAAATTTTGAGTTTTTCAAGCGTTTCTTACCTCAAAACTGCCATATCTCGCGAACGGATTGACCAATCCACAAAATTTCTGTTGCATCTGAAAGTAGAAAATCGCCCGATTACAACGGTATGAGTAGTTTTCCCCTAGGTCGTTCTAGTTATTATTTTCAGCATCAGAACTGCGAAAATTTTGAGTTTTTCAAGCGTTTCTTACCTCCAAACTGACATATCTCGCGAACGGATTGACCAATCCGCAAAATTTCTGTTGCATCTGAAAGTAGAAACTCGCCCAATTACAACGGTATGAGTAGTTTTCCCCTAGGTCGTTCTAGTTATTCGTTTCGAGCATCAGAACTGCGAAAATTTTTAGTTTTTCAAGCGTTTCTTACCTCAAAACTGCCATATCTCGCGAACGGATTGACCAATCCGCAAAATTTCTGTTGCATCTGAAAGTAGAAACTCGCCCGATTACAACGGTATGAGTAGTTTTCCCCTAGGCGGTTCTAGTTATTCGTTTCGAGCATCAGAACTGCGAAAATTTTGAGTTTTTCAAGCGTTTCTTACCTCAAAACTGCCATATCTCGCGAACGGATTGACCAATCCGCAAATTTTCTGTTGCATCTGAAAGTAGAAACTCGCCCGATTACAACGGTATGAGTAGTTTTCCCCTAGGTCGTTCTAGTTATTAGTTTCGAGCATCAGAACTGCGAAAATTTTGAGTTTTTCAAGCGTTTCTTACCTCCAAACTGACATATCTCGCGAACGGATTGACCAATCCGCAAAATTTCTGTTGCATCTGAAAGTAGAAGCTCGCCCGATTACAACGGTATGAGTAGTTTTCCCCTAGGCCGTTCTAGTTATTCGTTTCGAGCATCAGAACTGCGAAAATTTTGAGTTTTTCAAGCGTTTCTTACCTCCAAACTGCCATATCTCGCGAACGGATTGACCAATCCGCAAAATTTCTGTTGCATCTGAAAGTAGAAACTCGCCCGATTACAACGGTATGAGTAGTTTTCCCCTAGGCCGTTCTAGTTATTCGTTTCGAGCATGAGAACTGCGAAAATTTTGAGTTTTTCAAGCGTTTCTTACCTCAAAACTGCCATATCTCGCGAACGGATTGACCAATCCGCAAAATTTCTGTTGCATCTGAAAGAGAAACTCGCCCGATTACAACGGTATGAGTAGTTTTCCCCTAGGTCGTTCTAGTTATTCGTTTCGAGCATCAGAACTGCGAAAATTTTTAGTTTTTCAAGCGTTTCTTACCTCAAAACTGCCATATCTCGCGAACGGATTGACCAATCCGCAAAATTTCTGTTGCATCTGAAAGTAGAAAATCGCCCGGTTACAACGGTATGAGTAGTTTTCCCCTAGGTCGTTCTAGTTATTAGTTTCGAGCATCAGAACTGCGAAAATTTTGAGTTTTTCAAGCGTTTCTTACCTCAAAACTGCCATATCTCGCGAACGGATTGACCAATCCGCAAATTCTCTGTTGCATCTGAAAGTAGAAACTCGCCCGATTACAACGGTATGAGTGGTTTTCCCCTAGGTCGTTCTAGTTATTAGTTTCGAGCATCAGAACTGCGAAAATTTTGAGTTTTTCAAGCGTTTCTTACCTCCAAACTGCCATATCTCGCGAACGGATTGACCAATCCGCAAAATTTCTGTTGCATCTGAAAGTAGAAACTCGCCCGATTACAACGGTATGAGTAGTTTTCCCCTAGGCCGTTCTAGTTATTTGTTTCGAGCATCAGAACTGCGAAAATTTTGAGTTTTTCAAGCGTTTCTTACCTCAAAACTGCCATATATCGCGAACGGATTGACCAATCCGCAAAATTTCTGTTGCATCTGAAAGTAGAAACTCGCCCGATTACAACGGTATGAGTAGTTTTCCCCTAGGCGGTTCTAGTTATTCGTTTCGAGCATGAGAACTGCGAAAATTTTGAGTTTTTCAAGCGTTTCTTACCTCAAAACTGCCATATCTCGCGAACGGATTGACCAATCCACAAAATTTCTGTTGCATCTGAAAGTAGAAAATCGCCCGATTACAACGGTATGAGTAGTTTTCCCCTAGGTCGTTCTAGTTATTAGTTTCAGCATCAGAACTGCGAAAATTTGAGTTTTTCAAGCGTTTCTTACCTCCAAACTGACATATCTCGCGAACGGATTGACCAATCCGCAAAATTTCTGTTGCATCTGAAAGTAGAAGCTCGCCCGATTACAACGGTATGAGTAGTTTTCCCCTAGGCCGTTCTAGTTATTCGTTTCGAGCATCAGAACTGCGAAAATTTTGAGTTTTTCAAGCGTTTCTTACCTCCAAACTGCCATATCTCGCGAACGGATTGACCAATCCGCAAAATTTCTGTTGCATCTGAAAGTAGAAACTCGCCCGATTACAACGGTATGAGTAGTTTTCCCCTAGGCCGTTCTAGTTATTCGTTTCGATCATGAGAACTGCGAAAATTTTGAGTTTTTCAAGCGTTTCTTACATCAAAACTGCCATATCTCGCGAACGGATTGACCAATCCGCAAAATTTCTGTTGCATCTGAAAGTAGAAACTCGCCCGATTACAACGGTATGAGTAGTTTTCCCCTAGGCGGTTCTAGTTATTCGTTTCGAGCATGAGAACTGCGAAAATTTTGAGTTTTTCAAGCGTTTCTTACCTCAAAACTGCCATATCTCGCGAACGGATTGACCAATCCACAAAATTTCTGTTGCATCTGAAAGTAGAAAATCGCCCGATTACAACGGTATGAGTAGTTTTCCCCTAGGTCGTTCTAGTTATTAGTTTCAGCATCAGAACTGCGAAAATTTTGAGTTTTTCAAGCGTTTCTTACCTCCAAACTGACATATCTCGCGAACGGATTGACCAATCCGCAAAATTTCTGTTGCATCTGAAAGTAGAAGCTCGCCCGATTACAACGGTATGAGTAGTTTTCCCCTAGGCCGTTCTAGTTATTCGTTTCGAGCATCAGAACTGCGAAAATTTTGAGTTTTTCAAGCGTTTCTTACCTCCAAACTGCCATATCTCGCGAACGGATTGACCAATCCGCAAAATTTCTGTTGCATCTGAAAGTAGAAACTCGCCCGATTACAACGGTATGAGTAGTTTTCCCCTAGGCCGTTCTAGTTATTCGTTTCGATCATGAGAACTGCGAAAATTTTGAGTTTTTCAAGCGTTTCTTACATCAAAACTGCCATATCTCGCGAACGGATTGACCAATCCGCAAAATTTCTGTTGCATCTGAAAGTTGAAACTCGCCCGATTACAACGGTATGAGTAGTTTTCCCCTAGGTCGTTCTAGTTATTCGTTTCGAGCAAGAGAACTGCGAAAATTTTGAGTTTTTCAAGCGTTTCTTACCTCCAAACTGACATATCTCGCGAACGGATTGACCAATCCGCAAAATTTCTGTTGCATCTGAAAGTAGAAGCTCGCCCGATTACAACGGTATGAGTAGTTTTCCCCGAGGTCGTTCTAGTTATTAGTTTCGAGCATCAGAACTGCGAAAATTTTGAGTTTTTCAAGCGTTTCTTACCTCCAAACTGACATATCTCGCGAACGGATTGACCAATCCGCAAAATTTCTGCTGCATCTGAAAGTAGAAGCTCGCCCGATTACAACGGTATGAGTAGTTTTCCCCTAGGTCGTTCTAGTTATTAGTTTCGAGCATCAGAACTGCGAAAATTTTGAGTTTTTCAAGCGTTTCTTACCTCAAAACTGCCATATCTCGCGAACGGATTGACCAATCCGCAAAATTTCTGTTGCATCTGAAAGTAGAAACTCGCCCGATTACAACGGTATGAGTAGTTTTCCCCTAGGCCGTTCTAGTTATTTGTTTCGAGCATCAGAACTGCGAAAATTTTGAGTTTTTCAAGCGTTTCTTACCTCAAAACTGCCATATATCGCGAACGGATTGACCAATCCGTAAAATTTCTGTTGCATCTGAAAGTAGAAACTCGCCCGATTACAACGGTATGAGTAGTTTTCCCGTAGGCGGTTCTAGTTATTCGTTTCGAGCATGAGAACTGCGAAAATTTTGAGTTTTTCCAGCGTTTCTTACCTCAAAACTGCCATATCTCGCGAACGGATTGACCAATCCGCAAAATTTCTGTTGCATCTGAAAGTAGAAAATCGCCCGGTTACAACGGTATGAGTAGTTTTCCCCTAGGTCGTTCTAGTTATTAGTTTCGAGCATCAGAACTGCGAAAATTTTGAGTTTTTCAAGCGTTTCTTACCTCAAAACTGCCATATCTCGCGAACGGATTGACCAATCCGCAAATTTTCTGTTGCATCTGAAAGTAGAAACTCGCCCGATTACAACGGTATGAGTAGTTTTCCCCTAGGTCGTTCTAGTTATTAGTTTCGAGCATCAGAACTGCGAAAATTTTGAGTTTTTCAAGCGTTTCTTACCTCAAAACTGCCATATCTCGCGAACGGATTGACCAATCCACAAAATTTCGGTTGCATCTGAAAGTAGAAAATCGCCCGATTACAACGGTATGAGTAGTTTTCCCCTAGGTCGTTCTAGTTATTAGTTTCAGCATCAGAACTGCGAAAATTTTGAGTTTTTCAAGCGTTTCTTACCTCCAAACTGACATATCTCGCGAACGGATTGACCAATCCGCAAAATTTCTGTTGCATCTGAAAGTAGAAACTCGCCCGATTACAACGGTATGAGTAGTTTTCCCCTAGGCCGTTCTAGTTATTCGTTTCGATCATGAGAACTGCGAAAATTTTGAGTTTTTCAAGCGTTTCTTACATCAAAACTGCCATATCTCGCGAACGGATTGACCAATCCGCAAAATTTCTGTTGCATCTGAAAGTTGAAACTCGCCCGATTACAACGGTATGAGTAGTTTTCCCCTAGGTCGTTCTAGTTATTAGTTTCGAGCATGAGAACTGCGAAAATTTTGAGTTTTTCAAGCGTTTCTTACCTCCAAACTGACATATCTCGCGAACGGATTGACCAATCCGCAAAATTTCTGTTGCATCTGAAAGTAGAAGCTCGCCCGATTACAACGGTATGAGTAGTTTTCCCCTAGGTCGTTCTAGTTATTAGTTTCGAGCATCAGAACTGCGAAAATTTTGAGTTTTTCAAGCGTTTCTTACCTCCAAACTGACATATCTCGCGAACGGATTGACCAATCCGCAAAATTTCTGTTGCATCTGAAAGTAGAAGCTCGCCCGATTACAACGGTATGAGTAGTTTTCCCCTAGGCCGTTCTAGTTATTCGTTTCGAGCATCAGAACTGCGAAAATTTTGAGTTTTTCAAGCGTTTCTTACCTGCAAACTGCCATATCTCGCGAACGGATTGACCAATCCGCAAAATTTCTGTTGCATCTGAAAGTAGAAACTTGCCCGATTACAACGGTATGAGTAGTTTTCCCCTAGGCCGTTCTAGTTATTCGTTTCGATCATTAGAACTGCGAAAATTTTGAGTTTTTCAAGCGTTTCTTACAACAAAACTGACATTTCTCGCGAACGGATTGACCAATCTGCAAAATATCTGTTGCATCTGAAAGTAGAAACTCGCCCGATTACAACGGTATGAGTAGTTTTCCCCTAGGCCGTTCTAGTTATTTGTTTCGAGCATCAGAACTGCGAAAATTTTGAGTTTTTCAAGCGTTTCTTACCTCAAAACTGCCATATATCGCGAACGGATTGACCAATCCGCAAAATTTCTGTTGCATCTGAAAGTAGAAACTCGCCCGATTACAACGGTATGAGTAGTTTTCCCCTAGGCTTTCTAGTTATTCGTTTCGAGCATCAGAACTGCGAAAATTTTTAGTTTTTCAAGCGTTTCTTACCTCCAAACTGCCATATCTCGCGAACGGATTGACCAATCCGCAAAATTTCTGTTGCATCTGAAAGTAGAAACTTGCCCGATTAAAACGGTATGAGTAGTTTTCCCCTAGGCCGTTCTAGTTATACGTTTCGATCATGAGAACTGCGAAAATTTTGAGTTTATTCAAGCGTTTCTTACCTCAAAACTGCCATATCTCGCGAACGGATTGACCAATCCGCAAAATTTCTGTTGCATCTGAAAGTAGAAACTCGCCCGATTACAACGGTATGAGTAGTTTTCCCCTAGGTCGTTCTAGTTATTCGTTTCGAGCATCAGAACTGCGAAAATTTTTAGTTTTTCAAGCGTTTCTTACCTCAAAACTGCCATATCTCGCGAACGGATTGACCAATCCGCAAAATTTCAGTTGCATCTGAAAGTAGAAACTCGCCCGATTACAACGGTATGAGTAGTTTTCCCCTAGGTCGTTCTAGTTATTCGTTTCGAGCATCAGAACTGCGAAAATTTTTAGTTTTTCAAGCGTTTCTTACCTCCAAACTGCCATATCTCGCGAACGGATTGACCAATCCGCAAAATTTCTGTTGCATCTGAAAGTAGAAACTTGCCCGATTAAAACGGTATGAGTAGTTTTCCCCTAGGCCGTTCTAGTTATACGTTTCGATCATGAGAACTGCGAAAATTTTGAGTTTATTCAAGCGTTTCTTACCTCAAAACTGCCATATCTCGCGAACGGATTGACCAATCCGCAAAATTTCTGTTGCATCTGAAAGTAGAAACTCGCCCGATTACAACGGTATGAGTAGTTTTCCCCTAGGTCGTTCTAGTTATTAGTTTCGAGCATCAGAACTGCGAAAATTTTGAGTTTTTCAAGCGTTTCTTACCTCAAAACTGCCATATCTCGCGAACGGATTGACCAATCCGCAAAATTTCTGTTGCATCTGAAAGTAGAAACTCGCCCGATTACAACGGTATGAGTAGTTTTCCCCTAGGTCGTTCTAGTTATTCGTTTCGAGCATCAGAACTGCGAAAATTTTTAGTTTTTCAAGCGTTTCTTACCTCCAAACTGCCATATCTCGCGAACGGATTGACCAATCCGCAAAATTTCTGTTGCATCTGAAAGTAGAAACTTGCCCGATTAAAACGGTATGAGTAGTTTTCCCCTAGGCCGTTCTAGTTATACGTTTCGATCATGAGAACTGCGAAAATTTTGAGTTTATTCAAGCGTTTCTTACCTCAAAACTGCCATATCTCGCGAACGGATTGACCAATCCGCAAAATTTCTGTTGCATCTGAAAGTAGAAACTCGCCCGATTACAACGGTATGAGTAGTTTTCCCCTAGGTCGTTCTAGTTATTAGTTTCGAGCATCAGAACTGCGAAAATTTTGAGTTTTTCAAGCGTTTCTTACCTCAAAACTGCCATATCTCGCGAACGGATTGACCAATCCGCAAAATTTCTGTTGCATCTGAAAGTAGAAACTCGCCCGATAACAACGGTATGAGTAGTTTTCCCCTAGGCCGTTCTAGTTATTTGTTTCGAGCATCAGAACTGCGAAAATTTTGAGTTTTTCAAGCGTTTCTTACCTCAAAACTGCCATATATCGCGAACGGATTGACCAATCCGTAAAATTTCTGTTGCATCTGAAAGTAGAAACTCGCCCGATTACAACGGTATGAGTAGTTTTCCCGTAGGCGGTTCTAGTTATTCGTTTCGAGCATGAGAACTGCGAAAATTTTGAGTTTTTCCAGCGTTTCTTACATCAAAACTGCCATATCTCGCGAACGGATTGACCAATCCGCAAAATTTCTGTTGCATCTGAAAGTAGAAAATCGCCCGGTTACAACGGTATGAGTAGTTTTCCCCTAGGTCGTTCTAGTTATTAGTTTCGAGCATCAGAACTGCGAAAATTTTGAGTTTTTCAAGCGTTTCTTACCTCAAAACTGCCATATCTCGCGAACGGATTGACCAATCCGCAAATTTTCTGTTATATCTGAAAGTAGAAACTCGCCCGATTACAACGGTATGAGTAGTTTTCCCCTAGGTCGTTCTAGTTATTAGTTTCGAGCATCAGAACTGCGAAAATTTTGAGTTTTTCAAGCGTTTCTTACCTCCAAACTGCCATATCTCGCGAACGGATTGACCAATCCGCAAAATTTCTGTTGCATCTGAAAGTAGAAACTCGCCCGATTACAACGGTATGAGTAGTTTTCCCCTAGGCGGTTCTAGCTATTCGTTTCGAGCATGAGAACTGCGAAAATTTTGAGTTTTTCAAGCGTTTCTTACCTCAAAACTGCCATATCTCGCGAACGGATTGACCAATCCACAAAATTTCTGTTGCATCTGAAAGTAGAAAATCGCCCGATTACAACGGTATGAGTAGTTTTCCCCTAGGTCGTTCTAGTTATTAGTTTCAGCATCAGAACTGCGAAAATTTTGAGTTTTTCAAGCGTTTCTTACCTCCAAACTGACATATCTCGCGAACGGATTGACCAATCCGCAAAATTTCTGTTGCATCTGAAAGTAGAAACTCGCCCGATTACAACGGTATGAGTAGTTTTCCCCTAGGCCGTTCTAGTTATTCGTTTCGAGCATCAGAACTGCGAAAATTTTGAGTTTTTCAAGCGTTTCTTACCTCCAAACTGCCATATCTCGCGAACGGATTGACCAATCCGCAAAATTTCTGTTGCATCTGAAAGTAGAAACTCGCCCGATTACAACGGTATGAGTAGTTTTCCCCTAGGCCGTTCTAGTTATTCGTTTCGATCATGAGAACTGCGAAAATTTTGAGTTTTTCAAGCGTTTCTTACATCAAAACTGCCATATCTCGCGAACGGATTGACCAATCCGCAAAATTTCTGTTGCATCTGAAAGGTGAAACTCGCCCGATTACAACGGTATGAGTAGTTTTCCCCTAGGTCGTTCTAGTTATTAGTTTCGAGCATGAGAACTGCGAAAATTTTGAGTTTTTCAAGCGTTTCTTACCTCCAAACTGACATATCTCGCGAACGGATTGACCAATCCGCAAAATTTCTGTTGCATCTGAAAGTAGAAGCTCGCCCGATTACAACGGTATGAGTAGTTTTCCCCTAGGTCGTTCTAGTTATTAGTTTCGAGCATCAGAACTGCGAAAATTTTGAGTTTTTCAAGCGTTTCTTACCTCCAAACTGACATATCTCGCGAACGGATTGACCAATCCGCAAAATTTCTGTTGCATCTGAAAGTAGAAGCTCGCCCGATTACAACGGTATGAGTAGTTTTCCCCTAGGCCGTTCTAGTTATTCGTTTCGAGCATCAGAACTGCGAAAATTTTGAGTTTTTCAAGCGTTTCTTACCTCCAAACTGCCATATCTCGCGAACGGATTGACCAATCCGCAAAATTTCTGTTGCATCTGAAAGTAGAAACGCGCCCGATTACAACGTAATGAGTAGTTTTCCCCTAGGCCGTTCTAGTTATTCGTTTCGATCATGAGAACTGCGAAAATTTTGAGTTTTTCAAGCGTTTCTTACCTCCAAACTGCCATATCTCGCGAACGGATTGACCAATCCGCAAAATTTCTGTTGCATCTGAAAGTAGAAACTCGCCCGATTACAACGGTGTGAGGAGTTTTCCCCTAGGCCGTTCTAGTTATTCGTTTCGAGCATGAGAACTGCGAAAATTTTGAGTTTTTCAAGCGTTTCTTACCTCAAAACTGCCATATCTCGCGAACGGATTGACCAATCCGCAAAATTTCTGTTGCATCTGAAAGTAGAAACTCGCCCGATTACAACGGAATGAGTAGTTTTCCCCTAGGCCGTTCTAGTTATTTGTTTCGAGCATCAGAACTGCGAAAATTTTGAGTTTTTCAAGCGTTTCTTACCTCAAAACTGCCATATCTCGCGAACGGATTGACCAATCCGCAAAATTTCTGTTGCATCTGAAAGTAGAAACTCGCCCGATTACAACGGTATGAGTAGTTTTCCCCTAGGCCGTTCTAGTTATTCGTTTCGAGCATGAGAACTGCGAAAATTTTGAGTTTTTCAAGCGTTTCTTACCTCAAAACTGCCATATCTCGCGAACGGATTGACCAATCCGCAAAATTTCTGTTGCATCTGAAAGTAGAAACTCGCCCGATTACAACGGTATGAGTAGTTTTCCCCTAGGCCGTTCTAGTTATTTGTTTCGAGCATCAGAACTGCGAAAATTTTGAGTTTTTCAAGCGTTTCTTACCTCAAAACTGCCATATATCGCGAACGGATTGACCAATCCGCAAAATTTCTGTTGCATCTGAAAGTAGAAACTCGCCCGATTACAACGGTATGAGTAGTTTTCCCCTAGGCGGTTCTAGTTATTCGTTTCGAGCATGAGAACTGCGAAAATTTTGAGTTTTTCAAGCGTTTCTTACCTCAAAACTGCCATATCTCGCGAACGGATTGACCAATCCACAAAATTTCTGTTGCATCTGAAAGTAGAAAATCGCCCGATTACAACGGTATGAGTAGTTTTCCCCTAGGTCGTTCTAGTTATTAGTTTCAGCATCAGAACTGCGAAAATTTTGAGTTTTTCAAGCGTTTCTTACCTCCAAACTGACATATCTCGCGAACGGATTGACCAATCCGCAAAATTTCTGTTGCATCTGAAAGTAGAAGCTCGCCCGATTACAACGGTATGAGTAGTTTTCCCCTAGGCCGTTCTAGTTATTCGTTTCGATCATGAGAACTGCGAAAATTTTGAGTTTTTCAAGCGTTTCTTACCTCCAAACTGCCATATCTCGCGAACGGATTGACCAATCCGCAAAATTTCTGTTGCATCTGAAAGTTGAAACTCGCCCGATTACAACGGTATGAGTAGTTTTCCCCTAGGTCGTTCTAGTTATTAGTTTCGAGCATGAGAACTGCGAAAATTTTGAGTTTTTCAAGCGTTTCTTACATCAAAACTGCCATATCTCGCGAACGGATTGACCAATCCGCAAAATTTCTGTTGCATCTGAAAGTTGAAACTCGCCCGATTACAACGGTATGAGTAGTTTTCCTCTAGGTCGTTCTAGTTATTAGTTTCGAGCATCAGAACTGCGAAAATTTTGAGTTTTTCAAGCGTTTCTTACCTCAAAACTGCCATATCTCGCGAACGGATTGACCAATCCGCAAAATTTCTGTTGCATCTGAAAGTAGAAACTCGCCCGATTACAAGGGTATGAGTAGTTTTCCCCTAGGTCGTTCTAGTTATTCGTTTCGAGCATCAGAACTGCGAAAATTTTTAGTTTTTCAAGCGTTTCTTACCTCAAAACTGCCATATCTCGCGAACGGATTGACCAATCCGCAAAATTTCTGTTGCATCTGAAAGTAGAAAATCGCCCGGTTACAACGGTATGAGTAGTTTTCCCCTAGGTCGTTCTAGTTATTAGTTTCGAGCATCAGAACTGCGAAAATTTTGAGTTTTTCAAGCGTTTCTTACCTCAAAACTGCCATATCTCGCGAACGGATTGACCAATCCGCAAATTTTCTGTTGCATCTGAAAGTAGAAACTCGCCCGATTACAACGGTATGAGTAGTTTTCCCCTAGGTCGTTCTAGTTATTAGTTTCGAGCATCAGAACTGCGAAAATTTTGAGTTTTTCAAGTGTTTCTTACCTCCAAACTGACATATCTCGCGAACGGATTGACCAATCCGCAAAATTTCTGTTGCATCTGAAAGTAGAAGCTCGCCCGATTACAACGGTATGAGTAGTTTTCCCCTAGGCCGTTCTAGTTATTCGTTTCGAGCATCAGAACTGCGAAAATTTTGAGTTTTTCAAGCGTTTCTTACCTCCAAACTGCCATATCTCGCGAACGGATTGACCAATCCACAAAATTTCTGTTGCATCTGAAAGTAGAAAATCGCCCGATTACAACGGTATGAGTAGTTTTCCCCTAGGTCGTTCTAGTTATTAGTTTCGATCATGAGAACTGCGAAAATTTTGAGTTTTTCAAGCGTTTCTTACCTCCAAACTGCCATATCTCGCGAACGGATTGACCAATCCGCAAAATTTCTGTTGCATCTGAAAGTTGAAACTCGCCCGATTACAACGGTATGAGTAGTTTTCCCCTAGGCCGTTCTAGTTATTTGTTTCGAGCATCAGAACTGCGAAAATTTTGAGTTTTTCAAGCGTTTCTTACCTCAAAACTGCCATATATCGCGAACGGATTGACCAATCCGCAAAATTTCTGTTGCATCTGAAAGTAGAAACTCGCCCGATTACAACGGTATGAGTAGTTTTCCCCTAGGCGGTTCTAGTTATTCGTTTCGAGCATGAGAACTGCGAAAATTTTGAGTTTTTCAAGCGTTTCTTACCTCAAAACTGCCATATCTCGCGAACGGATTGACCAATCCACAAAATTTCTGTTGCATCTGAAAGTAGAAAATCGCCCGATTACAACGGTATGAGTAGTTTTCCCCTAGGTCGTTCTAGTTATTAGTTTCAGCATCAGAACTGCGAAAATTTTGAGTTTTTCAAGCGTTTCTTACCTCCAAACTGACATATCTCGCGAACGGATTGACCAATCCGCAAAATTTCTGTTGCATCTGAAAGTAGAAGCTCGCCCGATTACAACGGTATGAGTAGTTTTCCCCTAGGCCGTTCTAGTTATTCGTTTCGATCATGAGAACTGCGAAAATTTTGAGTTTTTCAAGCGTTTCTTACCTCCAAACTGCCATATCTCGCGAACGGATTGACCAATCCGCAAAATTTCTGTTGCATCTGAAAGTTGAAACTCGCCCGATTACAACGGTATGAGTAGTTTTCCCCTAGGTCGTTCTAGTTATTAGTTTCGAGCATGAGAACTGCGAAAATTTTGAGTTTTTCAAGCGTTTCTTACCTCAAAACTGCCATATATCGCGAACGGATTGACCAATCCGCAAAATTTCTGTTGCATCTGAAAGTAGAAACTCGCCCGATTACAACGGTATGAGTAGTTTTCCCCTAGGCGGTTCTAGTTATTCGTTTCGAGCATGAGAACTGCGAAAATTTTGAGTTTTTCAAGCGTTTCTTACCTCAAAACTGCCATATCTCGCGAACGGATTGACCAATCCACAAAATTTCTGTTGCATCTGAAAGTAGAAAATCGCCCGATTACAACGGTATGAGTAGTTTTCCCCTAGGTCGTTCTAGTTATTAGTTTCAGCATCAGAACTGCGAAAATTTTGAGTTTTTCAAGCGTTTCTTACCTCCAAACTGACATATCTCGCGAACGGATTGACCAATCCGCAAAATTTCTGTTGCATCTGAAAGTAGAAACTTGCCCGATTAAAACGGTATGAGTAGTTTTCCCCTAGGCCGTTCTAGTTATACGTTTCGATCATGAGAACTGCGAAAATTTTAAGTTTTTCAAGCGTTTCTTACCTCGAAACTGCCATATCTCGCGAACGGATTGACCAATCCGCAAAATTTCTGTTGCATCTGAAAGTAGAAACTCGCCCGATTACAACGGTATGAGTAGTTTTCCCCTAGGTCGTTCTAGTTATTCGTTTCGAGCATCAGAACTGCGAAAATTTTTAGTTTTTCAAGCGTTTCTTACATCAAAACTGCCATATCTCGCGAACGGATTGACCAATCCGCAAAATTTCTGTTGCATCTGAAAGTAGAAAATCGCCCGGTTACAACGGTATGAGTAGTTTTCCCCTAGGTCGTTCTAGTTATTAGTTTCGAGCATCAGAACTGCGAAAATTTTGAGTTTTTCAAGCGTTTCTTACCTCAAAACTGCCATATCTCGCGAACGGATTGACCAATCCGCAAATTTTCTGTTGCATCTGAAAGTAGAAACTCGCCCGATTACAACGGTATGAGTAGTTTTCCCCTAGGTCGTTCTAGTTATTAGTTTCGAGCATCAGAACTGCGAAAATTTTGAGTTTTTCAAGCGTTTCTTACCTCAAAACTGCCATATCTCGCGAACGGATTGACCAATCCGCAAAATTTCTGTTGCATCTGAAAGTAGAAGCTCGCCCGATTACAACGGTATGAGTAGTTTTCCCCTAGGCCGTTCTAGTTATTCGTTTCGAGCATGAGAACTGCGAAAATTTTGAGTTTTTCAAGCGTTTCTTACCTCAAAACTGCCATATCTCGCGAACGGATTGACCAATCCACAAAATTTCTGTTGCATCTGAAAGTAGAAAATCGCCCGATTACAACGGTATGAGTAGTTTTCCCCTAGGTCGTTCTAGTTATTAGTTTCAGCATCAGAACTGCGAAAATTTTGAGTTTTTCAAGCGTTTCTTACCTCCAAACTGACATATCTCGCGAACGGATTGACCAATCCGCAAAATTTCTGTTGCATCTGAAAGTAGAAGCTCGCCCGATTACAACGGTATGAGTAGTTTTCCCCTAGGCCGTTCTAGTTATTCGTTTCGAGCATCAGAACTGCGAAAATTTTGAGTTTTTCAAGCGTTTCTTACCTCCAAACTGACATATCTCGCGAACGGATTGACCAATCCGCAAAATTTCTGTTGCATCTGAAAGTAGAAGCTCGCCCGATTACAACGGTATGAGTAGTTTTCCCCTAGGTCGTTCTAGTTATTAGTTTCGAGCATCAGAACTGCGAAAATTTTGAGTTTTTCAAGCGTTTCTTACCTCCAAACTGCCATATCTCGCGAACGGATTGACCAATCCGCAAAATTTCTGTTGCATCTGAAAGTAGAAGCTCGCCCGATTACAACGGTATGAGTAGTTTTCCCCTAGGCCGTTCTAGTTATTCGTTTCGAGCATGAGAACTGCGAAAATTTTGAGTTTTTCAAGCGTTTCTTACCTCAAAACTGCCATATCTCGCGAACGGATTGACCAATCCACAAAATTTCTGTTGCATCTGAAAGTAGAAAATCGCCCGATTACAACGGTATGAGTAGTTTTCCCCTAGGTCGTTCTAGTTATTAGTTTCAGCATCAGAACTGCGAAAATTTTGAGTTTTTCAAGCGTTTCTTACCTCCAAACTGACATATCTCGCGAACGGATTGACCAATCCGCAAAATTTCTGTTGCATCTGAAAGTAGAAGCTCGCCCGATTACAACGGTATGAGTAGTTTTCCCCTAGGCCGTTCTAGTTATTCGTTTCGAGCATCAGAACTGCGAAAATTTTGAGTTTTTCAAGCGTTTCTTACCTCCAAACTGCCATATCTCGCGAACGGATTGACCAATCCGCAAAATTTCTGTTGCATCTGAAAGTAGAAACTCGCCCGATTACAACGGTATGAGTAGTTTTCCCCTAGGCCGTTCTAGTTATTCGTTTCGATCATTAGAACTGCGAAAATTTTGAGTTTTTCAAGCGTTTCTTACCTCCAAACTGCCATATCTCGCGAACGGATTGACCAATCCGCAAAATTTCTGTTGCATCTGAAAGTAGAAACTCGCCCGATTACAACGGTATGAGTAGTTTTCCCCTAGGCCGTTCTAGTTATTCGTTTCGAGCATGAGAACTGCGAAAATTTTGAGTTTTTCAAGCGTTTCTTACCTCAAAACTGCCATATCTCGCGAACGGATTGACCAATCCGCAAAATTTCTGTTGCATCTGAAAGTAGAAACCCGCCCGATTACAACGGTATGAGTAGTTTTCCCCTAGGCCGTTCTAGTTAATTGTTTCGAGCATCAGAACTGCGAAAATTTTGAGTTTTGCAAGCGTTTCTTACCTCAAAACTGCCATATATCGCGAACAGATTGACGAATCCGCAAAATTTCTGTTGCATCTGAAAGTAGAAACTCGCCCGATTACAACGGTATGAGTAGTTTTCCCCTAGGCGGTTCTAGTTATTCGTTTCGAGCATGAGAACTGCGAAAATTTTGAGTTTTTCAAGCGTTTCTTACCTCAAAACTGCCATATCTCGCGAACGGATTGACCAATCCACAAAATTTCTGTTGCATCTGAAAGTAGAAAATCGCCCGATTACAACGGTATGAGTAGTTTTCCCCTAGGTCGTTCTAGTTATTAGTTTCAGCATCAGAACTGCGAAAATTTTGAGTTTTTCAAGCGTTTCTTACCTCCAAACTGACATATCTCGCGAACGGATTGACCAATCCGCAAAATTTCTGTTGCATCTGAAAGTAGAAGCTCGCCCGATTACAACGGTATGAGTAGTTTTCCCCTAGGCCGTTCTAGTTATTCGTTTCGAGCATCAGAACTGCGAAAATTTTGAGTTTTTCAAGCGTTTCTTACCTCCAAACTGCCATATCTCGCGAACGGATTGACCAATCCGCAAAATTTCTGTTGCATCTGAAAGTAGAAACTCGCCCGATTACAACGGTATGAGTAGTTTTCCCCTAGGCCGTTCTAGTTATTCGTTTCGATCATGAGAACTGCGAAAATTTTGAGTTTTTCAAGCGTTTCTTACATCAAAACTGCCATATCTCGCGAACGGATTGACCAATCCGCAAAATTTCTGTTGCATCTGAAAGTTGAAACTCGCCCGATTACAACGGTATGAGTAGTTTTCCCCTAAGTCGTTCTAGTTATTAGTTTCGAGCATGAGAACTGCGAAAATTTTGAGTTTTTCAAGCGTTTCTTACCTCCAAACTGACATATCTCGCGAACGGATTGACCAATCCGCAAAATTTCTGTTGCATCTGAAAGTAGAAGCTCGCCCGATTACAACGGTATGAGTAGTTTTCCCCTAGGTCGTTCTAGTTATTAGTTTCGAGCATCAGAACTGCGAAAATTTTGAGTTTTTCAAGCGTTTCTTACCTCCAAACTGACATATCTCGCGAACGGATTGACCAATCCGCAAAATTTCTGTTGCATCTGAAAGTAGAAGCTCGCCCGATTACAACGGTATGAGTAGTTTTCCCCTAGGCCGTTCTAGTTATTCGTTTCGAGCATCAGAACTGCGAAAATTTTGAGTTTTTCAAGCGTTTCTTACCTCCAAACTGCCATATCTCGCGAACGGATTGACCAATCCGCAAAATTTCTGTTGCATCTGAAAGTAGAAACTCGCCCGATTACAACGGTATGAGTAGTTTTCCCCTAGGCCGTTCTAGTTATTCGTTTCGATCATGAGAACTGCGAAAATTTTGAGTTTTTCAAGCGTTTCTTACCTCCAAACTGCCATATCTCGCGAACGGATTGACCAGTCCGCAAAATTTCTGTTGCATCTGAAAGTAGAAACTCGCCCGATTACAACGGTATGAGTAGTTTTCCCCTAGGCCGTTCTAGTTATTCGTTTCGAGCATGAGAACTGCGAAAATTTTGAGTTTTTCAAGCGTTTCTTACCTCAAAACTGCCATATCTCGCGAACGGATTGACCAATCCGCAAAATTTCTGTTGCATCTGAAAGTAGAAACTCGCCCGATTACAACGGTATGAGTAGTTTTCCCCTAGGCCGTTCTAGTTATTTGTTTCGAGCATCAGAACTGCGAAAATTTTGAGTTTTTCAAGCGTTTCTTACCTCAAAACTGCCATATATCGCGAACGGATTGACCAATCCGCAAAATTTCTGTTGCATCTGAAAGTAGAAACTCGCCCGATTACAACGGTATGAGTAGTTTTCCCCTAGGCGGTTCTAGTTATTCGTTTCGAGCATGAGAACTGCGAAAATTTTGAGTTTTTCAAGCGTTTCTTACCTCAAAACTGCCATATCTCGCGAACGGATTGACCAATCCACAAAATTTCTGTTGCATCTCAAAGTAGAAAATCGCCCGATTACAACGGTATGAGTAGTTTTCCCCTAGGTCGTTCTAGTTATTAGTTTCAGCATCAGAACTGCGAAAATTTTGAGTTTTTCAAGCGTTTCTTACCTCCAAACTGACATATCTCGCGAACGGATTGACCAATCCGCAAAATTTCTGTTGCATCTGAAAGTAGAAGCTCGCCCGATTACAACGGTATGAGTAGTTTTCCCCTAGGCCGTTCTAGTTATTCGTTTCGAGCATCAGAACTGCGAAAATTTTGTGTTTTTCAAGCGTTTCTTACCTCCAAACTGCCATATCTCGCGAACGGATTGACCAATCCGCAAAATTTCTGTTGCATCTGAAAGTAGAAACTCGCCCGATTACAACGGTATGAGTAGTTTTCCCCTAGGCCGTTCTAGTTATTCGTTTCGATCATGAGAACTGCGAAAATTTTGAGTTTTTCAAGCGTTTCTTACATCAAAACTGCCATATCTCGCGAACGGATTGACCAATCCGCAAAATTTCTGTTGCATCTGAAAGTTGAAACTCGCCCGATTACAACGGTATGAGTAGTTTTCCCCTAGGTCGTTCTAGTTATTAGTTTCGAGCAAGAGAACTGCGAAAATTTTGAGTTTTTCAAGCGTTTCTTACCTCCAAACTGACATATCTCGCGAACGGATTGACCAATCCGCAAAATTTCTGTTGCATCTGAAAGTAGAAGCTCGCCCGATTACAACGGTATGAGTAGTTTTCCCCTAGGTCGTTCTAGTTATTAGTTTCGAGCATCAGAACTGCGAAAATTTTGAGTTTTTCAAGCGTTTCTTACCTCCAAACTGACATATCTCGCGAACGGATTGACCAATCCGCAAAATTTCTGTTGCATCTGAAAGTAGAAGCTCGCCCGATTACAACGGTATGAGTAGTTTTCCCCTAGGCCGTTCTAGTTATTCGTTTCGAGCATCAGAACTGCGAAAATTTTGAGTTTTTCAAGCGTTTCTTACCTCCAAACTGACATATCTCGCGAACGGATTGACCAATCCGCAAAATTTCTGTTGCATCTGAAAGTAGAAACGCGCCCGATTACAACGGTATGAGTAGTTTTCCCCTAGGCCGTTCTAGTTATTCGTTTCGATCATGAGAACTGCGAAAATTTTGAGTTTTTCAAGCGTTTCTTACATCAAAACTGCCATATCTCGCGAACGGATTGACCAATCCGCAATATTTCTGTTGCATCTGAAAGTTGAAACTCGCCCGATTACAACGGTATGAGTAGTTTTCCCCTAGGTCGTTCTAGTTATTAGTTTCGAGCATGAGAACTGCGAAAATTTTGAGTTTTTCAAGCGTTTCTTACATCCAAACTGACATATCTCGCGAACGGATTGACCAATCCGCAAAATTTCTGTTGCATCTGAAAGTAGAAGCTCGCCCGATTACAACGGTATGAGTAGTTTTCCCCTAGGTCGTTCTAGTTATTAGTTTCGAGCATCAGAACTGCGAAAATTTTGAGTTTTTCAAGCGTTTCTTACCTCCAAACTGACATATCTCGCGAACGGATTGACCAATCCGCAAAATTTCAGTTGCATCTGAAAGTAGAAGCTCGCCCGATTACAACGGTATGAGTAGTTTTCCCCTAGGTCGTTCTAGTTATTAGTTTCGAGCATCAGAACTGCGAAAATTTTGAGTTTTTCAAGCGTTTCTTACCTCCAAACTGACATATCTCGCGAACGGATTGACCAATCCGCAAAATTTCTGTTGCATCTGAAAGTAGAAGCTCGCCCGATTACAACGGTATGAGTAGTTTTCCCCTAGGCCGTTCTAGTTATTTGTTTCGAGCATCAGAACTGCGAAAATTTTGAGTTTTTCAAGCGTTTCTTACCTCAAAACTGCCATATATCGCGAACGGATTGACCAATCCGCAAAATTTCTGTTGCATCTGAAAGTAGAAACTCGCCCGATTACAACGGTATGAGTAGTTTTCCCCTAGGCGGTTCTAGTTATTCGTTTCGAGCATGAGAACTGCGAAAATTTTGAGTTTTTCAAGCGTTTCTTACCTCAAAACTGCCATATCTCGCGAACGGATTGACCAATCCGCAAAATTTCTGTTGCATCTGAAAGTAGAAACCCGCCCGATTACAACGGTATGAGTAGTTTTCCCCTAGGCCGTTCTAGTTAATTGTTTCGAGCATCAGAACTGCGAAAATTTTGAGTTTTTCAAGCGTTTCTTACCTCAAAACTGCCATATATCGCGAACGGATTGACCAATCCGCAAAATTTCTGTTGCATCTGAAAGTAGAAAATCGCCCGATTACAACGGTATGAGTAGTTTTCCCCTAGGTCGTTCTAGTTATTAGTTTCAGCATCAGAACTGCGAAAATTTTGAGTTTTTCAAGCGTTTCTTACCTCCAAACTGACATATCTCGCGAACGGATTGACCAATCCGCAAAATTTCTGTTGCATCTGAAAGTAGAAGCTCGCCCGATTACAACGGTATGAGTAGTTTTCCCCTAGGCCGTTCTAGTTATTCGTTTCGAGCATCAGAACTGCGAAAATTTTGAGTTTTTCAAGCGTTTCTTACCTCCAAACTGCCATATCTCGCGAACGGATTGACCAATCCGCAAAATTTCTGTTGCATCTGAAAGTAGAAACTCGCCCGATTACAACGGTATGAGTAGTTTTCCCCTAGGCCGTTCTAGTTATTCGTTTCGATCATGAGAACTGCGAAAATTTTGAGTTTTTCAAGCGTTTCTTACATCAAAACTGCCATATCTCGCGAACGGATTGACCAATCCGCAAAATTTCTGTTGCATCTGAAAGTTGAAACTCGCCCGATTACAACGGTATGAGTAGTTTTCCCCTAAGTCGTTCTAGTTATTAGTTTCGAGCATGAGAACTGCGAAAATTTTGAGTTTTTCAAGCGTTTCTTACCTCCAAACTGACATATCTCGCGAACGGATTGACCAATCCGCAAAATTTCTGTTGCATCTGAAAGTAGAAGCTCGCCCGATTACAACGGTATGAGTAGTTTTCCCCTAGGTCGTTCTAGTTATTAGTTTCGAGCATCAGAACTGCGAAAATTTTGAGTTTTTCAAGCGTTTCTTACCTCCAAACTGACATATCTCGCGAACGGATTGACCAATCCGCAAAATTTCTGTTGCATCTGAAAGTAGAAGCTCGCCCGATTACAACGGTATGAGTAGTTTTCCCCTAGGCCGTTCTAGTTATTCGTTTCGAGCATCAGAACTGCGAAAATTTTGAGTTTTTCAAGCGTTTCTTACCTCCAAACTGCCATATCTCGCGAACGGATTGACCAATCCGCAAAATTTCTGTTGCATCTGAAAGTAGAAACTCGCCCGATTACAACGGTATGAGTAGTTTTCCCCTAGGCCGTTCTAGTTATTCGTTTCGATCATGAGAACTGCGAAAATTTTGAGTTTTTCAAGCGTTTCTTACCTCCAAACTGCCATATCTCGCGAACGGATTGACCAATCCGCAAAATTTCTGTTGCATCTGAAAGTAGAAACTCGCCCGATTACAACGGTATGAGTAGTTTTCCCCTAGGCCGTTCTAGTTATTCGTTTCGAGCATGAGAACTGCGAAAATTTTGAGTTTTTCAAGCGTTTCTTACCTCAAAACTGCCATATCTCGCGAACGGATTGACCAATCCGCAAAATTTCTGTTGCATCTGAAAGTAGAAACTCGCCCGATTACAACGGTATGAGTAGTTTTCCCCTAGGCCGTTCTAGTTATTTGTTTCGAGCATCAGAACTGCGAAAATTTTGAGTTTTTCAAGCGTTTCTTACCTCAAAACTGCCATATATCGCGAACGGATTGACCAATCCGCAAAATTTCTGTTGCATCTGAAAGTAGAAACTCGCCCGATTACAACGGTATGAGTAGTTTTCCCCTAGGCGGTTCTAGTTATTCGTTTCG
This sequence comes from Ptiloglossa arizonensis, assembly GCF_051014685.1. Lineage (NCBI taxonomy): Eukaryota > Metazoa > Arthropoda > Insecta > Hymenoptera > Colletidae > Ptiloglossa > Ptiloglossa arizonensis. The sequence goes on along the minus strand of NW_027478434.1, from coordinate 6,257 downwards.
AGCATGAGAACTGCGAAAATTTTGAGTTTTTCAAGCGTTTCTTACCTCAAAACTGCCATATCTCGCGAACGGATTGACCAATCCACAAAATTTCTGTTGCATCTGAAAGTAGAAAATCGCCCGATTACAACGGTATGAGTAGTTTTCCCCTAGGCCGTTCTAGTTATTCGTTTCGATCATGAGAACTGCGAAAATTTTGAGTTTTTCAAGCGTTTCTTACATCAAAACTGACATATCTCGCGAACGGATTGACCAATCCGCAAAATTTCTGTTGCATCTGAAAGTAGAAGCTCGCCCGATTACAACGGTATGAGTAGTTTTCCCCTAGGCCGTTCTAGTTATTCGTTTCGAGCATCAGAACTGCGAAAATTTTGAGTTTTTCAAGCGTTTCTTACCTCCAAACTGCCATATCTCGCGAACGGATTGACCAATCCGCAAAATTTCTGTTGCATCTGAAAGTAGAAACTCGCCCGATTACAACGGTATGAGTAGTTTTCCCCTAGGCCGTTCTAGTTATTCGTTTCGATCATGAGAACTGCGAAAATTTTGAGTTTTTCAAGCGTTTCTTACATCAAAACTGCCATATCTCGCGAACGGATTGACCAATCCGCAAAATTTCTGTTGCATCTGAAAGTTGAAACTCGCCCGATTACAACGGTATGAGTAGTTTTCCCCTAGGCCGTTCTAGTTATTCGTTTCGAGCATCAGAACTGCGAAAATTTTGAGTTTTTCAAGCGTTTCTTACCTCCAAACTGCCATATCTCGCGAACGGATTGACCAATCCGCAAAATTTCTGTTGCATCTGAAAGTAGAAACGCGCCCGATTACAACGGTATGAGTAGTTTTCCCCTAGGCCGTTCTAGTTATTCGTTTCGATCATGAGAACTGCGAAAATTTTGAGTTTTTCAAGCGTTTCTTACATCAAAACTGCCATATCTCGCGAACGGATTGACCAATCCGCAATATTTCTGTTGCATCTGAAAGTTGAAACTCGCCCGATTACAACGCTATGAGTAGTTTTCCCCTAGGTCGTTCTAGTTATTAGTTTCGAGCATGAGAACTGCGAAAATTTTGAGTTTTTCAAGCGTTTCTTACATCCAAACTGACATATCTCGCGAACGGATTGACCAATCCGCAAAATTTCTGTTGCATCTGAAAGTAGAAGCTCGCCCGATTACAACGGTATGAGTAGTTTTCCCCTAGGTCGTTCTAGTTATTAGTTTCGAGCATCAGAACTGCGAAAATTTTGAGTTTTTCAAGCGTTTCTTACCTCCAAACTGACATATCTCGCGAACGGATTGACCAATCCGCAAAATTTCAGTTACATCTGAAAGTAGAAGCTCGCCCGATTACAACGGTATGAGTAGTTTTCCCCTAGGTCGTTCTAGTTATTAGTTTCGAGCATCAGAACTGCGAAAATTTTGAGTTTTTCAAGCGTTTCTTACCTCCAAACTGACATATCTCGCGAACGGATTGACCAATCCGCAAAATTTCTGTTGCATCTGAAAGTTGAAACTCGCCCGATTACAACGGTATGAGTAGTTTTCCCCTAGGTCGTTCTAGTTATTAGTTTCGATCATGAGAACTGCGAAAATTTTGAGTTTTTCAAGCGTTTCTTACCTCCAAACTGCCATATCTCGCGAACGGATTGACCAGTCCGCAAAATTTCTGTTGCATCTGAAAGTAGAAACTCGCCCGATTACAACGGTATGAGTAGTTTTCCCCTAGGCCGTTCTAGTTATTCGTTTCGAGCATGAGAACTGCGAAAATTTTGAGTTTTTCAAGCGTTTCTTACCTCAAAACTGCCATATCTCGCGAACGGATTGACCAATCCGCAAAATTTCTGTTGCATCTGAAAGTAGAAACTCGCCCGATTACAACGGTATGAGTAGTTTTCCCCTAGGCCGTTCTAGTTATTTGTTTCGAGCATCAGAACTGCGAAAATTTTGAGTTTTTCAAGCGTTTCTTACCTCAAAACTGCCATATATCGCGAACGGATTGACCAATCCGCAAAATTTCTGTTGCATCTGAAAGTAGAAACTCGCCCGATTACAACGGTATGAGTAGTTTTCCCCTAGGCGGTTCTAGTTATTCGTTTCGAGCATGAGAACTGCGAAAATTTTGAGTTTTTCAAGCGTTTCTTACCTCAAAACTGCCATATCTCGCGAACGGATTGACCAATCCACAAAATTTCTGTTGCATCTCAAAGTAGAAAATCGCCCGATTACAACGGTATGAGTAGTTTTCCCCTAGGTCGTTCTAGTTATTAGTTTCAGCATCAGAACTGCGAAAATTTGAGTTTTTCAAGCGTTTCTTACCTCCAAACTGACATATCTCGCGAACGGATTGACCAATCCGCAAAATTTCTGTTGCATCTGAAAGTAGAAGCTCGCCCGATTACAACGGTATGAGTAGTTTTCCCCTAGGCCGTTCTAGTTATTCGTTTCGAGCATCAGAACTGCGAAAATTTTGAGTTTTTCAAGCGTTTCTTACCTCCAAACTGCCATATCTCGCGAACGGATTGACCAATCCGCAAAATTTCTGTTGCATCTGAAAGTAGAAACTCGCCCGATTACAACGGTATGAGTAGTTTTCCCCTAGGCCGTTCTAGTTATTCGTTTCGATCATGAGAACTGCGAAAATTTTGAGTTTTTCAAGCGTTTCTTACATCAAAACTGCCATATCTCGCGAACGGATTGACCAATCCGCAAAATTTCTGTTGCATCTGAAAGTTGAAACTCGCCCGATTACAACGGTATGAGTAGTTTTCCCCTAGGTCGTTCTAGTTATTAGTTTCGAGCAAGAGAACTGCGAAAATTTTGAGTTTTTCAAGCGTTTCTTACCTCCAAACTGACATATCTCGCGAACGGATTGACCAATCCGCAAAATTTCTGTTGCATCTGAAAGTAGAAGCTCGCCCGATTACAACGGTATGAGTAGTTTTCCCCTAGGTCGTTCTAGTTATTAGTTTCGAGCATCAGAACTGCGAAAATTTTGAGTTTTTCAAGCGTTTCTTACCTCCAAACTGACATATCTCGCGAACGGATTGACCAATCCGCAAAATTTCTGTTGCATCTGAAAGTAGAAGCTCGCCCGATTACAACGGTATGAGTAGTTTTCCCCTAGGCCGTTCTAGTTATTCGTTTCGAGCATCAGAACTGCGAAAATTTTGAGTTTTTCAAGCGTTTCTTACCTCCAAACTGACATATCTCGCGAACGGATTGACCAATCCGCAAAATTTCTGTTGCATCTGAAAGTAGAAACGCGCCCGATTACAACGGTATGAGTAGTTTTCCCCTAGGCCGTTCTAGTTATTCGTTTCGATCATGAGAACTGCGAAAATTTTGAGTTTTTCAAGCGTTTCTTACATCAAAACTGCCATATCTCGCGAACGGATTGACCAATCCGCAATATTTCTGTTGCATCTGAAAGTTGAAACTCGCCCGATTACAACGGTATGAGTAGTTTTCCCCTAGGTCGTTCTAGTTATTAGTTTCGAGCATGAGAACTGCGAAAATTTTGAGTTTTTCAAGCGTTTCTTACATCCAAACTGACATATCTCGCGAACGGATTGACCAATCCGCAAATTTCTGTTGCATCTGAAAGTAGAAGCTCGCCCGATTACAACGGTATGAGTAGTTTTCCCCTAGGTCGTTCTAGTTATTAGTTTCGAGCATCAGAACTGCGAAAATTTTGAGTTTTTCAAGCGTTTCTTACCTCCAAACTGACATATCTCGCGAACGGATTGACCAATCCGCAAAATTTCAGTTGCATCTGAAAGTAGAAGCTCGCCCGATTACAACGGTATGAGTAGTTTTCCCCTAGGTCGTTCTAGTTATTAGTTTCGAGCATCAGAACTGCGAAAATTTTGAGTTTTTCAAGCGTTTCTTACCTCCAAACTGACATATCTCGCGAACGGATTGACCAATCCGCAAAATTTCTGTTGCATCTGAAAGTAGAAGCTCGCCCGATTACAACGGTATGAGTAGTTTTCCCCTAGGCCGTTCTAGTTATTTGTTTCGAGCATCAGAACTGCGAAAATTTTGAGTTTTCAAGCGTTTCTTACCTCAAAACTGCCATATATCGCGAACGGATTGACCAATCCGCAAAATTTCTGTTGCATCTGAAAGTAGAAACTCGCCCGATTACAACGGTATGAGTAGTTTTCCCCTAGGCGGTTCTAGTTATTCGTTTCGAGCATGAGAACTGCGAAAATTTTGAGTTTTTCAAGCGTTTCTTACCTCAAAACTGCCATATCTCGCGAACGGATTGACCAATCCGCAAAATTTCTGTTGCATCTGAAAGTAGAAACCCGCCCGATTACAACGGTATGAGTAGTTTTCCCCTAGGCCGTTCTAGTTAATTGTTTCGAGCATCAGAACTGCGAAAATTTTGAGTTTTTCAAGCGTTTCTTACCTCAAAACTGCCATATATCGCGAACGGATTGACCAATCCGCAAAATTTCTGTTGCATCTGAAAGTAGAAAATCGCCCGATTACAACGGTATGAGTAGTTTTCCCCTAGGTCGTTCTAGTTATTAGTTTCAGCATCAGAACTGCGAAAATTTTGAGTTTTTCAAGCGTTTCTTACCTCCAAACTGACATATCTCGCGAACGGATTGACCAATCCGCAAAATTTCTGTTGCATCTGAAAGTAGAAGCTCGCCCGATTACAACGGTATGAGTAGTTTTCCCCTAGGCCGTTCTAGTTATTCGTTTCGAGCATCAGAACTGCGAAAATTTTGAGTTTTTCAAGCGTTTCTTACCTCCAAACTGCCATATCTCGCGACGGATTGACCAATCCGCAAAATTTCTGTTGCATCTGAAAGTAGAAACTCGCCCGATTACAACGGTATGAGTAGTTTTCCCCTAGGCCGTTCTAGTTATTCGTTTCGATCATGAGAACTGCGAAAATTTTGAGTTTTTCAAGCGTTTCTTACATCAAACTGCCATATCTCGCGAACGGATTGACCAATCCGCAAAATTTCTGTTGCATCTGAAAGTTGAAACTCGCCCGATTACAACGGTATGAGTAGTTTTCCCCTAAGTCGTTCTAGTTATTAGTTTCGAGCATGAGAACTGCGAAAATTTTGAGTTTTTCAAGCGTTTCTTACCTCCAAACTGACATATCTCGCGAACGGATTGACCAATCCGCAAAATTTCTGTTGCATCTGAAAGTAGAAGCTCGCCCGATTACAACGGTATGAGTAGTTTTCCCCTAGGTCGTTCTAGTTATTAGTTTCGAGCATCAGAACTGCGAAAATTTTGAGTTTTTCAAGCGTTTCTTACCTCCAAACTGACATATCTCGCGAACGGATTGACCAATCCGCAAAATTTCTGTTGCATCTGAAAGTAGAAGCTCGCCCGATTACAACGGTATGAGTAGTTTTCCCCTAGGCCGTTCTAGTTATTCGTTTCGAGCATCAGAACTGCGAAAATTTTGAGTTTTTCAAGCGTTTCTTACCTCCAAACTGCCATATCTCGCGAACGGATTGACCAATCCGCAAAATTTCTGTTGCATCTGAAAGTAGAAACTCGCCCGATTACAACGGTATGAGTAGTTTTCCCCTAGGCCGTTCTAGTTATTCGTTTCGATCATGAGAACTGCGAAAATTTTGAGTTTTTTCAAGCGTTTCTTACCTCCAAACTGCCATATCTCGCGAACGGATTGACCAATCCGCAAAATTTCTGTTGCATCTGAAAGTAGAAACTCGCCCGATTACAACGGTATGAGTAGTTTTCCCCTAGGCCGTTCTAGTTATTCGTTTCGAGCATGAGAACTGCGAAAATTTTGAGTTTTCAAGCGTTTCTTACCTCAAAACTGCCATATCTCGCGAACGGATTGACCAATCCGCAAAATTTCTGTTGCATCTGAAAGTAGAAACTCGCCCGATTACAACGGTATGAGTAGTTTTCCCCTAGGCCGTTCTAGTTATTTGTTTCGAGCATCAGAACTGCGAAAATTTTGAGTTTTTCAAGCGTTTCTTACCTCAAAACTGCCATATATCGCGAACGGATTGACCAATCCGCAAAATTTCTGTTGCATCTGAAAGTAGAAACTCGCCCGATTACAACGGTATGAGTAGTTTTCCCTAGGCGGTTCTAGTTATTCGTTTCGAGCATGAGAACTGCGAAAATTTTGAGTTTTTCAAGCGTTTCTTACCTCAAAACTGCCATATCTCGCGAACGGATTGACCAATCCACAAAATTTCTGTTGCATCTGAAAGTAGAAAATCGCCCGATTACAACGGTATGAGT